>NC_048446.1:21424132-22134558 GCF_004353265.1 Vitis riparia
CTATAGGTTAAATCCCCAATGCGAGGAGAAAAATTCGGAATTTCCCACTTTACAGTTGGCACCTGATCCTAGTAACCTGAAATCTCAAGAAACACTTTTCTTCCTAATTTCTTTCTAGATAATTTTAGTTACTTTATGTTAGGTTAGCTTAATACCATCCGTTTTCATTCAAACTTATGTCTTCTTTTAAAGCTAACCTTGAAATGAAAAGGGCACCAATTCAACTCTTGAATTAATATCATTTGCGAAGTGAAAACCCATCCCAGAGTTTGACCCTAGAGCTGCTATACTATAGTAGTTTTGCTACGCTAGTATGAGGTCATAGGATTTATAAATATTTTTTATTAAAATACCCGACTGGGCACGAATCAAATGGCGCCATGTAACGGGGATCCATCGATGACTCCCAACCAATCAAGGTTTAGGACATCAAGCTTTAAGGATCTTTCGACCTCTAACTCCTCGAATTTTACCCCGGACTTTTGAGATTGGAATTTACTACCCAAACACCTACAATATGTTCAACTCCACCTATTTACCCTTGTAACGAGCATTGAGGTCGGTGGCTCCCAACCAATCAAGGCTTAGAGCACCGGGTTTAAAAGACTTTCGCCATTTACCCCTTGGACCTTGCTCGAGTTTCAAGGCAAGCGTAACACTTTGTTCTTTCTCTTTTTTTTTTTTTTTTTTTTGAAGGCTCATTGGCCTTTATTAAGGTGTCCCAACACTATTAAAATGAGGTCAAAGGTATCAAGTCTAAATTTTCCTAAGTTTGGGGGGTGAGATAGTTTTTCATCTTATAATCGGAACCTAATGTGCACAGTGTGTGGTAAGATTAAAGTGGAAGAAATAAGATTGAAATTAATAGGAGTTTCAATAATTCATCAACTTCAATGAGCATAATACAAACTCTAATATTCAAGTAAAAAGGTAAGAATTCAATTTCTCCCATTTCATTTTGAGAATTTTTCTTTAATAATAATGGAGATAAGAGTAAAAAAATTTTAATATTAAGCAAAAATTTTAAAATTAAGCAAAAAGTACTAAATTAACAAAATAACCTAGCATTATTAACAAAACTTCCTTCCTTAACTCTCCCCCCAACCATGATCAACATTGCCCTCAATGTGGCAAGAGCGATTGTAAATAAAGGGAGGAAGTGATTACTACTCAAAAAGTGCTATTTGATAGCTTGTAATTAATACTTTTAAACACTTTTGAGTAGTAGTTATTGCCTTTTAACCCAATTAACATTTAAGGCCTCTTGCAATCAATTCTAATCAAATTGTCTTAAGTTCTGGTGTTTTGATAGCTTTTTGATCACCAAAGCAATATGAGATTGAGGAGAGTTATTTGGAATCCTTGGAAAAGCAATGGGAAGCTTAGAGGCATGAAGAACCAAAGCTTTGAAGCACTTTTGCCATAAGCAAAGTTGAAATGCAAGGAGGGGAAGCAAAGAGAATCCAACCATGAAGCATTCTTGATGACAGTCATTTCAGCCACTTTTGGAGCACTTCCTGATGTCCAATTTATGCATGCTATATGTCATTTGAAAGCTTAGTAAGTCAAAAATCTAATGCTTCAAACCGTGTATGATTTGGAGCTGAAATGAGGAAGTTACAGTCTTTGGAAGACAACTGCTCCAAGCTGAAGGAAGGATTCAGAAAAGTGCTGCGAAATCACCCTTTTGTTGCGAAATGATTTCGCAGCCTTTTTGCACAGTGCTTTGGATTTCCCCTGAAGTTTCACGACGCGATGGAAGCCAAACACCACAAGATGAAAGCCAACTTCGCAGCGCTGCGGAACCAGCCTTTTGCTGCGAAGTGATTTTGCAGCCCTTTTTGTTTGTCTGCGAAATTTCGCAGACCTCTTTTTCACCTGCGAAATGGTCCTTATTGCTTCCCGATATTTGTAACCGACACTTGGAGATATTTTTCATTAGATTTTTGTTGTCTAAATCCCCAAATTCTCCTTGTAAGCCACCAATTATAGGATTCCTTAGCTTTTAAGTTAGGAAAATGGCTAAATATCCATGTAATAGCTGTTAATGTAATTTTAGTATAAATATAGCCCGAGGAGCCTGTTCTGAGGGTGATGAACCTTTTGTAAAAGTTTCAAAGGAAGTAAAATACAGAGCTTGAGCTCTACCTTACCTTCTCACTTTGATTGTATTTTTCATTTACTAAGTTATGCACTCTCTGAGGAGCTTTCCCCAGAGAATGAGTAACTAAACCTTTTAGTTCCTTGGAGTTAAGGTTGCCGGGAAAGGTTCCAAGTGCAAGAATCAGAAGCTTTGTGGTTTCAGCTATGAATGAAGAGAAAGTGTGCCCCATGAATGGTTTCTATGTTTTTAGTTAACTTAAAACGCCTTGGAGTCACCTGGGCCAACACTTGGTAAGGCAAGTGATCTCTAACCATGGAGATGCACTAGTTTACCCCTTGCGAGCCTCTGGGAGGTGACTTGAAGGTAGGATTTTCTAGAATTGTCAATGGCAAGGACACTTTTAAAGTCAATGGATATCGTCTCAAGCCATTCATGGAGCCGTTCAAACCAGACAAGGAGGAAATCAACCTCCTTGAGCCACAAAAAGCCTAAGCAAATAAGGGTTTGATGGACTTGGTTTTACCAAAGTCCAAAATTTTTGTAAATTTTGTAAATTTTAAAGTTTTATCCATACTTTTGATCTTAGTTTTTGATCTTAAATTGTGTATTTTTATGTAATTTCATCTTTTTGAATGATCCCAGGTGGGAGAAAATGCAAAGGAAGAAATTGGGAAGAAATCGAAGCGAAAACAGAGCAAAAACAGGGGAGAAAAAGTGCTCTGCGAGATTTCGCAGCCAAAGAGGATTTCTCTGCGAAAACGGTCATTTGTTTCGAAAACGGTCATTTGTTGCGAAATCAGTTCACAACACTTTTGAGTCCTTTGCGAAAGTTTTCGCAACTGCGAATCCAAGAATGGCACACGAGTGCCACTCCGCAGCACAGGAGCCCTAATTTCGCAGCTGCGAAGTGGGCTGCGAAGCTCTAAGGCATAAAAAACCCCAATTCCGCAGCGATATCTCCATTTCGAAGGGTGTTTCGTAGCTGTGAACCCGATTTTTGGCACACAAGTACCATTCCGCAGTACAGTGACTTCAATTTCGCAGCTGCGAAGTAAGCTGCGAAAGTGATTTTCTCCTGCGAAACCCCCAATTTTGCTGCGAAATCGGTTTTCTTCTGCGAAACCCAAGATGACCTTTAATATTCTGTTATTCTTTATAAATACCGGTCATTTGAGCTGCGAAAGCATTTCAGAAAGGGGAAAAGTCGCAGCAGCTGTCCGTTCGCCTCCTCTCCATAGCCCGACGTCGCACGCACCTCCAGTCGTCCCTTCCAATCATCACCGCCGCCCAAACCTCGTCAGTTCGTAATGGCACGAACCAGAGGCGCTAAGTCTTCCTCTCCGTCTAGCCGAAAGCCAGCGCCGCGCGAGGCACCTGTTCAAGCCTCAACCTCTGAGCCTCCACGGCCGAAAGTTGTTTCGCCTCCTGTGAAGCCCACGCCAAAGAAGCGCCAGGCCAATCCGACATTGCAGATGCCTCCGACGAGCCGTTACCTTACCAGGTCAGGGGGTCGTCCCCTGCAAAAACGAGCTAGAGTGGAAAGCTCGGAACCCATCGACTTGACAGGGCAGTCCCTGTTCCATCTCTAGAGCCCTCTCTGGTGCCATCTCCGGCACCGCCGGCGAAGCCTCAAGCAAGCTAGCCGCCACCTTCTGAGCCCCAAATTCCGTCTGGGCCAGCTCCTGAAGCAATACTCAGGCGTCCAATGCTCACTCAGCCACCAATTGAAGGCAATTTGGACCACAGAGCTCGACCATTCCATTCCGAGCTGTACTTTGACACAGCCGCCTTCCAATTGCGGCCGGAGCTTGAAGGATCATTCCAATTGCTGCGCAGATATCGAATGGAGGAGCTTCTGACCCCACGAGACTTCTTCTATCCCAGAGTGGCCATGGATTTTTATCAGTCCATGACTACTCAACAGGTCAGAGATCCTACCTTAATTCATTTTACCATTGATGGTCGACATGGCATCCTGGGAGCTCGTCATATAGCTGAGGCCCTGCATATCCCATATGAGCCTAGCCATTTTGATGATTTCCGAGCTTGGGCTAGCCCTTCTCAGCTGGAGATGGTGCATATCCTGTCTAGGGGAGCCTCTACAAATCCTCATCTGTTGAGGGGGGAACTTCCTCCAAGGATGTTCCTCATTGATGCACTCTTGCGTCATAATATTTATCCACTCCAGCATTGGACCTAGAGGATAGGAGTTCTGTTGGAGGCTTTGTTCAGAATGTCAGAGGGATACTTTTTTGGCCCTCACCACTTAATCATGGCTGCCCTTCTCTACTTTGAAGAGAAGGTGCATAAGAAGAAGTTGCCAAGAGCTGATGCCATTCCACTTCTCTTCCCGCGGCTGCTATGTCAAATTCTTGAGCATCTGGGATACCCATCAGAGCCTCAGCTGGAGCGCAAGAGGATATGTCGAGAGGTTTTTACTTTCTAAAAATGGAGCAACATGACAGCTTATAGGATGGAGCAGCCAGAGCTCCCACAGCCAGCTCAGATTCCAGCTGCAAGGAGAGCATCTCCACGTTTTATACCTGAGGGTATACCTGTTGCCTCTCCTTCCATAGCCAGAGCCTCTCCAGTCTCTCCAGTTGCTCCAGCTTCAGCACAGCCTTCCACATCAGCCGAGCCAAGGATGGCCATCCCTATTTCTGAGTATAGGGATTTATGTCAGGCATTGCAGCCTTGACAGCATCTTAGAGCAGCCTTGCTCAGGAGATGGCAGCCTTGAGAGCTCGCCAGGAGCAGATGATGACCACTCAGGCTCAGCATACTACTATCTTGAGGCAGCTTCAACATCATCTTGGTCTCCAAGCAGCTGATGAGCATCTCACTCTTACCACTGCAGTGCCACATTCTAAGGCCACAGAGCCTCAGGCCCCTCATGAGTCAGCCACTGAAGAGGCAGAGCCATCTGCCTAAGTCCTCAGAGCCAGCATCACCCTCCTATCTGAACATATATATATCTATTATATATTTCCTTTATGTATTTTGTTTTAGTTAGTCATATATGAAATCCCCCACATTTTGATAGCATATATGGGGATTACTTGGATTACTTGTATTACTTCTTTTCCAACTGTACTCAAATGATTAAAGTAATACAAAGTCTAGTTTTTTGTAACTCTTAGCATTAATTTATTCTTATTTCCTTTGCTCACACCTTTTATTCTTTTTGAAACATGTGGTTTCTCCAATCAGTATTCGAAATTGATATCACTCAGGAGGTACCACTTCCTCCCTTTAATTTCAATCACCCATATCACATTGAGGACAATGCTCAGCTCGGTTGGGGGGGGGGGGGGGAGATATGAGGAAGGAAGTTTGCTAAGTTGAAGGAAGTATGCTAAGTTATGTTGATATTTTAGCCTTGTCTAGTAAAGTAGTTGTAGTTTTTTGCTTATTACTTTAATCTCCATGGTTTATGAGGAAAAATTTTCAAATTAAAAGAGGAGAAACTGAACTTTTGCTTTTCATCTAACTTAGAGTTTGGATTATGCTTGCTAAAGTGGTTCAATTGTTGAAACTTCTATTGAATTCAAGTTTAGTCCTTCCACTTTAAGCTATCCACACACTGTGCACAATAGATTCCGATTATAAGATGAAAAACTATTTCCCCCTTGACTTAGAAAATTTTGGGACTTGGTACATTTGACCTCATTTTAATGATATTGAGACACCCTATGAAAGACCAATGAGCCTTTGAAAAAAAGAGAAAGAAAGCAAAATGTTTGCTTGCCTTGAAACCCGAGCAAAGTCTGAGGGGTATATGGTGAAAACCTTTAAAACCTGGTGCCCTAAGCCTTAATTGGTTGGGAGTCACCGGCCTCAATGCTCGTTACAAGGGTGGATAGGTGGAGTTAGCATATGGTAGGCAAAAAGGGTATATGAAAAAGTCCGGGGTAAAATCCGAGGAGTTAGTGGTTGAAAGATCCTTAAAGCTTGATGCCCTAAACCTTAATTGGTTGGGAGTCATCGATGGACCCCCGTTACATGGACAAAATAGAAAAGAATGCCCCTTAAGCCTGTTACCTTCTAAAAAAAAAAAAAAAAAAAAGTGTGTTCTCTGTCTATTGAATTTGGTCAGTTTGCTAAGTGTTGAAAAGAGATAGGTTGGAGGGAGAGATTAGTTTAGCATGCTATATTCGGAAGCTATCATCTTACACTTAGATTTTTGTGGAAGAATAAAGTTTGGTTCTTTGGAAGTGAAAATGATTTTAAAACTTCAATTTGCATAATGCATTCCCTTGATCAATGGTATTTAGCAAAGTTTTTGATAACTCTTGTTGAAATTTGAGGTTATATTTCTTTAATGTTCCATGTGAGAGTTTGTCAGTCATGCCACTTAAATATTTTTTGGAAGTGATTAGCATGATGTTGTAAATTATGGTACTTTTATTTTATTCTTTTCTCTCCTTCATTGCTAAAGGACTAGCAATATGTCAGTTGGGGGGAGTGATTACTACTCAAAAAGTGCTATTTGATAGCTTGTAATTAATCCTTTTAAACACTTTTGAGTAGTAGTTATTGCCTTTTAACCCAATTAACATGTTAAGGCCTCTTGCAATCAATTCTAATCAAATTGTCTTAAGTTTTGGTGTTTTGATAGCTTTTTGATCACCAAAGCAATATGAGATTGAGGAGAGTTATTTGGAATCCTTGGAAAAGCAATGGGAAGCTTAGAGGCATGAAGAACCAAAGCTTTGAAGCACTTTTGCCATAAGCAAAGTTGAAATGCAAGGAGGGGAAGCAAAGAGAATCCAGCCATGAAGCATTCTTGATGACAGTCATTTCAGCCACTTTTGGAGCACTTCCTGATGTCCAATTTATGCATGCTATATGTCATTTGAAATCTTAGTAAGTCAACAATCCAATGCTTCAAAATGTGTACGATTTGGAGCTGAAATGAGGAAGTTACAGTCTTTGGAAGACAACTGCTCCAAGCTGAAGGAAGGATTCAGAAAAGTGCTGCGAAATCACCCTTTTGTTGCGAAATGATTTCGTAGCCTTTTTGCACAATGCTTTGGATTTCCCCTGAAGTTTCACGACGCGATGGAAGCCAAACACCACAAGATGAAAGCCAACTTCGCAGCGCTGCGAAACCAGCCTTTTGCTACGAAGTGATTTCGCAGCCCTTTTTGTTTGTCTGCGAAATTTCGCAGACCTCTTTTTCACCTGCGAAATGGTCCTTATTGCTTCCCGATATTTGTAACCGACACTTGGAGATATTTTTCATTAGATTTTTGTTGCCTAAATCCCCAAATTCTCCTTGTAAGCCACCAATTATAGGATTCCTTAGCTTTTAAGTTAGGAAAATGGCTAAATATCCATGTAATAGCTGTTAATGTAATTTTAGTATAAATATAGCCCGAGGAGCCTGTTCTGAGGGTGATGAACCTTTTGTAAAAGTTTCAAAGGAAGTAAAATACAGAGCTTGAGATCTACCTTACCTTCTCACTTTGATTGTATTTTTCATTTACTAAGTTATGCACTCTCTGAGGAGCTTTCCCCAGAGAATGAGTAACTAAACCTTTTAGTTCCTTGGAGTTAAGGTTGTCGGGAAAGGTTCCAAGTGCAAGAATCAGAAGCTTTGTGGTTTCAGCTATGAATGAAGAGAAAGTGTGTCCCATGAATGGTTTCTATGTTTTTAGTTAACTTAAAACGCCTTGGAGTCACCTGGGCCAACACTTGGTAAGGCAAGTGATCTCTAACCATGGAGATGCACTAGTTTACCCCTTGCGAGCCTCTGGGAGGTGACTTAAAGGTAGGATTTTCTAGAATTGCCAACACTTGGTAAGCTTTTGGACTCTAAGGAGACATCCATTAGTTATCTCTTGCAAGCTTGTGAAAGGAAGTCCAAGGTTAAAGATCACCTTGAATGGTAAAGGCTAAGTGAAAGGCTCGAACCATTGCAAGTTGTATCAATGAGAGAATTAAAGCTGAAATCCAATTGAGGGATGCATTTGTGCAACACCTGTTAGAGAATTGACTTTATGTTAATTCTCTAATGTGAGGAATTGAACCAACTGACCAGAGCTATGCTATTGCATGAGGAACCTCCCTTGTAAACCTGAATCTCCAAGAAATGCTTTTCTTCTTAAGTAATTTTCATCACTTGCTGTGTTGTTAATCTAAGTCCAAACCCTTTTCAACCAAAGTTTGTGTTTTATTTCTTAAGTTAATCTTAAAATGAAACAGCACCAATTCACTTTGAATTGGTATCATTTTCAGCTTGGAAACCCTTCCCAGTGAACGATCTTAGAGCCACTATGCTATAGTAGCTTTTTCTTTGCTACCCTAGTTCATGGTGTTATAGGTTATAAATTTTGTTGATTACTCCCGCCATCAAGGAGCACCAGCTGGACACGAATCAGTTGAGACACCAATTAGGCATGAATCAGGAAGTGGTACATCTTGAGTGACATTGAGTCTGAGTCGTATAGGAGAAACCACATGATTCAAAAAACAAAAGATTAATGAGTAAAGGAAATAGAAAAAATGCCAAGTATAAACAAAAATGATGTGTGTATATTCCTCTTAGAAAGTACAATACGAGATATGATCATGTAATACATCCAATCCCAAAATATAAAATATCAAAACAAGTAATAATGTCCACTAATATACTAAGTAAATACACAATAAAGAAATGATCAAGTAGCAGGGCTCTCTGGTGGAGATGATGGCTCTATGGCTGCCTCGTGAGTGGCCTAGAGTGGGACATCGACTCTGGTGGTCTCCTCAGCTAGACTCGTCTCCTCAGCTGGAGCTATGGGCTCTGATGGTCCAGGAATGTCAATTTGAGGTGGTGGCAGAAGTCCCAGATGCTGCTGAATTTGATGAAGGATAGCAGTATGTTGGTCCTGCTGAGCACGTATGTCGGCCATCTGCCGGAATAAAGCATTGTGTGTAGTGGTCTATGTCTGGAACAAATGTACCATGGCATGAAACTCTAAGGCAGAAATGGTGATGGAGGCCTCCGATGTAAAAGGTGCAGCTGGTGGAACAGGAGGAGTAGGAGGAAGATTAGTAGAGGTGGCCTCAAGCATAGGTGGTGTAGGGGCAAGTGGTACAAACTCCATGGGAAGCTCGTCCTGCTGTGCCTACTCAGCCTGTGGTGGCACTGGAGGTGCTGACCTAGGTGGGGCTCCTAGAGGTCCTGAGTAATCCGCCAACTGTGTCCATTTGTCGAGAGTGAAATGCTCTTGACAATGGTGGCAGCGCTCAAGGTGGGGCTCAGTAGGATAGCTCATGTGCTCCAATATGTGATAGAGCAGCCTCGGAAACAACAATGGAATAGTGTCGGCAGGCTGTAGCTTTTTCATGTGAACCTTCTCCTCAAAGTGGAGGAGAGTGACCATAATCAGGTGATGTGGCCCAAAATAAAAGTCCTCAGATATCCTGAATAATGCGTCCAGGATGGCTCCTCGCCTTTGCACTAGATGCTGAAGAGGAAAAATATTGGACCACATCAACACATCTACTAGGAGCATCCCAGATGGAAGCTCCTTATGTAGAAGGACCGAATCTCCAGAAGTCCCCCTAGATAGGATGCGGACCATGTCCCACTGAGATATAGGGGACCACTCCCGGAAATGTGCTAGATCCACTGGCTCATATGGAATACGGAGAGCCTCAGCAATGTGTCTAGCCTCAAGGATACCCTGGCGCCCATCAATGCTGAAATGAATGGAAGTAGGACTTTGGGCGTCCTGAGTGGTCATGGACCGATAGAAGTCCATTGCCACTTTGGGGTAGAAGAACTCCCTGGGAGTCATAAGGTGCTCGAGATGGTACCTTTGGAGTAGTCTAAATGAATCTTGAAGCTCTAGCTGTTGTCGCATGGCCTCGAGGTCAAAATAAAGCTCGAATGGAATCATCTGGCTCTATAATCTGAATTGCCCTCAATGGGCGGCGCGATGACCATAGGCCTCTTGATGATAGCTTCTGGGGCGATGCTAGAAGGACACTGAGAATCGGCTGGGGCCCGAGGATCAGGCTAGGAATGCCTAGATGACTCTCCAGGGCCTGAGGTCCTGGCCTTCTTAGCTGGAGTGCGGTGAATTGAGCTCTCACAGGGTGGAGAAGTCGGTGGTCTCCGTGTCTTGTATCGGCGCTAAGGAAAGCTAGAGGGCACTCCACCCTCAGAAGATGGAATGGTCGGGGCCTCGGGGGCTGAAATGTTAAATCTTGATGAAAGGAGGCTCTTGGTCGAGGCTCGCGAGATAATGAAGGGTCGGTATGGCCTCCTCTAATGCTCGCCATGTCCGAAATGGGGCGAGAGGTGTAGATCGCCTCTTAGAATGGTTGGCCATGGGGCGTCGAATGGAGAGAAAGTCGATTCACAAGGTAGTGGAGGGTTTCACAACGAGGAATGGGGTGTGTGAAATGAAAACAGGCTTTGGAGGTTTTTAAATAGGCTTTTAAGTGACCTTTCGTTTTCGTATTGACCGTTGATATTTCGCATAGGGTTGCGAAATTAAAAAGGGTGTGCAAACCCATTTCACAAGCCTAAAACCCATCTCGCACAGGTTTTCGCAAGGTAAAATTTGGTTTGCTAATTTTTCGCAACCCTTGCAAAATTTTTGCAAGGTGAATTTGGGGCTACGAAATTTTCGCAAGGTGTGTGAATTGCTCTGTTTTTCTGACTTTCCCATCCTCTAAACAATTTTTAAAGCTTTTCCCCATCTATTTTGAAATCCACCTATAATTGATCATAAAAAATTTAAATTAATTCACAACAAAATAAATTAAAACAAGAAATCGCAATTAAAACAAGTATTAAATCAATAAAACTTTAAATAAACATTAAAACAAAAAATAATACGGACTTAATGTCTTCCGACAGACTAAGTCCATCTAACCACTTGTCCTGTTAAGCTTGATGTGGCTTAAGGAGGATGATTTCCTCCTTGTCTCGAGAAAAAGGCTCCACAAATGGCTTGAGACGATGGACATTGACTTTGAAACACCCGGTGCTGTTGGAATTGAGTAGTTCCACTATTCCATTTGAATACACTTGTTGGATAGCAAACGGACCTATCCACCTTGACTTCAACTTTCCCGGGAAGATGTAGAGCTTAGAGTCATATAGCAAGACTCTTTGTCCCTTCTAGAATTCTTTGCGGGAGACTAACTGATCATGCCACCTCTTCAATATTTGTTTTGCAATGTTTGAATTATTGTAGGCATCATTTCTCAGTTCCTTCATCTCATTAAGGTCTAAGAAGCTCTTCATGCCAACTCGGCTCAAATCCATGTTGAGCTTTTTGATTGCCCACCGAGCTTTGTATTCCACTTCCACGGGGAGATGACACGTTTTTTCCGTAGACTAGATGATAAGGAGACATTCCAAGAATGGTCTTGTAAGTTGTTCTGTATGCCCATAGTGAATCATGAGGCTTAACAGACCAATTTCTTTTGTTCATATTCACCAGCTTCATCAGTATGTTTTTGTTCTCCCGATTTGCTAACTTAACTTGCCCAGAAGTCTTAGGGTGGTACGGTGTAGCTACCTTATGCTTCACCCCATACTTGGCTAAGAGAGTTTCGAACAGCTTGTTACAAAAATGAGTACGCCCATCACTGATTATGGCCTTGGGTACTCCAAATCTAGAGAAGATGTTCTCTTTGAGAAATTTGAGAACTCTGTGATCATTGGTTTTGCACGGGATCGCTTCAACCCATTTAGAAACATAATCTACTCCCACCAAGATGTAGGAGTAGCCAAAGGACATAGGAAAAGGTCCCATGAAGTCAATGCCCCAGACATAAAAAAGATCAACTATTAAAATGGGGTTCAAAGGCATCATGTTCCTGCGCGTTAACTTCCCAAGCCTTTGGCATTTATCACAGCTTCTGCACATGGTGTGGGCATATTTGAAAAGTGATGGCCAGCAAAAACCTGATTGCAATACCTGCATAGCTGTCTTCTAAGAAGCAAAGTGGCCTCCACATGCGCTTTCGTGGCAATGACTGAGGATCTCCTGTTGCTCTTGTTCAGGGATGCACTTTATTATTTGATCCGCACAATATTTGAATAGAAACGGCTCTTCCCAATAGTAGGCATGAATTTTTGCAAAGAAGTGCTTCTTATCTTATGCTTTCCACTCACTTGGAACTTCTCCGATAACTAAATAGTTAGCAATATGAGCATACCAATGAGCGGCTTCTATCAACATGAGTGACTCCTCTGAAAAATCATCATTAATTGGGAAACTATGGGAATTATGTGTGATGGCTAGCCTTGACAGATGGTTGGCTACCATATTCTCCACTCATTTCTTGTCTTTGATCTGAAGATTGAACTCTTAAAGCAAGAAAATCCATCTAATCAGCCTCGCTTTTGCATCCTGCTTAGTCAGTAGATATTTCAAGGTCGAGTGGTCAGTGAAAACCACAATGAAAGACCCCATCAAGTAAGCGTGGAATTTGTCTAAGGCGAAAACTACAACCAACAATTCTTTCTCTGTGGTTGTGTAGTTTCTTTGTGCTTCATTCAATGTTTTGCTCGCATAGTAGATCACATAGGGCTTTCCATTTTCTCTTTGCCCAAGAACAGCTCCTATAGCAAAGTCACTAGCATCGCACATCACTTCAAAGGGCAATTTCCGGTTGGGCGCTCTCACTATTAGAGCGGTCGTCAGGAATAGCTTCAGTTCTTCAAAACTCCGTTGACATCGATCATCTCATACGAATTTAACATCCTTTACCAATAGTTCACAAAGAGGTCTTGCAAGTTTAGAGAAATATTTGATAAATCTCCTATAGAACCCAGCATGGCCAAGGAATTGCCTTACTCCTTTGACAATTGTTGGTGATGGCAACTTGACAATAAGTTCAACCTTTGCTTTATCCAATTCAATGTCTTTCTTTGAGATAATATGCCCAAGGACAATCTCTTGGTGTACCATGAAGTGGTATTTCTCCCAGTTAAGCACCAAATCCTTCTCAATGCATCAGTTTAGAACAACTTCCAAGTTGATTAAGCATTCGTCAAACGTACTTCCATATATGGTGATATCGTCCATAAAGACTTCCATAACACGCTCCACCATATCACTGAAAATGCTTAACATGCATCTTTGGAATGTTGCGGGTGCATTGCATAAACCAAAAGGCATTCTTCTGTATCTGTAGGTTCTGAATGGACATGTGAAAGTGGTCTTCTCCTGGTCTTCAACATCAATTTCTATTTGAATATACCCGGAGTAGCCATCCAAGAAACAATAGAATGGATGGACAGAGACCCTCTCAAGCACTTGATCAATAAACGGCAAGGGGAAGTGGTCCTTTCTTGTTATAGGATTTAACTTTCTATAATCAATACACACCCTCCAACCTGAAGTGAGGCGTGTAGAAACTTCTTCTCTCTTATCATTTTGCACCACCGTAATCCCTGATTTCTTTGGCACGACTTGCGTAGGACTCACCCATGGGCTATCTGATATAGGGTAGATAATACCGGCCTGAAGTAGCTTAAGCACTTCAGCTCGCACCACCTCTTGCATGTGAGGGTTCAACCTTCTCTAGGGTTGACGAACTGGCTTAGCTTTTTCTTCCATGTATATATGATGGGTACAGACTAAAGGGCTGATCCCTTTTAAATCAGAAATTTACCACCCTATCGCATTCTTACATCTTCTAAGGACCTCAAGTAGACAATCCTCTTGAGTAGTGGTAAGAGATGAAGAAATAACAACAGGGTTCTGCTTGTTTTTTTCCAGGTATGCATACTTCAACTCCGTGGGTAATGGCTTCAGAATAAGCTTTGGGGTCTCCTTTTTAACGGCTTCTTGTGTTCCACCCCATTAAATAAAGGCAGAATTTCTTCCCGCTTCTTCCAAGGAGGGAAAGTAGCAAGCAAATCTAAGGGTTTAGGTAACCCTTCATCAAGATCCCCAAGACTCTTGTCCAAATCTTTGAGCATTTTCTTATCATAATGCTCCTCCACTAAGTTGTCAATCATGCACACCTCTTCTGATCCTTCTTCTTCTCCCAAATGGAATTGTTTCTTGCACAAATAGAAGATGTTGAGCTCTATCGTCATGTTGCCAAACGTAAGTTGCATGACTCCATTCCTACAATTGATGATGGCATTTGATGTAGCTAGGAATGGTCTTCCAAGTATGATAGGAACACAGTTAGTTTCTTTTGAAACTGGGTCTGTATCAAGAACCACAAAATCCACTAGGTAGTAGAATTTGTCAACTTGAACTAGGGCATCTTCAACCATACCTCTTGGAATCTTCACAGATCTATTTGCTATAGATAGAGTGATTGATTTTGGCTTCAACTCTCCAAGTCCCAATTGCTTGTAGACAGACTAGGGTAGCAAATTCACACTTGCCCCCAAGTCCAACAAAGCTTTCTCCACACACGTCCCTCCAATCATCACTGAGATGGTAGGATAGCTCGGATCTTTGTATTTCACTAGAGACTTGCACTGTATAATGGCACTTACTTGCTCAGTCAAGAAGGCTTTCTTATTCACATTCAACCCTCTTTTTATAGTGCATAAGTCCTTCAGGAATTTTGCATAAGTTGGAACTTGTTTGATCATGTCTAGCAAAGGGATGTTAACTTTCACTTACCTCAACACTTCAAGAATTTATGATGCATTATTGATTCCCATATTGCCCTACAAAGCTTGGGGAAAAGGTGGAGGCTTGTGTTTCTTCATCATATCTTCCTGGTTGATGGTCCTCTTCAATTCTTCATTCATAGTAGATTCAAGGTCCTCTTTCTTTGCACTATTCCCTGTTCTTTTTCCTTTGATTTCCTCTCTCTTCTCTTTCTCTGCTTCACTCTCTGGTTCATGCTTTTGTTTGGATGTAGGTATATCAACCTCTTTACCACTCCTTAGAGTCATCACTGCTTTTACTTCCCTCACCTATGAAGATTCTCCCTCCTGAGCCTCCGCTTCATGGATACCCTTGGGATTCTGATGTGGTTGAGAAGGAAATTTTCCTTTCTCTTGCACTGTGTTAAGATTGGTGAGCCTTGAGATTGAGTACTGGAGATTATCTATCTTCTGAGATAGATCATTTTGCATCCCATCCATCCTTTTGTTTACACTGTCAATTTCTTGACTGAGCTGAGCATTGATGGATTTCTGGTCTCCAACAAAGTCTCCCACAACCTTGCTAAGATTCACAATGGTTTGTTTAAGATTCGAGGTTTGTGGGGGTGCTTGGCCAGGTTACGTGTACTGAGATGCCCTTGGCTTCCAAGAGAAATTCGGATGGTTCCTTCAATTTTGAATTGTAGGTGTTGCCATATAAAGTGTTGTTATTGGGCTTAAATTGTCTAATAACATTTGCTTGATCCTCAAACATTTCTCTCACAGCTGGAATCATAGGACACTCCTCCACCAAGTGCTCAAAAGATTGACAAATGGAACACGACATAGCTTGCACTGGTGTTTCAGAAATGGCTTGCACTTCTCATATTTTCTTCATTTCTAGGTCCTCCAATCTTCTTGCCATAGCTGCAACTTTTGTTTTCATATCGATGTCTTCGTTCATAGTATACATCCCAACCTTAGCATTAGGAGCATTAGGTTGAGATTTCATCCTCCCCACTTCTCTGGCATTCGGCTCATCCCATCCTTTTGAAACTTTAGCCACATAACTCAAGAAATCCATGGCTTCTTCCGGATTCTTACTCATGAAGTCTCCTCCGCACATCGTTTCTAAGAGTTGCTTCATTAAGGAAGACATACAGTCGTAAAAATAGCTCACCAATAGCCATGTATCAAAGTCATGGTGAGGACAAGCATTGATAGCTTCCATGTATCTCTCTCAACGCTCATAGAATTTCTCATTCTTTTTAGCTGAGAAGTTTGAAATTTGCCTTTTCAAGCCATTGATCCTATGAGTCGGGAAAAATTTCTTGAGAAATTCAACTTGCAAATTTGTCCAAGTTCAGATACTCCTTGGCCTTAAAGAATTAAGCCAGACCTTAGCCTTATCCTTCAAAGTGAAAGGAAATATCTTGAGCCTCATCAAGTCGATTGAAGCTCCTCCTTCTTGGAAAGTATTACAAACCTCCTCAAATTCCTTGATAAGCGCGTAGGGATTCTCACTTTCCATCTGATGGAAAGTAGGTAGAAATGGCACAATATGTGGTCAGATCACTAGCTACTCTGTAGGTGGCACTATACATGACGGTGCACTCATACGAGGTGGATACATGCGGTCTCTCATGGATCGGTATGCGTTGATATTTTCTTCTAGAGCATGTTGACTATGCTGATCTTCAGGCATAGCTTCCATGACATTCACACACAACTCCAACTCTGTTTCATGAGGAGTTTCGATTTTCACAAGTCTTCTCTCACTGTCTTGTATCTAATAGGGCATGCACAACTAGCAATAACTGAAAAAAAAAAAAACAAGAAAAACAATTCTAGAAGAAAAAGAAAATTAAGATTAACTAAAAACTAGATAAAAGATAAACTAAAAACGGAAACAAATAAAAAGAGTTAGTAAAAGAAAAGAAAAGTCACCAAACTTGTGATGAAGATCACAAGTGTTTTGAAAAAATCATATCACTGTAAAGTGGCACCATCCCCGGCAACGACGCCATTTGATTCGTCCCCAATTGGTGTAATGTTTAATTTAGTCCTCAGATGAGAGTTATCAACAAAATTTATAAACCTAATTCACCATATACTAGGGTAGCATAGCTAGCATAGTATAGTGGTTCTAGGATTGTCCACAGGGATGGGTTTTCATCTCACACATGATGTTAGTTAAAGTATTGAAATGATGTTTTTTCTTTTATGAGTTAGCTTTAAAAGAAAACATAATCTTTGGTTGAAAAAGGTTGGTTTTAAATTAACTAAAAATAGTAACTGAGATTAATTACAGAGAAAAGGTTTCTTGGAGTTTTAGGTCACTAGGTTCAGGTTCCTTAGACAAAAGAAGGAGATTCCGGATCTTTTCCTTGCGTTGGGGATAATAACATAAAGAATGGTTATCTCCCGAATCGGTGTGTATTTAGCAATCAAGATTTGATCCCATTGGTCCATGAAAAACTGTAGTTGCTTCCCATTAATGGTTTCAAACACTAAAGATCTCTCATTGTGAATCATCTTTCAATGGCTCATACCTCTCACCTAGTATTGGCCATTCAAGGTGATCTTAACCTTGGATTACCCTTCAAAGGCTCGCAAGAGATAACTAATGGATCTCATCCAAGAAGTCCAACAAGCTTACCAAGTGTTGGCCCAGGTGATTTTAAGGGATTTTAAGTTAAACATAAAAATAAAAACCATTAACGGGTCACAACTTTCCTTATTTAAGACAAGAAAAACTCCCACTTTTGTATCCGGATCCCTTACCTAGCTTCCTTCAGTCCAAGAAATGAAAAACCTAACCACTCATCCTCTGATAAAACATCCTCAAAGGTTGTTTGGCTAGAAAGAAAATAAAAACAAAATGAGTATGTAAGGTAGAGCAAATCTCTGTGTATTTCTTACTAAAAATGTACAAGTGTTCTATGGAATTTCTTTCGAGATTCTGAGATATTACAAAAAGAGATATCTTAAGACATATATATAGAGATATTTTTAACCCCTATGGACCCTCAATTTTGTCCCTTGACACTTGCATTTTATCCTATGGGTGTCACATGTACCCATGTTTTCATATGACCCCGCCATGGCCCCCTTTTAGCCTTGATCGGTTTCTGAGCCTTGTGTAGGTTCATTTGCGGTCCAATGTAGTGTGGGTGTGTAGTTCATTTTTGAGTTCCTTCATGGCCAATTTCCCTAGTTGTTCACATCATGCTATAGGGAAGGAAGTGAGGCCCCCCAAAAAATTCAATTCAATTGGAATTCATAAGAGCAGGTCCGAATTCGGAGCACTTGGGCTTGTTTTGATCATATCTCCCTCATCCAAACTCGGAATTGCACACCTTTTTTTTTTATGGACTCCTTATTCTTCAAGAAACATTCTATCAAAATTTCAAAATTTTTCTCAACCGGATCGACTGGTTGGCATCTGGTTCAACTAGCTCATCGAGTCAACTTGTATGAAGCACTAATTTTGGTGATTTTGGAGCCCAATTCCTACATGGATTGGGCTCATGGGCTCTAAATCAGTTTTGGGCTGTATTTTGGATTCCTTGCAGCCCACCATGAATCCATATGGATCCTTGGTGGAGAAGCAAGTTGAAAGCTTAAGATAGTCAGCTTGCATAGAAAATGAGGAGGGAAGTTAATGGGGAAGTTGATTCTGAGACTGACTGGAGCTCTTTCCAGAGCTTGAAGGAGAGAAAAATGAAGAGGCTTTGATGTTTGGAGGTCTGGGACTATAAAAGAGGAAAAAAATCAGATTTGAATGGACTTCTTCTTTTTCTGAGAGGGAAGACTCTGTGGAATCATGGGGGAGGAATTTTATAAGAGGTTTTTGGAGGGTTTCTTTTCGTGAGTGGTCTGAGGGAGTGGAGTGAAGAGGTCCTTAGACTTTTGGGGGTCTCGGATGCGTTTGGAGAATCTTTGCAAGCTAAAGGAGCACCTCTCAAAGGTTGGTTCTTTAGGTACATTTCTGGTTCCTCACAGAACTCTTGCTTGCATTCAGTTCCTCTTTATGATCATTCCAGAATGCTTAATGCTTTATTGATTGGTGTGGACAAAAAGGGCCACAAATTGTTATGTTCAAAATTGGTTCTTTGTGTGCTTGCCATGATCTCCATTCAGTTGATGCCATTGATCCCATTTGATTTTGTTCATGTTAAAAATCTATTTTGAATCATTCTCCCATTTTATAAACACATTGCCTTGTTTTAGCTGGTTCTCCCTCATTTGAGCTTGGAATTGAGTGTCGTTACTTTTTTTGGATTCCTTATTCTTTGGGCAATCTACTATTATAATTTCAGAATTTTTCTCAACCAGTTGAACTAGTTGGGAACCGGTTCAACAGGTCCTGCATGTCCAGCCCTGTTTTATAAATGTGTTGCCTTGTTTTGACCAGTTCTTCCTCATTTGGGCTCATATCGTTACTTTTTTTGGATTCTTTATTCTTTGGGAAATCTATTGTTAAAATTTCAAAATTTTTGTCAACCGTTTGAGCCAATTGGGAACCGGTTCAACAGGTCCTACATGTCTAGCCCTATTTTATAAATACGTTGCCTTGTTTTGACTAGTTCTCCCCCATCTGGGATCAGAATTGAGCACCGTTAATTTTTTTAGATTCTTTATTCTTTGGGAAATCTACTGTTAAAATTTTAGAATTTTTCTCAACCGTTTGAACCAGTTGGGAACCGGCTCAATAGGTCCTGCATGTCCAGCCCTGTTTTATAAACGCGTTACCTTGTTTTGACTGGTTCTCCCTTATCCGGGCTTAGAATTGAGTGCCGTTTCTTTGTTTGGATTATTTATTCTTTGAGGAATCTACTGTTAAAATATGATAATTTCTATCAACCAGTTGAACCAATTCAATACGTCTTGCATGTCTAGCCCTGTTTTATAAATGCATTACTTTGTTTTGGCCGGTTCTCCCTCATCCGAGCTCAGAATTAAGTACCGTTGCTTTTTTTGGATTCTTTATTCTTTAGGGAATCTACTGTTAAAATTTCATAATTTATCTCAACCGGTTGAACTGGTTGGGAACCAGTTCAACAAGTCTTGCATGTCCAGCCCTATTTTATAAATGCATTGCCTTGTTTTGGTCGGTTCTCCCTCATCCGGGCTCAGAATTGAGCACCGTTGCTTTTTTTGGATTATTTATTCTTTGGGAATCTACTATTAAAATTTCATAATTTCTTTCAATTAGTTAGACCAGTTGGGAACCGGTTTAACAGGTCTTGCATGTCCAACCCTGTTTTATAAATGTGTTGCCTTGTTTTGGCCGGTTCTCCCTCATCCGGGCTCGGAATTGAGCGCCATTGATTTTTTTGGATTCTTTATTCTTTGGGGAATCTACTATTAAAATTTCATAATTTTTCTCAACCTGTTGAATCAGTCTGGAATCAGTCCAACATTCCCTGCATGATCAGCCCCATTTTAGTATGTTTTGACCCCTATTTTTGTTATGGCTTGAGCCCTTAGGCTCCGAGGCACTCTTGGGCCTCCTTTAGAGTTTTAAATGGGCTTTGAACTGAATCAGAATAGACCCGCTTTAGAGCTATAGACATTAGGGGTCAGGTAAGTTTGGTTTGATTTGATGTTGGAGAATGGTGAATTGTTGTTTGAGGAAATGTGTAAGGAAATAAATAATTGGGTGCCGTCATTTCCATTAACTTCCTCTTTAAGCGTGAACTTTGATGCTTGATCATGAATGCCTACTACATGCTTGTGTTTTTTTGCCTCATCTTTTCCTTGCAGCACATGGCTGGGGACCTCAGGTATGCACTCTGATTTTTACTTGTTGAGTGTATGTGCATGCTAAATACTAGGCGGGTCTATGTGATTCATGTCATTTGTTCAGCCTAAGGTTTGTTTGATCTTTGACCCATATGCTCCCATATACCTAGTTCATTAGTAGAGACCGAGTTTCGGACCTAAAGGGGTGTTACCTCGCGTAAGGTACCTTCCCGATAGGTAACTTGATCCTCAGACCCAGAATCTAGTTTTCGCAGATCGTTTTTTCCTGATTGGAGTCATGCTAGGGTTTTTGTTCTTACTTAAATTTTCCCCATTTAAAAATAAAAATAAAAATTAAGTGGTGACTCCAAACAAAACCGCTCCTCACCGGGGACGGATTTTCCAAAACCAGAAAACACACTTACTTTCTTATTCTTTTAAAAATAACGAGTCGCGACGGTTGGTGGATCGGGTGAGGGTCCACACCCCTCAATTAGATATACTAAATATCTAAAAATATCTTTAGCTAATTACAAGGAGAAAATAGGTAATTACACAAAATATCTTGAGATAAAAATCTAACAGAGTTGGTGCAAAAATATCTGAAAATTACACAGGAGGAATTTCGCAAGTTTTTCGAAATTCATTCTTCTCAATTTTTCAAGGCTTGCGAAATTTCGCAAAGGTGCGAAATTCATTCTTCACAGCCTTGCTCTCTGTCTTGCAGCTTGTACTCATATTGGGCATTTCGCATAGGCATGCGAAATTGTTGGATGTTAGATTTCTTCTTTGATTCTCTTCCTTTCATACTTGATTGATTTGGAAAGGCTATGAAGCTCTCCAAAACTTGGATTCTTCGTGTAATTTAGCTTCAACTTGCTTTGCCATGGACTACACAAAGTTCTCCCTCATTCTTGGCTTGTTTTAATAATCAAAAAGCTATTAAAAACACCAAAACTTTGCAAAAAAACTTATCAGTAACCCTTGCAAGGGTCCTTAATGTGCCAATTGAGTTAAAAGGTAATAAATACTACTCAAAAGTGTTTAAAAGAGTATATAACAAGCTATAAAATAACACTTTTTGAGTAGTAATTAGATACTATGAACAACTCAGGGTTGTGGTTGGCATGAATGACTTGAGGTCTTCATCTCAGGGCTCTAGATGTTATGAACATCTCAGGGCTGTGGATGAGATGAGTGACTCAAGGTCATGATCTTAGGGATTTAAATACTATGAATAACTTAATGTTGTGGTTGAGATGAAGGACTCTAGGCCATGAGCTCAAGGCTTTAGATGCTATGAATAACTTAGGGTTGTGTATGACTTAAGCTACTCTGGGTCGTGAGCTCAAGGCTTTAGATGCTATGAACAACTTTGGTCTATGGTTAACATTAGCGACTGCAGGTTGTGAGCTTAGGGCTCTAGATACTATGAACAACTCAAGTTGTGGCTGACATAAAGGACTCAAGGTCGTTAGCTTAGGGCTCCAGATGCTATGACCATTGCATGTGGAGCCCTAAGTTAATAACTAGAATCATTCATATCATCCACAACCCTAAGTTGTTCATAAAATCTAGAGTACTTAGCTAATAGGACCTGGAGTAGTTTCTTTCATCCATAACCCTTAGTTGTTCATAGCATCTAGAGGCTTGAACTCACGATGCAAAATTGTTCATATCATCCACAACCCAAAGTTGTTCATAGCATCCAGAGTCTTGAGCTCATGGGACCTCGAGTCGTTGATATCATCCACAACCTTGTGCTATTTGTTACATCTAGAGCCTTAACCCAAATTTGACCATGTCACCTACAAATCTAAGTTGTTCATAAAATCAAGAGCTCTTAACTGATGGCCTGGAGTTGTTCATATTATCCATAACCCTCTAATGTTCATAGCATCTAAAGCCCTGAGTTGATGACCCAGAGTCATTCATGTCATCCACAACCCTGAGTTGTTCATAACATCTAAAGAATTGAGCTTACAACCAAGAATCGCTCATATAATTTAAAGCCTTGAGTTGTTCATAGAGTCTAGAGTTGTGAGCTCATAGGGCCCCAAGTTGTTCATATTATCCATAGACTTATACTGTTTATAGCATCTAGAGCCTTAAGCTCATGATCTAGTGTAGTTCATGTCATCCATAACCCTAATTTGTTCTTAGAATCTAGTGATCTTAGCTCACGATCCAAAGTAGCTCATGTTATCCATAACCTTAACCTTGAGCTATTCAAATCTTTTAGAGCCTTGAGCTTATGACCCGTATTTGTTCATGTCATCCATAGTCGTGAGTTGTTCATAACATCCAAAGCCCTTAGCTCACAATCCGGAGTAGTTCATGTCATCCATAACCTTGAGTTGTGCATAACATCTAGATCTTTGAGCTCATGGCTTGGAGTAGCTCATGTCATCCACAGCCTTGAGCTCTTCATAACTTCTAGAGCCCCGGGCTCGTGGCCTGGAGTAGCTCATGTCATCCACAACCTTAAGCTTTTCATAACTTCTAGAGCCCTGAGCTCATGACTTGGAGTCGTTCATGTCAACCACAACCCTGAGGTGTTCATAGCATCTAAACCCCTGAGCTCATGGCCAGAAGTCGTTCATGTCATTCACAGCCCTGAGTTGTTCATAACATCTAGAGTCGTAGGTTCACAGCCCGTAGTCGTCATGTCAACCACAACACTGAGTTGTTCATAGCATCTACAACCCTAAGCTCACGACCTGGCAGAGTCGTTCATGTCATCCACATCTTTAAGTTGTTCATAGCCTTTAGAGCATGGGCTCACGACAAAGAATCGTTCATATTGTCTACAACCCTAAGATGTTCATAGCATCCAAATCCCTGAGCTCATGAGCTAGAGTAGCTCATGTCATCCACAACCCTTAATGGTTCATAGCATTTAGAGGTCTGAGCTCATGACCCGGAGTTGTTCATTTCAACAAAAAACCCTGAGTTGTTCATAACATTGTGGTCCCACATTTTTCACGTGTGTTCCTACTCAATCGGTGAGACTCACTTTTATTTAAGGCGAAAAAATTTATTTTATTAAAACTTGGAGTCGCCACTTACTTTTATTTATTAGTTTTTTAAAAGGGAAAATCAAGTACAAACAAAACCCCTATATTAACTCCAGACTTTTGGAATAGTTGTCCACAAAAAAACTTGAGTTTGGGTCCGAGGATTAGGTTACCTATTGGGAAGGTACCTCCAAAGAGATAACACCCCTCTAAGCCTTAAAAAGGCCTCTTCTAGCTAAGTTGAGGGAAGTATAGCAATTAGTTTATTATGAATACTTAAATGGATTAAGGTGATTTTGAAACTCTATTGTGACTAGCATGCCAAAGAAGAATTCAAAACACGGTCATAAGGAATGATAGTATACATACCTGAAGCGCTATCACAAAATCATCAAAGTTAGTTTAGATATTCAACATGTATTTTCTCAAAGAAAATCAATCAAACATCGAGGCACTCAAGGATAGTATCAAACAAGGGCATAGTTCACATTGACATGCGTATTCATGAGATTTTTAGAGTGGAGGATAGAGAGTGTAGCTTAATAGCATAGATTTCTTATAACGTGCTTCCACAAGACATGGAGGGTTGGATCAAAATTATAGTAATAAATAATAAACGAAAGTAATCCTAGAATACTTAGTATCTAAATAGCATAGAAAAAATTGTCAGAGTATACAAAATCATCAATTATCACACACATCTTGAATATAATTCCTAAAAAAAATTGATGGTTGTGATTACAACAAGTAGCAAAAGTGGCAACAAAGATAAATTTTGAAAAGAATATTTCATGTAGGGGTTCCATCAAATCCCCATCTAATATCCATAAGTTTAACCTGTATATATTCCTATTAGCTTGGGAGTACAAGTTCAAGCCTATGTGAATAAAAACAAAATTTTGAAGACTAACAAGGAGAATGCAACTTAGATTGAAATAAGTTGTATAATTTCCAAAGAAAATGTGTTCTTTGCCTACATCTAGAATGAATTTTTTTCTAAAGCCTTTTATTGGTTTAAATACTTTTGAAAATGATTTCAGAGGGAGTAAAAGAAACCAAGTGATTTGATAAATCCCTATCTACACAAAATAGGTAGTTTTGATTTCTTTCTTAAAAGAAATTGAAAACTAGAAAAAGTCAACTTGGATCACCTTTTTTTGATACCTTTCATTTGGGGTCAAGGAACCAAATTCATGATGGAGAAAAATCCATTTTAAAACTTTTTTTCGAATATGCATACCGAATAAAATTGGTTGCATGAATTTCGGAAAATTAACCTTTCTTTTACTAATTTATCTAGGATTAATTTTAAAATGAAGTTAAAAGATTAATTTGTCTATATAAAAAAAAATTTGAAAACAATTTTAAAAAAATATTAAAACACATAATCTCAAACACGAACTATTAAGAAAGAGTGTGAGTGTGTATACGTGAATTCTCTAGTGTGCCAATGTGAAACGCAAGTGTTTAAAATATTAACCTAATGTGCATCTACATTTAAAACCAATTGTGTCTCAATTTGGTTTTTAATTATGATACAAAAGTGTCTTAAGTGTGTGCCTAGTCAAGTAATCATCTATTGGTGTCAAACGTATATGAATTGTGATAGGTAAGCCGAAAAAAGTATTAGTCGGAAAAAAAAAAAAAAAAAACAAGGCATGAAACCCAATTAATGCATTTATTCAAAGTTAATTGTCAAGCAATTTTCCAATGGATTACTCAAATAAAAGAGTTTGAAGAAAAATTAACTCAAACTTAATCATAATTTATCAAACAATCAACATTCAATCAAACGAAATCCTAAATGTCAAATCTAACAACACTCATGTGTGGCTCGATTTGTCCACATACAATCGAAGCTAAAGTATTCAAAAGAAAATCATAAGATCAAAAGAAATAAATAAATATGGAGATATGGAAAATTAAATCAGTGTTAGTAAAATTAGATAATTTATCTCAAAGTGTCCAAAACTTAGTTAATGCTTAGATATCCTTGAAGTTGATGGAAGTGTTACAAATTGCCACTGCATGCTCCATTATTCTTCATGAATTCCAAACATAAATCACCATTTCTTGCTTGAATTTTCAGCCATCGAACTCCTTTATATGCAGCCACCGAACTCCCATATTTCTACCATAAGAATGCAGCCACAATATGCAACTTATATTATGCTTCTTAAATTTGTCCATTAAAATGTGTGTTAATCAACCATAATTTGGCTCATGAAGATCTCTCAATTTGGATTCATTTTCTCCATTAACTTTCAGCCACACAACCATCGTATATGCAACCACTTCCAACTTATTTCTTCACTTGAGTTTCAGCTCAATTCAACCCATGAAAAATACCCACAAAACTTCACTTGAATTTTAGCCATTCGATTAGCATTATATAACCACCAAATGTACTAAAATTTAGCCATATTTCTATTTAAATTAAAGAAACTTTCAGCCATAAGCAATCCATATATATGTAACCTCTAATCTGCACCTAAAAGCCACCAAAATGCAGCCATGAAGCTCCATCAAGTGGCCAAGATTCAGCCATCCAATTCCATTAATTTTTAGCTAGGAATTAATATATTTTTCACTTGAATTTCATCCACTAGCTGCCACAAATTCCATAATTCTCCATAAAATGAAATTCAACTGCCAGAGATCAATTACTAGGCCACTAAATGCACAAAATGCACATGTGTTTTTCCATATAAAAAATTGATCAATTCAAGTATTTAATAGCAACCACTTTCAGTCATTCTTACCATTAAAAAATTAATAATTCAAGCATCCAAAATCTTAGCATGTTGCTCTCCAATCCAGTCGAATGTGTTTCTTTCTTCAATGCTAATGATGAATAATAATATTTCTAATTACTTTCTAAAATGCCCAAGGTCTAGAATGGTCGTTTCACTAGCCAAATTTCTTGCCTCAAGTCATGAATGAAACTACGAATATGAGAACCATTCGTTTCTCACAACACAAGAGCCTTGACCTTCATTTTACGGAGAAAACTAGGAATAACTTCAAGAGAGGACCTTTTGTTTTTTTTAGAAGAATTATATTCTTACTCTTTTGTTTCCCAGAGACAGAAGAAAACATATTTTTTCTCTTTGTGGTTTTCAGGGACAGAGAAAGAAAAATATCTCTCTCTGGTTTTTCAGGAAGAGAATTCTCACTGAGAGAGTTTTCACTTAGAGAGAGGGAGAGAGAGATAATTAAAAAAACTTTTTTTTTTTTTAATAATGACAGTTTCTAGATAGTTTTTAAACTCCTAGAAACTACCCCCTTATTTCTCCCATTAATTGGGTCGGCTCAGGTCAGGCCACTTGGGCACCTAAACCCAACTCCAACTTGCACAAGATGGGTCGAACTAGCTCGATCACTCATCCAAGTCCATTCTATTCCACTTTTGAAGGTCATTCATACAGGGAAATGGGTCATGTGACTATGTGAGAACACCTGCAATTTAAGAGTTATAAACTTATGCACTTGTTAGGGATAGATAGTAGCTCAACCCCAAAAAATTATGAGTGAACAATAATAATCATGTCTCCATGTACCCAGACTTATTTAGTTACATTTTAATGTATACACTTAATCCCTCAAAGTTGTATATCATACAACATTATAAATGCATTCATAATTATATCAGGTACAAAAACAATATAATTGGTCGACCATGAACACATCTTTATCAATGTAACTAAAAAAGTCTTCCTTATGAGCTCATGCCTTTTAGATCCAAATTAACTGCTTGCCTAATATGTCTCATAAGGATAAATTATTTCATTTCCATCGAAAACATATCAAAGTAGCAACATTAGTTTGTCACCTTAAAACATAGTCAAAAGTACAAAGAGTACAATATGAGCTATTATAATTGTAATAAGGCCTAAGGATCTCACACAGTGAGGATGCAAGTATTAATCACTCACTTTCCTTATCAGTCACATTCAAACACATGTAGTATGAAATACATGCTATGGTGGTTTCTCTTCACTTAGAGAGTGTATGCAAACTACCACCATACGGACCTCAAATAATAGCTTCACTCTAGTAGATTGTTTGAGTTTTGCATCTATGGTTCTCCTTAAACCTTTTATGCTAAAACTCAAGTCTTGTTCAAATAGGCAAATGTAATTGTGGGGTTACATTAAGTCAAGATGTCATTTATTATGGACCTCATCTTAATACTTAATAAAGGCGACACTCATCACCTCTTATATGTTTTTCACTCATTTATCATCATTAGTATACTGTGTCTCATCCCAACTCATAAACATATTGATTAGGGTGGTTGCTTGTGTGAGAGAGCCAACCTCTGCCTGTTGACATACTTATATATGTAAGTACCAATCATATATTCAATTATATGAATAACAAATATTCATATCACTTTATCATGTATAAAGTATCTTATATCCAATCAATAATGATCCATGACATATGATCCACATAGATCATAACCTATGCAATCCCAATGACTTTACATGTACAGAAAACATGTTTCTTAGAATGAATTTTGTGAATGGGTCAACAACCATTTCACATATAGGTAAATATTCAAGATCATTTTCTTTTCGTGCAATAATATCTCTTTTAAAATTATTCTTGGTATTTAGATGTTTAATTTTTCCATGATATTTCATATCATTTACATAAATGGTCTCAAATTGACTATAACTTTAGACTGTCATTAGCTCAAAAACATTCTTGACTATTCCCAAGCTTTGAAAAATCTTTTCAACCATACAACTTATATTGCAGTTGAACGAACAATAAATTTAGCTTCAGTGGTTGATAAATCTATACAAGTTTGTTTCTTGCTTTTCTATACTCTAACACCATTATTAAGCAAGAATGTATATCTAGATGTCGATTTGTGCTCATCTAGATCACCTACTCAAACAACATGTGAGTAACCCACAAGCACAATTATTTGCCTTGATAACAAAAGAAATAGTCCACAATGCCTATTAGATACCGAAGAATTCTCTTTATTGTTTTCCAAAGCATCATTCTAGGATTTTGTTGGTAATGACTCACCATCCCAACAACATAGTAGATATATATAGTCTTGTACACATCGTAGCATATATTAGACACCCAATAGCACTAAAATAGGGAACATTAGTTATTTTTCTCTTTTCTTTTGGAGTCTTTTGACCCATTTCTTTACATTGGTTTTCATCTCTTGCAAATGGAGTGTCAATGGGATTGAAATCTTGCATATTAAATCTTTCAAGGACATTCTTAATATAGTGCTTTTGTAAAAAAGTCACTTGTTTATGAGAACGATCGCTATGGATCTTTACTCTAAGAATGTAAAATGCTTCTCCCATATATTTCATCTCAAAAGTAGATGACAAGTATCTTTAAATGGTTTATACAAACTCCAAATCATTTGTAGCTATAAGTATATCATCGATGTATAAAGATATTAACAGATATTTATCTTTATTTCACTTAATATAAAGATAATGGTCTTCATCAATCATTATGAAAACATACAAAGTTATTGCACAATGAAACCTTAAGTACCATTGTCTAGACAAGTGTTTTAAGGCCATAAGTCAATCAATTTAACTTGCACACTTTGTGTTATTGGCCTTGGATAATGAAATCCACTGGTTGTTCCATAAAGATTTCTTCATTCAACTCTCCATTAAGGAAAGTTGTTTTAACATCCATTTAGTGTAGCTCTAAATCTATATGAGCTACTATAGTTAGAATAAGGTGAATTGAGGCAAACATAACTATTGGATGGATGGTTTTCTCATTGTCTATACCCTCTTGTTGGGTATGCCCTTTAGCCACTAATCGAGCTTTATAATTTTCAATGGATCCATCTACCTTTCATTTTTTTTTTAAGAACCCATTTGTTCCCAATAGTTTTCAATTTGAAGGCAAATCAACCAAGTCTTAGACTTGATTCTTTTGCATCAACTCCAATTCCTCTTCCATTGCTTTTCTCCATTCATCCTTAGTTGGACAAGTAAGAGTTTCTTGAACCAACTTAGGCTTAGCATCATCATATTCAGTGACAATATGAACTTCCCTTTAATCTCAAATTGTCGTCGAGGAATAATTTATCGAGAAATTTTTCTCAACATTAACACTTTTACTATACTTGCTACAAGTACTAGTTCACTCCCACTTGATTTAAGCATCAATTGCTATTCGGGTATGGATCTTATGTCGAGATTCATAAGTTCATAAAGATGTAAATCCCTAGCAATTTCACTCATACATGGGAAATCACCCTCTAAGAATGTGACATCCCGTGATTTTAATTCAGTTACTATTCCATCTTCATGCTCACCTATGAACAAATACCCTTTGGAGTGTTCACTGTATCTTATTGTGGACCCTCACCCGATCCACCGAACCGGCGCGACTCGCTTTTAAAAGAAAAGAAATAATGAAAAAGTTGAGTTTTCCAATTTTGAAAAACCCGCCCCCGGTGAGGAACGGTGTTGTATGGAGTCGCCACTTACTTTTTATTTTAATTTTTAAAATGGGGAAAATTAAGTAAGAACAAAAACCCCTAATGACCCTAGTATGGAAAAAGCGGTCTGCGAAAACTAGATTCTAGGTCCGGGGATCAGGTTACCTATTGGGAAGGTACCTCATGAGAGGTAGCACCCCTCTAGGCCCGGAACTCGGTCTCTACTAATGAATTGGGTATGTGGGAGCATATGGGTCAAAGATGAAACCCTAGGCTAAATAGATGTCATGAATCACACAATCTTAATTGGTATTTGGCATGCATATGAATTCAACCAACCAAAACATTGGGTGCGTACTTGTGGTCCCCAGCCATGCGCTGCATAAAAGGTCAGCCAAACACAAATAAACACATAACAAACATTCAAGATTAAGCACCATGCATGCATATGATTCAACAATCAAAACCAACGATGCATACCTGTGGTCCCTAGCCATGTGCTACAGCAGAGGGTGAGTCAGCCACACAACATGTATTCAAAATCAAGCATCAAAGCTTGTGCCAAAAAGGAAGATAGCTGGTTGAAATGAGATAAAGGACTCCCCAAATGTCATACAAATCGAACTAGACTCATCTAGACCACACCACCCATAACTTCAAAATTGCCCATACTAACTGAAATCAAACACTGACTTAAACCTTCAAGATGGCTCATAAGTGCCCTATAGAAAATGGGTTTGAGCCCCAATGGATAAGGGCTCGAAAAATGTCAAAATCGAGGGCTACCTAAAGTCCTCCAGCAGAACAGGTTGAACTAGTTCTCAACTGGTACAACCTATTGAGAAGAATTCCCAAATTTTTCTAGAAAACTCCTAAATGAGTGAGGATTCAAACAAAAGAAACGGTTCTCAATTCCGAGCCCAGATGAGTGAGAACCAGACAAAGACAGGTCAGGGGTTCTTCATGGCTGACAGAGGCAGCCAGCTATGGTGCTGTACCGGTTGAACCGGTTCCCAATAGGTTCAGATAGTTGATAAAAAATACCAAATTTGGCCAAAAAGTTTCTAACTGAATAAGGAAGCAAACAAAATAAACGGTTCTCAATTCTGAACCCGGATGAGTGAGAACCAGACAAAGACAGGTCAAGGGTTCTTCATGGCTGACAGAGGCAGCCAGCTATGGTGCTAAACCGGTTGAACTGGTTCCCAACTGGTTCAGACGGTTGATAAAAAATCCCAAATTTAGCCATAAAGTTTCTAACTGAATAAGAAAGCAAACAAAAAAAATGGTTCTCAATTCCAAACCCGGATGAGGGAGAACCAGACAAAGAAAGGTCAGGGGTTCCTCATGGCTGACAGAGGCAACCAACTATGGTGCTGAACCGGTTGAACCGGTTCCCAACCGGTTCAGACGGTTGATAAAAAATCCCAAATTTGGCCAAGAAGTTTCTAACTGAATAAGGAAATAAAAAAAGAAACGGTTCTTAATTCTGAGCCTGGATGAGTGAGAACCGGACAAAGAAAGGTCAGGGGTTCCTCATGGCTGACAGAGGCAGCGAGCTATGGTGCTGAACCGATTGAACCGGTTTAGCCGGTTGATGAAAAATCCTAAATTTGGTTAGAAAGTTTCTAAACCATTCATAACTAGTCAACAAAAATCATGTGTGGCCTTTATTACCCACACCCAAGCAATACAATCTTCATATCAAAGGAAATAAAAGATGATGCGGAAGGAGAAAACACATATGAAGAAGATGAAGATAAACTGCAGGTAAAAAAAATTCAGCCTACTTACCTCATAATCTCCACCAGATATGATCCGTGTATGCCGATGATGACCTCCAAAAAATGAGATGTTGTAGCTATCCTCTTCAAAATAACCATAGTGCTGAAGTTTTCTCCCACGCTCTTCACTCAAAAGGTGCCCTGACCTTTTGTTTTTCTCACCAGCAAAATACCCCTCTCAGCATTTGAGCCTCCTGGGTTCCTTCCCCTTAAACACCGAAATCCCCTCCATCAGCATGGAAAACACACCCCCCATTATTTCTCTTGCACTTACGAGGCCAGCTCACTCTCTTCAGTTTTCAGCTTGCTTCACCACCAAGAATCCATATGGATTCGTGGTGGGCTGCAAGAAACCCAAACCAAGGCCCAAAATGGGCCCACAACATTGCCCAAAACCGATCTGGAGCTTATGGGCCTGAGCCATGTAGGATTTGGGTCTCAAAATTACCAAAATCAGTGTTTTACACCGGCTGACTCGATGAACCGGCTGAACGGGATGCCAACCGGTCGAACAGGTTGCAAAATTTTTTGAAAATTTGACAAAATGTTCCTGGAAGAGTGAGGAATCCATGAAAAAAAATGGTGCACAATTCCGAGTTCGAAAAAGGGAGATATGATCAAAACAAGTCCGAGTGCTCCGAACCTCAACATGCCCCTATAAACTCCAACTAAGCTAAAACATCGGGATGACCCCACTTCCTTCCTATAGGGTGATGTGAACGACTAGGAAAATGGCCACGATGACCCTCCAAAATGAACCACATACGCACCACAATGGACCACAGACAAGCCCACACGAGGCTCGGACACCGACTAAGCCCAAAAGGGGCCCTAGTGGTGCCATATGAGAACGATGGGTGCAGGTGACACCCAAAGGATAAATGTCAGTGTCGAGGGACAAAATTGAGGGTCTACACTTATAAAGATACATTTTCTTCCTCTATGACCTAATTTTTGACATTTATGAGAAGGATTATGAACATAATCCATTGACCTTCAAGGTCGCAAATTGCTAGGATTAGGCTTTCAGTTATTCCATAACTCATATAGAGTAAATGAAACAAACTTTGAGGGTACTTGGTTAAGTACATGAGAAGTAGTCAACAATGCGTCTCCCCGATATGAAATAGGAGGATTGGATTGAGCCACTATTGATCTAACCATGTGTAACAACATTCTATTTCTCTTTTTAGCAAAAACATTTTGTCGTGGAGTCCTTGGAATAGTTTATTGTGTACCAATACCCTTTTCATCACATAAATCTTTAAATTGTTCTAATAGAAATTCCCTACCCCGATCTGTTCTTTATGCTTTAATCATTTTGTCTAACTAATTCTTAGCTAAATTAATGCAGCGTCTGAAACAATCTAATGTTTCTGACTTATGAGAAATTAGATAAACATGACCGTAACAAGTAAAGTCATCTATAAATGTGATGAAGTACAAGGCCTCATACCTTGCTTTAGCACACATAGGATCACAAGTGTAAAAAATAGATCAATTGCAACGATGTTTTAGTTCTAGTTCCTTTCCCAAATGGTTTTCTTATAGTTTTATTAGCTAGACAATATCCACAAGTTAGCATATCAATTTTAGTGAATTGACCAAGAAGATTTTCTCTATCTAGTCTATTCATTCTTCCTTGTCCAATATGCCCAATTCTAGCATGCGTTATGATCACATGATAACATGCATTTTTAGTAGTCATCAACAAATAATAACTATCATTAGTATTAGGCAACACATAGTCATCAATGTCAAGAACTATAAAACCATCTAAAATAAATCCAAACCAAAGTATGTTGTTCCCAAATACAACTCCATTACTGAATCATGAAAATTTAAATTGAAACCTAAACCAAGAAGGACTTACACAGAGACCAAATTTCATCGAATAATCAAAATATAAATAACATCATGTAGGAATGGGGTACATTCTCTACACAAATCCAATTTACACGTTCCAATACCCTTGACCTCAACTATAAAGTTGTTTCTTACATAGATTCATTTTGTACCAAAACTAATTCATCAAAACTTTACATATGCTCCTTGGTCTCTAGCTATATGGTTACTAGGGACTAAGTCTAGTTTGACTCAGTGCACTCGTGAGTAAAGTGACCTTAGTTGCCACAATTATAGCATTTGAACTTGCTCTTATCCTTCTTAGCATGCTTAAAATTCTTGCATGTCTCAATTTTTTCTTTCTTTGAAGCATCTTCAGATCTCTTATGCTTTTTAAAGAATTTTCTATTATGCTTAAAGCCAGAAGTTTTTGCGAGAACTGGATTCAGCTACATGAGCTTGTTCATTAGGCTTAGCAACCATAAGTCACTTGACTTCCAATTCAAGATGGAAAACTATATTATCGAAGGTCTTGACACTCTTATCATGTGTCATATTCACCACCATATGTTCATAGCTCTTTGGTAGAGATTTGATGATTGCCTCAACTTCTTGTTCATTAGTGAAGACATGTCCGGATGTCTTAAGCTCTCTTATCATTCTTTTAATCTCTTGTTTCATTGTATGATTCGGTCACATCTTGTAATTTTCAAATTTCATTACAAGTCATCTCAACTTAGTAGTTGAAAGTTCACCATACTTTTCCTTTAGAGCTTTCTACATTTCATGAGTAGTTTGGTAAACCTTATACTCAATCAAGAGATCATCTTACATGCAATTTAACAATGTAATACTAGTTAAAGAACTCTTTTTATTCCAGGCTATATAAGCCTCCTGATCTCTTCTATGTTAAGCAGAGTTTCCTTGTTTAGGTTCTTACATGACATGATTCAGTGTATCAAGAGTCTCTCGCTCTTCAAGGATATACTGAACTTTGCGATACCAAATATTGTAATTATCATCATTTAGTTCTCATCCTTGTTTAATTCTACTATGATGTTCCTAGTTGTAGTCAACATATTCATTTACTTTGAGATATTGCACAATCTTATTAATAAGTACTTTTATGGATATTGATACTTTTACCTACTCTAATCATCTTCTAATGTGTAATAACCTTAAATTGCAATAGAAACGAAAGTTCACTATGTTCCCAATCAGCTCCTATATACAATTTTAATTATTACAAATTAGAAATAATCTATGCAAGTATTTCTAATTTTAGGCAAGAAATTACTTAAATTTATTTTTAGCCTAAAACATTCCACTCTATAAATTTCTTTTTAGCCTAAAACATTCCACTCCATAAAAAAGAAAAAAAATGTATTATACAACTAGCATGTATCAATAACATATACAAAAGAATTGAAGACATGCATGTACATAAAAGACATACTCATTTATCAAATAATAAATATTCATGTCATATCTTGCATATAAGATATTTACATTACATGTATAAAGCATAAAAAATTAACATGTAGAAAAAGAATTAATCTTCTCTCATAAAGCTAAAAGGAACAACAATATTAGGATTATACACAATGTCATCCATAACTCTAGATGTTGTTTTCAATAACCATAGTCTTTTATGACCAAAAAAAAAAAAACATCTAGCTTAGTTAGTAGAGTACAGGACTCTTATACCTTTGTGTGGACCCTTCCCCCATCCACTGACTGGCGCGACTCGCGATTAAAAAAAAAAGTGGAGAAAAAGTGTGGTTTTCGAGTTTTGGAGCCACCACTTACTTTTTATTTTTATTTTTGATATGGGAAAAATTAAGTAAGAACAAAAATCCCTCAATGACTCCAATTAAGAAAAAGTGGTCCGCGAAACTCGATTTCTGAGTTCAGGGATTAGGTTACCTATTAGGAAGGTACCTCATGCGAGGTAGCACCCCTCTAAGCCTAGAGTTTGGTCTCTACTAGTGAATTGGGTACATTGGAGCATATGGGTCAAAGATCAGTTAATCCCCCCCGAGCTACATGGATGACAAGACTCACACAATCCTAGTTGGTATTCGACATGCATAGGAGATTGACAATCGGAACAATGATGCATACCTGAGGTTCCTAGCCATGTGCTGCGGAAAAGGGTGAGTCAATAAGCACAAGCACACAACATATGCAACCACCAAATCTACTAAAATTTAGTCGTATTTCTACTTGAATTAAGAGAATTTTTGGCCATGAACCAACTGATTACTACCCAAAAAGTGCTATTTTGCGCCTTTAATTCATTATGTTTTAAGCACTTTTGTGTAGTAGTTCTCCATTTTTATTCCAATTGGCATGTTAAGGACCTAGCAATGACTTTTAATCATATTTGTGGCTAGTTTTAGTGTTTTGACAGCTTTTTGGATCATTAAGACAAGCCAAGTAAAGGAGAGAAGCAAAGAGGAAAACAGACTGAAGAAAATAGAGGACGGAAGCTGCAGTCTTCCTTCGCACTTTTGTAGAACTTTCCGAAGTCCATTTTCTACATGCTATAAACCATTTCAAAGCTCAGGAAGTCAAGAATCCAACGCTTCAAACCGTGTACGATTTGGAGCTGAAATGAGAAAGATATGGCCTTCGGAAGACAACTGCATCAAGCTGAGAGACAATTTCGCACCTTGCGAAATTGGAACTTCAACGTGCGAATTTTGCACCAGCTCAAGCAAGTGTGAATTTCGCACCAGCCCAAGCAAGTGCGAATTTCGCACCAGCCCATGCGACTTTGGTGCGAAATCTCTTCTGTTCTGCCGACTCCACATAAGATCTTTTCTTTTGTATTTTTTTGATGTAAATTCCTTTCTTATCCTTGTAATTAGCCAATCACAGGCTTTGCTTTGTAAAGACTATAAGAGGGATGGAAATCATCTCTCGAAAAAACTTATGTATATTTACACTTAGTAAAATTTTCCTCTCGGGAGAAATACAAAGTTCTCTTTGCTTTCCTTTTCTCTTTTCTATTTTTCTTTTTCTTGGAAGCCAAACAACCTCTGAGGATGTTTTCCCAGAGGATGAGAGGCTAAACCTTTGGTTTCTTGGAGTGAAGTAAGCTAGGTGAAAAGTCCAGATGCAAAAGTAGAAAACTCTCGTGCATTAAATACAGGTAGTTGGAGTTCATAAATGGCTTTTAAATCTAAAGTTTTGCTTTAAATCCCTTAGAATCACTTTGAATGGTCAATACATGATAAGCTTTAGGTCTCTGTGGATACTTATTGCTAGATCTACATCAAACCATTAGTTATCATGTATGAGCCATTGGAAAGTGGCTCAAGGTGAAGACCCATAGTGTCTAAAGCCATTAATGGAACTTGACCACCATTTCTATTGACTTTTTATGGATTAAATCTTCATTGTTAAACCTATACCGGTTCGGGAAACAACCATCCTTTATGTTGTTGTCCCCAATACGAGGAGAAAAATCCAGAATTTCCCACTTTGCATTCTGAACTTGATCCTAGCAACCTTTAGCTCCGAGAGACTTTCTTTCTTCCATTTTTACCTAGTTCTATGTTAGTTTAGTTCCAAACACCACTTTCAAAACAAATTTTCTTTTCTTTTAAACTTTAAGTTTTTGACAAAGGAAATCATCAGATTCAATTTCTAATCTTGAGTCTATCATTGGTAGAATGAAAACCCATCCCAGAGTTCGACCCTAGAGCTGCTATACTATAGTAGCTTTGCTACGCTAGTATGAGGTCATAGGATTTATAAATATTTTTTTGATTAAAATACCCAACTGGGCACGAATCAAAATGGGGTCGTTGTCGGGGATGGTGCCACGATACAGTGATACAACTTTTTAGAGGCTACTTGTGATTTCCATCACAAGTTTGGTGAATTCTTTTTTCACTAACTTCATTTCCTTTCTTTTAATTGTAGAATTCCTTTTGTTAAGTTTACTTTCATTTTCTTTCTAACCTTAACTTTCTTCTAGCTTTCTTTTTTTTTTTTGTTGCCTTTGTTTTGTTTTCAGGTAAGTAGTAACTTGTGCATGCCCTATTGGATTCAGGACCAAGAGGGAAGACTAGTAAGGATTGAGAATCCTCAAGACACAAAGTTGGATATCTGTGTAAACATCATGGACCCTCCACAAGAGGATCAGAATTCTCAACACGGTCAAGGGGGTAATCCAAATGCATATCTATCCATGAGGGATAGAATGCACCCACCAAGGATGAGTGCACCCTCATGCATCGTACCTCCTCTTGAGCAGCTGATTATAAGGCCCCATATTGTGCCCCTCCTACCAAATTTCCATGGAATGGAGAGTGAGAACCCATATGCCCACATCAAGGAGTTTGAGGAGGTGTGCAATACTTTTAGAGAGGGAGGAGCTTCAATAGACTTGATGAGACTCAAGCTATTCCCTTTTACTTTGAAGGACAAGGCAAAAATATGGCTTAACTCTTTAAGGCCAAGGAGCATAAGGAATTGGGTTGATCTTCAGGCCGAATTTTTGAAGAAAATTTTCCCCACCCATAGGACCAATGGGTTGAAGAGACAAATCTCAAACTTTTCTGCAAAAGAAAATGAGAAGTTCTATGAATGTTGGGAAAGGTATATGGAGGCCATCAATGCTTGTCCTCATCATGGCTTTGATACATGGCTCTTGGTGAGCTATTTTTATGATGGGATGTCTTCCTCCATGAAGCAAATTCTTGAAACCATGTGTGAGGGAGATTTTATGAGTAAGAATCCGGAAGAAGCCATGGACTTTTTAAGTTATGTATCTGAGGTATCAAGAGGATGGGATGAGCCCAACTCAAGAGAAAAAGGAAAGTTTCCCTCTCAACCAAGCATAAATCCAAAGGGTGGAATGTACATGTTAAGTGAGGACATGGACATGAAAGCTAAGGTGGCAACAATGGCAAGGAGGTTGGAAGAACTTGAGTTGAAAAAAATGCATGAAGTCCAAGCCATTTCCGAGACACAAGCCCATGTCATGCCATGCACCATTTACCAATCATGTGATCATGTGGTAGATGAGTGCCCAACCATCCCAACTATGAGGGAAATGTTAGGTGATCAAGCCAATGTTGTGGGGCAATTTAGGCCCAACAACAATGCACCTTATAGAAACACCTATAATTCAAGCTGGAGAAACCATCCAAATTTTTCTTGGAAACCAAGGCCACCTCCATACCAACCACAAGCCCAAACCCAAGCACCTCAATAAACCTCTTCAGTGGAGCAAGCCATTGTGAACCTAAGTAAAGTCATGGATGACTTTGTGGGTGAACAAAAGGCAATCCCAACTCCCAATTGCACCAAAAGATTGAAAATGTTGAGAGTTCTCAAATTAAGAGAATGGATGGGATGCAAAATGATCTATCTCAGAAGATAGATAATATTCAATACTCCATCTCTAGGCTTACCAACCTCAACACAGTGAATGAGAAAGGAAAGTTTCCCTCTCAACCAAGCCAAAATCCAAAGGGTGTTCATGAAGTTGAAACCCAAGATGGGGAGTCTTCAAAGTTGAGGGAGGTCAAAGTTGTGATCACCTTGAGGAGTGGGAAGGAGGTTGATCAACCCTTTCCTAAGGTGAGGCAAGATGAAGAACTCATGTCAAAGAGAACCTTGGTTAGAGAAAGCAATAACCAAGAAGAGAAGAGCGGGAAGAAAAATGCATCTAAATCAAGCATTGAAGAAGAGCCAAGGATAGTGATTAAAGAGGATATGATGAAGAAACATATGTCTCCCCCTTTTCCTCAAGCTTTACATGGAAAGAAGGGAATCAAGAATTCATCAGAAATTCTTGAAGTTTTGAGACAAGTGAAGGTGAATATACCCTTACTTGATATGATCAAGCAAGTCCCCACATATGCAAAATTTTTAAAGGACTTGTGCACGGTCAAGAGAGGGTTACATGTGACAAAGAAGCATTCCTCACTGAGCAAGTAAGTGCCATCATTCAGAGTAAGTCTCCAGTTAAGTACAAAGATCCGGGATGTCCCACCATTTCAGTCAACATTGGAGGGACACATGTGGAGAAGGCTTTACTAGACTTGGGGGCAAGTGTGAATTTGCTCCCATACTCTGTGTACAAGCAACTGGGACTTGGAGGATTGAAGCCCACAGCCATCACTCTCTCCTTAGCTGATAGGTCAGTCAAAATCCCAAGGGGGTGATAGAGGATGTTCTAGTTCAAGTGGACAAATTCTACTATCCGTGGATTTTGTGGTGCTTGATACTGATCCCACTATTAAGGAAGCAAATTATGTGCCAATCATCCTTGGGAGACCTTTCCTAGCTACCTCCAATGCATCATCAATTGTAGGAATGGGTGATGCAACTCACATTTGGAAACATGACCTTGGAATTAAACATATTCACCTATGCAAGAGGCATCTTCACCCAGAAGAGGAGGAAGGATTGGAGGAGGTGTGCTTGATCAACACTTTGGTTGAAGAGCATTGTGACAAGAATTTAGAAGAGAGCTTGAACGAAAGCCTTGGAGTGCTTGAAGAAGGGTTACCTGAACCCTCTGATGTGTTAGCCATCATGTCTCCTTGGAGGAGACGGGATCTTACCACTGTTCAATAAGGAGGACTCACAAGGAGCAGCTACGGAGGACCCTCCAAAGCTAGTTTTGAAGCCACTTCCTGTTGATTTGAAGTATGCATATTTGGAGGAAGATGAGAAATGTCCAGTGGTGGTTTCTTCAACTCTCACAAGTGATCAAGAGGATAGTCTTTTGGGAGTCCTCAGAAAATGCAAAAAAGCCATTGGATGGCAAATTTCTGATCTGAAAGGGATTAGCCCTTTGGTATGCACCCACCATATCTACATGGAGGAAGATGCAAAACCAGTGAGGCAGCCCCAGAGGAGGTTGAATCCTCACATGCAAGAGGTGGTAAGGGGTGAAGTTCTGAAGCTACTTCAAGCAGGGATCATATATCCCATTTCAGATAGCTTGTGGGTGAGCCCACCCAAGTAGTCCCAAAGAAATCTGGAATTACTGTGATCCAGAATGAGAAAGGGAGGAAGTCTCTACACGTCTTACCTCAGATGGAGGGTGTGTATAGACTACAGGAGGTTGAATTCAGTGACTAGGAAGGACCATTTCCCATTGCCTTTCATGGACCAAGTCCTTGAGAGAGTCTCAGGGCATCCTTTCTATGTTTTTTGGATGGTTACTCGGGGTACTTCCAAATAGAGATTGATTTGGAAGATCAAGAAAAGACAACCTTCACTTGCCCCTTTGGTACTTTTGCCTATAGGAGGATGCCCTTTGGTCTATGTAATGCACCTGCAACTTTCCAAAGATGTATGCTAAGCATCTTCAGTGATATGGTGGAGCGCATCATGGAAGTCTTCATGGATGACATCACTGTATATGGAGGTTCTTATAAGGAGTGTTTGTTGCATTTAGAAGCTGTTCTCCAAAGATGTATTGAGAAAGACCTAGTGCTAAATTGGGAGAAGTGCCATTTTATGGTACAACAAGGAATTGTCTTAGGACATATAATCTCCAAGAATGGCATTGAGGTAGATAAGGCAAAGGTGGAGCTAATTGTTAAGTTGCCACCTCCCACAAATGTTAAAGGAATTAGGCAATTCCTAGGACATGCCGGGTTCTATAGGAGGTTCATTAAGGATTCTCAAAAATCTCAAAACCTCTTTGTGAACTCTTGGTAAAGGATGCCAAGTTTGTGTGGGATGAGAAATGTCAGAAGAGTTTTGAGGAACTGAAGCAATTCCTCACAACTGCACCAATAGTGAGAGCCCCAAATTGGAAATTACCTTTTGAGGTAATGTGTGATGCAAGTGATTTTGCTATGGGGGCTGTTTTGGGGCAAAGAGAAGATGGAAAGCCCTATGTGATTTATTATGCAAGCAAAACTTTGAATGAGGCTCAAAGGAACTACACAACTACTGAGAAGGAGTTGTTGGCAGTAGTTTTTGCCTTGGATAAGTTTCGTGCCTATTTGGTAGGGTCCTCTATAGTGGTGTTCACTGACCATTCGGCTTTGAAGTACTTGCTAACCAAGCAAGATGCCAAGGCAAGATTGATAAGATGGATCCTTTTGCTTCAAGAATTCAATCTCCAAATCCGGGATAAAAAGGGAGTAGAAAATGTGGTAGCTGACCACTTGTCAAGACTTGTGATAGCACATGACTCACATGGTCTACCTATCAATGATGACTTCCCTAAGGAGTCTCTCATGTCAATAGAGGTAGCTCCATGGTATTCTCACATTGCAAATTACTTGGTTATTGGAGAAGTTCCAAGTGAGTGGAGTGCCCAAGACAAGAGACATTTCTTTGCTAAGATCCATGCCTATTATTGGGAGGAGCCTTTTCTCTTCAAATATTGTGCGGATCAAATTATAAGGAAATGTGTTCCTGAACAAGAGCAATCAGGAATTCTATCCCATTGTCATGATAGTGCATGTGGAGGTCATTTTGCTTCCCAGAAAACAGCCATGAAAGTGGTCCAATCAGGTTTTTGGTGGCCCTCTCTTTTCAAGGATGCCCACGCTATGTGCAAGGGATGTGATCGGTGTCAAAGGCTAGGGAAGCTAACACGCCGGAATATGATGCCCTTGAACCCCATCTTGATAGTGGATGTCTTTGATGTTTGGGGGATAGACTTCATGGGACCATTTCCAATGTCATTTGGACACTCCTACATTTTGGTGGGAGTGGATTATGTCTCTAAGTGGGTAGAAGCAATCCCATGTAGGAGCAATGATCATAAGGTGGTTCTTAAATTCCTCAAGGAGAACATATTTTCAAGATTTGGAGTGCCTAAGTCCATTATCAGTGATGGAGGAACCCACTTTTGCAACAAGCCTTTTGAGACTCTTCTAGCCAAATATGGGGTCAAGCACAAGGTAGCTACACCTTATCACCCTCAAACAAGTGGCCAAGTTGAGTTAGCCAACCGGGAAATCAAGAATATACTGATGAAGGTGGTGAATGTGAACATGAAGGATTGGTCTATTAAGCTCCTGGATTCATTATGGGCTTATAGGACCGCTTATAAGACCATTCTTGGAATGTCTCCTTATCGCCTTGTTTATCGCAAAGCGTGCCATCTTCCAATGGAGGTTGAATATAAAGCATGGTGGGCAATCAAGAAGCTCAACATGGACTTGACAAGAGCCGGGTTAAAAAGATGTTTGGATTTGAACGAATTGGAGGAAATGAGGAATGATGCTTACCTCAATTCAAAAATTGCAAAAGAGAGGTTGAAGAAATGGCATGATCAATTGGTAAATCAGAAGAATTTTACCAAGGACAAAGAGTCTTGCTTTATGACTCTAAACTTCATCTTTTTCCGGGAAAATTGAAATCAAGGTGGACGGGTCCTTTCATAATTCATGACATGCAATCAAATGGAGTAGTGGAACTTCTCAACTTCAACAGCACTCGAACTTTCAAAGTGAATGGGCATCGTCTCAAGCCCTATATGGAATCATTTTCCCGAGACCAGGAGGAATTCATCCTCCTTGATCCACCTCTAACATGAAAACATTCAGTTCATGGTTGAACTTAGTCTCTTCAAAGACTAAAAAGTTCATCCTCTTTTTGTTTCCTTTTAAGTTGATTTTAGTTTAATCTAGTGTTTTTCTTGTGTTTATGCATGTTTTGATTTTTATTTTTGACTTTAATTTCATTCTAATGTGGTTTGAATTGGTTTTTGTGTTAATATGCAGGTAGGAAAGCTTGAAGAATGAAGTCAAGGGGAAAACAAGGGAAAACAGGGGAGAAAAGCCAAGACTCAGCGAAATTCGCACCACCCTACCCCCTTTGTGCGAAATCGCTTTTGTGAGCATTTTCCAAAAAGCATGCTATCGGTCCCTACCCAAAATCTCAGTGCGAAAATGCACAGGAATGCGAACCTTGTGCGAAATTGCCTTTATGACCATTTTCCAAAAAGCATGCTCTCGGTCTTGGAAATCCATAAGAATGCGAAAATTTCGCACTTCACTATTCACCTTATGCGAAATTCGCATTTGTTCTTTAAAACCCGTTTTCTCTTTTTAAATTCTAAGCTTGTTCTTCTTCAATCCTCTCAACACCTCTTTTTTGATCACTCCTTTCCATTCACAAGGTCCTCTCCTTCATCATCCCCCATCCTCAATCCCACCATGGAAGGCCATTTCAAGAGCTTCATCCCATAGCCGTGGTACCACACTATTCACAACAGTCCGTGCCTTCCATTTTTAGCTCTTTCTCCTCCTTCCACCATCAAAAACCCTTCATTTCTTCACTCATCACTCCAAATCCATCCCTAAACCCAACCCAACCTTGATTTTTCAAAACCAAAACCTCAAGCTAAGGATTCAAAGCCACGGTTTCTTCATAAGAAACCCATTTCCACCGCTATGGGAGCTTCAAAATCTCTCATTCTCTTCTTGTAAAGCTCCCATTTCCAAGCTTGCCCACCATGAAAAATCTCTTTCCTACCTCAGCCAGCATTTCCCACCCTCAAAAACAAAAAAAAAAAAAAAAATTGCCATTTGAAAGAATCCAATTTCGCATCTTACACGAGTGAATAGTACATTGTGCGAAATTCGCACCACCCTTCCCCTTGTGCGAATTTTTGGGATTTTTCGCCCCTACCCTCCCCAATCCCAAGCCTCTAAGCCTCATTTATTTGCTCTCTTATGCCTAAGACCCGAGGAGGCTCTACCTCAGCTCCCCAGAGCAATCATAGAGCTACCCCTGTGCGGGCCTCGCTAGATGCACCCCCACATTTACCTAATTCTGCCCCTCAGTGCAGATACCATACGAGGAGAGCAGCTGCCACGCCTGTGGCCCTTACTCAGATTCCATCTAGGAGTCCTCCTACAAAGAAGGCCAAGACTTCAGAGCCAGGAGAGTCCTCCAGAGCACCTCGAGATTCACAGCCTCAGCCTCCTCCCCCAGACGCCCTATCCTCACCAGCTCGCCCATTGAGGGCAACTCCGATTGCCAAGTGAGAGCATTCTATGTCAAGGCATATTTTGATCACTCTGTTTTGCGACAGCAGCCTGAGTTGGGGGATTCATACCGCCTACTTGAGAGGTACCATCTTGTACCCTTTATGACGCCGCCACAGTTCTTTTATCCTCGAGTAGCTTTAGACTTTTACCAGTCTATGACTACTCGTGGTGTCCCGGTACCCACCTCGATCCTTTTTACCATTGATGGACGCCAGGGTATTTTGGGGGCTAGATAGATTGCCGAGGCTTTCCATATCCCTTTTGCACTAGCAGATCCAACTGCATTTAAGCGTTGGGCCCCACTTTCTGAGTGGGACATGGTTCGTATACTATCTCGAGGGACATCTTCAGACAGGATCATTATGAGGAAGGAGCTTCCCCCAGGGATGCTCCTAGTTGATGTGGTGCTTCGCACCAATCTTTTTCCTCTTCAGCATAGAGTGTAGAGGCGAGGAGCCATTCTAAAGGCGTTACTTCGTATCTCTAAGGGCTACTACTTTGGCCCCCATCATTTGATTATGGCTTCCCTCCTCCATTTTGAGGAGAAGGTGCATAAGAGGCGTCTTACGAGGGCAGACACCATTCTTTTACTTTTCCCTCGACTACTATGCCATGTTCTGGCACATACCTTGTAGACCCTCATTCTAAGATCCGCCGCCATTGTCGAGAGAGCTTCTCTCTTGACCAATGGAATCAAGTATTGCTCTATCAGCATTCCCCAGAATTTCCCGAGCCAAGGGAAGTTCCTCCACAGCCCTTACCATTTATATTTGCTCCGTCCACTTCAGCTCCCTCGGAGCCCGTACCAGAGGCAACATCGTCTGATGCCCCACCTGCTGTTCCTCCTACCTTAGAGCCGCCCATTACTATCCCTGGTGTAGAGTATCGTGACTTGCTCGCTTCTTTCTAGACTCTGACCACAACTCAGACGGCCATTATGGAGCGGATGGACCACTTCCAGCTTCGGTAGGACCAGCAGACTCTCATTCTCTGTGAGATTTAGCAGCACCTCGGTCTTTTGCCACCAGCCCCACCTGTTGCTCCTGTGCCCTCAGAGCCTTCTGTTCCAGCTGATGATTTTACTCCAGCTGATGATGCTACACCTGTAGCGGTACCTTCCACAGTTGCAGCTGAGGACCCCTCCTATCCACCAGAGGAGCCTACTACTTGATCATACGATCACTCCTCTCCCTTTTTGTTTTGTACCTATATTCTATGTTTTTGGATGTGATATATATATTGGACTACTTTTATACTGGGATTGGATGTATTCCATGTTTATCTTGTATATTGTACTCTCTCAGTTTATATAGACATCTTCCTTTTTGTGTATTTTAGCTTTTCCTTTTTATTTCCTCTACTCATCACTCTTATGATTTCTTTTTCTTTTACAACATGTGGTTTCTCCTGCCCATTCAGAGTCCCTCACTATCAAGAGGTATCACTTCCTCCCTTTTATTATCTCTTGCTTTTGGAACATTGGGGACAATGTTCATCCTAGTTGGGGGGAGAGTTGAGGAAGTAATTTGTTGGATTTTTGGTTAGGTTATTTTGCTAACAAATTTTTGCAAACTCTCTTTGTTTCTCAAAGATAAATTCTCAAAAGTAAATGGGAGAAATTAAATTCTTATCTTATTGCCATAGTCTCAGAGTTTGTATTATGCTTATTAAAGTTGATAAATTGTTGAAGCTCCTTTTGATTTCAATCTTAAGTCTTCCACTCTAATCTTTTCACACACTGAACACATTAGATTCCAGTTATAAGATGGAAAACTTTCTCACCCCCTGAACTTAGGAAATTTTCGACTTGGTGTCTTTGACCTCATTCTATTAGTGTTGGGACACCTTATAAAAGGCCAATGTGTCTTATGAAAAAAAAATTTGCTTCACTTGCTTTGGAAACCCGAGCAAGGTCCGAGGGGTATATGGTGAAAATCTTTGAAGCCTGGTGCCCTAAGCCTTTATTGGTTGGGAGTCACCGACCTCACTGCTCGTTACATGGGTGGATGGGTGGAGTTTAAAATAATAATAATAAAAAAAAAAAAAGGTGTGTTCTTAGCCTTTTATATGGGGGTTAGTGTTGCTAAAGTTAGAGAAAAACCTTAGTTGGGGGAAGAATATAGTTTGACATACTATAACTGGAAACTAAGCACCTTAACACTTAGATTTTTGTGGAAGATTAAGAGTTGGTCCTTTGGGAGTGGAAATTATTTTGATACTCAAATTTGCATAATGCCCACTCTTTGTATGTTGTGATAAGTAAGTTATTTGATGACTCTTGTTGATGATTGAGTTTTATATCCTTGACTTGCCATGTGAGAGTTTGATCTAATCATGCCACTTGATTATTTTTTAGAGTGATCAGCATGATTTTGTAAATTATTATATTATCTATTTTTCTTTCTTTTTCTCTACTTCATTGCTCAGGGACTAGCAATGTGTCAGTTGGGGGGAGTGATTACTACCCAAAAAGTGCTATTTTGCACCTTTAATTCATTATGTTTTAAGCACTTTTGTGTAGTAGTTCTCCATTTTTATTCCAATTGGCATGTTAAGGACCTAGCAATGACTTTTAATCATATTTTTGTCTAGTTTTAGTGTTTTGACAGCTTTTTGGATCATTAAGACAAGCCAAGTAAAGGAGAGAAGCAAAGAGGAAAACAGAGTGAAGAAAATAGAGGACAGCAGCTACAGTCTTCCTTCGCACTTTTGGAGTACTTTCCGAAGTCCATTTTCTACATGCTATAAACCATTTCAAAGCTCAGGAAGTCAAGAATCCAACGCTTCAAACCATGTACGATTTGGAGCTGAAATGAGGAAGATATGGCCTTCGGAAGACAACTGCATCAAGTTGAGAGACAATTCCGCACCTTGCGAAATTGGAACTTTAACGTGCGAATTTCGCACCAGCCCAAGCAAGTGCGAATTTCGCACCAGCCCATGCAACTTTGGTGCGAAATCTCTTCTATTCTGCCAACTCCACATGAGATCTTTTCTTTTGTATTTTTTTGATGTAAATTCCTTTCTTATCCTTGTAATTAGCCAATCACAGGCTTTGCTTTGTAAAGACTATAAGAGGGGTGGAAATCATCTCTCGAAAAAACTTATGTATATTTTACACTTAGTAAAATTTTCCTCTCAGGAGAAATACAGAGTTCTCTTTGCTTTCCTTTTCTCTTTTCTATTTTTCTTTTTCTTGGAAGCCAAACAACCTCTGAGGATGTTTTCCTAGAGGATGAGAGGTTAAACCTTTGGTTTCTTGGAGTGAAGGAAGCTAGGTGAAAAGTCCAGATGCAAAAGTGGAAAACTCTCGTGCATTAAATACAGGTAGTTGGAGTTCATAAATGGCTTTTAAATCTAAAGTTTTGCTTTAAATCCCTTAGAATCACTTTGAATGGCCAATACATGATAAGCTTTAGGTCTCTGTGGATACTTATTGCTAGATCTACATCAGACCATTAGTTATCATGTATGATCCATTGGAAAGTGGCTCAAGGTGAAGACCCATAGTGTCTAAAGCCATTAATGGAACTTGACCACCATTTCTATTGACTTTTTATGGATTAAATCTTCATTGTTAAACCTATACCGGTTCGGGAAACAACCATCCTTTATGTTGTTGTCCCCAATACGAGGAGAAAAATCCAGAATTTCCCACTTTGCATTCTGAACTTGATCCTAGCAACCTTTAGCTCCGGGAGACTTTCTTTCTTCCATTTTTACCTAGTTCTATGTTAGTTTAGTTCTAAACACCACTTTCAAAACAAATTTTATTTTCTTTTAAACTTTAAGTTTTTGACAAAGGAAATCATCAGATTCAATTTCTAATCTTGAGTCTATCAAGGTAGAATGAAAACCCATCCCAGAGTTCGACCCTAGAGCTGCTATACTATAGTAGCTTTGCTACGCTAGTATGAGGTCATAGGATTTATAAATATTTTTTTGATTAAAATACCCAACTGGGCACGAATCACCAACCTTATATATGTAACCTCTAATCTCCACCAAACGGCCATCAAAGTACAGCCATGAAACTTCATTACATGGCTAAAAATTAGCTAAATCCAATTCCATTGATTTTCAGCTGGGAATTAACATCTTTTCAACTTGAATTTCATCCATTAACAGCCATAAATTTCATAACTCTCCATAAAAAAATTCAACTGCCAAAGATCAATTATAGGGTGGCCTTAAGGGTGGTTGTGGGTGCATGGTGGTGGTGAGGAGATCATGGGTGAGCTATGGTGAAATGCGTGCTGCATGGGGTGGCTTTGGATGAGTCGTGGAGGCCATGGGTGAGTTGTGAGGTGTACGGGCTGCATGTGGGTGAGCGTGCGAGGGTGAGGTGTGCATGAGTGATTACTACTCAAAAAGTGCTATTTGATAGCTTGTAATTAATCCTTTTAAACACTTTTGAGTAGTTGTTATTGCCTTTTAACCCAATTAACATGTTAAGGCCTCTTGCAATCAATTCTAATCAAATTGCTTTAAGTTTTGGTGTTTTGATAGCTTTTTGATCACCAAAGCAATATGAGATTAAGGAGAGTTATTTGGAATCCTTGGCAAAGCAATGGGAAGCTCAAAGGCATGAAGAATCAAAGCTTTTAAGTCCTTTGCCATAAGCAAAGTGGAAATGCAAGGAGGGGAAGCAAAGAGAATCCAGTCATGAGGCATTCTTGATGACAGTCATTTCAGCCACTTTTGGAGCACTTACTGATGTCTAATTTAAGCATGCTATATGTCATTTGAAAGCTTAGGAAGTCAACAATCCAATGCTTCAAACCGTGTACGATTTGGAGCTGAAATGAGGAAGTTACAGCCTTAGGAAGACAACTGCTCCAAGCTGAAGGAAGGATTTAGCAAAGTGCTGCGAAATCACCCTTTTGTTGCGAAATGATTTCGCAGCCTTTTTGCACAGTGCTATGGATTTCCCCTAAAGTTTCAGGACGTGATGGAAGCCAAACACCACAAGATGAAAGCCAACTTCGCAGCGCTGCGGCACCAGCCTTTTGCTGCAAAGTAATTTCGCAGCCCTTTTTGTTTGTCTGCGAAATTTCGCAGACCTCTTTTTCACCTGCAAAATGGTCCTTAGTGCTTCCCGATATTTGTAACCGACACTTGGAGATATTTTTCTTCAGATTTTTGTTGCCTAAATCCCCAAATTCTCCTTGTATCCCTCCATTTATAGGATTCCTTAGCTTTTAAGTTAGGAAAATGGCTAAATATCCATGTAATAGCTATTAATGTAATTTTGATATAAATAGAGCCCGAGGAGCCTGTTCTGAGGGTGATGAACCTTTTGTAAAAGTTTCAAAGGAAGTAAAATACAGAGCTTGAGCTCTATCTTACCTTCTCACTTTGATTGTATTTTTCATTTACTAAGTTATGCACTCTCTGAGGAGCTTTCCCCAGAGAATGAGTAACTAAACCTTTTAGTTCCTTGGAGTTAAGGTTGCCGGGAAAGGTTCCAAGTGCAAGAATCAGAAGCTTTGTGGTTTCAGCTATGAATGAAGAGAAAGTGTGTCCCATGAATAGTTTCTATATTTTTAGTTAACTTAAAACGCCTTGGAGTCACCTGGGTCAACACTTGGTAAGACAAGTGATCTCTAACCATGGAGATGCACTAGTTTACCCCTTGCGAGCCTCTGGGAGGTGACTTGAAGGTAGGATTTTCTAGAATTTCCAACACTTGGTAAGCTTTTGGACTCTAAGGAGACATCCATTAGTTATCTCTTGCGAGCTTGTGAAAGGAAGTCCAAGGTTAAAGATCACCTTGAATGGTAAAGGCTAAGTGAGAGGCTCGAACCATTGCAAGTTGCATCAGTGAGAGAATTAAAACTGAAATCCAATTGAGGGATGCATTTGTGCAGCACCTGTTAGAGAATTGACTTTATGTTAATTCTCTAATAAGAGGGATTGAACCAACTGATCGGAGCTATGCTATTGCATGAGGAACCTCCCCTGTAAACCTGAATCTCCAAGGAATGCTTTTCTTCTTAAGTAATTTTCATCACTTGCTGTGTTGTTAATCTAAGTCCAAACCTTTTTCAACCAAAGTTTGTGTTTTATTTCTTAAGTTAATCTTAAAATGAAACAGCACCAATTCACTTTGAATTGGTATCATTTTCAGCTTGGAAACCCTTCCCAGTGAACGATCCTAGAGCCACTATGCTATAGTAGCTTTTTCTTTGCTACCCTAGTTCATGGTGTAATAGGTTATAAATTTTGTTGATTACTCCCGCCATCAAGGAGCACCAGCTGGACACAAATCAGCTGAGACACCAATTAGACATGAATCAATGGGTGAACCGTGGGCTTCATGGGTGACTTGTGTGGGCTGTGTGAGTGAGTTGTGATGAGGTGTGGCTGCATGGGTGAGCTGTGTGGGCTTTGTGAACAGTCGTGGTTGCATGGTGGAGGTAAAGTCCTGTGGGTGAGCATGTGGTTGGGGGCGGCTGCATGGTGCTGAGGGATGGTTGTGGGTGAGCTAAAGGTGAATGGTTGTGGCCATGATGGCCATGGGATGCATGTGGGCTGCATATGGGCTGTGTGTAGTGGTTGTGGAAGCCGTGTGTGAGCTATGAGGAAGGTGCGGGCTGATCACTTTCAGTCTCAATATCAAGCAAAGGGTTGTACATAGAATTATCCCCTTCACCTTCCAAACCTATTTCAAAAAAATTGCATTTGTACATCCAGGATAGAAGTAGGAAATTGAGTGTCTTCCAAAATAGTTCCAAATCTTCTTTTAATAGTCCATTTTGAGCATACCCAGAAAGTCATCACTATCCTATACCAGAAACTTGAAAAACTAATGATGTCGGGCATAGAGTTGGGGATAAACTAGAGATGATGGTGTGGTGGTGAGTTCGGTGAACGGGTTGAAGGAGGTGGGTATGGTGGGCTGGGAAGATGAGATCAGCAGAATATGATCCATAGAAGTAAGGATAATAACAAGATGTCTAGATGACACAATAAAGCTGAAACAGAGCCATGATGATCTCAAACCAAACTCACAAGAAAAGAAATGAACCAGCAAAAAATCAGCTCACAAGCAATTCGAAAATTACATAGACAAATCCATATCTTCTAACATCCATACCCAACCAAATAATCCACAGATATAGCAACAGAAAGGGGAAAACATGTGACAATGAAAAAGAATAGGGGATTCGTGATAGTCATACATGAGAAAGCTCTCGTTCAATAAGATCAACCCGACTTCAGGTGACTATCCTCCTTTCTCTTCCTTCTCAATCTTTCTTGCTGAATACCTCTTCTTTTCTCCTCAAAATGTCTTCTTCTTCTTCTTTCTCTTCTCTTTCTCCCTTCTCTCTCTGGATGCAAAGCGCTCAGAGAGACCAAGAATCCCACCCACACTTTCAGTCATCCCACAGTAGAGTATCACTCCCCAGAATTTCAAAAACCTTTTTTCTCTTCTCTCTCTGAAATGCCTTTTATACCAAGAGCCCCTCCTCAACATCTGCACCACCTCTTTTTTTTTTTCCTTTAACTCTGGAATCCCCCACCATCAACCTTGGAACCCAAGCTTATTCAACTTCTCCTTCCAGTCACGAGGTGGTTAGTTGCCCCTCATGAATCCCCCATTGCTTACCCATTAAGAATCCACATGGATTTGTGGTGGGTTGCAATCAACCCATAAACTGGTCAATCCAGTTGAGAAAAAATCTCTAATTTTTACAGAATGTTCCTTGAAGAGTAAGGAATCCAAAAAAAAAAATGGTGTCAATTCTAAGCTCGGATGAGGAAGAAAGACTAAAATAAGCCAGAGTGTTCCAATTTGGATGGGCTTCAGTGAGCTACCCCGATGAACCAGTTGAGCCGATTGCAAACCAGTCGAGCCGGTTGTGACTAATTCTCAAATTTTGACAGAATATTCCTTGAAGAGTAAGGAATCTAACAAAAAAAAGCTATGCACAATTTTGAGCTTGGATGAGGAAAAAATGACTAAAATAGTCCAGAGTGCTCCAATTTGGATGGGCTTCAGTGAGCTACCCTGATGAACTAGCTGAGCCGGTTGTAAACCGGTCGAGCAGGTTGAGAAAAATTCTCAAATTTTGAAATAATATTCCTTAAAGAGTAATGAATCCAAAAAAATGGTGCATAATTATGAGCTCGGATGAGGGAGAAATGACTAAAACAGGCCAGAGTGCTCCAATTTGGATGGGCTTCAACGAGCTCCAACTGAACTGAAGTTTTTTGTGGAGACCTTAACCTTTACCCTATAGAATGATATGAACCAAGGAATTGACCATGATGGCAATGACATATAGATGTGTAAAGATCAGTTATATGAATTAGATGTGAAGTGTTTGGTTTGAGAATTTTTAAAAAAATTATATTTGCTCAAAGCTTAATGTCAACCACTACAATGACATGAACAACTAAAGGTGCTATGAACTCATGCTATTGTCTCCATCACCATGTATATTTTAGGGTTGTTCATTGACCGGGTATGGAGAAGGGATAAATAGTCTATCATGAAGACTCTAGGCTTGATGAGCTTAAAGACTCCATATTTGGGTGTAAGTAAAACCAAAAAAACCAATAAATTGATCCAAATGAACCAAAATTAATCCTATTAGTTTGATTTTCAATAATAGAAAAGGTTGGTTTGGTTTGAGAATTTATAAAACCGACCTTCTTGGTTTAATTTTCAATTTTCTTGTCTCATAACCAATATAAATTGAACCAAACCAATATTCTAAAAATTATATATGATTGTTTGATATTTGATAAGTTTTTTTTATATTAGATTCTATTAAAATAATTCATTATTTTTATATTATAGTTAAATTAATTCTAAATGTATTTAATATATTTTTAACATCAAATCCTAAGTAACATAGGATAAGTGGTTGTTAAGAGGTTTTCACTGTTTAATTCATTTTATTTTAGTGCCATGATGGCAATGACCAATGATTCTTCCTTGCCCCTAAACAATATTTATTTATATTCTACTTTAATCTGTAATCTTGTGCTCTAGTTGGATCGGGTTTGTTGAGTCCTATTCATAAGTTGGTTTCTGGTGGCTATGATAATATTGTGAAGGTGTGGAAGTTGTATGATGGGAATGGGAAGATAGACTATTTCTATATAGGGTTCAACCTATTAGTATTCACAGGTGGTGAAACATAGTTTCCTTGTGGAGTAGATGTATTGATGAACTTGTTTTTATGATGCCACTAGAAAATGGGATAGTTAGAACAACATTGAACACTTGAAGAAGGTTACGAAAATGGGAAGTAGTCTTGGGATTACGATGATTTCTAATGAAGTTTTCATCTTTCTTTTGGTAGTAAACCTGAATGACTAGTTTTTTTTTAATGGAAAGGGTTTGTGTTAGGAAATGAAAACCAGATTCTTTTATTACTGTCAGTTTTCAGGTTGTTGCACATTGAGAAGAGAATAATGTGACGGATTTGTAATAGATGAACTTAATCCCACAAAGAAAGTAAAATTGGTAGTCAATGAGAAATTAACAAGTAAGCCTCTCTCTATCGCAGACTACCAGCAAAATCCCAAATCTTTTTCTCTTATTCTTCTAACAGCTCAGAATCCCACTTTTTTTTCCTTTTCTTGCTTTCCAAGCCATTCTCTCACAACCCTTAGCTCGCTCTCCTTACCTCTCACAACTCTCAGCTCATGAAAATCCTAAAATCCCAAAAATCCTCCCAAAATGAAGATTGTACTCTCCTTCCAATACCCTAAAATCCCCACTTCCAAAAAAATCTCGGACATATGATCTCTCCACCTCTAACTAACTAGTCTTTAGAACCCTCTAAATGTAACTGCTACTTCCTCCTTTCAAACGGACACTCCTTTCACCTCTTCTATATTTCTTTCTTTTCCCACCAAGAGATTTCTCCCAAAAGATCAAAGCTAAAAAAAAAACCCAAGATCCTAATTGAAGCCTTTTTCCTTTCTTGAAATGCTCCCCACGTGATATCCATGTCTCACCAACTTTCTAGAGACTTCCTAACTGCTCAGAATTTTCCAGCATGCCACTAGTTCACACATTTTTACCTGAATGCTCTTCATGCTTTTCCACGTGAATACCTTATCTTGCAAAACTCCTTTTCTTCTAGAGTTCTTTTCCCAACTTCTTCTAATTCCCATGTTTTTCGAATGTAACCTCACAAAGAAAATCTATGTATTAATAACCATAAGGCAAATCACACTGATTACTACCAAAAAGTGCTATTTTGTAGACCTAATTATAATGGTTTTAAGCACCTTTGAGTAGTAATCATATTCATTTAACCTAATTAATTCATTAAGGTCCTTAGCAATTGGTTTTAACCATTTTGTGGCAAGTTTACATGTTTTTATCAGCTTATGAATCAATTCAAGCATGTCAAATGATGGAGGAGCTACTTGGACAAGTTAAAGCAAGGATTTTGGAAGTTTACAGGCTTGAATTTCAAGTGGAAACACGAGCACAAACAAAGGGATAGCCATTTCGCAAGGCAAGGCAAAGTACCTTGCCAAAATGCAATTTTCCCAAGGTGAAAATGCACCTTGCCAAATTTGGCAAGGATAATTTACTCATGATGCGAAAATATGGCACTTCGCATCATGAGTAATTCACCTTGCGAAAATTTCGCAAGTAACCTTTTACCTTGCCAAATTTCCTCTGTTTCTCCACGCACGCACCACCGACTTCCCAGATATTTTTAGCTTGATATTTTCTCGTGTAAATTCCTTTTGTAACCTTGTATTCAGCCGACATAAGGCTTTATCTTGTAATTTTTCTATATATAGAGGTGCACAACGCCTCCAAAAGGAAATTATTGGGGGATCGATCCTTTGTACATTAACTTAGAAATATATAAAGCTCCGTTTTTCTCTCTTCTCCGGTTCTTCCCCATTTCTATTTTCTTAGTAGCCAAGCAGCCTCTGAGGACTTTTCCTCAGAGGATGATTGGCTAAAACTTTTAAGTTTCTCAAAGTATGGATGTTATGTGATGGCTTGGATGCAATCCCATGGAAATTTCTCGCACCTGGAAGGTAAGGTAGTCGATTTTCATTAATGGTTCATTAATGCAAAGTTTGGTTTTTATTTCCTTTGGACAACTTCCAACGGCCAATACTTGATAAGTTTTTGGATTTCTATCCATTAGTTATCTCCTACGAGCTATTGGAAGGTGAGGTTTTCAATTCCAAGTTTTGCATTAATCTGTTAGAACCAATTTCAATGGCCATTGAAAGGTGAGTTTATCACCTGGAATGACTTTGAGTTGCCAATATTTGGTAAGCTTTTAGCTTTAGACCATTAATTATCTCTTACGAGCCCTTCAAAGGAAGTCTAAGGTGAATAACCATTGATGAAATTCACTACCATCTGTTTTGCCATTTTAAAGGATTAAAACTTGATTTGCTAAATCCATACCAGTTCGGGAAGCAAGCATCACCATAGTTGCAACCCCAACGCGAGGAGCCTATCCTGAGATTTCCAATTTGCATAAGAGCCAGAGCATAGCTATCCTATCTTTGAGAAACTTGTTTTTACACCCTTTCATTTTAGTCTTTAATGTTAGCTTAAATTAGTTTAAATCTCTCTAAAACATTTACATCTTCTTTTAAAGCTAACATCCATAAGAAAATCACCTATTTTCCTAATTTGAATATCACTTGTGTTTGCGAAAACCCTTCCTAGTGAATGATCCTAGAACCACTATGCTATAGTAGCTTGGCTACTTTAGTAATAGTATTTAAGGTATAAATTTTGTTGATACGCCTTTAAAGCTAAGCTACCATAAGTCGCATCACACACACTAACAAGAATTAGTTCTCATGCAAAATTTAAATATATTACAAGCTAATCCAATTGGTCATGTCGTCCCATTTTATCTGATTAGGATAAAATTAACCAGATCTTCTCAAAAGGTTCAACATGGATGAAGCCAAAACAATGAAGACTCCAATGAGCTCATCCATCAAGCTTGATAAGGATGAGAAAGGTAAATCCATTTACTCAACTATGTATAGAGGCATGATAGGTTCTTTGCTATATTTGACCGCTAGTAGACCCGACATCATGTATAGTGTATGCTTGTGTGCTAGATTTCAATATTGTCCTAAAGAATCTCACTTAAGTGCCGTAAAATGAATTCTTAAATACTTGAAAGGGACAATGGACATAGGCTTATGGTATCCCAAGAGTGACAACTTTGAATTAATTGGATTCTCGGAGGTCGATTTTGTCGGTTGTAAGGTTGAAAGAAAAAGCACTAGTGGCACTTGTCATTTCCTAGGACACTCACTTGTTTCATGGCATAGTAAGAAGCAAAATTCAATAACTTTGTCAACGGAGGAAGCCAAATATATAGCAGTCGGTTTATGTTGTGCACAAATTCTTTGGATGAAACAAACACTTAGTGATTTTAATTTGTCTTTTGAGCATGTTCCTATTAAATGTGATAACACTAGTGCCATAAATATTTCAAAAAATCTCGTGCAACACTCTAGGACTAAGAATATAAAGATTAGACATCATTTTCTTAGAGACCATGCACAAAAGGGTGACATTACACTTGAATTTGTAAGCACAAAATATCAACTTGCAGATATATTTACAAAACCTCTAAGTGAAGAACAATTTGTTGATATTAGAAGACAACTAGGGGTGATTTCTTTATGATCTAATGATTGCTTAATGAATTCTTGATGAATATACCTTCTTATTGCATGAATTTCACGTCATATGCATCATATAGACATATACTTAAATAAATGGTCAATTTTTGACCAAAAATCAAAATTCCCTTGGCATTGGGCATCAAAAATTAAGGATTTCAACTGAAAAGGACAAGGGGAGGATCACGAGACTAGAAAATGCACAAAAATTGAAAAGTCAAAATGCATTTCTTCAGGGTTCTTCAAATTAGATCAGGACCAATCAAGACCAATCGACCAGTTCATCAGGGCTGGGAATTTAAAGAGCCTCTCGCGCTTCATTTTCTCACATGATCGATTCTTGAACGTGAAAAGAAAAGGAAGTATTCATTGTCGCCAAGTGTAACTTACTTACCCATACTACAATCATTTCTCACTAGTCACAAACAATAGAAGAAATGATTCTAGCAATATCAAAACCATAGATTAACTAAACCAAGTAGTATTAAATTTCCCTAGTGTTGGGTTACTTCAGTTATGTTACAATGCAAGATTTAGAAGGTGATAATGATACTTGCACTGTCTTGTCTTGATCTGAAGAATAATGTCACCACTTTGCTCAAAGCTTTTTTGGGGAATGTCAATAACTTCGAGAGATAGTTAACCTAGTAAAAAGTTTCATTTCAAAGCACTTTGTCATTATCCAAATAGAAAATGAATTCAACTTTAACATTGACTCTAAGCTGAATTTCTTGTTTGGTCTAATGGTTTACCCCCTTTTTTTTTTTTGCTAAATAGTGGTTTACCTATTAATTTTACAAAAAATGGTGGGCTTGTGGTTATGATCAAGGTAAATTTTAGACTAATATGGTTAGGTGTTGGACTAACAGGCCTAGTGGATTTTGCCTATTTAGATCCTAACGCATCATCATAAGAATTTACATACCAGACTTTCAATAGGTTTTTTTTTTATAGACCTACTTGTTTTATCTAACAAAGAACTCCCAATTATTCCAATCACATAATAGTTAACTCCTTGTTGACCCACATGACCAAAAAGGCATAGAAATTGTCCTTCTAAATCTCCTTGTTGATAATAACTTATGATTCATTGCCATAAAAATGGGATAAAGAAAATCCACTAGTTTTCACAATCAAAACATATCATAAAAATGCTCTTCTAATGTAACTACTTACCTTGAGCACTACTAGAACCACCACCCCAACACCCATCTTAGGATCATGCCAACTATTAAAGAACCCATGAGTGACTCTCTATGGGATGTAGAAGACCTTCCTCTGAAGTTCTCTCTTGATAGAGACTTTAAGATTAACGAGGATCTTGATGCAGCAACAAGACAAAGGAAACTCATTGAAACTCTAACCCACATGGCTTCTTCTAATAGCAATTATAGTGTTAGCCACAATCCTGGCAAAAAACAGAGGTTATATGTAATAGATTGGTATGGTAGCAATGGAGATAGCATTAAGAGATTACCAACAATTATAAAAATGTGATGAAAGCTATAAGCTCTAGTTCAAGCTGAATAAGATTTGTACTATTAACTGGTTTGAGTTTCCACGAGATAGTAGAAAAGTAAGAGGTTGACAAGTGAACTTAAAAGAATTTGATACATTTGTTTGTAACAGCAAGAGGGAAATTTACTATACATGGAGGGATTTGGTATCTGATTTGAACTATGAATACTTGTCAATGGTTGACATTGTCGAGTGTCCAATATGTAGTTGTAAGTGTTACTCTTATAGAGTGAAACTAGAAGCTAATGTAAGACTGTTATGAACCACTCCTTGTGGAAAAACTTGTAGACGATAGTACCTCGAATATGAACTAGTTGATGCTCTGGTACTATATTTCTAATAAGAATTTAAATAAATAAATGACAAACTCACAGAATTGATGGTTTACACCAAAAAGATGCGGATGAGAGGTTTCCGTTGTTGCCTTGTCCATATGCTAATTGCATCGAGTTTGAATGTGGTACACTTATCTGCGTTAAGGGCCCAAGCATTATTTAAATCACAAAATTTAGCACATCTAATATATTTTAGACTCAATTATCAATGTTAAGAACCAAATAATGATGGAAAGGTAACTCTATATATGTATTACATCAGTCAACATATGTATAGCATCAAATAAAGACACTATCAAGCCCAACATGGTTTTCATAAAAAAACACTATGCATGTTACTCAAATTATCTCTCAAGTCTATCAAGTTTGTTAGGCATCTATTATACTGTTAACCATCTTGTAAAAATTTACCTTTTCAATGTCTCTAAATGTTTATCAAATGCATTCTAAGCAAGAAAACACATTTACCTTTAATTGATTTCCCAATTTGGCCCTGTAAAGAGTGCAAATAATCCACTTCTCCTACTTTACCAAAGAAGACAACTTTGTGTTCCTTTTCTATGTTCTTTTTATCCACTATCCTAAACCTAAGCTACAGTTACACACCCATTAACAATAATATTCTTCCTGTACAATGATTTAAAAAGCTATTGAGGCTTACACCTTGACGTTTGCGTCAAGGCAAGACTATGCAAATTAGCCTTGAGGCTATAGCCTCAAGATAGGGTAATTGAGGCTTAAGCCTCAAAGCTATAGAGCCTTAAGCCACAAATATTCAAAGGATTTTAATAGGTTTAGTTCTTTTTTATACATTTTATAAGATGTTCAAGCCTCAATATTCAATAGAATTAATGAATTGTGCTTTTGTTAGGTTTTGGTATACATTTATATTTTTTTCTTGAGTTTAAGACTAAGGTTAATGGGCACATAGATGATCTTTAAAGATTATGATAAGATTTATTGATTGACTTAGCTCCAAGTAAGGAGAAGGAGTTTGTTTTTTGTTTTCATTTTTTTTTACTTGTCTAATGGTGTTTATTGTATACATCATGTATACTCTAGTGCGCTCTTTTCTTAAGTGTTGTTAATATATATCCTATTTTATCTTCAAAAGAAAACACTAGTTTTAAATGTTTTATGAAGTAAGAGCTTAGTTAGCAACCAATTAATCCTTTAAATGGAGACAGAATAAAGGGAATAGGAAGAAGAACAACCACTATAACTAATGAATGAAGAAGAATGCTTATACATTAACATTGATGTGGAGGATAATATAACAATCAGATATGATTATGATTCTCTAGATGATCCTTACTTGTGATTGTGATACTAGTGTTAAAGAAAATTTGATAAAGCCATGAGAGAAAGTTAGATTATGAAATAAAGAAAGAGGAAATAAATTAGAAACTACTGATGATGACAAGCAAGTAATTTGATTATTATGAATTGTATGATTTTTCTTATTGTTCAATTTTCATTTAATTTTTTTTTTTTTTAGATTTTTTTCTCTTCTTCTTCATTATTATTTATATTTTTTTTCTTTAATTAGAGGCTTACACCTTGTTTCGCCTCAAGGCTTAAGCCTCAATCACCTCATTTGGGAAAAATGACTCAACACCACCTCTACCATTTTAAAACAGTACTGCTTGTGTAGAACATGATATGTATGTCGCATACATGCATCATATGTAAAAGCAACATTAAGATATCCTAATTTTCAATTTGGACCACATAATTATCAGTTGGCTAAAATCAACACAATTGACCAATTCAAATTTTCATTACACTGTTTTGCTCAATGAAGAAAGAAATATAAATTGGCCTTGTATACTAGAATAGGTTCACTCATGTCCTACTTTTGGCTAGTTTGGATATGATAAGCATGCATAAAAATAAATACATGGTGTTTTAGCTCTGTCCTCATTTTAAAAAGTCTAAAAATTTAGGATGAGTGAATATATAGGTTAAAAGGTAAAGATCATTTAGTTTAATGCGCTAAAAGGGTAAGGTCCATGTAGATAATGGCAATAGAAACTGCTAACAGCTAACTGCTGGCTGCTACCCATTTCAGCAAAAGGCATCACAAACTTAAAGTTCAAAAGCTCTTTTTCTTATACACAGTATTACATAGACCACATATATGATAATGATATGCTTTAATCATGAAATAACTAAGAAGACAAAAGGAAGATGAGTTATTAATAAATTTTCATGATAGCTTAAAGTTATGTTTGATTCTCAAAAAGTTTGAGGAAAAATATAAGGAAAAAAAATAGAAAGGAGAAGTAGAATGAAAGAAAAAGTTAAAGAAAATAAAAAAATAAATTTAAAGTCAATAAGTTATTTTTATATCCTATTTCAAATTTATTTTACTTATTTAACTCTTTTGTCAAAATTAAATAATTGCAAAATACATACATCTCTAACTAATTTGAACTATATTTGATTTTATTTTATAGTTTTCATAATAAAAACAAAAATGAGAAAAATCATTTTTCTTGATATTTTCTTTCTTTCCTTCATACTTTTTGAGAACCAAACATAACACATTGGCCTCTAACTAATTTGAATTATATTTGATTTTCTTTTGTAGTTTTCATAATAAAAACAAAAAGGAGAAAATCATTTTCCTTGGCATTTGTTTTCTTTCTTTCATACTTTTCGGAACCAAACATAAAAAAAAAAAAATTAAAAAAAAGTATGAAGGAAAGAAAGAAAATGTCAAGGAAAATTATTTTCTCATATTTAGGTATCCCATGGAAAACATATAAAAAATAAAAAAAAGTCAAATATAATTTAAATTAGTTTAAAACTTATGCATTTTCAAATTATTTAATTTTTATGTTGATAAATTAAAATTAGTTAAATAAGTTAGAAATAGAAAATAAAAATAATTTATTGATTTAAAATTTTTTTTTTTTCCTTCACTTTTTCTTTCCTCATTTTCCTCTCTATTTTCTTTCCTCATTTTCCTCTCTATTTTCTTTCACCTTACATTTTCCTAGAGCCAAACATAAGCCAAAAGAACAAGCTGAAGATAGAGATGGTTGAATATAAAGAAAGAGTTTTGGTGATGTACCTGGTGATCGAGTTTAAAGCTTGAGATAGGTGTTGGATTCTCTCAATTTTTTATGGTATGGCTCCTCTGCTTGGTTATGTGCTGCATCATCATGGCTTCTTTTAATGTCCTTTGCTGTTGATCTGTTGTCATCAGAATTCTCAGGAAAATCTAACAACGAGTTATGATTCTGTTGATGATCTTGAGAGTATATAAGATGGACCCCGCAACTTTTGGTTTTATTCTGGCTACCAAAATTAGAACCATAAAATGAAACCTCGAGGTCCATATATTGATTGGAGTGGAACTTGTCTCGTAATCATAAGCAATTTTATACCATATTTTAGTGGATGAAGAAAGAAAAATGCAAATCCGAGGAACTGGTCATCTTCATACCAATTCATAGGAAACTCTATTCTTATTTTCCTTCTCATTTTCTGATGCAGTACCCACCCTAGAATTCCATGACTTCCTCGATAAATTTCTCTCCTTTGCAAAGGAGGCTGTACAGTTAAAAGTAGCATGTAAATTAAAAGTATATGTGGTGAGTTAAAATAAGTAGCAAAAAAAGAAAAAAAAACAAATGTGTAGTAAATTGGTAGTACTTGGTAATCTTTATTGTGATTGAACTAGTGGCTAATGGAATGTAAACTCAAAAAAAAAAAAAAAAATCACCCAATTTACTAAATTATGTATTTTTAATAATATCTAGTAATCTCTACTATGATTGAACTAGTAGCTAATTGAATTTAAGCCAAAAAAAAAAAAAATTCAATTTACTAAATTTCATATTTTTAAGTATTTTTTCATTTTATGAAGCATAATGCAAATGAGAAAAAAAGTAAAAAAAAAACAAAACAAAACTTTCCCTACTTAAAAAATGGGGGTGGGGAAAAGTAAAATTGTGGCGTTTTTACCTTCTTTCCCTCAATATTTTCTTTTTGTACTATTGTCTATATTATTCAAAAATAAGGAAATCATTTCTCGTAACATTTTTTTTCCCTTGGTTTTTTAAAAACAAAATATAGCCTTAGTGAAAAGTTAGGTTTCTAATATTTAGGTTTTTATGAAAATTTGTTGATCATTTCATTTATTATAAAAAGTTTTTTTATTGTTTTAAGAAGAAAAAATTATTATAATGCCTAACAAATGGGTAGCTACAAAATCGTCATATTAATCCCATGCCAACATGGTAGGAATAAGAAGATTTTATGCTTATCTTGAATAAGTAGATCAACAAGAGAGACTAATTGCGGATTTCTTTTGGAGTAATAAAAAAAATTTAAGATCAAAAAATAAAATTAAAAGATCCTAAAAATTCAAAAGTAAATATTCCTAAAGAAAAATTGGGATAAGTTGTAATGAGATGAAAATATTTGAAACAATTATTGATAATTTTTCACCTTTTTAATCTAGAAAGTTTAAAATGTATTTCATTTTATTAAAAAATTAAATTAAATTAATTGCCCTTTGTAGACCCCCTTTGAGGTTGATATACCGGGCAGCAGTGGGGGCCCTCTTCTCCCGAAAAGACTGGCAGCATGGGCATGGCAGAGGCCATGCTGGAGTTGGAAGAGCCTATACCTGCTGAGAGATGAACAGGGAAGCAGGTCCATGACTTGCGGGAGGAGTTTTGACCGAGAAAAAGAAGCGGGGACATCCAAAAAGGAGGGGGGGCTTCGACTAGAGAGGAAGGAGGAAAAAGGCTTGCCAGAGAGAAGGAAGGGTAGAGGGAGGTCACGCGTGAGGCTTTCAGGTAAGAATATCTTGAACTTGAGGCACCCACATTTGCTAATGTCTGGTATATTTTCTATCGATCTGTGAGTATGTCTCTGTTGCTTGCTGTGGGCACTGAGGGCCACAGGTGTGGTTCTGATTGAATGGGGTCACTTGAACGAAAGGCTCTTTTCTCTTTTATTGTTTCTCGTTGATGCCTATATTTTGTGTACATGCATGGCTATCCAATGCTCTGCCCAGAATTCATTTTTTTTAATACCCTGAAATTCCCCCGCTCCCGTGCATGGAGCTTTATGTGCACGGTCGTCTTCGCCCTCTTATCCTCCACTTCTCCCATAGTGTCTATATATATCACCTCTCTTCAAGACCCGGCTTCCAGATTTTCCTTTTCCCCCATCACCTTTTCTTTCTCCATATTATCACCATACCCATACTATGCCCGTTTTCCATTAACACCTACCCCCGACCATGGGTTCTACTACCATGCTTCTCGCCCTATTCTTCATCTCCTTGCTCACCATTGTGCCCATAGTTCAGGCAGCCTTCACCCGTGTCTCCATCACCAGATCCGCCACTCGCAGCGTTCTCATCAGCTGCATCTCCCCCAGCACCACTACTCTATCCGCCATCCAGACCCTCTTTGACGTCAAACACCTTCGAACTCTACTCGGCACTAATTCCTTTCCGACCTCGACCTCACCGCGCCAAAGCATAGCCGCAAAGGATAAGGTCATCATCCTCTTCCGCCGCCGCTGCTCGAACGGAACCAGAACCTCGAACCATCGACTGGTGTGCGCTGTGCAGAAGGGCGACGGGCTGTACCATATCGTGGCGGAGGTGTTCGCGAGACTGGTGGCGTATCAGGAGATTCGAGCAGTGGACGATATTCTGGACGTGAGCTTGATTGGAGTAGGATCAGGGCTGTGGATTCCGGTGTCGTATGGCTGTGGTGAGGTGAACAGATCGAAGACGGTGCACCACGAGCACGTAGCGGAAGCCGGGAGCTCCATGGGGATGATTGTGGAGGAGTGTGACACCTATCATGAGACGTTGTTGAGGCTCAACGGCACGGCATCACAGATCCCAAGGATCTTCAGCCGTCTAACGTGCAGGTGTGATTCTGGGGAATAATTGGGCATTACAACGTGAGCCATCCCAGTCCGAGCATATTGATAGAGGACACTGTTCTCTTTAACAAATGGGCTGTGTTGGTGATGCTTTGGGCTTGTCCATGGCACGAATGCGGGCTTGAGTTGGGGCTCATGCCCAAAGTTGATGATGGAAGGCCCCATTGCTCTTTGTGATTGCCACTCTCATAGCCTAGGTCCATGGTAAGTGAGCCCATATAGCTACCTCATGTCTTAACAATTGTTAGTTTTAAAACTTTAGTTTTAGTAAGCTATTAATTTACTCATGCATTTCCATTTTCCTTTTATTTATTTATTTATTTATTTATTTTATTTTTATTTTATCTTCACTAATTTAGTTAGCTCAAACTTATTGACAAATTACTGATTATATTTTCATCTCAAAATTTATACTATTCAACTTCACCAACTTAAACATTATGATTATTAATTATTATTATTATTCCGTATGTATCTATTCATCATATTTTAAATCTCATTCGTTAAAACCTAATTCTAATTCTTCAAAATATTTGTTTAAATCATATTTTCATAAATCAAATCATTATCCCGTATTATTATTTATTCAAAGTCCAATCTATCAAAAAAATCACATGTTTTAATTTAATTCCTCAAATACTCTTTCAAATCTCATATTTATCAACTAGAATTATTATCCTATATTCTCCTATCTATCTATGCCAATCCTTCAAAAATCCTAAGTTTTAATTTAATTCTTCAGATGCTTGTTTAAATCTTATTTTCATAAATCGAATTATTATCCCATGTTTATTTAGTTATTTAAAATCTAATCCTTCAAAAACCCCTGTTTTAATTTAGTTTCTCCAGATACTTGTTTAAATCATATTTTCCTCAATTAGGATTATTATCTCATATTCGTCTATTTATTTAAAATCTAGTTCTTCAAAAATCTCTTGTCTTAACTCAAATTTTCAAATCCTAAAAATTCTATAGTTCGTCTAAATTTTATCCTCATCAATTAGAATCATTATTCCATGTCTCTTCAAAGTCCAATCTTCCGAAAGTCCCATGCCTTAATCAAAACTAAAATCCCAAAAATTATACTATCCATCTTTGTTCGCTTAAATATTATTCTCGTTAATTAGTATTATAATCCCCTACCTACTTATTTATTCAAAGTCATATCCTTTAAAAATCCAACGCCCTAATTCAAATTCCCAATTAGAAAAATTCCACTATTCTCCTTTTTATTCGTTTAGACATTATTTTTGTTAGTTAGTATCATCATTCCGTGCTTATTTATTTATTTCAGTCATTAAAATTCAATTCTTTGAAACCGGATTTTCATATTTAACCTTGAGACTCAAAAATTCCGCCATCCATTTTCATTCATTCAAATATCATCTTTGTTATCATTGTTATAAATTTCACGTTTGCTTATTTCTTTCTTCTAAAAATTCCAATGATTAGAGTCCATTTGTTCAAAGATCCGACTTCCCAACTCAATTTTCAGAATCTCACTATCCACCTTCATCCGTTCAAATATCACTTTCGTCAAAAAAATCCAATTTTCCAATTCAATTTTTAATCTCACAGACCCCACTATTCGCTATTCATCCGTCCAAATATCGTTTTGATTAATTAATAACATTATTCCATACTTACCCATTTATTTCTCTCAAAAATTTCAATCATTAAAGTCTAATTCTTCAAAATTCCGATTTCTAAATGTAGCTATTTGAAAATCCAATTGTCCTATCTCCGAACTTAATCTTCAGTTTCCCATGCTCTAATTCCCGTATTTACTCTGCTACTTATTATTATCATTATCATTATCACCTTATTTATTACTTCTATAAATTCTGCCATCAAATGATTTCTAAGATCTTCGTTTTTTTATACATCAACTTTCATAATTTCTACATCCCAAATAACTTACGATTCTGATCCCTTAAAAAAAATTTAACTCCCATAATCCCAATTTTCGTAACTTAATCTTTCTTAACAATCCCGAACTTTCAAATAATTCTTCAAAATCCCAATTTTCTTTCAAATTTAATTTCTAAAGGTTCTCATTCTTACATTTAATTCTTAAGAATCCAATTTTCAAATAATCTCTAAGATTCCGATTCTCAAATGAATTTCAAAAATCCAGTTTTCCTTCGAACAATTTTAATCTCTGTTTAGTGATGCATGTGATATGTTTTGTGCCCTATATGGTGTACTAACCCTCTCTATTGATAGCACATGGTGGCTCGTAGCCCGGGTATGTACTCATTTTCTCTCTAATCGTTGTCTATACATGTCTCGATTTTTAAGTGTGCTTGATCATTCAGGATATTCATTGATTTACTCATCAATTGCCACGTCAGCTTCATTTTATTAGTAGAGACCCGACTTTAGGGACTTAAAGGGGTGCTACGGTCTGTACCGTACCTTCCCGATAAGTAACCTGACCTCCGAACCAGATCCGGTTTTTCGCAAACCGCCTTTTCCAAAATAAGGAGTCACACTTAGGGTTTTTCTTTCTTATTTTGTTTACCCTTTTAAAAATAAAACAAAAATAAGTGGCGACTCCAAGTCAGTTTTCATAATCAAATAAAAATCAATTTTTCAAACAAAATTCGAGCTCGCCATCGAGTGGAAAACGCATGAGCCGAAATGCGGGGTCCACACCCTTATTTTTTTATAATGACTAAAACAAACTGATTTTAACTTTTTATAAATATGAAAGAAATAATTAATGTGATATAATCTATATCATTTCAATCTAAAAAATTATTAAAATAATAAAAAATTCTAATATTTTCTAATTTAATTGTAATAAAAAATACAAAAATAAACCATAATTTTTATTATCTTAAATTAAAATATTTTTTAAACTCTTTCTTTGTTCTCTATAAAGTTATTAAGGTTATACTCCAGTAATTTTTCTATTTCATTTTTGATAAAGTTGGTTTGAGCATAATAATATTCTAATATTTCTTTTTCTTTTAGTTATCTATATCTATAAAACTACAATAAGGAGTATCACTTTGTCAGCAAGAAGTTTAAAAGTAGAAAATAAAGATGCATGTAGATCACTTTAAGTGAAAAAAATTTCCTTATTCAGGAAGTGTTTGATATGTATACTCTTAATTAGCACTATAATATTTCTTATTAAACCACCTCATCATCTTATCATATGAAATTAGAATTTTAGGAAGCCTCTCACTAATTATCTTGAATAAAAATTAAATTAATTAAAAAATATATATTACGTTTCCTTTTTATTATTAGTGAGAGTTAAATAAATAAATAAAAATTGAAATAATATATTAAAATGATTTATCGATTTTAAATCTATTTTAAATTTTCATTCATTTTATTTTTTATTTCTATTTTCTTTATATTTTCTTTCAAGCTTTCCAAGAACCATAGTCCAAAGGTAATAAACAGGGCACATGGATGAGGAGAAATGGAAAGAAAGTTGTCATCTACCACCGTATTGAATGCATTTATAACAAAAACAATTTTTTTTCTAAACTTATATCCTTATTAAAATTTGTAAGTATTGTTACTAAATCTCAAGATGCAACTCTTTTTAATACTACATTTCTTAATTTTAAAAAAAAAATTATAAAAGAATCCAATGTGACAAAGTATCTAAGAAGAAGAAAATAAAAAAGAAATAAAGCGAAATTCCATCTACAAGGAATAATGGCTTTTAGTTTTATTTTCTTCTATTTTTATTTTTTCATATTTAGTGTTGACACGGTGGTTGATATTGAATAGACTTTTAATTTATTTTTATTTTTATATTTATTCAATTTTATATAAGCGAATTGATGAGTGAATTTAGAAGAGGAAGAAGGAGGAGGAGGAGAACAAGAGATGATTTGGGTGTTTGTGGAAGTCATGGTTGTTTTTTACCCTCCTTTTTGTGTCAAAACTACGAAGAGATTTTGAAGCTTGATTTCTCTTCAGGCTATGAGGCAGGGGTGGCTTAGCATTTAAGCTATCTCTTGAGAACAGTTAAGGGAGGTATGTAGGGAAGAAGGTGGGAGGAACTGAGGAAGGACGTCGCCAGAATTTTCAGGGAAGAAAGGGTAGCATTGAGAGTCAACCCAATTATAAAAAGATAAAAAGACCTGGGGCCGTTTGGCGATTATTTCGATAACAGTTTTTTATTATACAAAAATAAATAAATAATAAGAAGATATATTTGATAACCAAAAACTATTTTTTATTGTTTATTTGTTTTTAAAATAAGATGTTTTCAAATTTTTTGTTTTTTTTCTATTGTTTTCACTTTTCTGAGACTTGTTTTTAAAAAATAATTATATAAACATATAAAATGATTAAAAATAATAAACTAGACATAAAAATTATTTTTAAAACATATTTTAAAATATTAAAATCGGTTAAAAATATTTTAGGTTAATCCCTGCCGGCTCATGATAGTGTGAATTCAATACGTATACCCATAATAATTATGGATATGTGTAAAATATAAATAAAGGGTACCAACTATGTAGAATGCTTTTTATAAAATGTACTAACATGGATATTTATAACATAGTATACGTGCAATTTGGATATAAACGAGTTATCTAATGCTCAAAGCCTCATGGAATAAAAATTATGTTACAAAATAACCTTATTTGAATATTATTTTGCTACCCATTTCCTCAATAATGATATTCAGTACCCAATAAAAGCAAGATGAATTCGTTTCTATTTCCCTACCAGTATAAGAATTATCCGGATATTAATGTGTATATTGTGGTTATAATCACCTTATATAGCGTAGGGTTAATACAGTATAAGATTGATATACGTATAATATTATTATAAGCATCTAGTGTTAGGCACTAACCCTAAAATTAATGATTTGCTATACATTAATAATTTCAACAATGTAATGGAATATGCAAATCCATATCCATAGCTTATGCAATTTATTATTAGGGATAACTATAATAATATCCATTTTATCAACTTATCCTGTCTTATATTGCATGATAATTATTGTAAGTTGATAATATACAATGTAGTTTAGGAATATTGCATTAACAAACATTATCCTGTGTTTCACGGGTTTACTGCCTAAGACCGCATCTAGTATAATCATTCATAGCATCAATGGTTATCCTTGACATTTCCTTGTTATTTAAAATATATTCCTTCAACCAAGCTTTATATAGATAATGATATCCTTGACTACCAACATTTTACTATAGAGGTCACAGGATCACGAGTCATTGATATCATCTACAACCCTGAGTTGTTCATAGCATCCAAAGACATTATAAGCACTGTAAATAATATAAATAAAATAATTTAATAATTTTAAAATATTTTCGTTATTGTTATCAGTTACTAGCATTACATAATTACTATCGTTTCGTTCATGTCATCCGTAACACTAAGGAGTTCATAGAATCTAAGAGCTTAGGCTCATGATGCAGAATCATTCAAATCATCTATAACCCTTAGTGGTTCATAACATCTAGAGACTTGAGCTCATGGGATCCTGATTCGATATTTGGATATGAACAATTTTACTTATATTAAGAAGCCAAATGTTTGATTAATGCTAGGCTCTTTCTTTTAGTGAGCTTTTTGTCCATAAGAGATATTCATGAGCAAGTGGGATGGGTCCATAACCTAGTCAGGATAATATTATACATAATGAATGATCATATCCATAAGAGATAAAGGGTTATGGATGCTGTGAACAACTCAGAGTTGTGGATGATATGAACGACTTAAGATCCCATGAGTTCAATCCTCTAGATGCTATGAATTACTTAGGGTTGTGGATAATATGAATGATTCTACTTCCTGAGCTCAAGCATCTAGATGCTATGAACATATCAAGGCTATGGAATACATGAATGACTCAGAGTTGTGATCTCAGGGCTCTAGATGCTATAAAAAGCTCAAGGCTGTGGATGAAATGAATGTCTCCGGGTCGTGAGCTCAAAACACTAGATGCTCTCAACAACTCAAGGCTATGGATGACATGACTAACTCCAAGTTATGAGCTTAGAGCTTTAGATCTTATGAACAGATCAAGGTAGTGGTTGACATTAAAGACTCTAGGTTGGATAAAATTGATCGGGTATGGAGAAGGGATAAATAGTCTGTCATGAACAACCCTAAAATATACATCTAAGGGCTCCTGGAAGACCACAGTCAATTCCTATGTGTTAATGTCGTTGGCTTCATAAAATGTTTTTATGACATGCGAGTAATAAACCAAAATTGAATTTATATGATACTCTTTGAATACTACTCTAGGTTAGATTTTCTTGTTAATAATAATGGTCACGAGTTCAATCACTTTCAGTCATGATTATAGCTTAGTAATAAAATTTCATATGAACCCAAAATAATACATTTATTTCATTTTATTGACATTTCTCATCCTAATTGGGTATGCAAACTCCATCGCACTTTGTATAGACTCCAGCAGGCCTTAGGGCTTGGATTCAATGCATCCACTTTTTGTTTCATCAACTTGGATTTCACTTCTCCAAAGTTGATATTTTTCTCTTCCTAAAGTTTGAAGGTAGCCACTCTCTCTAAAACTTTATTTATATGGATGATATTCTTGTCACTAAGAGCTCTTCTACTTAGGTGTAGCACTTCATCATGCAACTTCAAGCCTTATTTGCCTTGAAAGATCTTGGGACTGCGCCCTATTTCTTTAGGCTTGAACTCACTTTCACTTTTTAGGGTGTTCTTTTATCTCAACAAAAATACATCACTGAGATCCTCCACAAAGCCTATATGGATCAAGTTAAGCCTACTCCTACTCCCATGGTAAAAAGAGTCTATCTCTTAGCCTATTTAGGCGATCCCTTCGTTGTTCTCTATCTTTATCCCTTCATTCATAAATGACATGTCAAATTCCACTAAAGGGATTGTTATGACCATAGATTTCATGATCATAAGTCTTAAGGATTATTCAAGGGGGCATATTATATCAAACTCGTGAGATATTATGGTACCTTTATTAAAAATACTTATTATCACTTGCCTAAATCATTAGTTACCTAATCGATAGGGAATGTGTAATCACTCTAGTATTTCTCTTACAGGTTAAAGTGACTAATGACCTTAATACTAGCGTAATGTTCTCTCTAGGTTCAAAACTTGGTAACATAGTAGCTTGAAGTAATCATGACAACCTAGTAGTCATTTAATTATGAGTCTTCATCAATGTTGTTTGATATATAACCATATACACTAGAACACTCCCTATGAGAAACTCATTCCAATTGTCAAGACAAGTTTTCCAACCAATCTATTGGACTTCCCAAGTCCATGAACTAATTTATCAACTTGTAATAAATCCAAGATTTGAATCTTTCATGTAGCTCATAATGTACTCAAGTCACATACAATACAACTTATTAGACTTAAATTCTTAAATATAACAATTAGTGCAAATAGAATAGAAAAGAAAGTTGATATCATATATTATGAAATTAAATGTTACATCATATCACCGCTTTGAAGGGTTATATCCTAACAATCCCCCGCTCGCCCTAAAAGCAAAATGGGTGTTGCAAAAAGAATCTGCTCCATAGTCATATTACCTTTTTGAACTATCTCATGAAACAAAATATACTTCATCTTAATGTGTTTACCCTTTTGGTGGTTCCTTGGATTTTTTTTATTGTGTCACCTATTGAGACATAACCCTTAAAAACATGACATGATGTAATAAATAAGTATTTAGTTTTCACTATTTTATCCCTAATTACATTAATGTTTATTTGAGCATTTAAGTATGTATCACATCCATTACACATGACTTAGTGTATTAAGAGTTGCATGAAAGATTCAAATTATAGATTCATTTCAAATTGATGAGTTGTTCATAGTTGGTTCATAGATTTAGGCAATCTATCTAAAGCTATAGTGCACTACCTCTTAATTGGAGAGATGACTTATGATTACTACTAAAAAATAACACATTTTAAATAATAATTATCATTAATTTCATACTTTTTGAGTAGTAATTATGCCTAACATACCCAATTAATACATGTTGCCCTTGCAAGAGATATTAATGATTTTTGTAAAGTTTTAGAGTTATTTTAAGGTGAATATTGATGCATTGAGTGTCAAAAGAAAGAAATGAAATTGAAGATGACAAATAAACTTTTGAGGAAGAAGGAACGTAATTGGATTGGGATTTGGAGTCAATTGAAAGTAGTTAAAGTGGAGTCAAAAGAGAAAAATGAAGGAAGTAACAAAGAGGAGCTTAAAAACCATATGATGCGATTTCACATGATCATGCAAAAATTTCGCATCACTGTGCGAAATGGGCCAAAAGAGGGATTTGTATTGTAGATTAAGAAGAATTTACAAGTTGATTTCGCATAGTCATGCAAAATGGTCTAGGAAGCTAATGAAGTTGCTATTACTCCATTGATTTCGCACAACCATGCAAAATTGGTTTTCTTCATGCAAAATGGTTATTTTGCTGATAAACTCCAAATTGCTGAATGGAGAAACTTCTAGAAAATCTCTTAGATGATGTCAAGTGTCCACTTGACCTTGGCCTACAAATAGAAACTTTAATTTCTCATTAAAGGACTTTTAAGACATTTTTTATTGTAGAATTTTCTATATTTTCCCTCTTAATAGAATTCTCTATTTTCCTTCATTTTCTCACAAGCCAAACATGTCTTGTGAGACCAAATCTCCAAGCATGAGTGGCTAAATCTCGTTTTTCTTGGAGGAAAAAGGATCTAGAGGCAATATCCATGGTGAATTAAAGAAATGAGTTTGAATTACAAAGGTAATTTGATCCAATTGATTGATTACTTAAATTTTGAGGATTTTTTCTTCAAATTATCTTGAGTGACTTGTGGAGCATTTGGAGAAGAGGATAGAGGATCTTCTTATTGAACCAAGGGCCAACTCCAATCTTCGAGTGGGAAATCGACATTTTCTCAAGAAAACTCCACACTAGTTTTTGAAAAAAAGAAAAAATGAACCAATTTTACTTTAAGGTTTCTTCAAGCCTTGTCTTCTCTTTAAATTCCTCTTGTTTGATTGAAAATAAAAAAAGAAATCAAAATTTGGGTTCAAGTAAAAAAATTTCCACAAAGCTAAACCTAATACAATAATGTAGCTTTGGAGCTTTTTCATTTATGAGAAAACCAAACCTACATAAAATGTAAGATCAAAATTTCTCTGTCTTCCTTCATTTTTCTCTATAACCAAATAGAGCACAAAAAAAGGGAAAAAGAAAAAGAGATAATAATCTAATCTTTACCTCTAGTTTGAATCATTTTGTTTTCATCAGATCAGAATATTAGAATGAATTTCAAATTCGTTGGTCCCCATAGTCTCTTCTTCACTGTAGAAATAGATATGATTTGGAATGGGAAACGAAGCGAATAGTGAAAAAGCATTTTTTTTTTCCACTTCCAAGCGCGCACACACCACTCCTTTACCATTAACCGTTTCATATACTCTTTTCCCCTCACGATTTCAAAGTTTTCTACAATTGGATTTTATAATTCATTTGGAGCATAGTGGGATACATGGTGAGGGGTTTTCATGGAAAAGGTTTAAGGATGGGTATTGATTGAATGAATTTCCTATGCTCAGTTTCTTTGTTGTGCATGGCTTGAATGCTAAACTTATTCAATAAAAATTATTTGCCATGATTAAAAATTTGTCATAAGAGTTTATAGAAATTATTTATCACAAATCACAAATTGATAGTATAATTAAATTTATTTATTTTTATTATGAATACAAGATATTAAAATTTATTTGTTTCAAATATATTACGTGGCTAAATATAATTTTTTTACCATGAATAAAATTTTTATTACCATTGCAAAAGTCTTGTCTTATTTATTTATTATTATTATTTTTTGTGTCATAAGATACCTAAAAATGAAAAAAATGCATGATTTATTTTCCCCTTTCCCATATTCTTTTTTTTTTATTTATTAAAGTTCAAAATATCCTACTTTAAAATTATGATTCAGCTCATTAATCTCATAAAATTTTCTTAAATTAAGCAAATCTGTTTTAAAACATAAGCCACAATAAATGGGCATGTTGGGTCTTATTCTACCTTTAGCTCAGTGTATTAAATTTAAAAATTACATCCATGAAGTCATTGGGTTTCATCTTTCTTTTGAACTATTAGAGAAAATTTAAAAGTCATCATATATAGATTGGTTGAGTTGATTCAACATTAGCCCGTTAAAAAAAAAATTAAAAGTTTGGGCATTAGACATCACCAATATTTCACCGAGTTTTTGCTGATATACCGTTGATATATCATCCAAATTTCAACAATTTTTTTCCATCCAGGACCGAATATTTTATTATGTCGTCAATTTATTGGAAATCATTAATATATCATCAACATTTCCTAATAAAATCCAATATTTACATCGGTCGATATATCTTACCTATAGATCATATACATTTTATTTGATATGTGATATATCGATGATATATTGCCGATATATCCTGATATTTTCATCATTCGATGCTACAATGGGGAACTAGAACCCATTTCAGAGGGGAAGTGCAGTTTTAATTTACCAAAGAGAAAATACATAAGATTGAACAACTTGTTTTATTGTTTGTTCACAGGCAAGGAACACAAACAAACCATGAATTTCATATATATTCCAAATTGTGTAAGTAGCATAACTGATTTACAATCTGAAGTTACAACAAAGCAGATTTGTTGAAAAGAAGAAATACAGAATTAAGAATTGAAACCCAAAATATCTCGTAAGTTATTTTCACATTAAATTTTAACAAGAATAAAGAGATTGGCTTCAAATTGGATACTTTTCTCATTAACAGAATGTAGTATATATATACACATATTTGATCTAATCTTCTCCTAAATTATAGCTACAGAATCAGAAATATAAGGCTAATTATGCTCCTATACAATCAGCTAATTATGTCAAGATAATCATACAATAACTAACATATAATTTCCTTAATACTCCCCCTCAAGTTGGAGAGTGCAAATCAAGAACTCCCAACTTGGTGCACAAAAATTCGAACTGCTCCCTGCCAAGTGCCTTTGTAAAAACGTCCGCCAACTGCATCTTTGTAGAAACATAACACGGACGAATTACCCCAGCTTGAAGTTTTTCTTGAACTATATGACAATCAATCTCAATGTGTTTAGTACGTTCGTGAAAGACTGGATTAGCCGCAATATATAAAGCTGCTTGATTATCACAAAACAATGGTGCTGGTTTATCCAATTCAACCTTCAAATCTTTAAGTATGTACCTCAACCAAGTCAATTCCAGGCAAGTATTCGCCATTGCTCTGTACTCTGCTTCTGCTGACGAACGTGAAACATTCGTTTGTTTTTTTGATTTCCAAGAGATGAGTGATGATCCGAGGAAAACACAATAACCAGAAACGGAACGTCTTGACATACGACATCCTCCCTAATCTGAATCGCAAAATGCGCTGAGTGTTAAATTATTTTCAGATGGAAGAAAAAGACCTTGACCTGGTGATCCTTTAATATATTGGAGGACCCGTAATGCTGCTTCCCAGTGTGGCTTCCGAGGTGTGTTCATGAATTGACTTAGTGTACGTACTGAATACACTATGTCAGGCCTGGTTACAGTCAAGTATATTAATCTGCCAACCAGTCTCCGATACCTACTTGGATCATGAAGTAACTCGCCATCTTCATCAGTCAATTTCAAGTTTTGCTCCATCGGAAATTTTTCGGGCTTCACTCCTATCAATCCTGTGTCTTGCAAAATATCTAATGCATATTTTCTTTGAGACATAAAGATTCCCTTTTTAGAGCGAGAGAATTCTATACCCAAAAAATATTTCAATTCACCGAGGTCTTTAATAAAAAAACACTTGAGCATATGAGTCTTGAGCATCTTGATTTCATGCAAATCATTACCAGTCAACAGGATATCATCAACATAAATGAGAATAGCAGTGAACTTGTTACCTTGGGATTTAGTAAAAAGTGAATAATCTGCTTTGGATTGTATGTAACCCGCAGACTTAACAGTAGCTGTAAAAGTTGAGAACCAATTACGTGATGCCTGTTTCAAACCGTAAATAGATTTGCGAAGCCGACATACCAGATTCTCCCCCTGTCGGCGAAGACCAGGAGGTGGAGTCATATAAACCTCTTCTTGTAAATTGCCATGAAGGAATGCGTTGTGCACATCAAGCTGATGGATGTACCAATTTCTGGAAGCTGCGACAGTCAGCAAACAACGAAGAGTGGTGAGTTTGGCAGTTGGAGAAAAGGTTTCCTGATAGTCGATACCGGCGACCTGTGTGTAGCCCTTGGCAACCAAACGGGCTTTATAGCGTTCAATGGTTCCATCATAATGGTATTTGATCTTGTACACCCAGCGACAGCCAATGGGTTTGTGTCCCAGAGGAAGAGGGACCATCTCCCAAGTGTTGTTTCGTTCTAGAGCCTGAAGTTCGGTGGACATGGCTTGGCGCCAACGTGGATCACAGTCAGCTTGTTCAAAGAATGAAGGTTCGGTTTGGGCTGTCAAAAGAGCTAAAAAAGCACGATGATGGGGTGAAAAACGAAAAAAAGAAAGGTGAGAAGAGAGGGGATACCTTGTACCTTGACGAGAACTTGATTGCGTGGAAGAATGATTAAGCTGGGCAGACATGGCATAGTCGTGGTGCCAGGCAGGAGGCTAAATATGACGAGTGGAACGTCGAAGAGGGGGTTCATGGGTGGGGGAAGGGGCGGACGTGTTGGAGGGTACTGAGGGCATGGAAGGTGGGGAAGAAAGCGAAGAAGGAGATGGAGTAGAAGGTAAGGGTGACGCAACTGATTCTGGGGATAAAAGTTCGGGAACATCAGTATTAGAGGAATGTGGAGATGATACAGGATTGTGATGCGACAAGGGAGGAGTGGAACTTGGAGAAAAACGAGGAAGAGATATCGGCTGAGGTGTGGAATCGAAAGAAATGGGAAGTGGTAAAGGAAGAGAAGGTGAATGTGGTTGAGATTGAGAAGAACTAGAATGGAAAGGAAAAATATTTTCCCGAAAGAATACATCTCGGCTGACTGATATTTTTTGTGTTTGCAAATCGAGTACTTTATAGCCTTTTTTTCCATGTGGATACCCCAAAAAAACACAAATAGATCCCCGAGGGTCAAATTTCTGTTTGGGGTGAACATTGGTCACATAGCATTCACAACCAAAAACTCGCAAATGTGTGAGTGAAGGAGGTCGATTATATAAGACCTCGAATGGTGATTTGTTTGAGAGCAATGGAGTCGGAATGCGATTTATCAGATAAATGGCTGTTAAAACACATTCCCCCCAAAACTCAAGTGGGACATTTGATTGAAACATGAGAGAATGGGCAACATTTGAAATGTGTCGATGTTTGCGTTCTACAACTCCATTTTGTTGCGGAGTGTAAATGCAAGAGGTTTGAAGTTCGATTCCTTTATTTTGAAGAAAGATGAGAATAGGAATAAATTCTGTGCCATTATCCACTCTTACCGTTTGAACATCTGTGTGGAATTGAGTTTTGACGAATTGCACAAAATTAGTTAACAAAGATTGTGTTTCTGACTTATGATGCATAAGGAAAATCCATGTGCAACGAGAAAAATCGTCAACAATTGTAAGGAAATAACGTGAACCAGTATGTGCAGGAATTTTGTGAGGACCCCAGACATCACAATGTAAAAGAGAAAAAGGAAATTTTGTAGTTATTGAACTTTTGGGAAAGGGCAAGCGTGTCTGCTTAGCCTGTGGGCAAATTGGACAATGATTTCCTAATTCTTTATGAATATCTGGAAGCAAATGTGATAATAATTTAAAACGAGAAAAAGAGGGATGACCCAGGTGTAAATGCCATAAGTCAGACGGTTGAGAAACATGAAAGACAACCGATTTATTTGTTGATGGATGCATGTAGTATAGACCACCACGCTGTTTACCCGAGCCAATCATCTTCCCCGAAACCAAGTCCTGCAAAATACAATAGTCAGGAAAGAATATGATGCAGCAATTTTGATCTTTTGCGAGTTTGCTAGCCGAAATTAAATTCAAGTTAAAGGATGGGACACATAAAACATCTTTAAGGGTCAATTAGGAATAAAAAATAAGGGTGCCAGTGTGTGTTATTGGTGATGCTGCACCATTTGGTAAATTAACAGTTGTGACATTAGAAGGTTTGAGATCAGTGAAAAGAGACATGTGGGAAACGATGTGATCCGTGGCACCTGTATCCAAAATCCAAGAACTTGTACTACTAGAATTAACAGACACAAGAGTTGATGGAATCAAACCTGCAGCATTTGCATATGCGTCAATATTACCGGAATTACTGTGATTTAATGCACGAATTGCTTGAGCCAACTGTTGTATTTGTTCTGTAGTGAACCCCTGGACTGTACTAGAAGAAGTCGAATAAGACATTTCCTGGGATTCTGTCGCGTTTGCTGAGGGCTGATTCCCACGACCAAAAGGACGTTGTCCTCGGAATTGTCCCGCTTTGTTATTGCTCCCATTTTTCAGTCGGCATCTATCCTCCGTGTGACCTCTTTTATCACAGAACTTACAGTGAAATTTAAGAGTCCGACATTCATCTATGGTATGTCCGGATCTGTTACAATGGTCACACATTTTCTGTCTTGGATTACCTCCTTTTCCCGGGACTGCGGCAGCTATTGAGAAATTCTCGGTTGGCTCAAAAGAAAATTGTCGTTGCATCTCTTCCTGGACAATTAAAGAGTATGCTTGACGGACATTGGGCAATGGCGACATCATCAAAATATTGGATCTCACTACCTTATATGACTCATTCAAACCCATTAGAAATTGCATAAGACGGTCTTCCTCCCTTTGCTCGAGATGTGCTTGCCGTTGGTTGCAGGTCAGCGGGGAACGGTATGTCTCAAGCTCGTCCCATAAGGCTTTGATCTTTGTAAAATATGCAGCTACTGTCATCGTTCCTTGCGACATGATGGCGATTGATTTCTGTATTTGAAAAACCGCTGGAGCATTCTTTTGAGAAAACTGGTCGCGTAAATCAACCCACACTTCGCGTGCTGTTTTAGCATGGATAATTCCTTCAGCAATGTCCGATTCAACAGCATGAGTTAGCCAAGAAAGTATCATGCTGTTGCATTGATTCCACTGTTCAAACATAAAGGGTTCATCTTCCTGTGATGGTTCTTCAACTGTCCCATCGACGAAGCCGATCTTCTTCTTGGCAGTAAGGGCATGAATATCTGCTTTGCTCCATGATTGATAGTTGACCCCATTTAATTTGATGGGCACCAAAACATGGCCTGGTTGATCTGAATGATGAATATAGAGGGGATGTGAAGGATCGATGGTCTTGTTTTCTGATCCAGAAGCCTTCTGACTGCCAGCCATGGTGGTTTGTTGTTTTTGCTCTGATACCATAACAAGAATAAAGAGATTGGCTTCAAATTGGATACTTTTCTCATTAACAGAATGTAGTATATATATACACATATTTGATCTAATCTTCTCCTAAATTATAGCTACAGAATCAGAAATATAAGGCTAATTATGCTCCTATACAATCAGCTAATTATGTCAAGATAATCATACAATAACTAACATATAATTTCCTTAATAAATTTTGAAGAATATATCTTAGAGAGTTGATTAGATATAGAAATAAAAAAATATTTGTACTTCAACATCTAATCAAATCTAAAACATATTCTTCCAAAGTTAACATCGAAATAAATATAATTTCCGTTCTTCCTCCTCCCCCAGCAAATTGAAGTTCATCCATGGTTGTGGCAGTGGCCAGGGGCAGGCGGGCTGGGGGTGTAACTGCAGGAAGAAGGCTTGGTTGGCGGTACTGGACCATTTTGATTTGGAAGTGTGGACGCTACATTAGCACTCTCCTTCGGCTTCTCTCCCAAAGTCCTTGCAGCTGAGAAAGATGCAAGACCTGTAAGGATCAAAACCAGAAGGAACACCATTTTTGCACTACTCACGAGTGTGTCAACTCTCAAGGAATACATGTTTTCGGGACAAAGAAGGATCGATGGTGGATTGTGTGAGAGCTGAGCACGTTTATGGGGCTTGTTGAGAGTGGTTGTGAAGGTAGGCTATATATACTCTCTGCAGATCCATATACTGAGGTAAGGATTATATAATCTAGCTTAAGAAGTCTTCATGGAAGCCGGGGGTGTCAATATTTTCAAGGAAGCCCTCGAACCAGGCAATAATATCTCTATCGGTGGGCAATTTCCTGAGAGCTCCATGAGCATAATCATCTTCCCATCCCACGAAGAACCAAACTCCGGCAATTTTTTAATCTTTTCTGGGAAAGTGATTACCCATTTCGATGAACATACGTTTGAGTTGGTTAATATTGACGTTTGGAAGTTTTCAAAGGTATATATAATTTGCCTCAAGAAATACTGATGAAATTCAATTAATCAAATTGCTAAGTCAGTTGTGTTTGGTTCCCGGGAAATTTCCAGAGTGAAATATGAAGGGAGAGCAATAGCATTAGTTGCCGTGTAATGCCAGCTACGTATCTCTAAAAGAAAATTTTTCTCTTACAAATTGAAAAATTCTCAAATCACTGCCATATGCGGACAAAATTAAAAGCCTGGGAATCTGAACATTCAAAGCCGTGAAGATATCCATTGGCGGCAAGTGGGAAGTTCCTTCAAGATCCGCCTTTGAAAATAGATATCATGAACAGATCTCTCATGTCCAAACTTCTGATCACGCGTACACTACATCTTCCTGGAAATAAGCAAGAATTAAATAATTAAACTACCATGATGATGATATGAGGCCGCACAAGAGTTTTCGCGGCCGGTGCTATGAAATGGGCAAGAAGAGAAGTGAGATGCAGAACCACTTGTGCCGTTTTTCTAGGAAAAACATAGAATTAGAGTTGGGCACGTCGGACATTTGTTGGAAATCAAAGCATGCATCCAAAGCTAGCTGTAAGATTTCCATTGCCGACATCCAGTGGGGAAATTCCTTCACAGAAACATCGCAGAAAAATTTGGACTAATATCAAAAGCAAGCTGTAATATGATCCAGTGCCGACGTCATGCATGCAGTGGCAAGTTCATTGAAGAACCCTCGTTGAAATTTGCCAATAGGGGAAACTTCCTTGAACACCCATAGTTTAAAAAAATTACATCCCAATATATCAGAAAATGTGTTCCTAGCTCAAAATAAAAATAAGAAAATAAAATAAAACTAACACCTGGGGCATTTCAAATAAAGCTTAGTAATGACTCTTAGGTACACAAAATAAGAAAAATAATCATTGAAGAGATAAGAGGTTATAGTTATCTAGTTATAAAATTAGTTACACACCGTTTACTAGGGATGATAATGGGGCGGGTCTTTTCGGGTACCTGCCCCGCCCCACCCCTAATGAGACGGGGTTTAATTTTAATAAATGGGTTTGAGACGGGTTTGGAAATTTTTTTAAAAACCCGGAGTGGGTTCGGGTATTGTCCCACCCCGCCCCTCCCCACCTCGATTATATATAAAATTAAAATTTAAAATTAATTTAATTTATTTTTTATTTTACTATTTTTAATATATAGATAATAATAAAATATTTTTAATAAAATAAGTTATAAAAAAATATAATAATTTAATTATTTATAAAATATATTTATTTTAATATAATTAAAATTTTTCAAAGTAATTTTTTTAAAAAATTAAAATAAAATTAAAAAAAAAAGTTAAACGGGATAGGGATGAGAATTGTTTCGAATAAACGGGGCGGGGTTGGGATGGGGGCGACCCTTCCCGAACCCGCCCCATTGCCATCCCTACTATTTACCTGTTAGTTATACATTGTTAGAAGTAGTTAGATATAGAGAGGGTCATTTAAGTTGTAAACTCTGTTTTCTCATCAACATGAAATACCCATTTTATCAATTCTAATATGGTATCAAAGTCATTCTAAATGGCTGGAGAGAATTCATTTTCTTCTTCGTTGGAGAGCTCTCCTTCCATGGCAAAATTTGTTCCAATTGTATTTGCATGCTCATTGTCAATCAAATTAGATGATATCAATTTTCCTCTCTAGAAATAGCAAGTTGGAGTTGCAATATGAGCTCACAAACTGCAAAAATTTATTCTAGAAAATGAAAATCCACCAGAAAGGTTTCTTACGGTTGGAGATCATGTTCAAGGGAAGATAAATCCAGAGTATCTTAACTGGAAACAACAAGATCGACTGCTCTGTTCATGGCTACTCTCTTTAATGACAGAAGCGATGCTTATGCGAATGGTTGGGTGTGACACTTCACGTCAGATCTGGAAAACTCTTGAGGTGTTCTTTGCCTCACAAACCAAAGCTTAGATATCTCATTTCAAGACTAGGTTCTAGAACACAAAGAAAGGTGATCTATCAGTAAATGATTATCTATTAAAGATTAAATCCCTAATTGATCGTCTAGCTTCTATTGGATATGTTGTTACAACCAAAGATCATATAGATGCAATCTTTGATGGATTGTCTTATGAGTACAATACGTTTGTTGTTTCGGTGAATTCAAGAAATGATTTGTATACAGTTGCGAAGATTGAATCATTGTTGTTAGCACAAGAAAACAGGATTGAAAAACATTCTAAGGAGCTTGATTCAACAAATCAAGTAAATATGGCGAAGATTTCTAACAATCAATAGTCCCATAAAAAGTTTAATGGAGGACAAGGTGGTTTTCAATGCAATTTTACTAGACAAGATAATTACAAATCTCAAAATTTCAATCCTACTTATGGCAGACAAAATCAATGGAAAATATACAATCCTATATGATTGATGGCTATAGAATATACCCAAAATATACATAATCTGGTCTTATATGATTATCCAGGGTATCATTTAAAAATAACATATTATGATATGTTATAATATGTAATTGCCAATGAGAAAAGTAGAATGCTTTGCATCATATTATTTATCCTTTATATACATAGTTGTATAATTTCCATATAATATAAATCAATACATCCAGCATAATGTATACAATATAACTAATCTATTTAGAATAACTACTAAGTAATAAATATGTATTATTTTAGGATTATGTATAGGGTTTGATGCACCATGCTATAGTCTCCATGATAAGCTGTATATTTTATTTCCATAACTTATGTATATTTTAATAACCCTGTGGCATGCATCAAGGCATGATCTTTGTCATTTTTCAAGAATTGGATGAGAACTACAACACCCATTTTGTGTTTTGTTTAGATGCCGAGAAAATAATTGATTTTATAATGGTGAGACACATACAATGCATGAAAGAGCACAAGGAAGAGCACCATTACTCTTTCTAAGCCATTATTGGTTTTCGATTTCGTGGGTTAGCACCCTATAAAGGTCATTTTAAATATTAGAATCATAATATTACCAACTAGCTCTTATGCATCCAAATTGCAATCCTTCTAGGGAAATCAGTAGGATTCTCAAACCTAGAGTTAGCCCTATACTGTTTGAACTAACTTTGATGTCTTGTAATAGCGCTTAAGAAGCGGTCCAGGTATGTACCCTAAATCTTCTTTATGATTTGTAATTGGTTTTCTTGTTTAGCATGCTATTTTTTGAAGTCACCTTAGTCTACTTAGGTACCCTCAATTAACCAATTAATTGCCCCAATTCCCTCAACTTAGTCAATAGAAACCTTTGTAGGGCTTAGAGGGGTGCTACCTTTTAGAGGTACCTTCCCAACATGTAACCTGATCCCTAAACCAAGACTCGGGTTTTTTCCAAGACAAACTTTTCCAAAAACTATGGAGTCATTTCTAATAACTCCATATCATACAGATGCAGATATATTATGGGGGAGGAGGAAGAACGGAAGTTATAGTTATTTCATTATGCTTTATACTATATTCCTAAACGTTGATTATACCCTATATGTATCATTATTTAAGTTTGATATTTATTATAATATTATTAAACTTTATTATATGTGCTATTCATATAAATAAGTTATCCTATCAATACATAATTATGACACTCAATTTTTAAGGATCTATCAAATCATTTCCAAATTAATTTGTTGCCATGAACTCAATTGGAGGGTATATGAATTTGGGTGATTATTTTGCAATAAATATGCATGTCAACAAATTATGTTTAGTTATGCATGTGATCTATATTTTTAAACTTTATGAACCCAAAACCTTTTATTTATAGAGGTAATCCAAACATGGTAATTATGTGATATCCACAAGGTGTCATGAATGGGTGCAAATAATGGGTCATAAAGTTGTGCAAAAAGTTATTGAAACTATACTGATCCATTGATAACATTGAGTAGGTCATTGATTCTGGTCAGATTATGGTTTGAAATATAATGTTAGTTTTAGGAGCCATTTATGTTGGGTTATCAATTCTTAACTGATATATTTTGATAGTGGGTAACAGTTATTAGAATTTATATGTTCACCATATAAGGCTTATGTTATTATGTTACCATGATCAGATTATGGGTTAATAGTAATTCCGATGCTTCGAATGATAATTTAACTAGTTCCTTATTGATTATAACCCTAATAACAAAAAGATTAAAGTATGATAATTAATATATATTCATGGGTCATTATCTAATAATTGTCATGGTGCCTACGTCATGAAGTTAAATTATTATGGTATTGTCATAAAAAACTCAGGGTTACGCACTGAACAATCTGATCTGTTCATAATTATACTATCATGTATATTTAGTGCCTGATAAATGGTCCACTTCTTTAACCATAATCGGTGACAATATACTCTGGGCATGATCATATATTATCGAATCAATGGTAATTATGTAGGCCATTGTGAGGATAATTGATCATGAGTTCATAATACTAATACTGATGATTGTCCATTAAATTAAATGGACATACTTTCATTTTATGGTTTGATTATACTCAATCAATGTTAACTTTTGCGTGTATCTACTAATATGTCAGCACTCATGCTATTGTCTCAATGATATGCTTTAGGATAAAGTTTGACATGACCTTATCATTAAAATAATTCCATTAAGAACACTTTTTATAAAACATGAAATAAATATGTATTATTTTGGGTTCTCAAAACCATCATCTGTATTGCTCCTATGTTGGTTATGTCAAACTTTCTTAAAAGCCTTAGGTTAAAGTGTGATACATTTAGGAATGAGGAAAAAACAGTGTTATTACAAGAAGGCAAGACCATAACCTACATAATTAAGGCTCAATCACCCAAAAATCTTGTCATTTCTTCATATAAAAAAGAGATGCTAGTTGTTGTTATAGTTGTACAAAAGTGGAGACCCTAGTTGATAAGAAAGCACTTTAAGAGAATCATTGATCGCTTAAGTTGGAAGTATGCACTAGAGCAAAGGATAATGCAACATAAATGGCTCACTGAATTGATTAGATATGATTATGAGAACATCTATAAGAGTGGCAAAGGGAATAAGGTAGTCAATGCATTATCACTTGAGTTGAGTTTTGTGCTCATAACTCTCGTGAAATGATACATGTGCAATAAACTAGAAACCATAAAAATTCACTTGATCTGAACAGGTGAGATTTGTGAAGAAAACTAGACATGAAAATGACGTGATTGATCATATAAGTGCAGTCTACGTCAAAAGCAAAATTGAGTTGTCATGACCTATCAAACTAGGTGTCATCTGTGACGAAAACCAGATAGGTCAACAATGTGACTAATCATTCAAGTGCGGTCTACGTGAAAAATGATATTGAATTTTCATGACCGATCAAATCAGTTGTGAATTGTGACATAAAGACATATAGGAAAACAACGTGTCTGATCATATAGATGTAGTCCATGTCAAAAATGAAACTGATATATCATGGCTGATCAAACTAGGTACGGTATGTGACGAAAACCAAATAGGATAGCGACATGACCAATCATATAGGTCCGGTCTATGTTAATTATGCTCTATTATTTGCATTCTGTTTTACATTTGTTAAGTTCTATTTGTTAGTTGCAGTTTCCTTGTATTTCGGTTTGTAGTGCTTGGCTTTGCTTATTTAAGCAGTCAACGTTCTCATTAATAAATCATCAAGTATTTGCATTCAAAAGTGTGGTACGTTCTCACCGGAAGAGGACAAATGTCTTAGTGTTTATATTCTTTGTGTTGGGACCTATAATTGGTGACAGTTTGTATTTCAAATTTAACACAGGGACTACAGGCAGAAGGACCTAATTAAACCCAATAAGCGGGAGCTTCTATTTTTATCATCTTTTATATTTGTTTTTATTATGTTTTATTTATTATTTATTTAGTACAATTTATCATAATTTTCATTCCTTGAAATTTCTGGCTTATGATTGTTATCCCATCCCACAAACATAATATTTAGTATCATATTGACATACCAATTTTGTACCCATACATCAACTCTATCCCCAACAGACCAAGCATAGGCTCCAATGGCTGCTCTACGTCTCTTCCTTGTTCCTTCAAATTGTATAGCAGTCATAGGATGGGCAAAGCGTATTCTGGGTACGTGGCTTATCTCCTTCACTTTCAAGTGCTACCCATTCCTTTAGCTGCCCTGATCCTGCAGAGATACGAAATAGACATACAAGCCAATTCGATAATGAATCATCAAATGCAACAAACAGATACAAATGAATGAAACAGTGATTTGGATTTTTTTTTGGGGAAGCTAATGTTCTAGAAGGAGAACTCAGGAAACCAAAACTGTCATAAGCAGTGAAGATAATTGTCTTAGCTAGTAATATATTCAATGAAGATCAAAAGCACAGGTGTCGCATATACACAAGGCATATGCATGATTTGCCCAAACACAACACTGTTGAGGGAAGCACTAATACACATGCTCTCCTTTGAATTGCTCCCAACCTAGAAACCATTCGTATCATCGTATGGGCACCTCAAAGTTAATTGATCTAGACATGGATGACCCAAATGAACCACACTGTTACATGTCAGTTAAATGGATAACTACAAAGATCCAGAAACAAAAAAGGTAAACAACATGCATTTAAAGTTTTCAGAGATGACAAAGTGAATCAAGACTATGACACTTGTAAACTACAATGTCAAGTGAAAGAACTTATGATACTCCACAATCAAAATTATTACAATGCACAAGTAGAAAATTCTAATCACTTTCCGGTCACAAACCTCTACAAGGGAGCCCTCCTTGATGCTGTTCTCTTTCAAATTTTCTGTTGTCCTTTCATATTCATTCTGGACAGCAACGGAATTAGATCTTGATCCAACCTCAGATTCAGGAACAACACCAATGGTTTTGGCCAAGTCAGAAACCTTACGTCCCTTTTGCCCTCTAGAATCCTTTTCACTGCTAGTAACAGAACTTGGCATGCCATCTACCAATCTCGTGTGGTCCTCCACCAACTCCCTGGACATTTCCCTTCGAGTAAGTGGCTTCCCATGGTTTACCATGTGTGTTTCTTTCTTATCAGATGGAGACACTTTGGGATGTTTATCAGGACCTTCTTCAACATTATTACCACCCTGTACTCTGTTCGTGTGTTTAATCTGTCAACAGGCTCAGACAATACTTGGGATGCTTTCCAGTAACCCTCTGGACCAGCTTCAACTAGCTCACTTAAGGGCAAAGGATCACCCATAGAAACAATTTTCCCAGCCTGTGAAACTGCCTCTGCAGCAAGTTCAGCAGCTTTTACTAAGGCATCCAAATTTTCAGCTCGCTTTGAAGCAGCCGAAGCAGCTTCAACCCTCCTCCTTGCAGCCTCCCCTGCAGCAACAAGAATAGAACTGGAACAGTTGGTTCCATCATCACCCTTCAATATGGAAGCAGAAGTAGCCTTTCCCTAAATACTAACGCCATCAGAACTTTGACCAGGATGAAAATTTGCACTTGAAACCAGTGCTTCATCAGCCATCAATTTTGCTTGCAATGCAGCATTTGACGCAATCCTAACAGCTGCCGCAGCTGCCGCTGCTGCCTTTGCAACAGAAGCAGCAGCTGATATGGCAACAGCTGCAGAAGCTATTTTTGCTTGAACATCTGAAATCAATCCAGAATTCTTTTGCTTATCCAACTCACTTCATACCCCTTGACTATGACTAACTGCGGCAGCAGCAAGAGCAGCAGCATCCTTGCCTGTAACTTAGCTCCTTGACTTTACCAAGAGTCTCTTCAGTCAACATACCCCTCTGTTCTGCATCTCGACTCCCTAGTTTCATTTGATCAGATGAGAACGTAGGAGATGCAGCAGCAACAAGTTTCCCGGTATTACTTTTAGAAACCAGGCTTGCAGAAGTTGTGATGGAAACAGATGTAGAAAAATGACTCGTAACAACAGGATTTGGTTCTGTTTGACATTGAGATGGCAAAGAGATCTGGCCAGACCTCAGAAGCAGGAGTCTTTTTCCTCCTTCCAGGCTTTGGGTCAGTAGTGGGTTGGCCAGGGGATGCTGTTGCCTTTTTTGCACCAAGAAGAGGTGAAGTCCCAGCAAAAACACTTGTAGGACCTCCACTATGACCCATAGGACCAGAAGAGACATGCTTCACACTGGAAGAATGTGGCACAGTTGACTCTCTAACAGGTGTTAATTTAGCTGTTTCTGTTACAGGCAGGGCAGGAAAACGAACACTGGCATCAAGTCCAGAAGTCTGAGAGGGAACCCAGGGACCTGGAAAAGTAGGCTGAGATATCCAAGAAGTGTTATGTCCAACAAAGTTCTTACAGGTGGAGTCTGATAAGGATGCAATGGAGAAGTGCCGGATGATGGTCCATAAGTCCACCTCTTGGCAAACCACTGGACTGCATAACATCACCCTGAGTAGAAATACTCAAAGTGGTGATGGAAGAGGCATCATGGGATTTACGTCGTCGAAGGGGTACCTTGCTGCTGGCTCTACAACAGGTGAAGGAATAACTTTACCTTGAAGTGCACCTTGTTGAATGGATGCTTGATCAGAAGTTCTAGCACCTGCAAATATTAATTCCAAAAATGTAGTCAGACACTTAAGCAAACCACAAAGGGAATTTTACCTTAAAACAAGAAGTACCTGATCGAGACTGCAAAGGGGTTTCAGGATTGCTGGGATGGGATTTTTGTCCTTGAAGCCTTTCTACAGAAGCATGCCATGCATTCTCCCACAAGCTCCTTCCACCATCTGAGCACAAGAGATCAAGAATCAGCAACATGTGGGCCTAAGAGAGTTAAAGAAAATTTAGGAATAAAAACTAACCAGGTGTTCCAAAGGCTGATGCCATGCACGCTTCATCGGGTGCCGTTCCTTGGCTGCAACAGGCAATCAAAACGCAGTTAAATATTTCTTTATATAATAGTCATATATTCTATATTCTATGGAAAATTCCAAAATTCCCTTGTTATGATCAAATCTGTAATTGAGATCATGATGAAAATTACAATCAACCTCCCAAATACAATCTTATAACTTTAGTCAGCTTCCCCTTCATGCTATTCAACACAAAAACACAATAAAAAAAAAAAGAAGAAACAGAAACAGCCGAAATTGGCACATAATAATAGCCATCAATCTATCAAGTTCTCTTGGTGGGAGTAAGATAACAGGACCCATAGACTGAACAAAAAACAGCCAGTTCTCTCCCTTCCCTTCATGCACCCAGTGTTCTGGCAGTGGTGTATTAAAGCCAAAGCACCCAGAACTCTTCTTGGTTAACCCTGCTCTCTTTATGCAAATGTTATCTAATGCTACCTATCATATACATGGAAAACCAAAAAATTACTTAATCAATGATCCATAAACAAAGATCTGAGCACGGCAATTGCACTTGCTGTAAGTCTGTGAAAGGCTGTTGAATATTGCAGATGGAAGCGGAAGTTTCAAATCCGGAAGGTTAGATGTGGGTGTTGTAAGAGTACACATGATTTTGTACTGCTGCGCTCCATATTTCCAGTGTGTTGCATCTCTTTGGATTGCACATACTGAGTAGCCCCTGATGGGCTTGGAGACAAATTGCCAGATTTGTCCACTCTCTCTGGTGGCTGTCTTGCATGAGCTGTATCTTTCACATTGCTGCCTTTCTTAGCAGTTTCTTTCCCAGTTGCCTTGCCAGATGCGCGCTTTGTTTTACGTTCAGTACCTTTAGAACTACCAGATGTGATCCCTCCAGATGCTCGAGGGCTTCCACGAGAAATTTCCTGTGCCATCTTAGGATCCATTTGGCCTAAGACTGATGTTGAAGGAGATCCCTCGACAATATTCAAAAAAGAAAGACCAAAAAATTGTTGATGAAGATCATCAGAAAAGAATCAGGACATAATAGTAAACAAGAATTAAACGATATGGGATCCATCTAATTCTTCAGAAAAGTATTATAATGATTTTCTGACAATACTCAGGTACTAACGAAGGAAGCAATCTTTTAAAAACTATAACGACAAAAATAAAAAAGAAATTTACCACAGATGTTTTGCATGCTTGAGTAGAGAATGGTTGCCAACACTTGCCATCTTCTCTTTCAGGCAGATCTGCCAATGCACCACTCAAAGGAGAAGCTTCTCTCATCTTTGGAGGAATCATCTTCTTTAGGATCCTGAGACATAGAAGAACCTTTTAGAGGAACCCATCATTTACCTCTGGACTGGAACATTCTGACTACAGCACTCCTTACTCCTCTGGGATTCTTTTTCACTCTGGGGAAGGTCGATGCAACTAATGACAGTAGGAGAGCCACAATTAGACTTATCAGAGTCTGCATTGTTCTCCACCTTCAGTCACATGAAGCTTAGCATCATGTTTGACACTGAGCGGCACTGAAGGAACCTTCATGGCCATTTAAAGCATCACCTGCAAACTTAGAAACCCAATCTGGTTGGAATGATTCAAGATGGAATTAAGGAACAATTGATGCTGAGATTCAGCATTGTTACCCCAGTCCCAAGGATATGTTTGGTCAATTAAACAGTTGCTAAAGTCCTATAATTACCTAATGGAATTTACACCACACACATTATCTGAATCCTATTTGGAAAAAGAAAAAAAATCTACAATTTGCTTTTTCTAAATCCCACCATGGCCGATTAAGTTTCTCTAATCCAGTTAAATATTATAGCTTTACTTGGAACCAAGTACCACTATTATAGAGTTGCTTTCCAATGTTCTCAACTTGATGGTCAAATAGATTTTGTATTTGGTAATGGATGATTGGGTTAAAAACATCCATGGATGAACAGTTGTATGTGGAAAGATTGCATTTATCATAGTCTCTGTTTATATATTAAGATCAACATAGTTAAACCCAAGTTCTGTCATATCCCACCCCCTTACAACCGAAGTAAAGAAAAATGAAGTCAAAGATGAACAGAGGAAATGACAGACAGAAACTATTAATAGTCTTAGTTCTAAAGAAGGATGAATAAGAAGGATAAATCATAATGTATCAACTCACTTCCAGTACTTGAGACAGCTGTCTGCTGACGCTTATCTCCAGACACTGAAGTAGCTCCATTTTCCTCCTGAACTCTTTGCCAATATCAGAGCAAGAACCCTCCGAGGAGAAAGGCACAGGTGGTGTAAGCATGTGTCCTTTTCTTGAAATTTCCACATCTGACAAAGAAATGTAGGCATTAGTCATACAGAGGTTCAATATCAGGACAAAGGAAAACAATTTGAGAAGAAAAACTAATATTTCTTCATAGAAAATTCCATATCACATCAATTCAAACAACAAACACAATAGGCCAGTGCAGAAGGGCAGATAGACGAACATAACCACACGCATTTGGGATAAGTAACACAGTGCAACAAAGACTTAAAAGTAAAAAAGCAACGCTGTTTAGAATATCCAGACGAACAAGGCAACAAGGACTAGTAATGTGGCAGAGCCAGAGAAAAATGGCAGGGTGGATATGACTTGAATGGATCGTAACAGCTGGAGTAGTTTGGCAAAGTAGGATGTCCTGGCAGTTCTCAATAGGTAAGGAATAAGGTTTTAATTTGAGGTAAGTATTAGATATTGGCTAGAGATGCCACACATCTCAGAAAAACTTAATTTCAAAGCCCTGAAACTTTTAAGGAAGCCTCATCAAAGCCTTTTGTGGTGCTTCTTCGAATTTTAACAAGTACTGTTAGACATCACTCTTTCACTGTTGAATCACAAGACAGGGCAGACTTCCAACTTCTTAGACTCTTGATCGTCTTTGTCAGTTATCATTGCTTGAGGTTCATTCTGGCTCACTGCATTAGAAATCTCCATCATTTGCAAAGATGAATCGATTGTCTCAGATGGCTTCTCTCCAGCAGTGTCACAACATGCATCTTTTTCATCAGAAGTTGAAACCATCTTACTTCCCACTTTAGAATGCTCGATCCCAGCTGATAAACTTTCTTCCACAGAACCTCCATCTGCAACTTCTTCCTTTCTATCCAAGTGAGTAAGCCCCACTATAAGTGAAGGTGTTTCCTTCCTTTTATGGACAAAGAAATCAACAGTGCTAACACCTAAACCAGAAGGCAAGGAAGAACCATCTAATGTTTCATGTGAAGCCAAGTGAGTATCTTTCAACACTACATCTGGTGCTGCAGAAGAAAAATAAGAGGAACAGAAGAACAGTTAGAAGATCCAGCAACTTTAGGGCATGTCTGAAAACTGTTCTTGAACACAATTTTTTATTTTTTAAAACAAAAAACACTTTCTAACTTTAAAAACATGTTTAACAAATTTTTTACTGAAGGCAGAAAATATGTTGTTTTCTTAGAACAAATTTTAGGTTTTTTCAAATGTCCTTTATAGAGAGTTCTAACAAACAATTGGCATATGGAGTTTGGGAACTTTTGCATTGTACATAAAGTCAACAATACCTGCATGGAGAAAGACATTAGATTTTGTTCTTCAAAACAATTGAAAATTGTTTCTAAGAACTTATCTCAAAAACTGTGCTTTAAGAACTGTTTTTGAAAATATTGCCGAACAAGCCCTTAGATTTTTAAGGATCAAAAATAAAGATTTCATGTGCACCTGGTTCATTCCTAGAAGCAGCATCAGATTGTAATCTAGGAACTACCACCTCATTTTCTTTGCTACATTCACCAATAGGCAAGGATCCACCAATCTCATGTTCCATATTACTCAAATCAGTACTCAACTTCACATTCCCCTCCTCAACAACAGGAACATCTGAATCAAAGTTATGAATACCACTCTGCCTGGAGACTGCATTGTGAATGCGTATTTGAATAGACTCAGATGGAGTGGAAATTGGAACATGGTCTCCAGCATTTAGACCTTCTCCATGAACTCCAAAAGCAACATTTGCACATTTTGCATTTTCAGTTGTATGTGATTCCCACACATTCAGCTGAAGAAGATACCACAAGCTTACTAGAAATATCTCCCTCGTGATGGCTTCCACTTCCATCACAATTACCTTCAGAAAGTTTATTGGTTTCCTCAGATAACAGAGAAGTGTCCAAGTGACTGGTTGAAATCCCACTATTCAATTGGCTCCCACTTTCCAACAAATCATCCTTTTTCTTCACAAAACTGCTCTTTCCATAAGTCAGCTGCACATGAGAGTCCATCTTCTGCTCTAATATGGCACAATTTTCTGCATTTCTGTTGCTGACCTCAACCGCATGCCCTGAAAAACTACTCTCACCTTTTGAAGCAATGGGTGAGCCCCCATGCATATTTCCTGTAAATTGATCAGCCATTTCTGTGTCTTTTGACAAGATCACTTCTTCACATTGATCAGCGTACTAGAAGGTCCCTCCACATTACTAGTACAAGTTTCAACAGCATTTCCTTCTCCCCTAGATTCTTCGGAGTCCAAATAGAGAGGGTGCTCCAAGTTACCAGCATCACTGTCAACTAAACTTCCCTCCAGAACTTCATCATTCATTTGGTCCTCCTTGCTCAAAACATTGTGCTCCTCTCCATCCACATCATTATCTTTTGATAAGGCATCTTCGCTACCATGACTAATATCATTTATATGATCTGGGGGAGCCTTTTGATTGTTCAACTCCTCAGCACTTGTAACGACATTATGCATGGAGGTGATTATATTATCAACTTGCATCCCAGAAGCAGAAAAATCGTCCTGAGTATTGTTATTCAGGGATTCATTAACCAAAGTATCAATTTCCCTTTGATTTGCATCATCATCTTTGCTATCAATTAACATATTTCCCTCAGTGACAGGTAAGTCAGTGGAACTTCTGTAAGCCAATGAGTCACCTTCACGAGTTTGTGACGTATCCTCAATCTGAGGTAGTTCTTTTCCTGCATCTTCGTTTAGAACAGAAAAACTTCCCAGAAACTCATCTGGGCGTATTGTAGGTCCTGAATCTATAACATTACCCACGTTAGAAAGATTGCTATTATCTGGTTTCAGATTATGCTCCATTTGCTTAGTTATGCTTCCCAACTCATCACAGGCACCTGAGTCCTTGACAGTAGTTTGACCTGGAACAATTTCTTCCTGCCCAACAGATTTTAATAGCATTTCAACAGATTCTGAGGACGTGGCCTCAGACCAAACATTGTTCCGCCTGGATATAGAGCAGGATTCTGCAGCACTTGAACTAAACTCTATCCCACTACTTCCCCGAGAGAAATCCTTAATCCACTGGTTGTCTTCTTGACTTTCAATGCCAAGAAAAACCTCAGTTTCAACCAAACTATCAAACCTTAGATGCCCCTGGAGGCTTTCATCAAAATCAAACTTGGGAAGAGCATATGGCCCTAAAACAGGAGGAAATTTGGCACTCCCTTCACCAGCTAACCGAAGATTTTGGCTTTGAAAATCATTGTCATCATAATCCATGGGTGTATCCCTACAAGGAAGCAAAGGTTAGATGAGGAGAAATTTGCATGGGTACATCCATGCACTTGCATGTGTGAGAGACAAACATAGAGGGAAAGAGGGATGGAGAGTATCGTAAAGATATGCATAAGTCAATCTCAAAATTCTGGGAAGTGTACAGCAAAAGAAAGATAATACTACGTAAGAGTGTAAAGTTTTGTGGAGAAAAATCTAAAAGAATGTTGATACTTTATTGCTGCATATAACTGATTTATATGCAACATGACACAACAGTAATTGCCTTTCAGAAACCATTTCAACCATAATGTCAAAATTATTACCGACATAAATGTTGAACCACCATCATAATTTATCTCTTCAAAAAGGAGGAATCAAACTAATGTAATTGACACAGGCCCTCTAATTGAATGTTTAACCATGCAGCTTACACTACACTACTCAGAGATTGCTATAATTATATATTCAAAAATTAATGAGTCATAACTTATTTCCAGCTATAAATTATTATAAGAAATGTACTCAACAGTACATGTTTGCCATGATCCATGGTACTAAGCATGGGAAAAGCTCGAAGTAAACCATTGACATAAGATACTGAGATTCAATCACAGTTCCAAAAACAGAAGAATTATCAGCTAAGAATCCCTACTACAGTGGGATCAATCTGAAATGAACCCAAATAAGAATGTTGATACTTTATTGCTGCATATTACTGATTTAATATGTGCGTGGGAACGGTTCAGATTACTGTTTGAAGGTTTTTTTTTTTAAATAGGCAAAACGAGGACATGTATTAAAAGCGCCTTAAAGAAGGCGAAGCAAGTACAGCGACATATACATAAATACATATACACAAACACATGCCATGCACAAACGCATATATATAGAAGTACGGATTAGTCTTTGATTCACAAATTGCTGGGTGAACTTATCTTGAACTCAAATCTGATTTTCATAATCCCAGTTACTAAATTTATGGACAACTCTGGATAATCAAATATTTCACTACAAGAAAAATGAGAAATAATGACGCTTTTTATGCGTCAAGAAAGGCAAAAGATGACGCTTCTCTAAAGCGTCCTCTTCGGCTCTGTCATTATATGTGTTAGCCAACAATGACGCTTCTAGGAAGCGCCATCTTTGATAAATGCTTTTAATGACGCTTAAAGAAACGTCATCTTTGAATAATGTTTATAACGACACTCATAAAAAGTGTCATCTTTAAACATATTCTAATGAAATAAGTTTTACAAAATTAGTAATCTTGATACTTATTGGAGTGTCATCTTTAATAAAATTGATCAATGACACGTTCAAAAGTGTCATCTTTGATTTATGTTAACTATGACACTTATAGAAGTGTCATCTTTGATCATTTCATATTAAAAATTATATTTATATTTTGTTGTTAAAATAATGATTTCATATATAATTAAATAAAAAGAAAAAAAAACTCAAAATCAAATTGAATATTACTAATAAAGATCTCTTCAAATATTGATATATAATAACCTAGTTCAAACCATTAATGTAGCTACTTATATACAATAATTGCATACAAATTTGTTAATTACATCAAAATATTTCAAACAACAATTTCTAATTTTTTCAACAAGAGTACAAATATTACTGCAACAATTATTAAGATTTATATTCTACAAAAAAATTTTGTTCAACCTTCAAATGACTAATGATGCAATCTTCATGGTGGTTTTCGATCGACATCACCTCCTTTAACAAATTGGGTTCTCTTCTTTTGGCAAACCAGTTTCCTTTGCATCCTATAAACAAATATAGGAAGAATTAAAAACTCATAAATTATACATGCAACAATCAATAAATACAATTGAAACAATAACTTTCATAAAAATTTGAAAGGAAAAAAAAAAAAAAAAACTAGAACTAATATAAAATGAAATGAGAAAATTTTTAGAAAAATAAATGAGTTAGAAACAAATAGTTAGAGCTTATCACTTGAGGATTAAATGTTGTTCACTAATTAAGTAGAAAAACTTTATAATAAAATAGTGATTCCTTAGTAAATAAAATAAAGTAAAATCTTCAAGAGTAACATATTTCCAAATATGATATAACATCAAAAAGTTAAAAATTAATGAATCACGGTACGCCAAAACAACAAAAGGATAAATGAAACATAATATAAATAACTAACCAAAATAAATGTTCCTCAAGCAAAGCTGTGAACATAAAAAATTCAAACATACAAAGGAAATACCAAAGGAATACAAGACTAGGTGGGTGGCTTCTCTAGAGATTCAAAAACTATAAATAAGGGGGGGAGGGGGGTTATCATTAATTTTCATGTTATATTTTCTTAAAAATTTTCAAATCCTGAAATCATGATAGGTTAGACTCTAGACATGACATTTTTTTCATCAACTTTTTTATAGGTTGCTTTCTAATAGAAGTAAATTAATTTTTTCATTCAATCATCACTCATCTTTTTTTATTGGTCAAATGGAAAAAAGGAAAAATAGAAGAATGATATCTTTTTTAGTGGTACACTTCCATTGATATCCTTTGTTATGTCATGCAAGTGCATTCACACACAATATTTAGTGCATAGAAGAATGACAGAACTTGGTACATAGGCACATTCACCCAAAACAATAAGTTAAAAGAAGCAAGACATCTTATAAGTGTTTAACATACCTTTTTGATGATAATATCAATCACTGGAGACATAGGTACCTACTTCTTTACTATCACATCTCCCCAAAATGGAATATATGAAGGTATTGATACCTGTGGAAAAATGTCAAATAAGAAATTAGTTTTTTACCACATTTTCCTTTAATTAGAAACAAATAATTCATTTTGCAAAAAATGAATGTACAATACAGAATTCTTAGAGAGGAACACAATTGCAAAAATAAGACAATGTAGAAGAAAGAAAAATCTAAGAAAATGATAATTATTTAAAAAAATCATGTATACCTTGTAGACTGTTTGAGTAGATGTAACATGTAATTTATAGGATGAATTTTCTGTATGACTAATTGATTTTTGTCAAGCTTAAGACTGGTACTAAATGAAATTAAACATTAGTAGAAAGCCTAATTTTTTAAAAGATAATAGAAAAAATTGAATGTGCAAACAACTAATCAATGTAGTAGATATTGATGTTTAGTCCGTTGTAGTTCATCCTTCCAGAATACCAAAAAAGGAACCTGTACTAGGGTATTGCTTTGACAAGAAACGAAAAAAAAAAAGTTTCACTAAGGATCCAAATTTCAACAAAGCTCTTTTCGATCAATTGCTTATAAAATTGTGGGAAGGACTACAAATTTTGAGTCTTGAAATTCTTCAAATATGGGACTTGGGAAAATTTGTTTCAAAATTTTGATTTCTAAGAGAAACTGAATTTAAAAACTCACTCAATTACTAAGAGAAAAAAAAAATCATAATTTTAAGCCTTGGATTTCAAATTAAGGCCTCATAAGATGTGACTACATAAGTTTGAGTTGAGTTGAGTAGAATTGGATAGACTTTTTATTATGTGCTATCTAAGAAAACTTACCCAGAAATAAATTGAATACTTTAATTCACTCCTGACCAAGAAAATGCAAACTCGGAGACATAAACCCTTATGAAACCTCAAAAGAAGTGATCTAAATGAAATGAATAAAAGTATATCAAAGCAAACCCTCTTAGGACTAGTCATGTAAGTATCCAGAAAAATCCCCACATTGAGTAATTAAACAAATAGAACGAGTAATAGGAATCAAACTGTATGATTTTCTATATAAGAAACCTTAAGATGAGACCCCTTCATAACTTTTCAAGTCTCATGAAAATTAACGAAAAATCAAACAGTAAAAGAAAACTAAATGTTTATTTCTTGTAAATGAATGAAGTCCAAAGTGGTTAATTATTATGTTTCTGCAGTCTGAGAAAGTAATCTCTAAAACCCATTCATGATGAATAACACTATGCACAACAAGGAAATGAAATGGGAATGGAATAATAGTACCTGAAGGCTCCTCAGGGAAATAAATAAACATCAAGGAAGCACTGAGGCAGAGTTTAATTGCCAACATGAAGATCAAGGAAGACCTAAGCCCAGTAATAATGAAATATTCATTGTACCAATATGCACATGTGTGCACACACAGTATGAAACCATTTCAAGTGGTTAATGCTGAAGCTCAATTAGAAAGCCGCCAGCAATTTCATGAAAATTAGGGCATTAACATAATCCAAAACCTACTTTGACAAAAATATGTGTGCAGTCAGGATGCACTGTATGGAGGGTACATTCTAAATGCTAATAGGTTATTAAATACACCCAAAAAAAAAGTCGCAATTATTAACCAGGAGTAAAAAGGAATGGTAAATAAAAAAAGGAAAGAGAATGACTGAAAATCAGTCCTTCAGTTTTCCCACATTAAGCTTCTACAGGACAGAACTAAAATGCTTCCTACTCAATACTCAAACAATTGTTAACTTCAAATAAATCTGATAAAGCAAGGGCTAAAAGACAAGAGGCTTAAAATTGTAAATCAAAGGAAAAAAGTGACTAATATCTAGCAGATCAAATAGCATTAAAATTATTAGAATGCTTTGTTATCTGGCGAGGTACATATATAAGTTCTCGCAAAATTTGTTTCGCTGAACTACCTCTATCAAATGTGTGGTCCCATAAACACTCATGAATTCCAAATTGTTCATTCGAAGCTGCTTCCGATACAATCCAATTAATAAATCCAATTTCTCATTTGCTGATTGAACCAGTGACCTTACTTTAGCAACCTGTGCATAAATGAGGTGTTGAAGTACAAAACAGAGACTAGAAAATATATGAAGACAGTAAAGCATCACATTCACAATATGGAACACAAATTGAGAAGATGAACATTTCATACAAACCTCTGGGAATTGACCACTTGAAATAATGAATAAGTTAGGTAAATCCCCTTTATCAGTTGTTTCTTTGTTTAAGTTGGACAATAGTTTTGCAGCATTCCCAATTATACCAGATGATGAAGCTGTCAAAATCAACTTTCTTCACAAAACAGAGTCCACACTCCTTGATTGCCCCTTCTCATCAACATCTTTCTCTTCAATGTGAAGTCGCTGAAGTTGTTTCCCAGCAAATAAAATAGCTTGCGTGACTGAAATGAACTGTACCATCCAATCATTGTCAACATGTAGTAATAAATGTGCTGTCAAGAAATGTAATTTTGTACAAATGGCTCCAGAATGCTGCAGCTAAGAGGCATTTTAGGAGCAACTTATTTAAAAATAATAAGAATTCAACCATTTAAGAATTATAACTCTAAGGTGGAGGTGGATCCAAGAATTCTAGGTTACTCTAAAAGTTGTTTTGATGATCAATAGCTTCCTCATACAGCAAACAGACCATGACTAATTCAGTCAGTCATAATGACCTTATCATTTCAGTATGGATTTCAAGTCTGTTAAGTAATATAACACCAAGAAAACCTACATAGTAAGGATCACTATAAATAAGACCTTCTAAGAACCAAGTGTTAATTATATACAGATAAGAAAGTCAAACACCAGAATAAGGCATTTATTTACCTCAGATGCAGTGGCTGTTCGGTGGAAAATTCTTGTTAGTCCACGTTGAATATCTGGTGACCTTCCTAAAGTTGTTAAAACTGAAGAAAACAAATAATTAACCTCAGGTTGTACATATGTGACATCAGAGTCTCCCTCATCAATCCCACCAAAATTTTGCGATGCTTTGCAAGAACCCATGGACATCACAATCTTAGAAACAGCATCAAGACGAGCAGATGTCATGTTTCTATCACATAAAAGGTGAGATACCTGTGCCATGCAGTATAACTCAAAAATCAAATTCACGAAAATGAAGACCAAAATTGCAAGAGCAATATCTCATACCCAGTGCCTAAGAAATCTCGAACCAAATATGGTAAGAGTGTGGTTCATGGTATGCAACAAGGAGCCAGACTTAGATCCATCAGAGTGATTATTTAATACCTAAAAGCATTTAACCATTTGGTTAGTGTCAAAACAAGAACAAAATTTTGAAATGTGTTAAAGAGCAAAATATCAATTCAAATCACCTTTTTAATTACATGGAATAAGTGTGAAAATGTCCTAAGCTTCAAAACACAAAATTTGATAATCTATGCTGAATTTTTTTTCACTAGTCATCATCCATTGGTTCAAGTTGATGCCCAGAAATAGATATGGTTATATTCACAAACCCAAACACATTACTTATGTCATTCACAGTAAATGTAGAATAGTATAGAACTTAAAATGTAACTAGTAAGCTTAAAAAATGTCCAACTAATAACATTTCAAAAATACATATTAACAGTGTCAATTACCTCTAATTGTTGAAGTGCATTCGCCAAAAGGGTCATCTCCATGTTGCTTGAAAAGGGCCAAAACGAAGCTCCCATACACAGAATTCTTTCCAAACCAAATTGTTTCAAATGGCGAATGGTTAAGGCCGGTGCTTGAATAGCCAAATCTGGCATGCTCATAATTCCCTTAAAAACCAAAAAATAGACAGTAAAATAAAAAGGTAAATCATTCATAAAAACCATTCATTATTCTCCACCCACCCCATCCAAATAAATAGATAAATAAATAAGTAAAAGAAAAAAAATAATTTTTATTGGAAAAATCACAAAACTAATAAGATAATCATAAAAGTCACAACCTTAGGCGTGAAAATTCAAGGAAGTTCTATGCTAACAACTAAACCTTTTAGGATAACATAGCAAAAAGGTCCAGAAACGATAAATGTGAAATCACTAGAAAGAGGAGAAAGAATCTATACAGCTAATATGAAAAGCAATAACAGTGAATGAGTATGTGTTGATTTTTTAGGTGAAAATTTTCATACATTTGGAGATAAATTGTCAATTTATCAACCACCTCTAAAGCTAAAATTCAATTTGATAGAGTATCTATAACAGATATATAATTGTCAATTTTCTAGCTAAGTTAGAGTTTCTTAAAGGGTCTTTTAGCATTTCTACATGGATGGTGGAACAAAAATAAAGTTAAAAAAAAATGGTAGTATCTACTAGTGGATGCACTATGGAACTGAAATCATAAAATAAGCAAAAAAAATTAGCTTTACAACTAAAATTCTCAAAATCTAGAAGAAATACAAAACACACACACACACACACACACACACACACACACACACCAAAAATTAGAAGAAAAAAAAAGTTTGAAAGCAAGGGAAAAATGAAAAAGGAAGATGATTACCCCTCCATTTTCCATAGCAGTGGCCATGATAGCAGCAACTTCCATCACTCATGATAGAGGATTCCACATAAAGCCCAAAAATTTAAGCAACTTGTTTTCCTGTTTTGAAAAATTGTTCTTACCATATCAGTTTTTCCATCATTATTAATAAAATAAAACTAGGGCACTACTCAACAACATAAAGAATTAGCCTTTTTCTCATCCAGTCTGTTTGGACCAAAGATCTAGAGCCTAGTTTCCCCTTCCTCTATTGCCAAACAGCTTGAATTAGAGCAACAACATGAACAGATTTTCTAAGCAGCTAGAGAGCATTTCAAAGGAAAGATGCTCTTCTATCACCATCAACGTTCTATATTGAAATTTGAGCAGTCTTTTAAACTGCAATATTAGTAGAAACAGAGTCCATCACATTCTCATTAGACTTAAAGGACAAAGGTGACTTGTTAAATGTACTTCTACCAAATATCCAACAATTCCTTTAAGGAAGTTTTATTGAAGATCCAGGCCCAAATTCCATTACAGCCACATTTCCTCAAGTGAAGTAAAAGGGCCCCCACATGGCAGAGGACATTAGAGCCCAATAAAACTATCTGGCAACTCAACACAAATTGGAAGCATGTACTGGGTAGCCCGATTGCAGCCCAGAACTTGTAGCCGTATACAATAGAGTACACTAGGGTGGCCAACACGATTTCTACTAATTGGAATGACTGTGAGAATTCAAGCCACATAAATAACATGCATAACAGCATTAAGTTCTTGAAAATGTTAGTAAACCTAGCTTACAATGTCCTAATATGGTGAAGTATGTGCGGAGCATGTGGAGGAAGTGAGAGAGATAGTAGGCGTATGACCAGAAAAAGGCTTGCCCCGATGGTCGTGTCCCCAGAAGAAAGCATAACAGCCCTTGTAATGGGGTCTTGGACCTCCGCTAGAACCACCGGGTGTCCCGGATCTCAGCGACGACGGAGAAAAACGTCCCGGTGAAGATGACGGCTGAAATCAAGTCCATGGAGAGGCTGTAGACAGCGGGAATGGGGCCCAAAGGCACGGGTCTACCAAAAATTTGAATGCACTTTCACAATGGAATGGTGAGTACACTCTGCAATAGGTAATTCCAACTGAGAAATCGAAATCTGTAAGAATGGTGTAAGGAAGAAATTAAAGCCCTAAAATAAAAGAAATTGAATCCCTAAAATGGTATAAGAGAATCAAAGGCCATCATGAAAATAGTAGAAAAACTAATTTCAAGGGAGATAAAAAGATATACCATGGTTATGCACAACAAATGTCCATTAGGGCTGGGTTTCAACATCACGATTTTTTGAAATCTCTCTCAATAAGAGAATGTTGGAAACCCAATACTGCTAGGATGTTTTGGCAACTCGTGGGTGTTGACAGAAATCATCTGGCTTTAGAACGAACACTTGTTGATTTGTTGGAGGTGAGTGTGAGTATTGCGCATCGAGTGAAAGAACTATGAGGTTAAAGTGGAGATTGCGGGATTATGTGTACTTATAAGGGGAAATAAAAGATGACGCTCTTATAAAGCGCCAAGGTTAAGCTACTCGTTGAATGACGCTTCTAAGAGTGCCATTATTTAAATTTCATCTTACAATGACCCTTCTAAAAGCGTCATTGTTTAAAAGCGCCATTGTTTCTACCTACAAAGTGTCAAGGGAATGTAAGCGCCAAGAAAAGTCATTTTTATTAATAAGCAATGGCGCTTTTTAAAAGCGCCAAGAAATAAAACGCCATTGATTTCATTTTTTGTAGTAGTGTTTCATTTTCATCAGACTGCCGAAAGTTTACTAATGCTGTGAAAGTGAACCTACATCACTCCTTTCTTGAAAAATTGGGAAGATGAAAGGTCATTCCACATTACAGCTTGCTAGGTTGCTAGGTCAACCATGCCATGTGAGCATGAGACAGAGTAATGTGACCAATCATACGCAGATGCAATTTAGTAAATTAAGAACTAAAAATTAGCTCTATTTCACACAAATTAACAAGAAAAGACTTCATTTTTCGCCCTAATCACACCCTCCTTCTCCGCACATACATGTATAGGAAACAAAAACCCTATCAACAAAAAGAGGAAATGAACAGTACCAGAAGAAGTAAGTCTAGGACGCTACCTCTGTAACGCCCAAGTATTTTTTTAGGGATAATTTAGGAAAATAATAAGAATAATTAAATAAGTTAATTAATTAATTTAATAAAATGAAAGAGGGGTAAAAGTATAATTTTATGAATAAATACCCTAGGTATAAACTAGAAATTATGTTCTCCCTGTCATTTTCTGAATAACTTTCCTGTTCAAAATTCTAGAGAACGTAAGGTTGGAGTCAGAATTCAAGGTTTGAAGAACATATTTCTATAGGTAAGATTTTTTTTTCTTCTAATTCTTCAATCTTATTTTCTTAGATCCATCACTTTTTGTGAAAAACTTTAGGTAATTTTTGAAGAAACCCCAATCTAGATTAGGGTTTGTTTAAAAAAAAAAATTGAAAATTTTTATTTTTTTTTATTTTTGTTAGTATGATTGAAGATAAAAAAAAAATCAGAGGAAGAAAAGAAATTTTAGATTTAGATAATAAATAAATAACTCGTTTGTGGAGGCTTTAGATTGAAAAGAAAATAAATTAATAATAGGAAGAATTACATGATTTCTAGATTTTGGAGGGGTGATATAGATACTTGTATTTATGGTATTGGGGCATTATATTTGTGTGCACATTACTGAAAGAAATAATAATAAAAAAAAAGAGGCGTATGCATTGGATTGAAGGAAGGCCTTGGAATATATATATAATGAATCATCATAATAATGATGATGGCAATGGGAACAACTTGCTTTGTTTTATTGGTTTTGTGTGTACCAGAGACAAGTGGGTAATGGTTTAGGTGGCTATTGAATTGGATAATTAATAAAATAATAATATTTAGTTTTAGATTAATAAATAAGATAATAGTAATAATGGTTTATTGTAATAAATAGAATGACAGATTTAGTAAAATAAAAAATAAAAATAAAAATTATAGAATTTTATAATGAAATAAAATTGCAATTTAATTAAATTAGTAATGTGTTATTAGAAACAAATTGGGAATTGATTAATTTTATTTAAATAAGGAATAGATTAGTTAAATTATAGATAAACAGTAATAGTTATTTCTCTTATGTTATATTAGGTGAAGAGTAGATTTTTCCATAATTATTTTTCTCCCAAGTTTTTGAGGACTTCTTTTGAAGTAAGGGAAATTAAGCAGTTGGTTTTTTTTAGAAACAAATTTTTATATACATCATTTGGAAACGTTTTGAGTTATTATTCATTTTATGCATGAGTAAAATATGTTTTTGCATGAAAAGTATGTTATAACCTTATATTTTGTTTACAACGGAGAAATGTGGAGATACTATGTTTTGCCAATTTGAATAATTGAAATAAATGTTTAACTCTAGTTTGTTTGACCCTTGTCAACATGATAAAATAGTTGACTTTTGACTTTTTGGCCCTTATCAACGAGATATAATAGTTGATCTTTACCTTTCTTGATGGGGAATGTAATTGATTTGAACACTAGCCTCTACAAGTTTGGTTAGAGGTTACTAGCACTAGTAGTTTTTGGTTCCGTCCACCTTAAAGGAACAATTTGAAGCCAGCCACCTATTTGAAAAGTCTCACCTAACTAGGCACCATTTGATGTTTGATGATCAGAGTAAACAAATAATTTCAATGTTTTGATTGAATTTGATATGAAAATGTTTGAATCAGAAATGAAAGTGTACAGTTAAAAGTTTTGAATGTATTGGCAAACCTGACTCAAAGGTTTATGAAAATAATTAGTTATAATATCTCCTATTTTGCAAGTGAACTTGAAATATTTGATCCATGGACTGCATTAATGTTCCTTATTGGGCCTTGAGCTCATTCCTATTTGTTGATAATTTTTCAAGTACCCTTAGTTCGGGCGAGGAGTGATGGTTAGGTCGAGGAATGGTCATCATTAAGATTTTTCTTAGGATGTTATTTTTGGACATTGTTAGCTTATAAGTTTATGGTCATTTGGATTATTTGGTTTTTGGAAGCTATTTAGATTTGAACTTACAAATTTTTTTATGATAGTTTGAAGTTGACATTTGGAGATTATCAAAATTTGTTAGGACTTGATTTGTTTGAGTTTGCAATCTATTTGGATAATGGATTTTGGTTGATGGATGCTTAGTTTTAAAGTTAAGTTTGAAAATTTTAGAATTTTGTTCTGCTACTTTGAACAAGTATTTGGTAATTGGTTACTTCCAGTTACAATATGATTGTTTGGATCAGGTTACACTTTAAGCCTTCGGGTTTAAGGTGTGAAATGACTGTCACACCCTTGGAGTGGGTCTTGGGGTGTGACAGAGTGGTATCAGAGCACTAGGTTGTGATGTTGATGGGAATTTGTTTAGTTTATCTTTGGGAATAGATGAATGACACATTAGTTTAAGTTTCAACTTCATCTAGTCTGATTCCTTTTATTCCTTACAATTTTGATTTGCTTATTTGGCTTCTTAGTGACTAATTTAGTTATACCTTTTGCTTTATAGGACACTATGCCACCAAGGAGTCCTGCATCTTCCCAAAACAGTTAGCCTAATGATGATATACCTCCTCCACTAGAGGCTTTGCCTCCTATGAGTACTGAAGGGCTTTATAGATATTTAGGGACTTTGGCTGGCTTGGTTGAGTGTCAAGCTAGAGCTATTGGAAGTAACGGTTAAGGATAATCCTCATCTACTAGGAGTAGCTCCTTTGACGAATTTAAGAAGTTTGGTCCCCCTTACTTTTCTAGTACTTCAGATCCAATAGAGGCAAAGACTTGGATTATAAAGATAGGAAATTCTTTGATGTCATTGATTGTTTTGAGGAGCAAAAAGCCTTTTATGTAGCATTTATGTTAGACAAAGAGGCAGACCATTGGTGGCGTATGATTAAGAGGCTTTTGGAGGATTAGGGGCCTATTGTTTAGAGTTAGTTTAGGGAAGCTTTTTATAAGAAGTACTTTCCTGATAGTGTTTGACAACAAAAGGTGGTAGAGTTTGTCCGTTTGGAACAGGGGAATTTGACTATGGCCCAATGTGAGGCTAAGTTTATCGAACTGTCATGTTTTGCCCCAAAGTTGATTGCTATAGAGGAGGAAAAAGGATTAAAGTTTCAGGATGGACCGAAACCTTATCTGAAGAATAAGACATCAATTCTGAAGCTTAGTGTTTATTCAGAGGTGGTAGATAGAGCCCTTATTACAAAGAAGGATAATGAAGAGCTTCACTAGTATAGGGAACAACAAAGGAAGAGGAATAGAAATGATGGTGCTCATGCTAATCAAGCATAGAAAAAGTCTGCTCCAAGCAGAAACCAGAATAAAGGAAAAGCAACACAAAATTTAGATGGGATTTGTCCTACTTGTGGTAAGAAGCATGGAGGAGGCCATGCTATAGAGAGACAAGAGTTTGCTTTGGTTGTGGAAAACAAGGACATATGATTAGGGATTATCCAAAGAGTAAGAAGTTTGTATTTGGAAAGCTTAAGGAGGAGAATAAAGAGGATAGATAGCAGCCCAGGGCTCAAGGGCGGGTATTTGCTATGACTCATAGAGATGCTCAAGCTACTTCTGTTGTAGTGACCGGTACTCTTCAAATTCACACCTTATTTGCTAGAGCCTTAATTGATCCTGGTTCAATGCACTCTTTTATTTCTGTATCTTTTGTTGGTTTGTTGGGTATGCCGATTGATAACATGGACTTTGATTTATTTGTTGCTACTCCTTTGGGAGATTTTGTTGTGGTTAATAAAATACTTAGATATTGTTGTGTGATGATTGGGTATAGAGAGATGACAGTTGACTTAGTATTTCTTGACCTCAAAGATTTTGATGTGATTTTGGGGATGGATTGGTTAGCTTCATACCATACATCTATTGATTGTTTTGGGAAAAGAGTGACATTTAACATTCCTGGTCAGCCTGATTTTAGTTTTGAGGGGAAGCATGTGGACAAACCACTACGTATGATCTCATCCTTGCGAGCTAGGTCTTTGCTCAGGAAAGGTTGTCAAGGCTTTTTGGCCTATATTGTGAATAAGGAAAATGATTTAAAGTTGGAATACATACCCATTGTAAGGGACTATCCTGATGTCTTTCCAGAGGATCTCCCTGCCTTGCCACCAAAGAGGAAGGTGGAGTTCACCATTGATTTGGCACCAAGGACAACTCCTATTTTGACTATCCTTTCAAGCTTAGGAGGGTTTGTGGTGTATAGTGATGCTTCTCGTAAGGGTTTGGGTTGTGTTCTTATGCAACATGGGAAGGCTGTAGCTTATGCTTCTAGATAGTTGAAGCCTTATGAATGAAATTATCCTACTCATGATTTGGAGTTAGCTGCAGTGGTTTTTGCACTTAAGATATGGAGACATTTTCTTTTTGGTGAAACTTATGAGATATTCACAGATCATAAGAGTTTGAAGTATTTATTTTCCCAAAAGGAATTGAACATGAGACAGAGGAGGTGGATTGAACTACTTAAAGACTATGAATGCATTATTCAGTATCACCCAGGGAAGAAAAATGTTGTGGTTGACACCTTGAGCAGGAAATCTGTTGGTTTCTTAGCAACTATTAGAGGTTGTCAGAGGCAATTATTAGAAGATTTGAGGAGTTTACAAGTCCATACAAGAGTTTTGGACTCGGGAGCTCTTATGGAGAACTTTAAAGTGCAACCAAACTTGGTTGGGAGAATTAAGACTACAAAAGAATGATATGCAATTAGTGCAGCTTATGGAGGAAGTTAAGAGGGGTAGTAAGCCTGACTTTGTTTTATCAAATGATGGGATTTTGAGGTTTAGGACTAGACTTTGTGTCCTAAATGATGGAGACTTAAGGAGAGAGCTTTTGGAGGAAGCTCATTGTTCTAGGCTTGCGATCCACCCAGGAGGGACAAAGATGCACAAAGATTTGAGACAGAATTATTGGTAGTCAGGTATGAAGAGAGATATTGTGCAATTTGTGGCTCAGTGTTTGGTGTGTCAACAAGTGAAAGTTGAGCATCAACGACCAGTAGTGGAACATATTACTATTCCCGAGTGGAAATGGGAACATATTACTATGGATTTTGTAACAGGGTTACCAAGGACCTTATGGGGTAATAATGCAATTTGGGTGATTGTTGATCGATTGATAAAGTTCGCTCATTTTCTGCCGATGAAAGTCAATTTTTCAATGGATCGTTTGGCTTCTCTTTATATTAAGGAGATTGTGAGAATGCATGGTGTACCCGTTTCTATAGTATTTGACAAATATCCTTGTTTCACTTCTAGATTTTGGCATAGTTGATAGAAAGCATTAGGTACTAAGTTGAGTTTTAGTACTGCTTTTCATCCGCAAACTAATGGTCAATTAGAGAGGGTAATTCAGGTCTTGGAAGATTTGTTGAGAGCTTGTGCTTTGGACTTAAAAGGTAACTGGGATGATCATTTGCCCTTAGTGGAGTTTGCCTATAATAATAGTTTTCAAGCTAGCATTGGGATGACACCTTTGAGGCGTTATATGACAGGAGATGTCGATCTCCTATTTGTTGGGATGATGTTGGAGAGAAGAAACTTTTGGGGCCCGAACTTGTGCAGTTGACTGTTGAAAAGGTCTCTTTAATTAAGAAAAAGTTGAAAGCAACACAAAGTAAACAAAAGAGTTATGATGATAATCGCAGATGAGATTTGGAGTTTGAGGTGGGTAATCATGTTTTCTTGAAAGTTTCACCTATGAAGTCTATAATGAGATTTGGAAGAAAAGGAAAACTCAATCCTTGTTTTGTGGGACCATTTGAGGTATTAGAAAGAGTAGGCACATTGGCTTATAAAGTGGTCTTGCCCCCAAATTTAATCTAAGATTAATAATGTATTCCATGTTTCGACTTTGACGAAATATATTTATGATCTCTCTCATGTTGTGGAGTTAGAGCCTATTCAAATTTCAGTGGACTTGACCTATGAAGAGGTGCCCGTTCAAATTGTGGATGTGATAGATAAGGTACTACGACATGTTGTTATCAAGTTGGTAAAGGTCCAGTTGAGCAATCATAGTATCCGAGAGGTCACTTGGGAGTTAGAAGAAGAGATTAGAGAAAAACATCTTCAATTATTTCAAGACTCAGGTATGTCAAGTTTAGAAGACTAAAATTTTGTTAAGGAGGGGAGGATGTAACACCCAAGTATTTTTTTTAGGGATAATTTAGGAAATAATAATAATAATTTAATTAATTAATTTAATAAAATGAAAAGAGGGGTAAAAGTGTAATTTTACGAATAAATACCCTAGGTATAAATTAGAAATTCTATTCTCCCTATTATTTTTTGAATAACTTTCCTGTTCAAAATTTCAGAGAACGTAAGGTTGGAGTCAGAATTCAAGGTTTGAAGAACATATCTCTATAGGTAAGATTTTTTTTTTCTTCTAATTCTTCAATCTTATTTCTTAGATCCGTCACTTTTTGTGAAAAACTTTAGGTAATTTTTGAAGAAACCCCAATCTAGATTAGGGTTTGTTTAAAAAAACATTGAAAATTTTTATTTTTTTTATTTTTGTTAGTACGATTGAAGATTAAAAAAAAATCAGAGGAAGAAAAGAAATTTTAGATTTAGATAATAAATAAATAAGTCATTTATGGAGGCTTTAGATTGAAAAGAAAATAAATAAATAATAGGAAGAATTACATGATTTCTAGATTTTGGAGGGGTGATATAAATACTTGTATTTATGGTATTGGGGCATTATATTTGTGTGCACATTACTGAAAGAAATAATAATAAAAAAAAAGAGGCGTATGCATTGGATTGAAGGAAGGCCTTGGAATATATATATAATGAATCATCGTAATAATGATGATGGCAATAGGAACAACTTGCTTTGTTTTATTGGTTTTGTTTGTACCAGAGACAAGTGGGTAATGGTTTAGGTGGCTATTGAATTGGACAATTAATAAAATAATAATATTTAGTTTTAGATTAATAAATAAGATAATAGTAATAATGGTTTATTGTAATAAATAGAATGACAGATTTAGTAAAATAAAAAATAAAAATAAAAATTATAGAATTTTATAATGAAATAAAATTGCAATTTAATTAAATTAGTAATGTGTTATTAGAAACAAATTGGGAATTGATTAATTTTATTTAAATAAGAAATAGATTGGTTAAATTATAGATAAATAGTAATAGTTATTTCTCTTATGTTATATTAGGTGAAGAGTAGATTTTTCCAGAATTATTTTTCTCCCAAGTTTTTGAGGACTTCTTTTGAAGTAAGGGAAATTAATACAGTTGGTTTTTTTTAGAAACAAATTTTTATATACATCATTTGGAAACGTTTTGAGTTATTATTTATTTTATGCATGAGTAAAAAATGTTTTTGCATGAAAAGTATGTTATAACCTTATATTTTGTTTACAACGGAGAAATGTGGAGATACTATGTTTTGCCAATTTGAATAATTGAAATAAATGTTTAACTCTGATTTGTTTGGCCCTTGTCAATGGGATAAAATAGTTGACTTTTGATTTTTTGGCCCTTGTCAACGGGATATAATGGTTGACCTTTACATTTCTTGATGGGGAATGTAATTGATTTGGACCCTAGCCTCTACGAGTTTGGTTAGAGGTTACTAGCACTAGTAGTGTTTGGTTCCGTCCACCTTAAAGGAACAATTTGAGGCCAGCCACCTATTTGAAAAGTCTCACCTAACTAGGCACCATTTGATGTTTGATGACCAGAGTAAACAAATAATTTGAATGTTTTGATTGAATTTGATATGAAAATGTTTGAATCAGAAATAAAAGTGTACAGTTAAAAGTTTTGAATGTATTAGCAAAACTGACTCAAAGGTTTATGAAAATAATTAGTTATAATATCTCCTATTTTGCAAGTGAACTTGAAATATTTGATCCATGGACTGCATTAATGTTCTTTATTGGGCCTTGAGCTCATTCCTATTTGTTGATAATTTTTCAAGTACCCTTAGTCCGGGCGAGGAGTGATGGCTAGGTCGGGGAATGGTCATCATTAAGATTTTACTTAGGATGTTATTTTTGGACATTGTTAGCTTAAAAGTTTATGTTCATTTGGATTATTTGGTTTTTGGAAGCTATTTAGATTTGAACTTACAAATTTTTTTATGATAGTTTGAAGTTGACATTTGGAGATTATCAAAATTTGTTAGCACTTGCTTTGTTTGAGTTTGCAATTTATTTGGATAATGGATTTTGGTTGATGGATGCTTAGTTTTAAAGTTAAGTTTGAAGATTTTAGAATTTTGTTCCGCTACTCTGAACAGGTATTTGGTAATTGGTTATTTCCAATTACAATATGATTGTTTGGGTTAGGTTACACTTTAAGCCTTTGGATTTGAGGTGTGAAATGACCATCATGCCCTTGGAGTGTGTTTTGGGGTGTGACAACTTCCCTCCATCCGGTAACGAAATCCCTCCAATTGACTCAACTGCACCCTAATCGTATGCTCATCGAGCCTCCACATCCCCTAGGGTAAGACTAATCTCGGGCTTCGAAAAACGTGAACGCAGCCTTGTACAACAAAACCCTAATTCCCAGACCTAATAGGGAAACGTCAACCGTTGACAGAGACAGTACCAATCGGAATCTTAGATTCTGCGACACATCAAAACAGACTTTCCGGCCAAGAAGAAACGACAAGAAAGAGAGAGATAGAGATAGAGAGGAAGAGAGAGAAAGAGAAAGGATTTTCTAGGTTGGTTTGTTTTCAATTTTCTTTTGGTCTCTCGGGAAAGTAATAAGAGAGAAAATGTGTGATCCTGATCAAATTTCAAAATGTGGGGCATTCTCAGCTAGATATAATCGGACGGGTATAAACTTGGGAATATGACACGTGTTAGCGTCCCATTAGGGAGAAAGGAGTACGGACTGAGAAAACCTTCTGAGGGTGACTCTACTGGCGGTCACACAGAAATGGTAACAGCCACTTCTTACGCCGTTCACTACACTTCCTGATTTGGTGAAACGAAGGAAAGAAGGGTGGAGATGGGGCTGTGATTGGAGATGGTAGGAGTAATCTGTAAGGGTGGGTTCCTTTTTATCGTTTTAGAAATAGATCGATGCATATCATTTGAAGTCCACGTGGCATAAAAGCATAAGCACAGGTGGCAATCATCGGGGGAAAGGAAGTAGCATGATTGGAGTGTTATGAACCATTGGATCCCGTATTTAAGCCTTTCGGCAGAGGTCCTCTTGTCTTCTTAACCTTTGAGCTTTGATTTATGAGACGGTCTGATGCCCTGTATTTGAAGGACGGTACGTGAATAAGAAATTTCGACTTATCGATTCATTTATTTAACCACTGCGTTACAATTAAAACCATCCTGCAACCAACGTCATTAGCAACATTAATTGTAATTTTATGAAAAAATTATAATTAATGATTATTTTTATTAAAATTTTAGACTATATTTTTAATAATTATTTGATATTTACTTATGTCGTATCATTTGGTCCATGCTTTAAAAAAATTAAAATATGTAATGATTTATTATTGGTTTTATTGTATCTTTAAATAGATTACTCCAAAAAAAAAGTCATTTGGATTTTTTATTTTTTATTTTTCAAAATAAAAATAGCAATAAATCTTATTTAAAATAGGATTAATTGATTAAAAATAATAAAATGATTTTCATATCTATGAATTTAACATCTTCTTTGTTTTTTTCTTAAGAATAATCAATTTTTGACATAAATATCCTTAATTATTTAAATATTTACATATAAATTTTAAAAGAAATATTTATTTTTACAAGAAATAAATAAGGGCATTTTTGTCAATATATGAAAAAAAATGATAAAGAGTTAGATTTATAAAATTGAGTTTTCAATTACCATTTTAATCAAATAACCCTTTAAAATAAGGGAATTAGATTTTAGTATTAAAAATGTAATAATTTTTAAAAACCTTTATAAGATAAAAATTTTATTACCTCAAATTTTAAAATGATTTTTAAAGGATACAATAATGAATTCATACATTTTTACGTTAGAGTTCCCAAATTTCACATAAGAGTTACTACTATTTCCAATTTTTAAAAGTAAAAAATGGAAACGTGAATGTTTTTTTATACACTTTATGATTTATATTTTCTTAAAATAAGAAATAGCAACAATTTTTTATATAAAATATGGTAACTCTTATATGAAAATATATATATATATATAAACTTAATTACTCTATATATTTTAATATTATTTTACATTTAAGTTAATAAAAATTTGTTAGTGTTTCCATTTTTTGTAATAGCTTTAAAAAACATTATCTTTTCAAAGTAAGTTTTAACGTGTTGTTATATTTTATATAAAAATTATCATTATTTTCCTTTTTAAAAATATAGAAAACATAAAATAAGAAGTGTATCGAAAAAATGATGCAATTTCGTACCACCCATTGTTTTACAAAAGAACTTCTAGATTTGAAACTTGTAAACTTCTTTTATTTGAAAGTGCTTAAAATAGAGTAAAATATACTACAAAAATGTATATAGAGAGAGAGTAGTGACATTGGGACTAAGACACAACCCAAACTCCTAGGGAAGATAGTTATAAGAGAAAGGAAAACAGTAAGATATCAAAGTTTAAATTTGGACAATATGTATTGTAAAATTTATTTCATTAAATAAAAGTATAAACAAATAGAATTAAAATATAAAAGTACAAATAAGGAAGATTAAGGTATAGACGCGCAAATAAATTAGACTAAGATACAAATAATACGACATAAAAATGTATACATATATCGTGTGATTGGTTATAGACGTTGATAGGCTACATGAACATACAACTGCATAGTCCAAGATATTGGCACTTATTAGCTGCCCTTAATTGAGATGATTGCCCAACCGCCTTAAGGACAATCATCATTATAAAAAATGTTAGAGTACATAGTCAGTACTCTAGTGGCAATGTCATAAACTCTATATAAACCTTTTAAAAAGCACAAACAAGGTACACGCACACATATATGCACATTCTCTCCCACAAATAGTCAGAGCTACTTTTGTCTGACATAAGCTTTGGAGGGGCATGCCCAAACTAATCGTCTAGACATCCTTTTATATAGGAAAGAAGCACGTCTGGCTCCAGTACTCAAGAAGCACGAAGTAGGGAATAAGTCTGCTTGACTTCAACGAAGCTAGACGGACCTGACTCCAGTTGGTTTAACGCAAATAATTATATCTTTTTTATAGCTATCAAAGAAAACTACCCTTCTTCATAGTTTAGGTGGAGCCAAAACGAAATACAAGAAAAAGGAAGTTACAACATGACTAGAGAAACGAGAAAGATGCAGGGTTTGGACTTAGGAGATTGAATATTGCACTTGAAGTTAAGCACGTGGGCCACGATGCATAATGTTAGGAGGAGATTGGATTATCTAACTATTTAGCCTTCTAGTCCTCATTTTCACACAAAGGGAGCCACGTGGTTTATTTGAAATTGACTGAAATCCAACACAAGTTTAGTGAAGGATACCCCATATCTGGAGCCCTATTGGTCCTGGCATTGGAATCAAATTCAAGTTAATGGTACATTTTCATTAGAAAAAATTGTAAAAATGATAAGAGGATGGTGAAAGTCTCTTGAGCCCACCTTGCCACTAGTGAGAAGAAAGTTTCTTCATGCTCTTTGTTGGTGTTTTAAGACAAGCTAAGGAAAGAAGACATGATAGAAAATAGAGAAAATATATTAGAGGAAGTCCCTTTTTTATTTCCTCCATCCAACGTACATTTATAGAACTGGGAAATAACTGAAAAGAGAAAAAAAATCTCAAATTCAAAACAGATGGTACATGATCCACAATTTATGAAAGAGGACTCACATCTCCTAAAGAATAAGAACTAATAATGACTCATTTTTATTCAAACTTTGAAAAATTAAAACATAACTTGGCAGTCCAAAAAGCAAACTTCTAACACTCCTCCTTGCTTTAGGAACTGCAAACTCTAAGCTTTTGTCTGAGAAACTCAAACTTAGTGACTGACAAAGGCTTTGTGAATATGTCAGCCAATTGCTCTTCCGTTTTGCAGTAGTAAAGATTAATGTCTCCATCTTTCTGCACACCTCTCAAAAAGTTCCTTTGATGTATCGCACAACTCTTTTTGCTTCCTTTAGATGCACCTCACTAAAATAATGCATAAACCTTGATAGAACACTTACAACATACAATATATCAGGCCTTGTTGCTGTAAGATACATCAAACAACCAATGAGACTTCTGAAGTATGTCTCCTCCACCTTTTCAGCTCCATCATCTTTGCTTAGCTTTTCTTTTTGGTTCATGGGAGTATTCATTTCTTTGCAATCTTCCATTATGAACTTCTTGAGAATCTCCTTTGCGTATTTTCTCTGGCAAATAAAAACTTGATCTTTTCCTTGCTTGATCTCCATTCCAAGGAAGTATGTCGTTAGACCAAGATTTGTCATTTCAAAAACATGCATCATATCCAGCTTGAACTCATCAATAAGCTTTGCACTACTTCCTGTAATCAAAAGATCATCCACATAAAGAGAAACAACAAGAATTTCATTGTTATTTTCCTTAACATAAAGTGTGGATTCTGAAAGACTTTTTTTAAAGTCCAAACCAAGCAAATAATCATCTATTCGACTATACCGGGCCCTTGGTGCCTGTTTTAAGCCATAAAGAGCTTTATGAAGTCGATAGACTTTGTCTTCTTTGTCTTCCACAACCAAACCTTCAGGTTGCTCAACATAAATTTCTTCTTTAAGAATTCCATTAAGGAATGCTGATTTAACATCCATCTGATGCACTTTCCAGCCAAGTTGCATAGAAATAGCAAGAAGTAATCTAATTGTGTCAAGCCTTGCTATTGGAGCAAATGTTTCAGAATAATCAACACCAAAAATCTGTGCATATCCTTTAACTACGAGCCTTGCTTTATACTTGTTGATTGAACCATCAACATTTAGCTTGGTTCTAAACACCCATTTTACCCCAATTGCCTTTCTTTCTTAAGGTCTATCAACAAGCTCCCAGTTTTTTTTTTTTTTTTTTCAATCATAAACAGCTCCTCCTTCATTGCATCCTTCCATTTGGACTCTTTGAGTGCTTCTTCATGGTCGGTAGGTTCATAAATTGCAACATTGCATCTCTGATAAATTTCAGAGAGCAATCGAGTACCTCTTACTGGTGGATCATCCTCCCTTTCATCTAAAAAACTTGTTTCAAGCTCTGTCTTTGAATATTCCCAATCCCATTCTTCATTTTCCATGAAGTGGACATCTCTACTGATAATTATAGTATCAGTATGTGGCTGGAAGACTTTATAAGCCTTTGAAACTGTACTATAACCAATAAAAATTCCTATAGCAGTTTTTTTGTCTAGTTTATCTCGTTTAACCTAAGGAACATAGGTAAAACAAAGACAACCAAACACTTTAAGAAAATTCATTGGAGGTTTGTACCCATACCATGCTTCAAAAGGAGTTTGATTCTTTATTGCCTTTGTAGAAGTCTATTATGCAAAAATACAGCTGTGTTTGCAGCCTCTGCCCAAAATTTCTTTGGCAAATTCTTCTCGTGCAGCATGCATCTGGCCATCTCCATAATAAATCGGTTTCTTCGTTCACTCACTCCATTTTGCTCTAGAGTATAAGAAGCTAAAAGTTGGTGTTCAATTCTTGCTTCTTCACAAAATAAATTGAGTTGACATGAAGTATATTCCTTGCCATTATCAAATCTTAAAATCTGAATTTTGCAGCCACTTTCATTCTCCACTTTTGCTTTGAACTTCCAGAAAGTGTTTCCAACCTCATATTTGAATTTCCAAAAATATATCCAGCACATTCTAGTAAGATCATCTATAAAAATGATATAATAGCGACTACCTTTGAGTGAGGGTGTCCTTTGAGGTCCTCCAACATCAGTGTGAATCAGGTGCAACTTATTTGAGGCTCTCCAAGTTGCTGTTGGGAATGGAAGTCTGCTTTGCTTTCCATATTGACAAGTCTGGCAGCTTGTGGAAATCACTTCAAACTCAGGTAAGCCTTCCACCATTTCTGATTTTTACATTTTGAGAAGCCCTTGATAATGATAGTGCCCTAGCCGCTTATGCCATAATTCAGTAATATTTTCTTTTGTTGGAAAAGCTATTTGTTCTTCCTTAAGTGGATCTAATGAGAAACTTTTTCCTCTCATTTTGACCTTAAACAAGTCTTGACCAGAGGCATCCTTGATCAGGCAATAATTATCTTAAAAATACACCTTGAAACCTTTTTCTAGCAGCTGACCAACAATTAACAAGTTTTGGTCTATTTTAGGTACGTAAAGCACATTATCAACGACTTTAGTACCTAAATGGGTTGCAATAGCAACAGTTCCAATTCCTTTCACAAGAATATGACCATCGTGACCTATCCGGACTCTTGCAATTCTTGTAGGCTTCAATTCTTTGAAAAGTTCCTTGTCATGAGTCATGTGATTGGTGCATCCACTGTCAATCAACCAGCTATCGCTTGAAATGCTACCTGAAAAACAAGTTGCAACAAAGAGATCATTTTCATCTTCATTAGCGATTTGGGCATCCGCGTCTTGTTGCTGGTTTTGGTTTTTGTAAATAATAGCTTCATGTCCAAGTTGATTGCACTTGTTACACTTAGCATTTGGCCTTTTCCAGCACTTGAACGGTGCATGGCTAGTTCTGTCACAATGCTTACAAGGTGGGTACTTTTCCTTGGAACTTCCAGCTTTGTTTTTGTTGCTTTGTGCGCTGCAGCTTCTCCATTTGCTTGCTGGTGCTTTCTATTTTTCTTCTTTTTGTTTCTCCAACCATCTTCAGGTTTGGCAGGCAAGGCTTCCTCTACAATTGCTTCTTGTCTCATAACCATCCGTTGTTTTTGTGCCTACAAATAGTTCAACAACTCTACCAACATGATTCTGGACAAATCTTTGGTATTTTCCAAAGTGGTTATGGTAGCTTCAAATCTTTCAGGAATAGTAACTAGAATTTTTCCAACAATACTAGAGTCTTTAAACCCCGAACCAAGCAATCTTACTTTGTTGGCTATGCTTAAAAGCCTTTCAGAGTACTCCTTGATGGTTTATGACTCTTTCATATTCTACAATTCGAAATCTCTTATTAGATTCAGCACTTTCACGCCTTTAATTCGATCATCTCTTTCATATTCAAATTTGAGATAACTCCATATGGCTTTGGCTGATTTTAAAGATATAATTTGGGTGAAGATTGTAGCTGAAACTGTTGTAAATAGGCAAGCTTTTGCCTTAGACTTTTTAGTTTTCCTTTCCTTGTGGTTCTTGACTTGAGCCATCGTTGGGTTGTTTGATAGTGGAGGAACGTCATAGTTATCTTCAACAGCCTCCCATAAATCTACAACATCTAGGTAGGCTTCCATTTGCACAGCCCATATGGTGTAATTATTACCATTGAAGATTGGAGGTGCCATTGCTGAGAAACTTGAGTCTCCTTCCATGCTTGAAATTTTGGTGGAATACGTGGTGTTTTGGTGGCCCTCAACTCTCTTGAAAACTCACAATTTTTTTACTCACGGTCCCTCAAGAATATAAAGCTCTGATACTAATTGTTGGTGTTTTAAGACAAGCTAAGGAAAGAATACACAATAGAAAATAGAGAAAATATATCAGTGGAAGTCCATTTTTTATTTCCTCCATCCAATGTACATTTATAGAACTGGAAAATAACCGAAAAGAGAAAAAAAAATCTCAAATTCAAAACAGATAGTACGTTATCCACAATTTATGAAAGTGGACTCACATCTCCTAAAGAAAAGGAACTAACAATGACTTAGTTTTATTCAAACTTTGAAAAATTAAAACATAACATGGCAGTCCAAAAAGCAAACTTCTAACACTCTTATTGGTGGGTTTTAATGAAAGCTTTCCCCCAGTATTGACAAACATTTCTAGAATAGGATTCTTGAAGTTGTGGTACTACCCTATATCTAGGCACTTAAAAGTCAGATAACCATTTTTGTATGGCTTTGTTTGGTATCCATCAACATCCCTGCCATCTTTGCCTAATGGGTTGTGCATTGTTGAGTCTATGATCTCAGTAATTGCATATTGGGACAAAGGATGCATTTCCATGAGATAATTACAAATTTTCTCATAATGCTAGAGTGTTGCTTTTGAAAGATGGTGGCTTCCACCCATAAATGTGAAAGGGCCTGGACAAGTCTATCCATGTCCAAACTTCACTCTACTGGCGGTTAATGGCCTTTGAGTACTGGAGCTGGAGCTCTAGGCACTGATCTTGGCGTTCTGTACACGTAAAATATATTGTAGTAAAGAATAAAATCATGAGATGAATGAATCTTAATGGATCATATGTAGAGGAGCTTTATTCAGTGGCTATCCAGTGAGATTCTTCATGGTTTTCGGCATATTCAAAATTGCAACAATTTTAATTGTTAGAAAGACAAAATATGGGCTAACTGTAAATGGTCCGCTTTAGGTTTGATATGCCTTTGCAGACTTAAAATATGTGAAAAACTTGTAGGGCATGGTTTCTGCAAACCATGGTCCGCTTTAGGTTTGATATATCACCAGAAACTTTTTCCTCTGTTCAATGTGAAATATCACACCCCTATTGAGTATATTTCTGGCCATGGTTTTTGCAAATTCTTGTCATCCAAGACTTTATCTAGCCACTGAGTAACAAATCCGGCAACAACCTTAGCCTACATAGTTGATCTTTATTGTGTTCAGTCCTGAAAAGAATATGAAAATGGGATTCTTAGAGAGAAAATACCCCAAAACCCACATGAAATAATAGCTCCATTATCATATATGAAGATTGGTAGGGCATTCAAATGGAGGGCACATTGTCTCTGTTGCTATTTCCTTGTATTTCAGCCAGAGGGCCAAATATAAGTTAGGACACAAACTTAGAAGCTGTATCACTATCTTGTGCTAACACTAGGGTACTTTCTAGGAAGCAACGCATTGTAAGAAAGGTATTTCAAGATGTTTTTGTGCATTAAATAACATTGGCAATAAAGACAAAATAGTTTGAAAAATAAGGGTTTTTGTCTTTGCCCTAGAGGGATTGATGCCCCTCTACAAGGAACATAGGTGTCAGATTCAGTTGCCCAACAATGAACTTGAGTGTTATCTCATGCAATAATGATGTTAAGCCTATAATGAAGGGGAAGTTGTGTTTCGGGAGGCCCATTTGAAGGTTATATGGGAATGAAACCCATAGAAAGTGGAATATGAGTTTTATGCACTAAATACTGTTTCAAAAAGTTATTCCAAAATTGCACTTTTGTTTTCCTTGTCAGCAGCCCCACGGTGTCCATGTAAGCAGCCACTGGTCTCCAAAATATTCCATGTAATAAGCGCTCAAATCTGAACCGAGAAGAAGCCGATAAGAGGAAACACAACATGAGCTATGTGGGTCTCCGTTCAGTGGGTTTCCACCTTCAAGGAGTAATCCTGTAATTTTTCCTCAGAAAAGGTGAAGAAGAAGACCATTTCTGCTGGTACGAATTTCCACCTTCAAGGAGTAATCTTGTCTTCTTCTTCACCATTTCTGAGGAAAAATTAATAATAATGGTACCAGTAGAAAACCATTTAAATTCAAAAGTTCATCCCCAAATCGAACAAACAAAAAACCATTTAAATTCAACATTTCAATGTATTTTTGGGAAATTAGATAAAAAAAAGGCTATTTTTTCATATGGGGTCGAAATTGATTTGATGATTTTGGTCAACACTTCTCAATTATAGAACCGTTCATCCAAAGACCTACCTCAAGTTAAGGCTCAATAATAATATTTTAGAAGGTAATTTTGGTAAGTAGTCTAGTTTTTTAAGGACTGTACCTTAGGTACTACCTTAGTGGCCTTTAGATACTACCTTAAGGGCCCCTAGGTACTACCTTAGCTAAACCTCAACTCAACCTCTCCAAAGCCTCAAACCTTCCTCTCCTACCCTTACACCATCCCTTTATGTGCTTCTCTTGAGTGCTCAAGTGGTCCCCAAGTGCTTTTTAGGAATTATACCTTAGGTATTACCTTAGTGGCCTTGAGGTACTACCTTAGTGGCCTTCAGGTACTACCTTAAGTGCCCCTAGGTACTACCTTAGCTAAACCTCAACTCAACCCCTCCCAAGCCTCTGGCCTTCCTTTCCTACCCTTACACCATCCCCTTATGTGCTTCTCTCCAGTGCACAAGTGGGCCACAAGTGCTTTTTATGGATTGTACCATAGGTACTACCTTAGTGGCCTTAAGGTACTACCTTAGTGGCCTTTAGGTGCTACCTTAAGGGACCCTAGGTACGACCTTAGCTAAAATTCAACTCAACCTTTCCCCAGCTTTGGGTCTTCATTTGTGACCATTAGACCATGCCATTATATGCTTCTCTTGACTCCTCAAGTGGTCCACCAATGGTTTTTTGCTACTGTTGCTTAGGTACTACCTTAATGGCCTTTAGGTACTACCTTAGTGGCCTTCAGGTACTACCTTAAGGGACCTTAGGTACTACCCTAGCTAAACTTCAACTCAACCTCTCCCAAGCCTCGGGTCTCCCTTTGTGACCCTTAAACCATGCCATTATATGCTTCTCTTGAGTCTTCAAGTGGTCCACCAATGGTTTTTTGCTACTGTTCCTTAGGTACTACCTTAATGGCCTTTAGGTACTACCTTAGCGACCTACAGGTACTACCTTAAGGCCCCCTAGGTACTACCTTAGCTAAACTTCAACTCAACCTCTCCCAAGCCTCAGTTCTTCCTTTGTCACCCTTAGACCATGCAATTATATGCTTCTCTTGAGTCCTCGAGTGGCCCACCAATGGTTTTTTGCTATTGTTCCTTTGGTACTACCTTAATGGCCTTTAGGTACTACCTTAGTGGCCTTCAGGTACTACCTTAAGGGACCCTAGCTACTACCTTAGATAAACTTCAAGTCAACCTCTCCCAATCCTCGGGTCTTCATTTGTGACCCTTAGTCCATGCCATTATATGCTTCTCTGGAGTCCTCAAGTGGTCCACCAATGGTTTTTTGCTACTATTCCTCAGGTACTACCTTAGTGGGCTTGAGGTACTACCTTAAGGGACCCTAGGTACTACCTTAGCTAAACTTCAACTCAATCTATCCCAAGCCTCGGGTCTTCATTTGTGACCCTTAGACAATGCCATTATATGCTTCTCTTGAGTCCTTAAGTGGTCCACCAATGGCTTTTTGCTACTGTTCCTTAGGTACTACCTTAGTGGCCTTGAGGTACTACCTTAAGGGACCCTAGGTACTACCCTAGCTAAACTTCAACTCAACCTCTCCCAAGCCTCGGGTCTTCCTTTGTGACCCTTAGACCATGCCATTATATGCTTCTCTTGAGTCCTCAAGTGGTCCACCAATGGTTTTTTGCAACTGTTCCTTAGGTACTACCTTAATGGCCTTTAGGTACTACCTTAGTGACCTTCAGGTACTACCTTAAGGGCCCCTAGGTACTACCTTAGCTAAACTTCAACTCAACCTATCCGAAGCCTCGAATCTTCCTTTGTCACCCTTAGACCATGCAATTATATGCTTCTCTCGAGTCCTCAAGTGGCCCACCAATGGTTTTTTGTTATTATTCCTTTGGTACTACCTTAATGGCCTTTAGGTACTACCTTAGTGGCCTTCAGGTACTACCTTAAGGGACCCTAGCTACTACCTTAGATAAACTTCAAGTCAACCTCACCCAATCTTCGAGTCTTCATTTGTGACCCTTAGTCCATGCCATTATATGCTTCTCTGGAGTCCTCAAGTGGTCCACCAATGGTTTTTTGCTACTGTTCCTCAGGTAGTACCTTAGTGGCCTTGAGGTATTACCTTAAGGGACCCTAGGTACTACCTTAGCTAAACTTCAACTCAACCTCTCCCAAGCCTTGGGTCTTCATTTGTGACCCTTAGACAATGCCATTATATGCTTCTCTTGAGTCCTCAAGTGGTCCACCAATGGTTTTTTGCTACTGTTTCTTAGTTACTAGCTTAGAGGCCTTGAGGTACTACCTTAAGGGACCCTAGGTACTACCCTAGCTAAACTTCGACTCAACCTCTCCTAAGCCTCAGGTCTTCCTTTCTGACCCTTAGACCATGCCATTATATGCTTCTCTTGAGTCCTCAAGTGGTCTACCAATGGTTTCTAGCTATTTGTCCTTAGGTACTACCTTAATGGCCTTTAGGTACTACCTCAGTGGCCTTCAGGTACTACCTTAAGGGCGCCTAGGTACTACCTTACCAAAACTTCAACTCAACCTTTCCTAAGCCTCGGGTCTTCCTTTGTGACCCTTAGACCATGCCATTATATGCTTCTCTTGAGTCCTCAAGTGGTCCACCCATGGTTTTTTGCTATTGTTCCTTAGGTACTACCTTAATGGCCTTTAGGTACTACCTTAGTGGCCTTCAGGTACTTCCTTAAGGGACCCTAGCTACTACCTTAGCTAAACTTTAACTCAACCTCTCTAAATGCTGGGGTCTCATTTGTGACCCTTAGACCATGCCATTATATGCTTCTCTTGAGTCCTCAAGTGGTCCACCAATGGTTTTTTGCTACTGTTCCTTAGGTACTACCTTAATGGCCCTTAGGTACTATCTTAGCGGCCTTCAGGTACTACCTAAGACCCTAGTACTACCCTAACTAACTTCACTCAACCTCTCCCACGCCTCGGGTCTTCCTTTGTGACCCTTAGACCATGCCATTATATGCCTCTCTTGAGTCCTCAAGTGGTCCACCAATGGTTTTTTGCTACTGTTCCTTAGGTACTACCTTAATGGCCTTTAGGTACTACCTTAGTGGGCTTTAGGTACTACCTTAAGGGACCCTAGGTACTACCTTAGCTAAACTTCAACTCAACCTCTCCCAAGCCTCAGTATTCATTTGTGACCCTTAGACCATGCCATTATATGCTTCTCTTGAGTCCTCAAGTGGTCCAACAATGGTTTTTCGCTACTCTTCCTTAGGTACTACCTTAATGGCCTTTTGGTACAACCTTAGTGGCCTTGAGGTACTACCTTAAGGCACCCTAGGTACTACCTTAGCTAAACTTCAACTCAACCTCTCCCAAGCCTCGGGTTTTCATTTGCGACCCTTCGACAATGCCATTATATGCTTCTCTTGAGTCTTCAAGTGGTCCACCAGTGGTTTTTTGCTAGTGTTCCTTAGGTACTACATTAATGGCCTTTAGGTACTACCTTAGTTGCCTTCAGGTACTACCTTAAGGGACTCTAGGTACTACCTTAGTTAAACTTCAACTCAACCTCTCTCAATCCTCGAGTCTTCCTTTATGACCCTTAGACCATGCCATTATATGCTACTCTTGAGTCCTCAACTGGTCCACCAATGGATTTTTGCTACTGTACCTTAGGTATTACCTTAATGGCCTTAAGGTACTACCTTAAGGGAACCTAGGTACTACCTTAGCTAAACTTCAACTCAACCTCTCCCAAGCCACAATATTCATTTGTGACCCTTAGACCATGCCATTATAGCCTTCTCTTGAGTCCTCATGTGGTCTACCAATGGTTTTATGCTACTATTCCTTAGGTACTACCGTAAGGGCATTAAGGTATTACCTTAGTGGCCTTGAGGTACTGCCTTAAGGGACCGTTGGTAGTACCTTAGCTAAACTTCAACTCAACCTCTTCGAATCCACGGGTCTTCCTCTGTTACCCTTAGACCATGCCATTATATGCTTCTCTTGAGTCCTCAAGTGGTCCACCAATGGATTTTTGACACTGTTCCTTAGGTACTACCTTAATGGCCTTTAGGTACTACCTTAGTGGCCTTAAGGTACTACCTTAAGGGACCCTAGGTACTACCTTTGATAAACTTCAACTCAAGCTCTCCCAATACTCGGTTCTTCCTTTGTGGCCCTTAGACCATCCCATTATATGCTTCTCTTGAGTGCTCAAGTGGTCCAGCAATGGTTTTTTGCTATTGTTCGTTAGGTACTACCTTAATGCCTATAAGTACTACCTTAGTGGCCTTCAGGTACTACCTTCTGGGACCCTAGGTACTACCTTAGCTAAACTTCAACTCAACCTCTCCCAATCCTCGGGTCTTGATTTGTGACCCTTACACCATGCCATTATATGCTTCTCTTGAGTCCTCAAGTAGTGCACCAATGGTTTTTTGTAACTGTTCCTTAGGTACTACCTTAATGGCCTTTAGGTACTACCTTAGTGGCCTTCAGGTACTATCTTAAGGGACCCTAGGTACTACCTTTGCTAAACATCAAGTCAACATTTCCCAATACTCTGTTCTTCCTTTGTGGCCCTTAGACCATGCCATTATATGCTTCTCTTGAGTCCTCAAGTGGTTCAGTAATGGTTTTTTTGCTATTGTTCGTTAGGTACTACCTTAATGGCCTTTAGGTACTACCTCAGTGGCCTTGAGGTACTGCCTTAAGGGACCCTAGGTACTACCTTAGCTAAGCATCAACTCAACCTCTCCCAAGCCACAGTATTCATTTGTGAACCTTAGACCATGCCATTATAGGCTTCTTTATAATCCTCAAGTGGTCCACCAATGGTTTTGTGCTACTATTCCTTAGGTGCAACCTTAGTGGCCTTAAGGTACTACCTTAGTGGCCTTGAGGTACTACCTTAAGGGACCGCATGTACTACCTTAGCTAAACTTCAACTCAACCTCTCCCAATCCTCGGGTCTTCTTTTGTCACCCTTAGACCCTTCCATTAAATGCTTTTCTTGAGTCCTCATGTGGTCCACCAATGGATATTTGACACTGTTCCTTAGGTAATACCTTAATGGCCTTTAGGTACTACCTTAGTGGCCTTCAGACACTACCTGAAGGGCCCCTAGGTACTACCTTAGCTAAACTTCAACTCAACCTCCCCCAAGCATCGGCTCTTCCTTTGTCACCCTTAGACCATGCAATTATATGTTTTTCTTGAGTCCTCAAGTGGTCCACCAATGGTTTTTTGGTACTGTTCCTTAGGTACTACCTTGGTGGCCTTGAGGTACTACCTTAGTGGCCTTGAGGTACTACCTTAAGGGACACTAGGTACTACCTTAGCTAAAATTCAACTCAACCTCTCCCAAGCCTCGGGTCTTCATTTGTGACCCTTAGACCATGCCATTATATGCTTCTTTTGAGTCCTCAAGTGGTCCACCAATGGTTTTTTTGCTACTGTTCTTTAGGTACTACCTTAATGGCCTTTAGGTACTACCTTAGTGGCCTTCAGGTACTACCTTAAGGGACCCTAGGTACTACCTTCACTAATCTTTAACTCAACCTCTCCCAATCCTCGAGTATTCCTTTGTCACCCTTAGACCATGCCATTATATGCTTCTCTTGAGTCCTCAAGTGGTCCAACCATGGTTTTTTACTACTTTACCTTAGGTACTACCATAATGGCCTTTTGGTACTACCTTAGTGGCCTTCAGGTACTACCTTAAGGGACCTTAGGTACTACCTTAGCTAAACTTGAACTCAACCTCTCCCAAGCCTCGGGTCTTCATTTGTGACCCTTAGACCATGGCATTATATGCTTCTCTTGAGTCCTCAAGTGGTCCACCAATTGTTTTTTGCAACTGTTTCTTAGGTACTACCTTAATGACCTTTAGGTACTACCTTAGTGATCTTCAGGTACTGCCTTAAGGGACCCTAGGTACTACCTTAGCTAGACTTCAACTCAACCTCTCCCAAGCCTCGGGTCTTCCTTTATGACCCTTAGACCATGCCATTATATGCTTCTCTTGAGTCCTCAAGTGGTCTGCCAATGGTTTTTTACTACTGTTCCTTAAGTACTACCTTAATGGCCTTTAGGTACTACCTTAAGGGACCGCATGTACTACCTTAGCTAAACTTCAACTCAACCTCTCCCAATCCTCGGGTCTTCTTTTGTCACCCTTAGACCCTTCCATTAAATGCTTTTCTTGAGTCCTCATGTGGTCCACCAATGGATATTTGACACTGTTCCTTAGGTAATACCTTAATGGCCTTTAGGTACTACCTTAGTGGCCTTCAGACACTACCTGAAGGGCCCCTAGGTACTACCTTAGCTAAACTTCAACTCAACCTCCCCCAAGCATCGGCTCTTCCTTTGTCACCCTTAGACCATGCAATTATATGTTTTTCTTGAGTCCTCAAGTGGTCCACCAATGGTTTTTTGGTACTGTTCCTTAGGTACTACCTTGGTGGCCTTGAGGTACTACCTTAGTGGCCTTGAGGTACTACCTTAAGGGACACTAGGTACTACCTTAGCTAAAATTCAACTCAACCTCTCCCAAGCCTCGGGTCTTCATTTGTGACCCTTAGACCATGCCATTATATGCTTCTTTTGAGTCCTCAAGTGGTCCACCAATGGTTTTTTTGCTACTGTTCTTTAGGTACTACCTAATGCCTTTAGGTACTACCTTAGTGGCCTTCAGGTACTACCTTAAGGGACCCTAGGTACTACCTTCACTAATCTTTAACTCAACCTCTCCCAATCCTCGAGTATTCCTTTGTCACCCTTAGACCATGCCATTATATGCTTCTCTTGAGTCCTCAAGTGGTCCAACCATGGTTTTTTACTACTTTACCTTAGGTACTACCATAATGGCCTTTTGGTACTACCTTAGTGGCCTTCAGGTACTACCTTAAGGGACCTTAGGTACTACCTTAGCTAAACTTGAACTCAACCTCTCCCAAGCCTCGGGTCTTCATTTGTGACCCTTAGACCATGCCATTATATGCTTCTTTTGAGTCCTCAAGTGGTCCACCAATGGTTTTTTTGCTACTGTTCTTTAGGTACTACCTTAATGGCCTTTAGGTACTACCTTAGTGCCTTCAGGTACTACCTTAAGGGACCCTAGGTACTACCTTCACTAATCTTTAACTCAACCTCTCCCAATCCTCGAGTATTCCTTTGTCACCCTTAGACCATGCCATTATATGCTTCTCTTGAGTCCTCAAGTGGTCCAACCATGGTTTTTTACTACTTTACCTTAGGTACTACCATAATGGCCTTTTGGTACTACCTTAGTGGCCTTCAGGTACTACCTTAAGGGACCTTAGGTACTACCTTAGCTAAACTTGAACTCAACCTCTCCCAAGCCTCGGGTCTTCATATGTGACCCTTAGACCATGGCATTATATGCTTCTCTTGAGTCCTCAAGTGGTCCACCAATTGTTTTTTGCAACTGTTTCTTAGGTACTACCTTAATGACTTTAGGTACTACCTTAGTGATCTTCAGGTACTGCCTTAAGGGACCCTAGGTACTACCTTAGCTAGACTTCAACTCAACCTCTCCCAAGCCTCGGGTCTTCCTTTATGACCCTTAGACCATGCCATTATATGCTTCTCTTGAGTCCTCAAGTGGTCTGCCAATGGTTTTTTACTACTGTTCCTTAGGTACTACCTTAATGGCCTTTAGGTACTACCATAGTGACCTTCAGGTACTACCTTAAGGGCCCTTACGTACTACCTTAGCTAAGCTTCGACTCAACCTCTCCCAATCCTCGTGTCTTCCTTTGTCACCCTTTGACCATGCCATTATATGCTTCTTTTGAGTCCTCAAGGTCTCTACCAATGGTTTTTTGCTAGTGTTCCTTGGGTACTACCTGAATGGCCTTTAGGTACTACCTTAGGGGCCTTTAGGTACTACCTTAGTGGCCTTCAGGTACTGCCTTAAGGGCCCCTAGGTACTACCTTTGCTAAACTTCAACTCAACCTCTCCCAATCCTCGGGTCTTCCTTTATGACCCTTAGACCAGCCATTACATGCTTCGCTTGAGTCGTCAAGTGGTCCACCAATGGTTTTTTGCTACTATTCCTTAAGTACTACCTTATTGGCCTTTAGGTACTACCTTAATGGCCTTTAGGTACTACCTTAATGGCATTTAGGTACTACCTTAGTGACCTTCAGGTACTACCTTCAGGGACCCTAGGTACTACCTTAGCTAAACTTCAGCTCAACCTCTCCCAAGCCTCGGGTCTTCCTTTGTGACCCTTAGACCATGCCATTATATGCTTCTCTTGTGTCCTCAAGTGGTCCATCAATGGTTTTTTGCTACTGTTCCTTAGTTACTACCTTAATGGCCTTTAGGTACTACCTTAGTTGCTTTCAGGTACTACTTTAGTGGCCTTCAGGTACTACCTTAAGGGACCCTAGGTACTACCTTAACTAAACTTCAACTCAAGCTGTCCCAATCGTCGGGTCTTCCTTTGTGACCCTTAGACCATGCCATTGTATGCTTCTCTTGAGTCCTGAAGTAGTCCAGCCATGGTTTTTTACTACTGTACCTTAGGTACTACCTTAATGGCCTCTAGGTACTACCTTAGTGGGCTTCAGGTACTACCTTAAGGGACCCTAGGTACTACCTTAGCTAAACTTGAACTCAACCTCTCCCGAGCCTCGGGTCTTCATTTGTGACCCTTAGACCATGCCATTATATGCTTCTCTTGAGTCCTCAAGTGGTCCACCAATGGTTTTTTGCTACTGTTCCTTAGATACTACCTTAGTGGCCTTTAGGTACTACCTTAGTGGCATTCAGGTACTACCTTAAGGGACCCTAGGTACTATCTTAACTAAGCTTCAACTCAACCTCTCCCAATCCTCGGGTCTTCCTTTGTGACCATTAGACCATGCCATTATATGCTTCTCTTGAGTCCTCAACTGGTCCACCAATGGTTTTTTGCTACTGTTCCTTAAGTACTACCTTAATGGCCTTTAGGTACTACCTTAGTGGCCTTCAAATACTACCTTAAGGGACCCTAGGTACTATCTTAACTAAACTTCAACTCAACCTCTCCCAATCCTCGGGTCATCCTTTGTGACCTTTAGACCATACCATTATATGCTTCTCTTGAGTCCTCAAGTGGTCCAGCAATGGTTTTTTACTACTGTTCCTTAGGTACTACCTTAATGGCCTTTAGGTACTACCTCAGTGGCCTTCAGGTACTACCTTAAGGGACACTAGGTACTACCTTAGCTAAACTTCAACTCAACCTCTCCCAAGCCTCAGTATTCATTTCTGACCCTTAGACCATGCCATTATATGCTTCTCTTGAGCCCTCAAGCGGTCCACCAATTATTTTTTGCTACTATTCCTTAGGTAGTAACTTAATGGCTTTTAGGTACTACCTTAGTGACCTTCAGGTACTACCTTAGACCATGCCAATTGTTTTTGCTACTGTTCTTTAGGTACTAATTTAGTGGCCTTGAGGTACCACCTTAGTGGCCTTGAGGTACTACCTTAGCTAAACTTGAACTCAACCTCTGCCAATCCTTGGGTCTTCCTTTGTGACCCTTAGACCATGCCATTATATGCTTCTCTTGAGTCCTCAAGTGGTCCACCAATGGTTTTTTGCTACTGTTCCTTAGATACTACCTTAATGGCCTTTAGGTACTACCTTAGCGGCCTTCAGGCACTACCTTAAGGGACCCTAGGTACTACCTTAGCTAAACTTCAACTCAACCTCTCCCAATCCTCAGGTCTTCCTTTTTGACCCTTAGACCATGCCATTATATGCTTCTCTTGAGTCCTCAAGTGGTCCACCAATGGTTTTTTGGTACTGTTCCTTAGGTACTACCTTAGTGGCCTTAAGGTACTACCTTCGTGGCCTTTAGGTACTACCTTAAGGGACCGTGGGTACTACCTTAGCTAAACTTCAACTCAACCTCTCCCAAGCCTCTGTTCTTCATTTGTGACCCTTAAACCATGCCATTATATGCTTCTCTTGAGTCCTCAAATGGTCCACCAATGGTTTTTTGCTACTGTTCTTTAGGTTCTACCTTAATGGCTTTTAGGTACTACCTTAATGGCCTTTAGGTACTACCTTAGTGACCTTTAGGTACTACCTTAAGGGACCCTAGGTACTACCTTAGCTAGACTTCAACTCAACCTCTCCCAAGCCTTGGGTCTTCCTTTGTGACCCTTAGACCATGCCATTATATGCTTCTCTTGAGTCCTCAAGTGGTCAACCAATTGTTTTTTGCAACTGTTCCTTAGGTACTACCTTAATGACCTTTAGGTACTACCTTAGTGACCTTCAGGTACTACCTTAGGGGACCCTAGGTACTACCTTAGCTAGACTTCAACTCAACCTCTCCCAAGCCTCGGGTCTTCCTTTGTGACCCTTAGACCATGCCATTATATGCTTCTCTTGAGTCCTTAAGTTGTTCGTCAATGTTTTTTTGCTACTGTTCCTTAGGTACTACCTTAATGGCCTTTAGGTACTACCTTAGTGGCCTTTAGGTATTACCTTAAGGGCCCCTAGGTACTACCTTAGCTAAGCTTCAACTCAACCTCTCCCAAGCCTCGTGTCTTCCTTTGTCACCCTTAGACCATGCCATTATATGCTTCTTTTGAGTCCTCAAGGTCTCCACCAATGGTTTGTTGCTAGTGTTCCTTAGGTACTACTTGAATGGCGTTTAGGTACTACCTTAGTGGCCTTCAGGTACTGCCTTAAGGGCCCTTAGGTACTACCTTAGCTAAACTTCAACTCAACCTATCCCAAGCCTCGGGTCTTCATTTGTGACCCTTAGACAATGCCATTATATGCTTCTCTTGAGTCCTTAAGTGGTCCACCAATGGCTTTTTGCTACTGTTCCTTAGGTACTACCTTAGTGGCCTTGAGGTACTACCTTAAGGGACCCTAGGTACTACCCTAGCTAAACTTCAACTCAACCTCTCCCAAGCCTCGGGTCTTCATTTGTGACCCTTAGAGCATGCCATTATATGCTTCTCTTGAGTCCTCAAGTGGTCGACCAATGGTTTTTTTGCTACTGTTCCTTAGGTACTACCTTAATGGCCTTTAGATACTACCTTAATGGCCTTTAGGTACTACCTTAGTGGCCTTTAGGTACTACCTAAGGGACCCTAGATACTACCTTAGCTAGACTTCAACTCAACCTCTCCCAAGCCTCGGGTCTTCATTTGTGACCCTTAGACCATGCCATTATATGCTTCTCTTGAGTCGTCAAGTGGTCCACCCATGGTTTTTTGCTACTGTTCCTTAGGTACTACCTTAATGGCCTTTAGGTACTACCTTAGTGGGCTTCAAGTACTACCTTAAGGGACCCTAGGTACTACCTTAGCTAGACTTCAACTCAACCTCTCCCAAGCCTCGGGTGTTCCTTTATGACCCTTAGACCATGCCATTACGTGGTTCTCATGTGTGTTCAAGTGGTTCACCTTTGGTTTTTTGGGACTATTGCTTAGGTACTACCTTAAGAGCCCTTTGGTATTACCTTAATATCCCTTAGGTACTATCTTAAGGGTCCTTAGCTACTACCTTGTCTAATGTTTGGTTTTTTGTGAATGGCTTGTTGGTTCAATTGGGTTTTCCCCATTTTATGCCATTTCTCTCGATTTGGTACTTCTATCATGCTACATTGAACTTGCCATGTCAAAATTGATGATTCAGTGAAACCTTCTACACATACCAGATATAGGATTCTTAGTGCCTGATTTATGTTGTAATACCGATATCTATTCATATTTGCATCTACTTGGTGAATTTATTCTATCATATGGTATTATGTAAGACTTGGCTTTCTTGCTAAATTTTTTCATTAATTCTTTGTTAAGGGAAAATCAGCTAATCCGTTGACTAAAGTAGAGCTTGGAAAGGCTACTTGGACTTTTCTCCATACTTTTGCAGCTTAGGTTTATTTAAACTTATTGCTTTGGAGGTTTGGATATGATTTTGACATTATCAATCGGTTGACTTCTACTTAGGTCTCAACTGTCAATTGTTATTTACTTCAAATCAATCTATTTTGGACAATCTTGATGCAAAACTAATCTAAGCAACTTAAAAGCAAAACCACTGTATTTGATAATCTCTACCATAATAGTTTATCAAAGCTTGAATTTTAAACACTATTTCTGAAGTATGTTAACAACTTCATGTACTTTCACTTGTCAAACTTGGTAATTTGTGATTTAGGAAAAATGTAACAATTTTGCACTATCATAGTCTATGAACTTTCAATTAAGGCAAATAAATCTGTGTCCTAGGTCTTAATACTATCCGAATGCATTTAGTTATTTACCTTGAGTCAGCTTTGAGCATAATAGGAAGGTAGAAGTTTTAATGTCTCTGTATGCTTCTGTAGTAACTTAGTAACCTCCCATATTACATGTAAATCCTCTATGTATGAGAATGGTTGTACACTTGGATAATATGCTGCATAACTTGGCTGCTATTGCTAGTTTGTATGTGTTGCCTCATGAAAACTTTTTGTTTCAAATATAAAGCTATCTTGATTGATTTGTGCTAGTATGTAAGCAAATACAGTGTACTGGAAGAAAACTTCAATCCTTACATGCACCTGTGTTAGAATAAAATGCTATACTATTTCATGATTGTTTTCTTGATCCTTCAAAGTAGATTGAATTTTCAGAAAGTTTTTCAACTTTTCAGTTTCCATTAGTAAAGCCATTGGTATGGTCTTCAGAAGGATTTAAGTTGGGTTTAAATCAAATGTCTAAATGCACATGGAGAAGGCCATGATGTGTCACCAAATGTCTAAATAACCATATAAACATAATTTATTGAGTATAATTTTTTTTTTTCACTTTTTTCTTTTTCTTTTTTTCTACTTTTACTTTATATTTTCTTTTCTACACATTTTCTATCAAAATTTTCCAAAAGCAAACATGATCAAAATTTTCCGAAAGCAAACATGGCCTTAATAGCATATCACATATTAATGATTTTGAACTTTTTCTTTCAGATCACGAGAGTAGAAGAGGAGAAATTGAACAAGAAGCAGAATGAAATAATAATACAAGCCTATTAGAATTCTTCACAACGAATACACATCACACTAATGGTGCTAGGGCTAAGGCAAAAAAAAAAAAAAACTGTACTCTCTTCTGGTCACTGAAGAAAAATATGTAGAGATCATGGGTAGTCCATCACAATGTAAACCAACCTAACTCACACTCTTTGGTTTTTGCTATTTTTGTAGTATACGTGATGAAGGCGATTATGGATAAGGCACGCCCACCATCTCTCTAAGTTCAACCTTTGAGATTCAGCCTTGTGTTCTGAACTTTCATTGCTATCTTTAATTTCTCTTCCTCCATATCTTTCAAAATAGCAAGCAGACTGGCTCGATATGCCTCATGATAACCCAACTCTTGGTAGCTTGGCATGTAAGGGTATCAACAAAATTTATACCTAAGGTCCTTACACTAAAGTAGCAAAGCTACTATAGCATAGTGGCTCTAGGATCGAACACTGGGAAAGGTTTTTACTTTAACTGGTGAAGTTCGGAGGATGGAGTGAACTTTTCTTAATTAAAATTAGGTTAAGATGAAAACATAAAAAGATGAAGGTGCTGTAAACTAAACTAACATGAAAATAGGTTAAAAGATGGAAAAATAAGTTTCTCAAAGCTTTGGATAGCCATGCTTAACTCACTGTGTAAAAATGGAGATTTTGGGACTTTTCACCTCGAGTTGGGGAAGCAACTAAGCTGATGCTTACTTCCCGAACCGGTATGAGTTTAACAACTGAGTTTTAGTCCTTGAAAACTTACAAAAAGGGTAGCTGAACCTCATAAATGTTCTTTTATTGGTATAGGTCATCTCCTCGACTTGCAATACAATGGCTCGTAGGAGATAACTAATGAACGTCAGTGGATCTAACAATAAGAATCCACTGAGACCAAAAGATTATCAAGTATTGGCCATTCAAAGCAAGTCAGAGGGATTAAAAGCTTTACTTTGAATGAAAATATTTATGAAGAAAATATCCTTGCGAAATGGTGTTCCCATGGCTTGATGCAGTTGTCTTTCGAAGGCCATATCTTCCTCATTTCAGCTCCAAATCATACACGGTTTAAAGCGTTGGATTCTTGAACTCCTGAGCTTTGAAATGGTATATATCATGTAGAAAATGGACTTCAGGAAGTGCTCCAAAAGTGTGAAGGAAGACTGCAGCTGCTGTCCTCTATTTTCTTCACTCTGTTTTCCTCTTTGCTTCTCTTTGCTTCTCTTTGCTTCTCTCCTTTGCTTGGCTTGTCTTAATGATCCAAAAAGCTGTCAAAACACTAAAACTAGCCACAAATATGATTAGAAGTCATTGCTAGGTCCTTAACATGCCAATTGGAATAAGAATGGAGAACTACTACACAAAAGTGCTTAAAACATAAAGAATTAAAGGCGCAAAATAACACTTTTTGGGTAGTAATCACTCCCCCCAACTGACACATTGCTAGTCCCTGAACAATGAAGGAGAGAAAAATAAAGAAAAATAGATAATATAATATTTTACAAAATCATGCTGATCACTCCAAAAAATAATCAAGTGGCATGATTGGATCAAACTCTCACATGGCAAGTCAAGGATATAAAACTCAATCATCAACAAGAGTCATCAAATAACTTACCTATCACAACATACAAAGAGCGGGCATTATGCAAATTTGAGTATCAAAATAATTTCCACTCCCAAAGGTCCAACTCTTAATCTTCCACAAAAATCTAAGTGTTACTTATTAGTTTCCGGATATAGTATGTCAAACTAATCTCTCCCCTCAACCTAGTTCTTTTCAAAGCTTAGCAAACTAATCAACCTTCAATAGGCTAAGAACGCACCTCTTTTCTTTCACAATTTTTTTCTTGTAGGAGTGCAAAGCTTAAAGGCATTCTTTTCTAAATTGTCCATGTAACGGGGGTCCATCGATGACTCCCAACCAATTAAGGTTTAGGGCATCAAGCTTTAAGGATTTTTCAACCACTAACTCCTCGAATTTTACCCCGGACTTTTGAGAATGAATTTTTAAATACCTAAGCACCTACAATATGTTAAACTCCACCTATCCACCCTTGTAACGAGCATTGAGGTCGGTGACTCCCAACCAATTAAGGCTTAGGGCACCAGGTTTTAAAGATTTTCACCATATACCTCTTAGACCTTGCTCGGGTTTCAAGGCAAGCAAACATTTTTCTTTCTTTCTTTATTTTCTTCAAAGACTCATTGGCCTTTTACAAGGTGTCCCAACACTATTAAATGAGGTCAAAGGTACCAAGTCTAAAATTTTCCTAAGTCAAGAGGGAAATAGTTTTTCATCTTATAAACGGAACCTATTGTGCACAGTGTGTGTATAACTTAAAGTGGAAGAACTAAGCTTGAATTCAATAGAAGTTTCAACAATTCATCAACTTTAGTAAGCATAATACAAACTCTAAGTCAAGTAAAAAGATAAAAATTCAATTTCTCCCATTTCATTTTGAAAATTTTTCCTTAATAACCATGGAGAGTAGAATAAAAACTTAAAAAATTTTAAAATTAAGCAAAAAGCAACTAAATTACCAAAATAACTTAGCATTATTAACAATACTTCCTTCCTCAACTCTCCCCCCAACCAAGCTGAACATTGTCCTCAATGTGACAAAAGCGATTGAAAAATAGGGAGGAAGTGGTACCTCTTTAGTGACATGGAGTTTGAGTCATATAGGAGAAACCACATGTTTCAAAGAAAACATAAGAGTTAGTGAGTAGAGGAAATAGAAAAATGCCAAGCTTAAACAAAAAAATGATGTCTATATATGATGTATCATCGGTAATACATCCAATCCCAAGACATCAAAACATGGAGCTATTTATACTAATATAATATGTAAAGACAAAAAGTAAAGAGATGATCAAATAATGGTAAGGTCTTGTGGAGTTGATGCATCTGTGGTGGCCTTCTGAGTGGGTTGGATCAGGACTTTGGCCTCTGTTCTGGTATTCTCCTTGGATGGCATAGTCTCCTCAACTGGAGCTCTCAGTTGGAGCTATGGGCTTTAATGGTTTAAGGAGGTCAGAAATGGAGTGAGAGGCTTCATGTATGTGATCCCAGGGTGCACGGGGCTCTCCTCTAGTCTTGGCCATGGCTTGGAAAGGATTTTTCGCACTTTGGATTTCAAGGTGCGAAAATTTCGCACCATGTTTTGATTTTCGCACTCGAATTCGCACCGTGCGAAATTTTCTTTCAGCTTGGCGCAGTTTTCTTGCAATAACCATAACTTTTTCGTTTCAACTCCAAATCGTGCACCGTTTGAAGCTCTAGACTCCTGACTTCCCAAGCTTTGAAACGAAATATGGTATGCATGAAATGGACTTCGTTAAGTGCTCCAAAAGTGGCTGAAATGACTGTCATCAAGAATGCTTCATGGCAGATTTCTTTTTGCTTCCCCTCCTTGCTTTTTGAGCTCCTCTTGATTTTGATAATCCAAAAACCTATATTACATCAAAACAAATTAGAATTAAAGCATTGAAATCAAAATTAAAACAAGTAATAAATAAAACAAAAAGCTATGGACTAGTTAGTCTTAAGAAAGACTAAGTCCATCAAAAAATTTTGATCCTGATTTAGCTTGCCCGGATCCCATATGAAGTTTGCATCCCTCACTTGAGATTTGCTCTGTATGATTTTTCCATACAAAGCTTGGAGGAAAAGTGGAGGGATGTGTTTCTTCATCATTTCTTCCTTGATGACTATCCTTTGTGGTGCTCCTTGTACATTAACATCATAGCCATCTTCCTCTATACTTTTCCCCTTTTTCTTTCCTTTTTCTTTCCTCCCTCTTTTCTTTCTCTATTTCACTTTCTTCCTTGTGCTCTAGCTTGCATGTGGGCAGATCAACCTCTTTATCACTCTCCTTAGCCTCCATTTCATGGATACCCTTTTGATTTTGATGAGGTTGAAAAGGAAAGTTTTCTTTCTCTTGCATTGTGTTGAGGTTGACAGACCTTGAGCTTGTGTATTCGAGATTGTCTGTCTTCTGAGACAGATCATTCAACTTCCCATCCATCTTTCTGTCTTGGCTGTCAATTTCTTGCCTGACTTGATCAATGATGGATTTTTTAGCTTCAACAAAGTCTACCATGACCTTGTTAAGATTCATCATATCTTGTTCAAGGTTTGAGGCTTGCTGTGGTGCTTGAGCAAGTTGCTGGTACCGAGGTGGCTGTGGTTTCCAAGAGAATTTTGGATGGTCCCTCCAATTGGAATTGTAGGTGTTGCAATCACCAAACATTTCCCTCGCGGCTGGAATGGTAGGACACTCTTCCACCAAGTGCTCATAAGATAGACAAATGGCACAAGGCATAGCTTGCAATGGTGTCTGAGAGATGGCTTGCACTTCTTGCATCTGGTCCATTTCTAGCTCTTCCAATCTCCTTTCCCCGGCAACGGCGCCATTTGATAACCAGAATCTTGGTAGCTTGGCATGTAAGGGTATCAACAAAATTTATACCTAAGGTCCTTACACTAAAGTAGCAAAGCTACTATAGCATAGTGGCTCTAGGATCGAACACTGGGAAGGGTTTTTACTTTAACTGGTGAAGTTCAGAGGATGGAGTGAACTTTTCTTAATAAAAATTAGGTTAAGATGAAAACATAAAAAGATGAAGGTGCTGTAAACTAAACTAACATGAAAATAGGTTAAAAGATGGAAAAATAAGTTTCTCAAAGCTTTGGATAGCCATGCTTAACTCACTGTGTAAAAATGGAGATTTTGGGACTGTTTACCTCGAGTTGGGGAAGCAACTAAGGTGATGCTTACTTCCCGAACCGGTATGAGTTTAACAACTGAGTTTTAGTCCTTGAAAACTTACAAAAAGGGTAGTTGAACCTCATAAATGTTCTTTTATTGGTATAGGTCATCTCCTCGACTTGCAATACAATGGCTCGTAGGAGATAACTAATGAACGTCAGTGGATCTAACAATAAGAATCCACTAAGACCAAAAGATTATCAAGTATTGGCCATTCAAAGCAAGTCAGAGGGATTAAAAGCTTTACTTTGAATGAAAACATTTATGAAGAAAATCTCCTTGCGAAATTTTCGCAAGGTGAAATTCACCTTGCTAAATGGTGTTCCCATGGCTTGATGCAGTTGTCTTTCGAAGGCCATATCTTCCTCATTGCAGCTCCAAATCATACACGGTTTGAAGTGTTGGATTCTTGACTTCCTGAGCTTTGAAATGGTATATAGCATGTAGAAAATGGACTTTAGGAAGTTCTCCAAAAGTTTGAAGGAAGACTGTAGCTTCTGTCCTCTGTTTTCTTCACTCTGTTTTCCTCTTTGCTTCTCTCCTTTGCTTGGCTTGTCTTAATGATCCAAAAAGCTATCAAAACACTAAAACTAGCCACAAATATGATTAGAAGTCATTGCTAGGTCCTTAACATGCCAATTGGAATAAGAATGGAGAACTACTACACAAAAGTGCTTAAAACATAATGAATTAAAGGCGCAAAATAGCACTTTTTGGGTAGTAATCACCTCACACCCCTGACTTGCATTTTCCAACTCTACTGTCAGTTCTTCAATTCTCTTGTCCTGCTCCTACAGAAGAGAAATATAAGAGACATGGGATTAGTTAAAGAGGAATGTAGGAGCATAACCATGAAATTAAATAAGCACAAAATAACAAGTTAGGGGGAAAGTGTTGAAGTATGATTAGAGCTAATTCTAAAACAAACAAATTCATTTATGATCAGACAGGCAGATAGAACAAGATGTTTATTCCAAGTTGTTGATTATCAATGCTAATCCCACTTTCATAGAGCTGAGTTGAATAGAACCATCAAGGTTCATGCCTCATTTCCTCTAATTGACAGTAGTTGGTTCATCTTTCTCTACTGTAGGCTAGAGTTCTCCCCAGTACATTGATGAAAATCATAAATGTGGCACAATGGACTATGCAAACTTGGTGAACACAACATATAAACATGATCATATAAATGCATAGCAGAAATTTTAAAAAGAGAGAACCATCAAACATTGTGTAAGGGTATGCTAAGACTATAACCAGCTTGAAACAAATTGATGAAATCATTACAACCATATTTAGTAATATATTCATTATCATCACACTTAACCTTCAATGTGTTCAAGCTATACCTATACCATCTCTACCATATCAAATTATACAAAGCCCTAGAAGTTTCCAAGCCAAAGATGTATTCTTCTTGGATATGTATACTCAAAACTTGGAGATAATCAAACTTATCAAAAAAATAAAAATAAAACTCGGAGATGATCAAGACCTTTATTTCAGAACCTAAGGTATAACACCTTGAAAAATCCAACACCAAGTAGGTCAACTAATGAGCGTGCTATGGTGCCCAATACCCTGTTTATTGCATTGCATCTGAGCGTTCTATACAAGTTATTGGACATTCTGGAATCTTGCTAATGGTTGCCTCTCCAAAACAATGGTCTAGGAGAATCAGCACCCAAGTAAGAGGTTTCAGGTATATATGGTACATAATCTTTTAGCTTGAACAAACACAAACTACTAAAAACTAAGTTTCTGAATAATGTTGCATCTTCTAATGCATATCACAGTTTAACTCTTAAAAGGCAAAATTACACTCCCTATTAACTAGCACTTGTTATCATCCTCAACTTGGAATTATAGATATCTTTGAAGATCACATCTGGAAATCTGGAGCCCGGGGCCACAACAGTATTTCTCAGCCCCTTGAAGTGTTTATAACAGAGGCACATTTGATGATTAGCAGTAGGAAGCCCACATGCACCTAGTGAATAATGTGCCTAGTTTTTTTAGCATTCTTTGCTGTATAAAGAACACTGAGAACATTAGCAGCAACAAAAGAGATGAAGATCTTACACTAAACATTCTATCCTAAAAATAGAATTTGTTGCATAATAGATCCCCTCAAAATGTAAAAATATTCTGGTCAAATTGATTGAATACGGTGATTTAATACTCAAAATGTAAGCTAGAGTATAGAGACATCAAGTGCCTTCCACATACACTTATGCGTGTATAATTGATATTGAATCAATACAGGTGAAGAAATGCATCAATAAAAAATACAACTTCCATAAATAAATAAAAAACAACCCTTAGTTGCATGCATAAGAAATACCTTCGACATTATATAGGGGTGGGAAAAAATGTAGCCATAATCAATCCTACACAAAATTCACTTCAAATGATTGACAAAGATAATTATTAGAACATATCCTTCTAATTATGATTAATTGGTGAGCCATAGTAGCACAAACTTCTTTGGCACCTATATCAAGAGGTTATAAGGTAAACTTAGAAATTTTTTAATCATACTCAGGGAGTGATACTCTTAATACACTAGTGGGTAGTTGAGATCATCTTGGTGAACAGTGTTGGATCAGTATGTTTTATGCCATGTAAGTTGGATGAAGAACAAAAACATGTCTCATAACTTAAAACCAGACAGAACATCAAATAATGAATGGACTAGCATTGCAGATCATTTAGCATGGCTCAGATAGCACGTACTCAACTGAGAAATACAACACCATCTAAAGTTAGCAATGATTCATACTCTACAATTATGTGGATGACTCACATGTAAAAGTACCAATTGAGACAAAAGCATCTTCTGGGGACATGCATCGATTTGCTCTCTTATGGCTACTGGCGGGACCAATTTCTTTAGAGAAGTTTGTGTCAGCGTATATCTCACCCAACCAATGGTTTTGGGCCATTATAATTTACTCCCAGATATTGATCAATACATTCTTGAATGCCTGCAGTAGAAAACAACAGGAACAAAAAAATTTTTCTCAATGTCCAAAAAATAGAAAATCATAAATACACAAACTTTTCTTAGCTTGGACAATGAGGTTCATTTATGTTGGATTCTGCAACTTCTAAGATTTATTTTTCATGGGCAAGCTTAGAGATCTTATACGGGGTTGAAATTGGAGCAGATGCAGATGCAGGAAAATAAATGCACACGAATCCAAAAACATAATAATAATAGAAAAAGAATATAAAAGAAGCAAAAAAGGCACACAAGTTCATGTTTACAAACATATTAATAATGAGATTAATTATAGAAAAATAGAGAAGCAAAAAGGAAAACATCTTGCTAGTCATCCACTCGAGAAATGCCAATAAGAGATGCAACGAGTAGGGAAAGAAACACAATGCAAAGTTTTGCAACATGGCCTCTATTGTCAAATGGTTGTATTTGCCAGATAAGTACAATGATAGAAAACCTAGGCCAGAAAAAGACCTTGAATATTGAATCAAAATCTCCTCAAAGCTAAGACACTTGCTAAACAAGATTATGCAGATAAAATTAAACAAGTGCTCTATATGAAAATTTTATTTCTTAGCCAAAGCAATAAAAATAAATAAATAACCAAATCTCATCATTCTTCTATGATTAAAGAAGTTTAGATTGATAGTTTACTAGACAAAAGAATCCACGATGATCATCTAAGTGGAAGTATGACAAAATAAAATGGAAAAAATACCTCTTTGTTCTGTTTTATCAATGGAAGGTTGAGAGGTGAGCAACAATCACTAGTAACTCCAAAAACCTCCAGGTTGTGTCTTGTTAAATCATTGATAACCCCTAAAAATTCAATCTTTAAGAAGAAAGTAATGAACTTGAAAAAATCTCTAAATTTAACCTCAAGTTGAAAATATTATTAGTTTAAGTTTCACTATCATGACTTATGAGGTTATCCGATTCCTACTTTTGGGGGGTGGAGGGTCTGCACATCACTAAAATAACTAGATATGAACTCTTCAAAAGACAAAAAAAACTCCATCAAACTTCAAGCCAAGCACTTCAAATATAACATAAGTTGTAAACCACTATTTGATGTTCATAATACAAATGTTGTCCAAATCAACTAAGATACTTGAAACATCAGAAAATAGATTATCAACAAAAGATGAAGAAACAAAATGAATGAAAACTATCTTAAATTAAACCTATTTTCCCAAAGACACTTCCCAATGCCTACTTGGTTAAGACAGTAAAAAAATTTAGCAGAATAAAACAAAGCAATGCATCCATCAACCAAATAATAATAAGCATATCTAACTCCATGGACATGTAAGTTGAGATATCCGGTCATAAATGATTCCAACAAAAGGTGGTTCATCTGTAAAAAGAAAAAATAGAATATGCTGATGTAAAAGCACCATTTTAAATCAAAATGCATTAAACAACCATTGCTGGCAGGCAAACATGAAGCAACCGCATATTTGATCATTCCAGTTCAACCTGATCTCTGCATTCTATGACAAAACTAAAATACTAAATCAAGTATGCCTGCAATGCAATAATAATTACTCATGAAAATTCATTTTGCATATGATAAGGGATAAAAAAAGCTGGATTAACCTACTGGATTGGAAAGATATTAATTGATATAGTCATAATATTGAGTTGAATTGAGGAGGCCTTACACTCTGAATAAAAGCAATCCTTAAAATCATGATTATTACACAGCTTAATGATTTAAAACTGTAGTTTCAGTATGAGAAACAATTGCTCTTAGATTAGTTCGATGAAAATGGCACTTAGTAAAAACTTACTAATTTTATGGATGAAACATAATGCATAATGGGAACAAAATTAGTAGATACCAATATCTCTATGCAGTTGGCCCTTAAATTTATACCACAGCTTCCAAAGGAAAAAGAGCTTGAGGTGCCCTACTTCTAGAGATGAAAAACCTTGAAAGGATGAAGTTCAAAGGATGAAGTTACCGAAATCATCATAGGGGCAAATGGCTTTGACTCTTTTCGTTGCTCAACTGGAATTGGAGAATAACTTACACTCTGAACTTGGAACCTTATCTGTAGCAGAACACCAAAAGTTAAGGCAAACCACAACTGAAAGTTTTAGCATAATTATAGATCTATAAACAGAATTATGCAACATAAACCTTGTCTATCCCATCTATAGGAAATTTTTGTTCTTGATTATCCGATATCCATATGACTTGACTCCTAGAATTCCATAAAAGGAAATAAGTCCTTACACTATACATACAGCTGTAAGGAGTAGCCATGAAATGAGTGAAAAAAGACAAAAGAAAAAAAGAAAGCAAATGGTGAAATACTAAACAATCTAATTTTAATTCCATTAAAAATTTAAATGTAGGTGAGATTTTTTTATGGGTTAGGCTCATAGTGGGATGGATTTGGCATAAGATGGACCAGTCTGTAGACGTCTTCAAAGAATCCAAGAGATACTGTCCATTACAGATTCAATATCAGCAGTATGCAGATATTAGATAGGTGTTATTCATGATGATGACACAAAATAGAATTCACCATATCTTACTTAAAAATTTTAGCTTCACCTCTCATGTAGCAGAATTAGCTTGGCCAAGTAGTAGGCAGAATAGAAATCAATTTCTTCAACCTAGCCAATAGTTTCTCATATTTCATGACTCTCTTAGAACTACGCACCTGCAAAGAGGTCATGGAGTAATCTCTTTAGCTCAACGAAAATTTCATATACCAATGTATTTTTTATAGTCAGTGGTAAATTAATCTAAAAGCACCTAACAGAAAGGGGGTCACAACCCAAATATATCGGAAGTATGCAATGGGTGCCCAAAGTAAAAATGGTAAACCAAAAAACCAATTATGATGTATCTATATAGTTTTTAGAGGGCTTCAATCTTGGGCATGCCTACATTTACAAACAAAAATCAAAATAGGAACAGTTATATTATAAAGTCTGAGTCATGATGAGAATGTCTTATGATCACATCCCTTTCTCCAGCAGCCACGACTTCGAATTGTAACATTACTCATGTCTTTATGGTTGTCAACCATCTTATTTTCCAATTGTCGCCTACAATTACGAAATAATAATAATAATAATAACGTAATTTTTATCTGTATCGTTGAAAGTAGCAAAAAACAAAAGCACCTAATGAAATTCACAACACAACAAAAAAAGGAAGTCAATAGTATGATGGTAGCTCTTTCACATGATACTAACAACTTTAACATAAAGATCCAAACAATCCAAGAAATGAGAACTTACAACTGGCATGTGCAAGTGAGATCGCATTAATGAGGAGAACCTTGGTATTTTCTTATTCTTCTTTTCTCAGTGCTTTCCCAGCTTACGAACCACCTCCAGATTCCGCACCATTAAATTTCCATTGATAAAGCCTACATGCTCAAATATTCAAACAGTAAGCCTCTATATGTTTCAACAGATATAATTCTGGTATAAAGTTTTTAGTAATAAACTATCAAAATCACTTGACAAGGTACTTATCACAGAAAAAAATAATAATAAATAAAATACTTCATAGGGTATTCATTATAGTGTGTGTCTTCTCTTATCAAAACTCGTAAGGACACTAATTTATTGGCTTAGTTCATATGTATTTAATTGTGATTCCAAGAAAAAGTCTTCTTTTATGCCTGAGTATTTTTTATTGGAAAGGTAATTCCCTCAAATATAAATTTTCAAGAGAAACAAACAACAAAGAAAAAAATAGAGGGCGCCACCTTCTGATTATGCACTGCCGGCACCACCAGCCCCACTCTCATGCAAGTACGGTTCCATCATTGACCTTGCCTGTCTAAGGTGGCCTCTATTAATCAAATTCGACATGCCTTCAAGACCTTATCTCTAGCATTGTTTGCCGCATTAGTAACCAAAGTATCGACCAGCCTCTGTCGATATAGATGCATCTTGTCTTGCACAACACACACCAAAATCATAGGCTGGTTTGGTAAAAATTCAAATAAACCAATTTCTAAAGTCTTGGTTGCACTTACCTCCGTGATTGAATGTGCTAGTGTCGCCTCGTTCCAATGTTCCATGTACTTGATTGCGAACATGCCACAATCATATCTACACCACCAATTGCATTACACCAATCATATGCATACATCAAGCATAAAAGACAAATACATCAGTACCGAATATTTAATGATAATTAAAATAATAACGATTAAAGTAATCTACCCATTTAGTTGTTGCACAATTTGGGGTTGCACATGCTGGAATTTTGAGACCTCTAATCACCTGAGCATGCCATGAGCATGGAATGCTTTATCAATTGCATCAGACAAATGTCTCGATACGACACTTATCCCGTTACCCCTTCTTAAAGGCAATGAAGATAAGATTTCGACCCTTGAAGCTGGAATATTGACCAACGTGCCAATGGTTGTTGTCGTAGACGGGAAAAAATAGCTACACACATATTGATGACATTGCCATTAATAGGTTAGTAGGGCACTATAATATGATAATTAAATGAAACAAAGACTTTGACCATGATGCCATTATACTAGGTTTGACGTACCATATCACAACTTGAGAAATCATGGCCCGGAAATTCAGCATGAAGGAACATCCGACACCGCTCTCTGATTTCATGCTTTTTGGCCTTTGCCGTAAGGCTGGCTAGCACCACCTGGCCATTTGTTCTTACAGCTCACCACATAGTCTCTAATTTAAAATAATAGAGAAACGCATTAAAGAATTATGATTAAGGCCTCACGGAAAATGATGGGTCGAAATAGTGCGCACGCGGTGGTATAGCTTGTTCTGCATTCATCATTCGGCATACCACTCCGATAATCTGAAAATGTACACATGTAAATGACCATAAAACATAATAATGTGCATCTTATATAACGAGCAAGGCAGAATAGAAATCTTTGAGACATACCACACTATTTAGCCAACGGCCTTCATTGAGCAAAGAAAGCTCATCCCATGTTATATATGTGCCATGCATCTCGCACAAGATCTCGCTGCCATGTCAAAAATGTGTTAAGTCAACAGCCATAAACATTAACAATAATGTCAACTTTAACAAAAAATGGTGAATTCATGTGAAGTACCTTGGCTCACCGTCTTCTGACAACGCATAATCCGCAACCAACCTTTCTTGTTGGCTGATTTTAGGAAATAGTTGAACACATTGAGAGACAAAAGGGGATTTGCAAATGGCGGCTGGCTTGACAAGCCTTTTCGCTGTGTGTTTAAATCTCCGCCTAGGAGTAGGAGAAGGTTGTTTGCTGCCACAGCCTTCTTGAACACCCATTTGCACCCCTTTAAGTGATTGCAATTCAACACTCTTTTGTGAAGGTGGGAATGTGTCGTGGTTAATACATGGGTCATCATCTACTACTGCACCGGTGACTCTTTGTTGGCCAGAATGAGTGTTTGCGGCATCGATTCATTTTCTCATCATTTCATCACTATAAGGATGCACATCGGTGCTTCCCTCATCTTTTTTTCTTTCTACATTCACAGCTTCTTCTAGTGGGGTGAGTGCATAGCCACTTTGTCCTCCATTGGACCTTCCACGTAGTGTGGCAATGTCTTGTGCCACAGATGAAGCGAGACTCATAAGATGTTTGGAATTCTGACTCAGTCGTGCTTCAATGGTCTAGGGTTTTGGAAAATGAATATCAATTAGCACAGTCAACTAGAATGAGGATGGTGCTCAAGTTTTTTTGTGAAGTAATAAAGTCGTAGTGCCATGGCGTACCTCAGTTGGGTCATTAGAGTGTGAGCAACCCTCCTCGTATGGATGTCCATCATTATGTGCAGAAGGTTTGCTTTCTTGTATAACCTGCCCATACATCAAACAAACATTGATGATTACGTTTGAAACATAAATTAATGATAACACCAAACTACGTTTATGAAGTTGCTGAATTTTAGCATACTTGGACATGGCCATAATTGCCATAGGTGTGTATTTCGGTAGCCAAGCGCCTCTTGACTTGCTCATTTGTCCATGCAGCCGAAAGTGGACTGCGGACTTCAACTTGGAAAGCCGTCATATAGAACTTTGTGATATAGAAAAGCTGTGAATTGGGTATCAAATATAAGTTGGTTAGAGAAGCTATTACAATATCAACAAAAGAAGAAATTATTTTGGTAAACGCATACAACATTAATGTAGAGAGGTTGAGAAACGAATACCTGAAGAAACAAGACACAACCTCTAATGTATGTCGGGTGACTTGTACGATAGTCCCTTATCCCATCCTCGACATATTGGAGAACAAACTTGGCCCAATTTTTGCACACCCCCACTTCACTATCCTTAACTGTGTCCCATAAGTCATGAATACCTTCTTGTTTTGAGTTGGGGGCAAGGATAGTGGCACAGGCGAAAATGAGGAAGGATTTCATGAATTCTTCACCAACTGGTAGATCACGCAAATTAGCTTCCAATATTTTAATGTCATATGTGTGGTTGGGTGTGCCACGCCTATTGTAGATGAGAATGTCAACGCCATTGTCCGGGATGCCCAACACCTCTCTAACATCTTTGGGCGTGACTGGGACAACAACTTTTGTTTCCATGCATAAGTGGTGGTAGCCAATGTCGTACTTGGCGACTATCCACGTTATTAGCTCATAACGCAATTCTTTACAACCAAGCTGCAGCAAGCCCCTGAATCCCATATCGCTAATGGCATTTTTCTTATCCATTGGGAGGGTATCCATGATTGATAGGAATTTCTTTCCCGAGCAGCGGGATTTTGGTAACTTAACCTACGACATAAAAGAAGGAAAATATATTACAAATATGTCGCAATTCCAGAGTTAAGCCTCAAGGGCAATAGTTTTAAAAGTAGGTTAAAGGGTTGTTGAATATTTTACTGCTTCAGATCTTGATGGAACATGGCTTCTCCGTTTCCTTTGTCTGCTATCCATGTGTTTAATAAATGAAGTGCTTCTTTTCCTTGAGTATTTTCAGCAACAGCGTAGACTAGTAGTTGGGGAAAATTATGCACTAAGAGATTGTGAATGGAGCATCATTGTGATAATAGCAATATAAGGGGTAGATGCTGCATCTGCACAATGAAATGAGCAGTTTTATATATGTATGCATCATTAACAGCATAACAATCTTAAAATGCTACATGTATAGTGTTGTAGTTGTATCAATTGATCAGAATTGATCTCAAATATAATAAAAATGAGTTCAGAGGTCAAAGAAAATTAATAAAGTTTACATAAAACAGTTGTCCCTATGTCTGGGAATGATGGATTTTGATTTACAACCTGTATAAGTTTGTTTAGTACAACAATAACATTTTTTCAAGTATTGTACAACACAGTTCTTAATAAATGGGAGCTTGATATTTACAATATACCTTAAATTGGAATAAAAAAAAGTACACCACTATATGGTTTTCAACAAGATTAGCCTACTAAGAAATAAAACAAAAGGAATTATGATAACAATCTTGATGTAATATTACCCATTGCAACACACCAATGAAAAGTGTTACATATGTGTTCTTGGTTGGTAACAACCTTTAAAAGAGTATTCAAAACATGTAATGGATATACAAAAAACACATAGTTTCAGTCATGGAAGAATGTGACAGCATTGCACTTAAGACAAAGGGTTCTTGCATGTTTTCCTGTTGTGCCCGGAAGTATGACATCTTAAGCAAGAGACAATCCGTTTATCTTGAAATTGGGACTCAATGCGCTTCTTTCTTGGTCTACTGGAAGGCCGCTTGGTATGGGGAGGGTTAAGAGAGAGGAAAACTTCACCAGTGATAGATCGAACCAAACCATCATTAGCGACCATTGGCATGTCATGGGTCTCTATACCGGAGAAGGAGCCTGAGTAAATCAGCTCTTGCATTGGGAATTTGTACCAATCTTGAACAAAATCAACAACATTCTGACCAATGGAAAGAATAACGGTTGTTGCATGTTCACAAGGGATGCCCAACATTTCCCAACCCCTACATGTGCAAGTACGCTTCATAATGTCCACATTCAAGAAGGTGGTTCTGATAGAAATCCCAAATATTCCATTCATGAAAGGAGTGACCAGATACACCTCACCCTTGGCAATTTTTTGTTGCACTTTTTCTTCAATTTTTGGCCCTATGCATCCCTTCCAATTGTTTGATTCCTCTTTATGTTTGACAAGCATAGAACCTAACTTAGCCATATGCTCCATTAGAAATGTACAAATGGAGTGATGTCTTTCATTCCTTAGCCAAGCATTAAACAACTCGGCAAGGTTTGTGGTCATTTTATCCCATCTTTGTTTTGGGAATTTGGACATAGCCCAATGTTCAGGTTCATTTTCTTCAACCCATTTGGCCAAAGCGTCATTGTATTTCTGTAGTTCAAACATGGAAACATTGTAATCGTGCTCTAACCTTGCATAGGCAATACTATCAAGGAATTGGAGTGCATTTACTTTACCTTTGTTCCTTCTTGTGTTATGTTTGCTCAAGAAAGAGCTGAAATTTTCCTTCAAGTGACGGTAATAGTAGTTTGCAAGCCCAAACACTTTAGGAACACTACAAAGGAGAGCAGGATGTCTATCTAAGATAATAACGACTTCCTTATCTCCAACAACCTTCTTCAAATTTTGCAAAAACCAAGACCAATCGTCATAATTTTCTGAGCTCATCACGCCAAAGGCTAAGGGGAACATGGCGTCATTAGCATCGTATGTGGTCGCTGAAAATAGCGCACCTATATATGGCCCACTCATATGGGCGGAGTCAATAACTATGATTGGTCGACACCTCATTACAAACCCTTGGATAGATACCGAATGAGCAACAAAGAGTTGCTCAAAATGTCCATCACTTGAATGCCGCAACTCAACAATGCTTCCTGGATTTGTTGCAACCATTTTCTCACACATCCAAGGCAAGAATTTGTAATAATATTTGAGTTCTCCATAAATGCACTCATTTGCCTTCTCCTTGATATTCCATGCTTGAAGATACGTCAATTACATCCCATGTTGCCTTTGAAAGTCCTTACAAATTTGGTGAGGTTGGTAATCGGGAGTGGACCGGATGACATCATCAATAAGCAATGAAGCCCGATTAGATCTCACTAAAGGTTGGCATGCGGCAACATCTTCCAAACTATGATTATGGTGGTTATGAAAAGTGTGAACTTAGATGATGTTCGAATCCCCAATTGCACAAGCTGTGACTTTCCAAGGACATTTAGTAACTGTGCAACAATTGTCATGTGTTTCGTACTATTCCTCTTGAAGCGATAATGGAATCTAGTAGCAATTGACATCAAATAAACGGCATCACGGAACTCGGCAGCATTGGGGAAGGTATGTCCACTACCCATAATGGAATTTTCAAACCGCCTTGAGTCACGTTCAAGTATATTTGCTTCCGCACATCTATGGGAAAACCCATATGACTCAATTGTAAGAGAGTCATTACAAATATTAATTGGCATTTCGCCATCGGATGGAAGTAGGTGTGCAGAATTCGAACCAACAATAGGAGAAGGGGCACTACAAAGGAAAAAAAAAAAAAAATCATCCATCTACATATATTTGAAGAAAAGTTAATAGACATAGTGGATGTGATGTTGGGAAGGCTATCAGTACCTATTCGGTGCTATACATCCTTCAACAACTTCACTTAATGATGAGACATAGACGTGACAAAAAATTTTGTTGAATCAAAACATCTTAAGTAGGGTTGCATCATCATGCAACGGTAGTAAACATGATGGCTCAAACTTGACTGTGAATTCCAATTTGATAGAATTCTGGTCAAAGTGCAGTGCATCACACAATTTTGTAACGAAATTACTATGTGACATATGCCGGCTAACAACCATCGATTCACTACGACCACCCTGATATTGAACAGACCCTCCAACACATTTAACTAGCTAACCGCCTTCATGAATGTAGCAGAACATGTCCTCTTCCATCACCTTAATTAAATATAAACTTGTTACAAAAAAAATGACAACAAAAGTAAATAGGGATTATGTATGAATATAATGATGAAGGAAAGAGGAGAAGAGAAAGGTCATAAAGGGGTCATCCTCGGGCCATGTGATGGTAATCGAACGTCTAAGATTTTTTTTCTTAGTGACACATAAGACATAGAGGAAATGAGGGAGCATGGATTAAAGGGCCCCTTTCTATATTCAAATCCTTAATATATACATGTATCCATAATCTAATGCCATGAAGTTGCTTAAGGAATATGAATGGTGGCTTCCTTCCTACCCACCTTTCCCATGTCCTCATCTCCAACCGATTTTCTATGTTTCTTTCCACTTCCATTCCTCATCATCCTAAAAACATAATTACATCTTATAACAGTTATCGAAAAGAACCTTTTACCAGGGACAAGACATTAATAGTTAAATGATCGCACATATCGAAGAGGGACATTCTTTTGATGCAATTAGTTTAGGCCTAATAGTTAAAATCTGCATGCTCACTATAAGTCCCCAAAAATACATCCTTTATTTGCTTATTAGTTACATGATGGTATTTGTAATAGTGAAATACTGTTCTTGGAACCAAGCATGTTATGTGTGTGTGTATTAATTCACCTATCCTTGATGAAATTTGACAACTACAACACCTACTAAAAATACTTGTAAACAAAGGGTGTTCCTCTCTTTGTCTCATCCCTTAAAGACCTCCCAATTTAATAGGTTCAATGTCCCTCTCCATCTCCCCCCAACGCACACACAAAAAGTGAATACTTCAAAACCCATGAAATGGAAGATCTTCCATAATGGGCATCCCTCTACCCATCTACTTATCCAACAACATTTAACCCAACTTGGGAGAGCTTCTAAGATGTTAAAAGCAGGGTTTGAAGGTCAAATGCAGCTTTTAAGAGAGTATTTGGATAGAACTTTCAACAATGGCCATGTACATTCAAACGTGATTTATTTACATTTTGGAAAATCAGGAAGACCCAAGGTTTTCCTCAAACATGAAGCAGGGAGAAAATTTTTATTTGATTAAAATGTTTAAAAATGTGCAAATTATCCTTCTTTGAATAAAAGTATTTTTAAAATACAATTCCCAAACATAAAATGCAACCCGACGACAATATCTACTTCTACTTCCACCTCTACTGCACAAAAGTTAATGCTATCCCAAACAAGCCTTTAAGATCAACTCTTTATGTGGAATATGCAAGCAGTGCACTAACTACAATAGGCAACACAAGGAAGGACAAAATCCAACAACACAACCAAAAAGATAAATTAAAATTAAAAGAAGATCATAAAAGCCCTCTTTGTATTAAACTAACAACATAATTTCAAAAATAATGGTTTCAACAAGACACAAAATAATTCCCGTTAGCATTCTAGCAACATCAGACAATGAAAGAATAAGAATTTGAAATTATTTTAAATTTTAGAATATATGCCTAGCAGTGAGAAAGTTTCTGAAATTATTCATGTTCACTGTTCTTTTATAGGAAAAAAAAAAAAAAAAACATGGAGCCCTAGAACTTGTAAAGTTTTTTAAATCCATTTCTGGGGAGTTCCACAACATGTCATATAGATTTGACCTAAAGGACAAAAAAATGTCACCGCAACTTCTAAGTTCTACCCATTCAGAAATATATTAAAGTTTCCCATTTTCAAAATTTTCAATATTTCTAGCAATGCTAAACTGTGAACCCATAAAAACAATTCAGTGAAGTCCACAAATGTTAGAATTTCAGACCAAAACATCAAGCATAAGGTAAAGAAACTTAGCAATAATTATATACATATACGCACGCATACCTTAAGTAATGTCTTGCCAAAACTTGCTTCCTCTTCAGTAATTATAAACTGATGTGCACTTCATGTTGTTTTAGTTCAGGGAAAACATCACCCATCACTTTTACAATAATGTTTACGAGGCTAGTTTTAACAAAAATGGTCAGTATATAGAGTTATGAATTAGTAACAAAAACTGTGAACGAAGTTTCAAGTGGTCCTTTATGTGAAAAATTAGGGAAAAAAGATACAAGAAAAACTTCATTAAATGCCTACACAGGGGAAAATTAAAAGAAACCTAAGCACCATTGTCATTTCTACCTATTGAAGAATCCTTCTTGTGCTTTCAGAACTTCACTTCCATAACAAACAGCTTTACAGAGAATATGCCTCAGAACGTATTCACGACCCTCATTGTCTACAGAGTAAGTAAGGTAGTCATGAATATTGCTTTGAAAAAAGTTACACTGAGATAATAAACAAAACAAGGAGAATTAGATCTTCATACACCACTCATCCCCAGCATCTACTTCCTCCCAACACCACTCATCCCAAAAAAAAATATTGATGCGACTCATGGTAGCTTAGCTTTAAAGGCGTATCAACAAAATTTATACCTTAGATACTATTACTAAAGTAGCCAAGCTACTATAGCATAGTGGTTCTAGGATCGTTCACTGGGAAGGGTTTTCGCAAACACAAGTGATATTCAAATTAGGAAAGTAGGTGATTTTCTTATGGATGTTAGCTTTAAAAGAAGATGTAAATGTTTTAGAAAGATTTAAACTAATTTAAGCTAACATTAAAGACTAAAATGAAAGGGTGTAAAAACAAGTTTCTCAAAGATAGGATAGCTATGCTCTGGCTCTTATGCAAATTGGAAATCTCAGGATAGGCTCCTCGCGTTGGGGTTGCAACTATGGTGATGCTTGCTTCCCGAACCGATATGGATTTAGCAAATCAAGTTTTAATCCTTTAAAATGGCAAAACAGATGGTAGTGAATTTCATCAATGGTTATTCACCTTAGACTTCCTTTGAATGGCTCGTAAGAGATAACTAATGGTCTAAAGCCAAAAGCTTACCAAATATTGGCAACTCAAAGTCATTCCAAGTGATAAACTCACCTTTCAATGGCCATTGAAATTGGTTCTAATGGATTAATGCAAAACTTGGAATTGAAAACCTCACCTTCCAATAGCTCGTAGGAGATAACTAATGGATAGAAATCCAAAAGCTTATCAAGTATTGGCCATTGGAAGTTGTCTAATGGAAATAAAAACTAAACTTTGCATTAATGAACCATTAATGAAAAATGACTACCTTACCTTCCGGGTGCAAGAAATTTCCATGGGAATGCATCCAAGCTATCACATAACATCCATACTTTGAGAAACTTAAAAGGTTAGCCTCTCATCCTTGGGGATTTCATCCACCAAGGATGTTTGGCTACTAAGAAAATAAGAAAGAAAAGAAAAGGAGAAACAGAGCAAGGCTCTGTGGTATATTTCAATATATATGGGTATATTACATATTTTTCTCCATCTGTTTCAACGGATGCAAAGGAGTATATATAGAGAAGCTTTTCCATCCTTCCTAGCTAAGAAATCTTATGATTGGTGGATTACAAGGAGAAGAATGGAAATTTATACAAAAATATATAAAAGAAAAGATCTCATGTGGAGTCGGCAAAACAGGGGAAGGGGTGTGCGAAATTCGCACACCTGATCAGGAGGTGTGCGAAATTCGCACACCATTCAGAAGGTGTGCGAAATTTTCGTACACCTGGAGCAGTTTTCTTCCAAAGGTCATAACTTCCTCGTTTCAGCTCCCCGTGCACGGTTTGAAGCGTTGGATTCTTGACTTCCTGAGCTTTGAAATGGTATATAGCATGTAAAAAATGGACTTCGGGAAGTGCTCCAAAAGTGCCAAAGAAGACTGCAGCTGCTGTCCTCTGTTTTCCTCCTTGCTTCTCTTTGCTTCTCTTTTGCTTTTCTTTGCTTCTCTTTGCTTTTCTTTGCTTTTCTTCTTTGGTTGGCTTGTCTAAGTAGCTCCTCCATCATTTGGCATGCTTGAATTGATTCATAAGCTGATATAAACATGTAAACTTGCCACAAAATGGTTAAAACCAATTACTAAGGACCTTAATGAATTAATTGGGTTAAATGAATATGATTACTACCTAAAGGTGCTTAAAACCATTATAATTAGGTCTACAAAATAGCACTTTTTGGTAGTAATCACAACTCATGGTAGCTTAGCTTTAAAGGCGTATCAACAAAATTTATACCTTAGATACTATTACTAAAGTAGCCAAGCTACTATAGCATAGTGGTTCTAGGATCGTTCACTAGGAAGGGTTTTCGCAAACACAAGTGATATTCAAATTAGGAAAGTAGGTGATTTTCTTATGGATGTTAGCTTTAAAAGAAGATGTAAATGTTTTAGAAAGATTTAAACTAATTTAAGCTAACATTAAAGACTAAAATGAAAGGGTGTAAAAACAAGTTTCTCAAAGATAGGATAGCTATGCTCTGGCTCTTATGCAAATTGGAAATCTCAGGATAGGCTCCTCGCGTTGGGGTTGCAACTATGGTGATGCTTGCTTCCCGAACCGGTATGGATTTAGCAAATCAAGTTTTAATCCTTTAAAATGGCAAAACAGATGGTAGTGAATTTCATCAATGGTTATTCACCTTAGACTTCCTTTGAATGGCTCGTAAGAGATAACTAATGGTCTAAAGCCAAAAGCTTACCAAATATTGGCAACTCAAAGTCATTCCAAGTGATAAACTCACCTTCAATGGCCATTGAAATTGGTTCTAATGGATTAATACAAAACTTGGAATTGAAAACCTCACCTTCCAATAGCTCGTAGGAGATAACTAATGGATAGAAATCCAAAAGCTTATCAAGTATTGGCCATTGGAAGTTGTCTAATGGAAATAAAAACTAAACTTTGCATTAATGAACCATTAATGAAAAACGACTACCTTACCTTCCGGGTGCAAGAAATTTCCATGGGAATGCATCCAAGCCATCACATAACATCCATACTTTGAGAAACTTAAAAGGTTAGCCTCTCATCCTTGGGGATTTCATCCACCAAGGATGTTTGGCTACTAAGAAAATAAGAAAGAAAAGAGAAGGAGAAACAGAGCAAGGCTCTGTGGTATATTTCAATATATATGGGTATATTACATATTTTTCTCCATCTGTTTCAACGGATGCAAAGGAGTATATATAGAGAAGCTTTTCCATCCTTCCTAGCTAAGAAATCTTATGATTGGTGGATTACAAGGAGAAGAATGGAAATTTATACAAAAATATATAAAAGAAAAGATCTCGTGTGGAGTCGGCAAAACAGGGGAGGGGGTGTGCGAAATTCGCACACCTGATCAGGAGGTGTGAGAAATTCGCACACCATTCAGAAGGTGTGCGAAATTTTCGCACACCTGGAGCAGTTTTCTTCCGAAGGTCCTAACTTCCTCGTTTCAGCTCCAAATCGTGCACGGTTTGAAGCGTTATATTCTTGACTTCCTGAGCTTTGAAATGGTATATAGCATGTAAAAAATGGACTTCGGGAAGTGCTCCAAAAGTGCCAAAGAAGACTGCAGCTGCTGTCCTCTGTTTTCCTCCTTGCTTCTCTTTGCTTCTCTTTTGCTTTTCTTTGCTTCTCTTTGCTTTTCTTTGCTTTTCTTCTTTGGTTGGCTTGTCTAAGTAGCTCCTCCATCATTTGGCATGCTTGAATTGATTCATAAGCTGATATAAACATGTAAACTTGCCACAAATGGTTAAAACCAATTACTAAGGACCTTAATTAATTAATTGGGTTAAATGAATATGATTACTACCTAAAGGTGCTTAAAACCATTATAATTAGGTCTACAAAATAGCACTTTTTGGTAGTAATCACACCCCCCAACCGACTCATTGCTAGTCCCTTAGCAATGGAGGAGATAAAAACTAAGTAAACTATAATAATATACATAAAAGAGATCATGCAAATCACTCCAAAAAATGATATGAGTGGCATGATTGGATCAAACTCTCACATGGCAAGTCAAAGATATAAAACTCAATCATCAACAAGAGTCATCAAATAACTTACCTATCACAACATGCAAAGAGTGGGCATTATGCAAATTTGAGTATCAAAATAATTTCCACTCCCAAAGGACCAACTCTTAATCTTCCACAAAAATCTATGTGTTATTTATTAGTTTCCGAATATAGTATGTCAAACTAATCTCTCCCCTCAACCTAGTTCTTTTCAAAGCTTAGCAAACTAATCAACCTCCAATAGGCTAAGAACACACCTCTTTCACAATTTTTTTCTTGTAGGAGTGCAAAGCTTAAAGGCATTCTTTTCTAAATTGTCCATGTAACGGGGGTCCATCGATGACTCCCAACCAATCAAGGTTTAGGGCATCAAGCTTTAAGGATCTTTCAACCACTAACTCCTCGGATTTTACCCCGGACTTTTGAGAATAAATTTTTAAATACCCAAGCAACTACAATATGTTAAACTCCACCTATCCACCCTTGTAACGAGCATTGAGGTCGGTGACTCCCAACCAATTAAGGCTTAGGGCACCAGGTTTTAAAGATTTTCACCATATACCCCTCGGACCTTGCTCGGGTTTCAAGGCAAGCAAACATTTTTCTTTCTTTCTTTTTCAAAGGCTCATTGGCCTTTTACAAGGTGTCTCAACACTATTGAGGTCAAAGGTACCAAGTCTAAAATTTTCCTAAGTCAAGAGGGAAATAGTTCTTCATCTTATAAACGGAACCTATTGTGTTTAGTGTGTGGATAGCTTAAAGTGGAAGAACTAAGCTTGAATTCAATAGAAGTTTCAACAATTCATCAACTTTAGTAAGCATAATACAAACTCTAAGACTATGGCAATAAGATAAGAATTTAATTTATCCCATTTACTTTTGAGAATTTTTCCTTAATAACCATGGAGAGTAGAATAAAAACTTAAAAAATTTTAAAAATTAAGCAAAAAGCAACTAAATTACCAAAATAACTTAGCATTTAATAACAATACTTCCTTCCTCAACTCTCCCCCCAACCAAGCTGAACATTGTCCTCAATGTGACAAAGCGATTAAAAAATAGGGAGGAAGTGGTACCTCCTGAGTGACATGGAGTTTGAGTCATGTAGGAGAAACCACATGTTTCAAAGAAAACATAAGAGTTAGTGAGTAGAGGAAATAGAAAAATGCCAAGTTTTAAACAAGAGTTGATGTCTATATATGATGTATCATCAGTAATACATCTAATATAAAGCATCAAAACATGGAATTATTTATACTAATATAATATGCAAAAAATTAAAGAGATGATCAAGTAATGGAAGGGTCCTGTGGAGTTGATGCATCTGTGGTGGCCTTCTGAGTAGGTTGGATCAGGACTTTGGCCTCTGTTCTGGTATTCTCCTTGGATGGCATAGTCTCCTCAACTGGAGCTCTCAGTTGGAGCTATGGGCTTTGATGGTTTAAGGAGGTTAGAAATAGAGTGAGAGGCTTCATGTGTGTGATCCCAGGGTGCGCGGGGCTCTTTGACTGCTCTGGGGAGCTGTGGCATAGCCTCCTCGGGTCTTAGGCATAATGGAGTAAAGAAATGAGGCTTAGAGGCTTAGGTTTGGGGAGAGTAGGGATGAAGAAGTTGAAATTTTCGCACAGGGCACTATTCACCCGCGCAAATGCAAAAGTGTGGCTCCTTCAAATGGCCATAACTTCTTCGTTTCAAATCCAAATTGATCACCGTTTGAAGCACTGGACTCCTGACTTCCTAAGATTCAAAATGACATATGGCATGCATAATTTGAGCTCCAGAAAGTGCTCCAAAAACGTGTCCAACAGTAGCAAAAAAAAAATGGGTGCGGCTGCAATATTTCCGTTTAAGCTTTGCACAGCCGTCTTCAAACGGCCATAACTTCTTCGTTTCAACTCCAAATCAAGCACCGTTTGAAGCTATGGACTCCTGACTTCCCAAGCTTTGAAATGAGATATAGTATGCATGAAATGAACTTTGGGAAGTTTTTCGCACAGGGGAGGGGGGGTGTGCGAATTTCGCACACCTGTGGTTCTCCAAGACAGAGAGCATGGTTTTGAAAATTGGCGCAAAAACAAATTCGCACCGGGTTCGCACCAGGTTCGCATACCTGTGAAATTCGCATAGGGGGACAGAGAGTATGCAATTTTGAAAAGTGGAGCAAAAATGAATTCGCACCGGGTAGGGGAGGTGTGCGAAATTCGCACACCTCAAAAGGGGGTGTGCGAAATTTGCTGAAACTTGATTTTTCCTCCCCTGTTTTCCCCTGTTTCCACCAAGACTTCATTCTTCAAGCCTTCCTACCTACATGAACACTTCAAAACTCATCTCAAAAACATATTAAAACTAAATTAAAGCGAAGAATTCAAACTAAAACATGCATAAATTTAAAAAAAAGCATAGAATTTAAATGGAGCTAATAGCATGTACCCCAAAAAGAAGATGAACTAGTTAGCTCATCCTCACTCACACACCCACTTCATGCTGAAATCCCCCTGGATCCCAAACAAAATTGGCATCCTTCCCAATTGGTCCAAGGGAATTCGTTTCTCTTCTCTTCCCTAGAGAAGTGGATGCTTTAAAGGGTTCAAGTAACCCTTTATCATCTTGAACCTTATGATTTTCAATGGAAGGTTGGTTCATAGAGTTGTCATAGCAATCCCCCACCAAAGTGTCAATCTTCAACACTTTCCTTAATCTTTTTGTATTGGTTCCTTGAAGGTTATGGTGGGGTTGAGGAGGAAGCGTCCTTTTCTCCCTTGCTATGTCGAGATTGGTGAGCTTCTCAATGGAGTCTTGAACTTTTTCTATCCTTAGTGATAGATCATTATAAATCTCCTCCATTCTTACATTTATTGAACTCTCCAAATTATCAATCTTTTCATTAACATGAGAGTTGATCTTTTGTTGCTCACCTACAAAGTCCTCCATGACTTTGCTTATCTTCAAAATGGCTTGCTCCAATGAAGATGTACTCATTGATGGTTGAGGTTGAGGTTGGGTTGTAAGGTTGGGATGGTTATTCCAACTTGAGGTGTAGGAGCTTTGATAACCGCACATGTCTCTCATAGTTGGAATGGTAGGGCACTCCCCTACCGTATGCTCATATGAATCATCTCTATTCAAAGCATACTTACTACCCCATTGGCTTTGTTGAACTTGCCTTTTCCCCAATTCAATCCGATCCCTCATGGATAGGTATGCGAATTTGTCATTCGGTTGATGTTGAGGTTGGCTTGTAAGGTTAGGATGGTTTACATACTCAAATGAAGTTGGCATGGCTTGTGGTTGTGCTTCAGTATGCACATTTCTCAATTCAAACTCTTCTATCGTTCTAGCCATAGATGCTAGCTTTGCCTTCATGCTCATGTCTTCATTCAAAGCATTCTTACTACCCCATTGGATTTGTTGAACCCGCCTTTTCCCTAATTCAATCCGATCCCTCATGGATAAGTATGCAAATTTGTCCTTCTCATGATCATAATGAGAGCTTTGATCTTCATGTGGAATTTCCATTTCTAAAAAATGATATTCAACTAAGGCTCTTTTCTTCAACTTGTAGCAGGGTTCCCTCTTGGTCTCGAATCCAACAAGGAATGCACAAATTGAAATTAAAACAAAAATAAAAGAAAAGAGAATAAAAAAAAAATTTAACTAAGTAAAAACTAAACTAAATAAAAAAAAATTAGAAGAAAACTCACCAAACTTGTGATGAAGATCACAAGTTACCCTTAATGGTTGCTTCACTGTGCTTGTGGCACCTTCCCCGGCAACGGCGCCATTTGATGCGACTCATGGTAGCTTAGCTTTAAAGGCGTATCAACAAAATTTATACCTTAGATACTATTACTAAAGTAGCCAAGCTACTATAGCATAGTGGTTCTAGGATCGTTCACTAGGAAGGGTTTTCGCAAACACAAGTGATATTCAAATTAGGAAAGTAGGTGATTTTCTTATGGATGTTAGCTTTAAAAGAAGATGTAAATGTTTTAGAAAGATTTAAACTAATTTAAGCTAACATTAAAGACTAAAATGAAAGGGTGTAAAAACAAGTTTCTCAAAGATAGGATAGCTATGCTCTGGCTCTTATGCAAATTGGAAATCTCAGGATAGGCTCCTCGCGTTGGGGTTGCAACTATGGTGATGCTTGCTTCCCGAACCGGTATGGATTTAGCAAATCAAGTTTTAATCCTTTCAAATGTCAAAACAGATGGTAGTGAATTTCATCAATGGTTATTCACCTTAGACTTCCTTTGAATGGCTCGTAAGAGATAACTAATGGTCTAAAGTCAAAAGCTTACCAAATATTGGCAACTCAAAGTCATTCCAAGTGATAAACTCACCTTTCAATGGCCATTGAAATTGGTTCTAATGGATTAATGCAAAACTTGGAATTGAAAACCTCACCTTCCAATAGCTCGTAGGAGATAACTAATGGATAGAAATCCAAAAGCTTATCAAGTATTGGCCATTGGAAGTTGTCTAATGGAAATAAAAACTAAACTTTGCATTAATGAACCATTAATGAAAAATGACTACCTTACCTTCCGGGTGCAAGAAATTTCCATGGGAATGCATCCAAGCCATCACATAACATCCATACTTTGAGAAACTTAAAAGGTTAGCCTCTCATCCTTGGGGATTTCATCCACCAAGGATGTTTGGCTACTAAGAAAATAAGAAAGAAAAGAGAAGGAGAAACAGAGCAAGGCTCTGTGGTATATTTCAATATATATGGGTATATTACATATTTTTCTCCATCTGTTTCAACGGATGCAAAGGAGTATATATAGAGAAGCTTTTCCATCCTTCCTAGCTAAGAAATCTTATGATTGGTGGATTACAAGGAGAAGAATGGAAATTTATACAAAAATATATAAAAGAAAAGATCTCGTGTGGAGTCGGCAAAACAGGGGAGGGGGTGTGCGAAATTCGCACACCTGATCAGGAGGTGTGCGAAATTCGCACACCATTCAGAAGGTGTGCGAAATTTTCGCACACCTGGAGCAGTTTTCTTCCGAAGGTCACAACTTCCTCGTTTCAGCTCCAAATCGTGCACGGTTTGAAGCGTTAGATTCTTAACTTCCTGAGCTTTGAAATGGTATATAGCATGTAAAAAATGGACTTCGGGAAGTGCTCCAAAAGTGCCAAAGAAGACTGCAGCTGCTGTCCTCTGTTTTTCTCCTTGCTTCTCTTTGCTTCTCTTTTGCTTTTCTTTGCTTCTCTTTGCTTTTCTTTGCTTTTCTTCTTTGGTTGGCTTGTCTAAGTAGCTCCTCCATCATTTGGCATGCTTGAATTGATTCATAAGCTGATATAAACATGTAAACTTGCCACAAAATGGTTAAAACCAATTACTAAGGACCTTAATGAATTAATTGGGTTAAATGAATATGATTACTACCTAAAGGTGCTTAAAACCATTATAATTAGGTCTACAAAATAGCACTTTTTGGTAGTAATCAAATATATATATTAAAGAACAAATTTATTATGAGAAAATAATCAGCATATATTATTTCAAGTACATGATAAAATAAAGAATCAATATCCATCCAAGAGATTAAATATATTTCCACAAGATCTTTTTAAACTTTGCCATCAGAGAAAAAATGATAACATAAAATCCTTCCATTCATTGGCTGCTGTAAAATTATATAGCTAAACTTCAGACTTTCATAGTACAACAACAAGAAGATAGACAAAGAGAGTGAAAACAAAAAATTTCCAATCATGACTCTACCCCACCCCCATATACTTTCTTCTCTTCTAGAAAGACAAGTTAATTATATAAAAACACACAAATATTTTCCTAGAAAGATATCTTTAACCAAACCAACGATATTCCTATAGTTTAAATATGAAATCCCAAACTTCTAAACAAATTCTTCATAGATAAAGATGAAATGTGAAAAAGAAGCCATGTATCCAACCCTAAGTAGTCAGAATTAAAGCTTTGGTGAGAAAAGGAAAGGGAATTTTTATTAGGTTGGTGAGAATTAAAGAATTAAAATCTCTTGGATACAGCAAGCTTCCACAGCCCAATAACGTCAAAAGATACTCTAAAACGCAAAGGGAATTTTTATTAAAATCTCCATCAATTAAGATTAAAGCTCTTAAGTCTCAATAACAATCTCTAGCCAGCAACAACTAGAAGAGAAAGTATCAGTTAAAGAGGATTAACTTCATAGTTATTTGTTTACAGAGGAGAGAAAAAAAAATGACCAATATCCATAAAATGCCTAAGTGCCTAGCTTCTAACCAATCCAATAATAATTCCTAAATTGTACCACAACAGAATTGCTAACAACTATGATGTCTTACTGTTTTAGCAAGCTTCCAATGACCAAATCAATAACTATAGATAAAAGGCTTAAGAACTATCCAAAGAGAGAAAAGATAAATAAATAAATAAATAGTAGTAGAAAATTTTATTTCTGAAAAGAAATATAGAAAAGGAAAACAAGAGAACCATAGAGATCAAAACAGAGCCAAAGGATGGTTTTCTGATCTAATATAGCCAGAAAAATAAAATAGAAGCATTATACCTTCAATAAAAATAACTAGCAATCTGGATAAATTGATTGCAATTTCTCAGGACCCATTTATTAGGCCTAGTGGTAACAATTCCCAGTCATCATACAACTCCAATCTTGTATGTATATTCCCAGTCATCAGAATCTAAGATCATGTTTGGTAGAGAGACAAATGGAACACAGATTTATGAGAGGACAAGATTGAAAGTTTGCATAAAGCAAATCTCTAAATTAAGGACATATTGAATAGTTGACTAGGAGATTACAAGAGGAAAGAGAGAAGTATGGCTTACGAGCCGACCATGCATATCTTGATGTATTTGGAAGTGAAAGAATAAAACAATCTTTGATGATATTGATCAATCAGAATTGTACCTGAAAAATGTTTTCCTGAATTTTTTATTGAATGGTCTACTACATCAGTAAGAAATAGAGGCCTTTCTTTCGTAGATTTCATTTAATATTTCAGCTGCTACTTTAAGGATCAAGGAGTTTAATTTCCCCCCTGTTTTTTCGTTTTAAAATCCTTATGAACATCACAAGTACTAGGGAAGTGCCCTCTTATTGGCAATTGTTTCACAACATTATAAATATTATAAAAACATTAAATCAAGTTCAAGTTAGGCTTAGGTTGTTTGAACCTTGAACTAAACCCAGCCCTGATTAAGTTCGGGAAAAAAAAAAACCTAATTTTTGCCCAACCCGAGTACTGAAAATGATTGTCCAAGTCTACAAGTTGGGTCCGTATTCTGCCCAAGTTGCACCCCTAACTTAATATCTATCTAATTATACTTCTTGTCATAAATTTTAAAAATAAAAAATATTAATATTTTTTGTATATGAGATACAAAAGTTCTTAAAAATGTAATGATTTTTAAAATTATTTAAATAAATTGAGATATCCAATATTTTTTCTCATGGCACTAAAAAATCTCAGGATCTTTCTTTTGCCCAAACCAAACTCATTTTTCCACAACATTGGAAACTCTGGAGATTCAAGCTCTTCATTTTCATTTTAGAGAGGTGCAAACACTTCATTTCAATTCAACTTGCAAACTTGAATTGAAACCATGTATGAGGTAGGAAGATATCACGAACCGCATCATAAGCTGCCTTTTGGTTGCGCCAGAAATCTAGGGAAGGTAAAAGTAGTCTTCCTGCAAAAAATTAAACTTGATAAATAGAAAAGCTAACACAAATGTGGAAAGCAACATATGAGTATACATAGAAGATGAAAGAACATTTTTTGGTTTATAAAGGGTGTATCCAAACATCCCATGGTGATAAAATCATTCATTACCAAATTTCATAGCATAGCAAGGCAAAAGGTTCATGCTTAAAAGATTTCAAGAAATTATATCATTTAGATTTTCTACTACCTTTTTTGGCAGAAGTTCAAAATTGATCCTACATGAAATATCAGACTTTTGGCTATGGGAATAGCTTCTTATTTAAACCCTTTAGTAGGGGATTTTTTTCACTTGAGTTTGTTACTTTTGCTTTGGTTATCCTTATCCATGTCTTGGTCTGTTGTTATTTTTTTCTTAACGATAATTAATCCTTCTTGTCGTGTTATACTCATTTTCTATTAAATGAATTGGTTTGTTTTCAATTAACAACTAATAATTTGTAATATATTAGACTCAGTACAAGCAATATAATAAATAAAATGAAAACATCCAAATGTGATGAAAAATGTAATACAATGACTTCTTCCCTTCAGAACTACCATCTTCTTCCACCACCCCAGCCCCCACAGGGGACATTGATTTAACCAATAACGAGTATAATTTGTAGCAACAAATTTATTGTGAAGTAAAATAATAACACTTTTGAGGAGTTCGCCAAAGATAGGTTACAATTAAAAAACATACAGAAAATAAATGCATGAGAGGATGAAAAACAAGTAGGTCAATGCTCTTTTATTTTAGCTATTACATAAACAGGACACCAGGAGAGGGATTGCTACAAATTTACCTGATCTGGATCGTTTCAAACTCAATAATTCTGGAGAAACAATTGACACTTCTGTTCTCTCTTTTATGCTAGGATGCGTTACCTAAATAAAACACATTAAGAAGGAAAGAAAAAAAGCTATAGAATAAAGTTAAGAAACAATAAAACAGATAAATAAAAACAAACCCAGATAAATTAAAACAAATGGGCAACAAAATTGCAGATAGAAACATGCTAAGAACATCAGAAAGTTACATCAACCAACCAACAATAATAGCTGCGTCCTATCCCATCTCATGAACCCCCAATTTCCAAGTTACAGTAATCATGAGTAAGAACTAACTCAAGGTTAAATGCTATTTCAAGCACCAAGGTTGTTAAGGTACCTAGATGATGACATTTCATTTGCTATCTACGTAAATGTTATAGGAAACCCAAATGCTAACATATCTTAGTTAGCAACACCATTATATACAAGACTTATCATATTGCATCATATTGTTATATTAGAATAAGAATTGTCCCATCAATTCCTTCACTTAGAAAATAATTCCTAACTAGAGATTTTAATCACCTTCAATATCATAATCACTATATAAATTGAGAAACTATTGAGAATATATCTGGTTGATCATAATGGAAATGTCAGTCAGTAAATAGTCATCAAATTGTAAATCAATATGTTTGATGAACAGCCAGGTTTTTATAATTAATGCACATAAGTTAAAGGAAAAGTAAAATAGACTTTATAAAGAGAAGTCCTGAGAACAACTGACCTGTATATTGTAATCTAATTTCCTCTTAGTCTTCTTTCCAGAACTGCTTGCTCTCTCCCCAACTGGGGTTTTCAAGTCGATTTTTTGGTTTGCCTTACCAGGCCTAGTGGAAGGTCTAACTGATTCATTTGTGTTCTTACTTTGTATCTTGGCTTGAATCATAATGTTTTCATGGTTTTGTTTGCATTTTGCATTACTATAAGCAGGAGGGAACTCAGAATTCTACTGAGAACCATCTTTTAAACACTCATCATCTAGTTTTTCCACTGTTATATTATGATGCTCTTGAGGTCCAACATTAGACAAATTCGAGATACTTTCTCCTCCTATTTCATGGCTAATATTTCCTACAGTGTTGTTTGAGTCAGTTAAAACTTGATTAGGGCTGCAAAACCAATCATATTTTTAACCTTACCCTTTTCTCAATTTTCCAATTTTAATAGATTTCCATATTGAAACCTTTTTTTTTTTTTTTTTTTTTGGAAATAGTAATTCAATCTTCAAACTGAAGAGCAAGCATAATTTTCACAAGATATCAAAATGCCATGGACATAAATCTTAAAAATTGTAGTAGCCATACTAATTACTCAACTTAGCTTGAAGGCATAATTTTCTGGGTAACAACAAACAGCATGTGTATTTGCGATATCCATAGCCATGAATTAGAACTCATTTCAGCCAAATCATAAATGAAGTGTAAGACACAATAGATTATCAGCTGATTTAATAAAAATTAAAATGGATAATTAATAATTATTTATATGGAGCAAATTGTGCTCATGATTTGTTTCCTTTTTTTTTCATACTAAATCCAAAATTCAAAAGGGTGACCCACTTCTCTCATTCGGCCATCAAGGAGCCATTTTCTGAAGTTTCCCTCTAGACAAGAGAATCCCTAGAAAGGCCTTATTTTCCTCTGCCACTCTCAATTCTCGCAGGTGCTAATCTAATCACGTTATTAATTTTTTTTTTTTAAACCCCCGTTTGGATCCCAAGAAAATCCATCCCCCATTTGATTTCCAGGAAAATTCATCCTAGTTTGATTTCCGAGAAAATCCTTGCAAAACCCCCAAGGAAAACAAAAAAAATTGCTTTTTTTTTTCCATCCCTGTGTTTTATGGATCTGTTCATATGGGCCTCCTAAAACACAACTTCCCCAAAGAAATTTATAACCTATTTGTTTCCAAATGTGCACCACTCAAAACCTAAATCGAATAATAATATTTGGATTCCAAAAATGTTGTAACCCTACATAATCTCCCCTCCATCAATGTGAAAATAAACCAACACAAATAAACCATAAATAAATCTACAAAAAAAATACATCAACAAAAACAGAAAACGAGGGAGAGAAACATGATTCAAATGACTAGTAAAGAAGATAATCACCTGATGATGGTGATGAAGATAGAGATTCGGAGCTGGATCTGTAGACAAAGACGAAGAGAGCAGATACAGTTTCCCCAAATTCTTCAATCTACGTTGTTGACTCACGAAGAAGAGGTTAGGGTTGGTTTCCCGGGATTCTAGAGATTTCAGGGATATATAGGAAAATAGCAGGTTAGGCTTCACAGGATTTAGGTTCTTCAGATTGAGATGAAGACCAGGCAGAGGTTAGGGTTTCAGAAATGGTGGGTTTTGAGAGGGAGATGAACAGATAGAGTATTTGAGTTTAGTGCCGGTGGAGAGACAGTTAAGACGGATAAAGAAATGTGTGAGGAGGGATGTATTTTTTTTGGTTTTTTTTATTTTATTTTTTGGTTTATCATATGTGGACGCTGACATGGCTGAATGGGGAGGGCAATTTGGGTATGAAATCACACCTCAACCCGGAGTGCTCAAAATCCAAATTATTTTTGGGACCATTGTATTTAACTTGAAAATAGTAAACTTAGTGATTCGTTCCCAATTGGTGTCTCAGCTGATTCATGTCCAGCTAGTGCTCCTTGACTGAGGGAGTGATCAACAAAATTTATAACCTATATCACCATGCATTAGGATAGCTTTAGCTAATATAGCATAGTGGCTCTAGGATCGTTCACTGGGAAGGGTTTTCAACTCTCAACTGATATCAATTCAAAGTTAAATTGGTGCATTTTCATTTCAAGGTTAGCTTAAGAAATAAAACACAAACTTTGTTTAAATGAGGTTTTGTTTAAAGTTAACTAAAAAGAAAGTAATGGAAATTACTTATGAAGAAAAACATTCCTTGGAGGTTTAGGTTCACAGGGGAGGTTCCTTATGCCAAAAGCAGAGCTCCGGTCATTTGGTTCATTTCCTCGCATTAGAGAATTAACATATAGTCGATTCTCTAATCGGTGGTGTACAGATGTAACCTTTAAATGGATTTCAGCTCTAATTCCCTCTCACTGATGCAACTTGCAATGGCTCGTGCCTCTCACCTAGCATTTTCCATTCAAGGTGATCTTTAACTTTGGAGTTCCCTTCTCAAGCTCGCAAGAGATAACTAATGGATGTCTCCTTGGAGTCCAAAAGCTTACCAAGTGTTGGCAATTCTAGAAAATCCTACCTTCAAGTCACTTCCCAAAAGCTCGCAAGAGGTAAACTAGTGCATCTCCCTGGATGGAGATCACTTGCCTTACCACGTGTTGGCTTAAGTGAATTGAAGGTGTTTTAAGTTAACTAAAAACATAGAAATCATTAAAAGATCACACTTTCTCTTCATTAATGGCTGAAACCACAAAGCTATAAATTCTTGCACTTGGAACCTTTCTCGGCAACCTTAACTCCAAGGAACTAAAAGTCTAGCCACTCATTCTCTGAGGAAACTTCCTCAGAGCTTGTTTGGATAGAAAGAAAACTAATCGAGAAAACAAACATATGAAGGAAAAACAGAGCAAGTGCTCTATAAAATATATTTCTTCCTTCCACCGATTACATAATAATTCTTCTCAAGAAAATTACAAACTTATATATGAGGTTATTCACCCTTTTTCTTACTTAAAGACTAAGGAATCCTATGATAGGTGGGTTACAAGGAGACTTTGGGGATTTAGACAACAAATATCTAAAGCAAAATATCTCAAGATGTCGGTCGAAAATATCAGGAAGCTTCAGGAGAACACCGTGGCATTGTATACTGAGAGAAAAACTCTCCGAGTAAGCGCTATCAGAGGATCCGGATATGTCTGACCGGAGAAGTTGAAACGTCCTCCTCTCCCATCCGGATGTCAGGCGCTGGATGTGAAATTTTGGCGGACGGAATTCCAGATGTGAAATGTCGGCGGACGGAATTCCTCCCCGGGTGGAATGAGCTATGCCGTAAAGGGGACCGTCTGTGTGTGCAAGGTGTAAGGACCCCTCTCCCGGATGACACGGAGTGCGCATGGCTATCTGGATCAACTCCATCCGGATTCCCCAAGAGGACATGTGGCGCGCTCCCCTATACGGACTCCCTTAGGGAGAAGCACATGGCACTCGTGAACATCACACCCAGACGATAGCATATCCTATCCGGATATGTTGTCCGGATCATTGACTAAAGTGACCAAGCCTTGCTACAGCCCACGTTCCGCCGTCATCCTATCCGGACACCCTGTCCGGACATCTTTTACTCCTTATATTCCGGATTTGCTTATGGCAAAGGACTTCAAAGCTTCGGTTCTACATGTTTTTTAGCTTTCCATTGCTATGCCATGGATTCCAAAGAACTCTCCTCAATCTCTGATTGCTTTGGTGATCAAAAAGCTATCAAAACACCAAAACTTAACACAATTTGATTAGAATTGATTACAAGGGTCCTTAATATGTTAATTGGGTTAAAAGGTGATAACTATTACTCAAAAGTGTTTAAAAGAGTTTACTACAAGCTATCAAATAGCACTTTTTGAGTAGTAATCACTCTCCCCAACCGACATATTGCTAGTCTCTTAGCAATGAAGGAGAGAAAAATAAAAATAAACAGTACTATTATTTACAACATCATGCTGATCAAAAAACAATTTTCAAGTGGCATGATGATCTAACTCTCACATGGAACATTAAAGAAATAAAACTCAAACTTCAACAAGAGTTATCAAATAACTTGTCTAATCACAATTCTTAAAGAGAAGGCATTATGCAAATTTAAGCTTTAAAAGAGTTTCCACTCCCAAAGGGTCAAACCTTACTCTTCCACAAAAATCTAGGTGTTATTTATTAGCTTCCGAATATAGTATGTTGAACTAATCTCTCCCCCCAACCTAGTTCTTTTTCACAGCTTAGCAAACTAATCAACCTCCAATAGGTTAAGAACGCACCTCTTTTTTCACAAATTTTTTTTTTCATTGTAGGAGTATAAGGCTTAAAGGTATTATTTTCTAAATTGTCCATGTAATGGGGGTCCATCGATGACTCCCAACCAATTAAGGTTTAGGGCATCAAGTTTTAAGGATCTTTCAACCACTAACTCCTTGGATTTTACCCTGGACTTTTGAGAATAAATTTTAATACCCAAGCACCTACAGTATGTTAAACTCCACCTATTCACCCTTGTAACGAGCATTGCGGTCGGTGACTCCCAACCAATTAAGGCTTAGGGCACCATGTTTTAAAGATTTTCACCATATACCTCTCGGACCTTGCTCGGGTTTCAAGGCAAGCAAACATATTTTTTCAAAGGCTCATTAGCCTTTTATAAGGTGTCCCAACACTATTAAATGAGGTCAAATGTACCAAGTCTAAAATTTTCCTAAGTCAAGAGGGAAATAGTTTTTCATCGTATAATCAGAACATATTGTTCACAGTGTGTGAATAGCTTAAAGTGGAAGAACTAAGGTTGAATTCAATAGAAGTTTCAACAATTCATCAACTTTAGTAAACATAATACAAAATCTAAGTCAAGTAAAAAGACAAAAATTCAATTTCTCTCTTTTCATTTTTGAGAATTTTTCCTTGATAACCATGGAGAGTAGAATAAAAACTTAAAAAATTTTAAAATTAAGCAAAAAGCAACTAAATTACCAAAATAACTTAGCATTATTAACAATACTTCCTTCCTCAAATCTCCCCCCAACCAAGCCGAACATTGTCCTCAATGTGACAAAAGCGATTGAAAAATAAGGAGGAAGTGGTACCTCTTGAGTGACATGGAGTGGTACCTCTTGATGAGGCATAGGTTGATCAACAAAAGGAGGGGCCTGTGATGGCTCTGATGAGTTGGGAATGGCATCAGCTCAGAGTAGCTTCTTTCGATTTTCTTGCAATTCCTCCTTGACTTTAATCATTCAAAAAGTTAGTTACAATTAACATAATTCAAGACCAAAATTACAATCAAATAATTTACAAAACTTAAAAATTAACATATTTAACAAAATTATGGACTTTGGTGCAACCAAGTCCATCTAACCCTTCTCTGATCAGGATTTTTGTGGCTCAAGGAGGTTGATTTCCTCCTTTTCTGGCTTGAACGGCTCAATGAATGGCTTAAGGCGATGACCATTGACTCTAAAGGTGTCTATGCCATTAGAATTTAGTAATTCCACCACTCCATTGAGATGTACTTGGTGAATAATGAAAGGACCTATCCATCTTGACTTGAGCTTCCCTGGAAAGATATGGAGCCTTGAGTCATAGAGTAGGACTCTTTGTCCTTTCCGCAATTCTTTGTTGGAGATTAGTTGATCATGCCACTTCTTCATCCTCTGTTTTGCAACTTTGGAATTGATGTAAGCATCATTTCTTAATTCCTCCATCTCATTAAGGTCTAAGCACCTCTTTGCCCCAGCTCTGATCAAGTCCATGTTCAACCTCTTGATTGCCCACCAAGCCTTATATTCAACTTCCACAGGGAGGTGGCATGCTTTGCCATAGACGAGACGATAGGGGGACATGCCAAGAATAGTCTTATAAGCTATTCTATATGCCCATAACGAATCATGTAGCTTAATAGACCAATCTTTTTTGCTTGTAATGACCACTTTCATCAGTATGTTTTTTATTTCCCTGTTTGCTAGCTCCACTTGTCCGGAAGTTTGAGGATGATAAGGTGTAGCTACCTTATGCTTCACTCCATACTTGGCTAATAGGGCTTCAAAAGGTTTGTTGCAAAAATGAGTACCTCCATCACTGATTATGGCCTTGGGCACCCCAAATCTTGAGAAGATGTTCTCCTTAAGAAATTTGAGAACCACTCTGTGATCATTATGTTTACAGGGGATTGCCTTCACCCATTTGGAAACATAGTCCACCCCCACCAATATATAAGAGTTACCAAAAGACATTGGAAAAGGTCTCATGAAGTCAATACCCCAAACATCAAAAAGATCAACTATAAGGATGGGGTTCATGGGCATTTGGTTTCTTTTTGTAAGCTTCCCGAATCTTTAGCATCTATCACAACTCCTACACATGATGTGGGAATCTTTGAAAAGCGATGGCCAAGTAAACCCTGATTGCAAGACCTTTATGGCTGTTTTCTGAGAGGCAAAGTGGCCTCCACAGGCATTCTCATGGCAATGGCTGAGGATCCCTTGTTGCTCTTCTTTAGGGACACACTTCCTTATGATCTGATCTGCACAATACTTGAAAAGGAAGGGCTCTTCCCAATAATAAGTATGAATCTTTGCAAAGAAGTGCTTCCTGTCTTGCGCTTTCTACTCACTTGGAACTTCACCAGTAACCAAATAGTCAGCAATATGAGCATACCAAGGAGCTTTCTCTAGCAACATAAGTGATTCCTCAGGAAAGTCATCATTAATAAGTAATACATGGGAATTATGTGCTATAGCTAATCTTGAAAGGTGGTCAACTACCACATTCTCCACCCCTTTCTTATCTCTGATTTGGAGATCAAACTCTTGTAACAAAAGAATCCATCTAATCAACCTTGCTTTTGCATCTTGCTTCATCAATAAATACTTCAAGGCCGAATGGTCAGTGAAAACAATGATGAAAGACCCTACCAAATAAGCACGAAACTTGTCTAAAGCAAACACCACAACTAATAATTCTTTCTCTGTAGTTGTGTAGTTTCTTTGAGCCTCGTTCAATGTTTTGCTTGCATAGTAGATCACATAGGGTTTCCCATCTTCTCTTTGGCCAAGTACAACTCCTATAGCAAAGTCAATGGCATCACACATTACTTCAAAGGGTAATTACCAGTTAGGAGCCCTTACTATTGGAGCAGTTGTCAAAAATTGCTTCAATTGATCAAAACTCTTTTGACATCTTTCATCCCAAATAAACTTAGCATCCTTAGCTAAAAGTTCACAAAGAGGCCTTGAAAGCTTAGAGAAGTCTTGTATAAATCTTCTGTAGAACCCTACATGGCCAAGAAATTGTCTTACTCCTTTTACAATGGTTGGGGATGGCAATTTGGCAATAAGTTCCACCTTTGCTTTATCAACTTCAATGCCTTTCTCGGAGATGATATGGCCAAGGACAATTCCTTGATGTACCATAAAATGGCATTTCTCCCAATTGAGCACCAAGTCTTTTTCAATGCATCTTTTAAGAACCGCTTCCAAATTTACTAAGCATTCTTCAAATGTACCTCCATATATGGTGATATCATCCATGAAAACCTCCATAATTCGCTCCACCATATCACTGAAGATACTAAGCATACATCTTTGGAATGTTGCAGGTGCATTGCATAAACCAAAAGGCATTCTTTGTAGGCATATGTTCCAAACGGACATGTGAAAGTGGTATTCTCCTGATCTTCAACATCAATTTCAATTTGAAAATACCCTGAATACCCATCCAAGAAACAATAGAACGGATGGCCAAAGACTTTCTCCAACACTTGATCGATAAATGGCAATGGAAAATGATCTTTCTTGGTTACAACATTCAACTTTCTATAATCAATACACACCCTCTAACCTGAAGTGAGGCATGTAGTAATTTCTTCTCCTTTTTCATTCTGAACCACAGTAATCCCTGACTTCTTTGGTACCACTTGAGTAGGACTCACCCAAGGGCTGTCAGATATAGGGTAAATAATACCTGCTCGAAGTAGCTTCAGCACCTCAGCTCGCACCACCTCTTGTAAATGAGGATTCAATCTTCTTTGAGGTTGACGAATTGGTTTAGCTTCTTCCTCCATATATATGTGATGTGTACAAGCCAAAGGACTGATTCCTTTCAAGTCAGATATTTGCCATCCTATTGCTTTCTTGCACCTCTTAAGAACTTCAAGTAGAGAAATCTCCTGATGACCGGTAAGAGATGAAGATATAACAATGGGACATTGGTTATTTTCTTCCAGGTATGTATATTTTAACTCCATGGGCAGAGGTTTCAAATTGAGCTTCGGGAATTCTTCTGTTACATCATCTTGTCCTTCCTCTTTATTGAATAAAGGTAGGATCTCTTCTTTCCTCCTCCAACCTTGTAGAGTAGCAAGGACATCAGCGGGTTCAGACAACCCTTCTTCAAGATCCTCAAGACTTTCATTCAACTCGTCTTGCATATTTTGATTACAATGCTCCTCCACTAGAGTGTCAATAATGCATACCTCTTCTGGACCTTCTTCTTCTTCCGGAGTAATTAGCTTCTTTGACATATGAAAGATATTAAGCTCAAGTGTCATGTTGCCAAAAGTGAGTTGCATAAGTCCATTCCTACAATTTATGATTGCATTTGAAGTAGCAAGAAATGGCCTTCCAAGGATGATAGGAACATAATTAGCTTCCTTAACTAAAGGATCAGTATCAAGAACAACAAAATCTACTAGATAGTAGAAATTATCAACTTGAACTAAAACATCCTCAATTATCTCCCTTGGAATTTTCACTGACCTATCAGCTAAAGATAGGGTGATTGATGTTGGCTTTAATTCACCAAGTCCTAATTGCTTATAAACAGAATATGGTAACAAATTCACACTTGCTCCCAAATCTAACAAAGCTTTTTCCACTACCTTTCCTCCAATCATGACTGAAATGGTAGGACATCCCGGATCTTTGTACTTCAAAGGAGATTTGCATTGTATGATGGCACTCACTTGCTCAGTCAAGAAGGCTTTCTTATTCACATTCAACCCTCTTTTGATAGTACACAGGTCCTTTAGGAACTTGGCATATGATGGAACTTGCTTAATCATGTCCAGCAATGGAATGTTGACCTTCACTTGGCTCAATACTTCAAGGATTTCTGATGCATTTTTTTATCCCATTTTTCCCATGTAAAGCTTGAGGAAAAGGTGGAGATGTACGTTTCTTCATCAATTCTTCCTTAATAAGCTCTTTCTCCGAATTTACATTCACTATTGAATCATGGTCCTTCTTCCCTTCACTATTATCTTTCTTCTTTCCTTTCATTTCTTCCCTCTTCTTTGTCTCTTCTTCTTGGTTCTCTTCAACATATGGCTTGGGTGTTGGTGACTCAACCTTTTTACCACTCCTTAGAGTGATCAAGGCTTTAACATCTCTCACCTATGAAGATTCTCCCTCATGAATTTCCACTTCGTGGGTACCCTTGGGGTTTTGGTGAGGCTGAGAAGGAAATCTACCTTTCTCCTGCACTGTGTTCAAATTAGTGAGCCTTGAGATTGAGTATTGGAGATTATCTATCTTCTGAGATAAGTCATTTTGCATCCCATCAATCCTTTTATTCAAAGTATTCTCTACACTGTCAATTCTTTGACTGAGTTAAGAGTTGATGGACTTTTGTTCTCCAACAAAATCTTCCACAACCTTGCTGAGATTCACTATTGCTTGTTCAAGACTTGAAGCTTGATGAGATGGTTGAGATGGTTGAGCCGGCTGTTGGTACTGAGGTGCTCTTGGCTTCCATGAAAAATTTGGATGATTCCTCCAACTTGAGTTGTAAGTATTGCCATATGAAGCATTGCTATTGGGCTTGAATTGTCCAATGACATTTGCTTGTTCTCCAAACATTTCTCTAGCAACTGGAATTGTAGGGCACTCCTCCACCAAGTGTTCATAAGATTGACAAATAGAACATGGCTTTACTTGCACTGGTGTTTCAGTAACAGCTTGCACTTCATTCATCTTTTTCAGTTCTAGCTCCTCCACTCTTCTTGTCATAGTTACAAATTTTGCTTTCATTTCAACATCTTCATTCAAGGTGTACATCCCAGCCTTAGCATGAAGAGCATTTGGTTGAGACTTCATCTTTCCCACTTCTCCTCTATGCAGTTCATCCCATCCCCTTGAGATTTCAGCTACATAACTCAAGAAATCCATAGCTTCCTCAGGATTTTTACTCATGAAATCCCCTCCACACATTGTTTCGAGGAGTTGCTTCATTGAGGAAGACATCCCATCATAGAAATAACTCACCAACAGCCATGTATCAAAGCCATGGTGAGGGCAAGCATTAATGGCTTCCATGTATCTTTCCCAACGCTCATAGAATTTCTCATTCTCTTTCGCTGAGAAGTTTGAAATTTGCCTTTCCAAGCTATTTGTTCTGTGAGTAGGAAAAAACTTCTTGAGGAATTCAGCTTGTAAATTAGTCCAAGTACGGATACTCCTCCCTCTCGGAATGTATTACAAACATCTTCAAATTCCTTGATATGGGCATAAGGATTCTCACTTTCCATTCCATGGAAAGTTGGCAGAAGTGGCACAATATGGGGTCTGATCACTAGCTGCTCTGTAGGGGGCACTATACATGATGGTGCACTCATACGAATCCGTATACGGTCCCTCATTGATCTGAATTCATTGGGATTGTACTGATGATCATGGTGACTATGCTGATCCTCAGGTGTAGTTTCCATGATGTTCAAGATTACTTCCAACTCCTTGTTATGAGGTGTTTCAAGTTTAACAAGCCTTCCTCCACAATCTCATATCCACTTTGGCATACACAACTAGTATCAACTGTAACAAAGAAAAAAAAAACAAAAATAGAGGAAAACAAAAACAAAACTACCAAAAAGAGTTCGATTAACTAAAACTAAATTAAAAGCTATGCTAGAATATAAACGAGTAAAAGAAACAACTAAAAGAGTTAGAAAAATGAAGGAAAATTCACCAAACTTGTGATGAAAACCACAAGTACTTTGAAATAATAACACTATGAAGTTGGCACCTTCCCCGGCAATGGCGCCATTTGATTCGTTCCCAATTGGTGTCTCAGCTGATTCATGTCCAGCTGGTGCTCCTTGGCTGAGGAAGTGATCAACAAAATTTATAACCTATATCACCATGCATTAGGATAGCTTTAGCTAATATAGCATAGTGGCTCTAGGATCGTTCGCTGGGAAGGGTTTTCAACTCTTAACTGATACCAATTCAAAGTTAAATTGGTGCATTTTCATTTCAAGGTTAGCTTAAGAAATAAAACACAAACTTTGTTTAAATGAGGTTTTGTTTAAAGTTAACTAAAAAGAAAGTAATGGAAATTACTTATGAAGAAAAACATTCCTTGGAGGTTTAGGTTCACAGGGGAGGTTCCTTATGCCAAAAACAGAGCTCCGGTCATTTGGTTCATTTCCTCGCATTAGAGAATTAACATATAGTTGATTCTCTAATTGGTGGTGTACAGATGTAACCTTTAAACGGATTTCAGCTCTAATTCCCTCTCACTGATGCAACTTGCAATGGCTCGTGCCTCTCACCTAGCATTTGCCATTTAAGGTGATCTTTAACTTTGGACTTCCCATCTCAAGCTTGCAAGAGATAACTAATGGATGTCTCCTTGGAGTCCAAAAGCTTACCAAGTGTTGGCAATTCTAGAAAATCCTACCTTCAAGTCACTTCCCAAAAGCTCGCAAGAGGTAAACTAGTGCATCTCCATGGACGAAGATCACTTGCCTTACCACGTGTTGGCTCAAGTGAATTGAAGGTGTTTTAAGTTAACTAAAAACATAGAAATCATTAAAGGATCACACTTTCTCTTCATTAATGGCTGAAACCACAAAGCTATAAATTCTTGCACTTGGAACCTTTCCCGGCAACCTTAACTCCAAGGAACTAAAAGTCTAGCCACTCATTCTTTGAGGAAACTTCCTCAGAGCTTGTTTGGCTAGAAAGAAAACTAATCAAGAAAATAAATATATGAAGGAAAAACAGAGCAAGTGCTCTGTAAAATATATTTCTTCCTTCCACCAATTACATAATAATTCTTCTCAAGAAAATTACAAACTTATATATGAGGTTATTCACCCTTTTTCTTACTTAAAGACTAAGGAATCCTATGATAAGTGGGTTACAAGGAGACTTTGGGGATTTAGACAACAAATATCTAAAGCAAAATATCTCAAGATGTCGGTCGGAAGTATCGGAAGCTTCAGGAGAACACCGCGGCACTATATACTGAGAGAAAAACTCTCCGGGTAAGCGCTATCAGAGGATCCGGATATGTCTGACCGGAGAAGTTGAAACGTCCTCCTCTCCCATGTTGATGTCAGGCGCCGGATGTGAAATGTCGGCGGACGAAATTCCTCCCCGGGTGGAATGAGCTATGTCGTAAGGGGGCCGTCTGCGTGTGCAAGGTGTAGGGACCCCTCTCCCGAATGACACGAAGTGCGCATGGCTATTCGGATCAACTCCATCCGGATTCCCCAAGAGGACATGTGGCACGCTCCCCTATCTGGACTCCCTTAGGGAGATGCACACGGCACTCGTGAACATCACACCTGGACGATAGCATATCCTATCCGGATATGTTGTCCGGATCATTGACTAAAGTGACCAAGCCTTGCTACAGCCCACGTTCCGCCGCCATCCTGTCCGGACATCTTTTACTCCTTGCATTCCAGATTGCTTATGGCAAAGGACTTCAAAGCTTCGGTTCTACATGTTTCTAAGCTTTCCATTGCTTTGCCATGGATTCCAAAGAACTCTCCTCAATCTCTGATTGCTTTGGTGATCAAAAAGCTATCAAAACACCAAAACTTAACACAATTTGATTAGAATTGATTGCAAAGGTCCTTAATATGTTAATTGGGTTAAAAGGTGATAACTACTACTCAAAAGTGTTTAAAAGAGTTTATTACAAGCTATCAAATAGCACTTTTTGAGTAGTAATCACTTGGTTTCTGAAATCCTAGTTATTTGCATATCAAAGACCCATAACATACTTTTCCCTATAATGAACTAAATATTATATCAACTAAAATTACAATGGTACTCCACAAAATACCATGAACTAATTCAGATCATAGGAGTGCAAAGTTTTATCTTACATAATGATGATCAAACAATCATTGTACATTAAGGAAGATCACATTTGAAGAATTGATGTTTGAGTTCTTGGTTGTTTCATCTAAAACAACATTCATCAATTCGTGTTAAAGAAATGCATAAACCTTCTTGAGCGTTGAAAAAAGAATATTATACCCACCATGGCTTCTATGTTAAATCCCTTATAAACACGTAGCGGAACCTTGAATTGTAAGGTAACCATTCTATGATCTGAGATTCCTTCTTGTTGGTTTTATGGTCAATGCACTTCTGTATTGAATCATGGAGCTTCTTATCAACATTTTCAGTGACCCACTTAAGAAGATCGTCAAAGCTTATCGAGGCTTCCTTGGCGAATCTTTCGAGCACCTTTGGTAGAAACACTTTCCTTGACTTCTTCACAACTACATTTGCTTGAAGAAACTCCCTTTTGCCACTTCCAGTTCTTCTTTAATATTTGAAGCAGTGTAGACTTTCAGCTAGGAAAAAAAAATTTGCAAGAATCAACTATGTCTAGTATATTAGCATTAGAACCAATGCTTAGTATGGAAGCAAATTTCATGGAAAAATGTCTTACAATCAAAGTTCAATGCCAGTGTTCATATACCTTCACTAAATTATGCCCATGTGAAATGACATAAAGCAATTCTAGTCTTGTTCAAAGGAGCAGGAACTGGTAGTCTAGGGGAGAGAAATTGAAGGGGAAAAGCTAAAGCTAAACTGGAGGTTGATGTAGAAGTATTATGTTGAATATCAAATCCCCAACCACAGTATTTTCACCTTCACTCCCTATGCCTCATTGAAAATAACCTGAAGATTGCCCTTATGGTCATTGCTATTCATTTTTCCTTAAAGTTGCTTTGAGAAATCAACCCAAGTTTATAGTAGACTTTCTGTTAGGGTACATTGGGACATCTCATGAAAATTGAACAAGTCCATCACATTTTAATGCACTAGTTGGTAGTGCACCATGGTGAAATTGCCAAACTAAATAATATGCAGATGAGATAATGATTGGAATCCTAAACCATATAGTAAAAAAATAATACAACATCAAGAAATCCTTCAGATTTCAGCTTGACATCCAAATGCCAATTAAGGTCCATTGCAACCGAACTGAATGTAGTTTAACCAGTAGTTCAACAACCACAAATTGAGAACAAATTGATTTAATGTCATATTCAGCTGAAATAGCACACATATGGAAATAATTTAAGCTGAAAATACATTGGTAACTTGTACCCCAACCAACTGATAGTGATAATACAGGAGCCTATAACCATTAACTAGTGACATTCAAGCTGCATTACTGTATAAAAAGATGTGCAATAGAAAGAAGTTACCACGGGGTCAGAAAAAGCTCTAGTACAAAGTGCAAAGCAAACAAGGGGTTGAAAACTCGGAAGACCAAATTTTAAGCTGATGAGTTGCCTTTCTTCACCAGATTTTTTCCTCATGTCCGTTGAAAGGATGGTTTAAAGCCATTATATTCAACACAAAAGAAAGAAAGGTGAGGATAAGGGATTACAATTTCATTGGTGATAATAATAATAATAATAACAACATTCAGATAGTGAACCAAACTGTATCTCATAGGTGAACTACTAAGTTAAAATCGCTGATGACTTTGGCCCGTTGGTTCTAATAAACTACACTTTCTAGTATACAAATTCTAATAAACTACCACTTTCTAGTATACAGAAAAGGAGAAGCAAACAAAGTATATCCTCCAATATTCCTATAGCTAGGAATGGCAATGAGCGGGTTTGGGACGGGTCACCCCTATCCCATTCCCGTCCCAAAATATTTAGTTATTTCTCAAACCCGTCCCAAACCCGGGGCGGGGCGGGGCGGGGCATTCCCATCCCCGTTATAGAGTTAAAATTAAATCCCATCCTCAGCCCGTCCCGACCCGGGTATGTGTTGTCGGGGCGAAGCGGGGCGGGGCGGGGCTGAAGCAACTCATCACCAAAAGTATTGAAGATATCAGTTGAAGCCATGATAGAGGTCTTGGACAGAGCACTTCTAGGGTTCTTCATGGCCTTCACCAGCACCAACAACACTTTTTCTCTGCAAACACCACAAACATCAGCCGACACCCATCTTCATTTTTCGAAAAACATTTCAAAATTAGAAATTCCCTTACAAGATCGGTGCCATCAGAGCGGAATGATACAACGCAAACCGCCTAGCGTAGTTCAGAGATTCACACACCTTGGCCCAATCCTTGGAATCCAATCCCTCAGTCAAACCCTTCATTTACAAACGAAATACACACAATTAACTCAAATCACAAGTAAATTTTCCCTCCAAAGGAGCCACTGAGAAAGGGAAACTTACAGTTATCTGGGTTTGTGGGTCAAGCATGGCTTTAAGATTCTCAGAAGAGATGTAGTCAATGGTGGCATCTGCAGTTGGTGGCAATGGAGCTTTGTTCTCATCATTCACACCAAAATCAGACTGTTTCTGAATTGAAACTGCAACTTTCGCTTGCTTTTTGGGCCTTTCCAGTGTTGTCGGGAGAGCATTATCCAGAGACCTCAGAGCCATTTCTTTGAGAGAGAAAGAAACAGATCCAAACAAAGAGCGTGTGTGTGTTTGGAAGATTGAAGCGTTTGATTGATTTAAAGGAATCAGTGGCTTTGACGATAAGATCTGCTTAGCCCCTATTAAGATTTGCAAGAAACGGATTCAAAACCTTAAATAGCAACCCGAAAACTAATAGAAAAAAAAATCCTTCAATAATCTGAAACTGGAAATGGAAAAATCCTAAATCTCATATCTCATTCCCGAATTAGAAACGAAATACAACACCAAATCAAGGCATCATTCAACCAAAAAATCAACAAAAAATCTTACCGGTTTGTAGATACGTGAAGATAATAGTTGTGATTCTTGATTTCTTGTGAATATGGGATAAACAAGGATGAATCGAGAGGAAATGGATTTTCAAATGGATTATCTGATGGATTTCTTCATTGAGTGGGAGGAAAAACCCTAGCGTCGATAGGAACGAGAACTGAGAGAAGAAGACCTAAAATGAGGAGAGGAAGCTAATATTTATAAGTGGGGGGTAAAGTAGTAATTTCATATTCGGGGCGGGGCGGGGCGGGTCAAATTATAACTACACCTGACCCCGCCCCGAACCCGATTCGGGTTTTTAAACAAATCCTGAACCCGGCCCATCCCCGATTGCCATGTTCCTATACCCGTCCCAATAGGGGCGGGTCGGGGCGGGTGACCCGGGAAACCCGCGAAATTGTCATTCCTACCTATAGCTAATCAGGAAAGGGGAAAAGTACATTATAAAAAAGTAAAAAAAAAAAAATCCTTTCCATTAGGTTATGAATGTGTTAAACTAAAATACTGACTACAAGAGCTAGAATAAAGCTAAGAAAAAACCTATTTGGGGCTGACTGGCTAATGAAAGATATTGAATTAATTAGTAACCAAATCTTTGCACATTATGTTCCCTTCTAATTATGTGAGAATGAGTTTTGTTATTAGGCTTTACTTGGATCATAGAAAGTTTGAGGAAAAGCACGAGAGGAAAAAATAAGGAAAAGGGGAAGGAAAAAAGAATAATGGAGGAAAAAAAAAAGGTTAAACAATTTTTTTCTCTCATTCTTCTTCGGTTTTATTTATCTTTTATATAGAGAGTGAAGAATTTGTATACAAATTTTAGACTATCTTTTATAATATTTTCTTTCATTTGATTTTCCATGATAGAACAAATACATGGGAAAATCTTAGATTCTTCCTACATGTTTTCCTTTCACTACCATTTTAGGAGATCCAAACAAACATCAAGGTTGGGATAAAATGCACATTTCAGTAATATTTTCAAGGTAAATGCAATGACAACCACACCAAGATCTAAAATCTAATACCAAATATGATCTTTTGTTAAAATCATGACTAGATTTCTGAATTGTTGTCTTTTATACATGATTCAATCCATGACATGTCAGTAAAATGATAGGTGGGACAAGAAATAAACTGTAATCCAGAAATTTCAAGAAAAAGCTTTTGTTGGTAGTAACAGACATCAGCTATATAGATTTTTCTCAGGATGATTTTAAGATCCAACCAAGAAATGCCACAAATACATATGCCCTATGTGCGGATGCCTGTTGAAGTAAGTTCAGTACCTGGGCAATTCGGGGTGTACGGAAGCAAAATATTGACTGCTCTATGGCATTTGCACTTACGATGTACCTTCCAATGTTGTAAGCAGCCTGTACTACACCAAAGAAACACATCAATTCTTTATTTGATTAAAAAATTAAAAGAAGAAAAATTTATCAAAAAATGCTAGAGGACTCCAGCAACTAAGGAATGCCTGTGGAACCCTTCAGCGAATAAGCCATTTTCCTTTTGAAATATGGCCTCCATCAATTTTAGATCAAAACTGTTAGGAAGTGTCCCAAATTCCTAATTAGTATAGATTCCTTTTTGTAAAGAATATTATATAAAATATTTCTAGGTTGATATATTATTGTAATATTAGACTTCCTTATAGAATAAGGAAGGTTGTTGGAAATATCTCTATAAATATTTTAGGTCATGAGGGGAAAAAGTTATGAGATGGAGATGGACCTGTAGAGAATAGAGATGTGAGGAAGAACGGGAGGTACCCGGTGGAGCGAGATGGCTCGTAGTAAGGTATGGATACAAGGAGTGGGGAAACATGGGATGTTTCGGGAACCCAATAGTTGTATCTAGTTCTATCCTCTATAATATTCTCTATTGTATAGTGGAATCATTATCTCTCATCCGTGGACGTAGGCATGGTTGGCCGAACCACGTTAAAACCTCGTGTACCATATGTGTGATTGTTTTATCTTTGTGTTCTTGAACTAACATTGTTGGCATCAAAGCTTTCGTTGGCACTACAAAAACATATGTTTTGATGATTATTCAAACTCAAAGGATAGGACAACAAATGAAATCCACATAAGAGATTGCATTTCAAAGGAACCACGGATTATCAGTCTCTGCTGCCTGTAGCAGCGCTTGTTTGCTCCATGGCTAAGTGGGAAGGAGCAATAGCATTTGAACTACTTAGAAGAATTATTCCCCCAATCCTAGAATGAATGAAGTGAAGAACATGTTTCATCAAACCACAGAAGTGGCAGAAATAGAAACAGAACCTGGTTAAGGGAAATTATATCAATGGAATTTCTTTTGAAAGAGTTTCAAAGGTTTTGTTTAATTGCAAAAGATTCTCTACGACCAAAACTGATTTTGGAAAAAAGAAGTGCACTTCCTTGTGGAACAAGGCCAACCTTCTAAGCGAACTGTGGGGAATTCCATATGCTAGATATGCCTGCACAAGTCCGAGGTAAAACACTTACATAGGTACAGACTGGTAGGACAAACTAATTACTAGTAAGGCAGTTCTTTACATGCATAACTAGAGAATTGTACACATTAACCCAAACTGCAGTTTGGGCATTGCTTTCCATCTGGCTGACATTCACCTTTTCCAGTTGTTCCACGAGAACTCTGAAATCATAAAAAGGAGAACGAGAAACAGTTCTAAGTCAGGACTCCTGCATAGGATACAATAGGTACAATATAAGGGAAGATCTAATGCATAATTACTTTTGTTTCAGGGACAAAGAAGGGTGACAGTCCATGCTTCAACCAGTGCTACTGTCACTCTTGTGAGTGGTAGTTGCAATCTGCTCTATTAGAACACTCCCATCTACCTCAAAAAAAGAAAAGCAGAAATAATTTATGACCTTGAAAATTCAAACTGGGCTGAATTGATTAAACCATTCCATAGGGGCGATTATCTCACTGTTCATAGAACACTGACCCCTCTTTAAATGTGTTACACCAGTAGGATGGACAACAAGGCATGAAATGGAGCGGGCCTAAGTACCCAGGGATCTCTCATTATCTTCCCAGCTCAATGCCTAGATAGACTCCATAATTTCTTTTAAACTAACGGCAGACTGATTCGTACCCTCCTGTCTCATTGCACTGAACTTGGGTGACCAATACCTACCTATAGTTGTTGATGGCGTACGATGCACGAGAGAATTGACTTTTGTCTGTTGATATCCAAGATATTTCTACCATGGATTTACAAGACCATTCCCGGTCTTCTTCAATACCACGACGAGGGAGTATAACATTAGTGGATGACCTTGACAATAACGGTGATCGATTTTTCTCTGGATTCACAGATGCCGCACCACGAAGCCAGCAATATAGTGCAGCCATACACCTGACCATTTCCTCGGACAATTTGCTCGGGCACTGGTAGAGATGATCTTTCAGAGTCCGCAGCATACTTCTGTCCATGGTTGGTAACTTTTCAAGCACCTGACATAAACAAGTGAGATAACAAGCTCAATCAAATAGCAATTACATGACCAACCAATAAATTGAATTAAACATAACTAGAACTAGTTATGTGCACATGCTACAAGGGTGTTTTAATACTCCATGGAAATGAAGTCATGGGAAAATTACATTCTGTTTTAATAGCTTTTTTAAGGCAAAAATCTTTCAAGTATAGTGGAGTATTTACTAAATCCATTGTAAATATTTTAGTGGTATGCAAAATGATAACAAAGGTGACAAATGCTATCAATTCTTGAAATTCTATACTCTATCCATATTACCAATTAAACTTCATTCAAAAAGCATGGAGAAAAAACAGAGAGTCTCCATTCAAATAGTAAGAAAACAAAAGTATTTCATTGCAATTTTTGTCTATAAGATGATTCTATTTGTAGTACAAAACAGACTTAGCTCAGGTGGTATGGAAATACAACAAATTATTTTCAAATAATAAATAAAAAGCAGTGTAACTATTCTATTTCCTTTTCACTTCTAGTTCCCCTCAATGGAAAGTTTTGTATTCACAAAATAAAAAGGATCTATGTTTTTTGGTTTATTTTATGGAGCTTAACACTCGTTTATAAGCCCATCCCATTTACTTGATTGATGGGCCACCCCCCCCCCCCCCCCCCCCATAAGGTGCAGTTCCTAAGGTTTTACTAGTTGGGAACAAACTTGCCTTCCATTACACCTTCGTGCATTCAGGAACTTTAATCCAAGTCATCTCAGTATACTCCATCAAATTGGGGTGTATATTCTGATGGTGCTTGTCTCTCACGGCTTTCTGGTTCTGTTCATGATCTGAACAATTTTTCCGTTTTGTATGGTTTTGGAAGTACAACCATTTTTCTTCTGGTTTAACTTCTAAATATGTCCAGGTGTGGACTTGCTAATCAAGGTCTAATTTAAATATCTGAACCAGTCTTCCACTGACATAAGGTCTTCTTGGACAGCTAGGTTTCTTCTTTCTCTGGGGAAGCCAACAGGTCTCTAGTGCTGTAATTGTTTCATTCTTCTTTGTTCAAATGGTTCTGTTTTATAGAGCAAACCAGGACCCAACCTTCTAAACTAGTGCCCTTTATTTTGGGGAAAAAAAACACTAGTCCATGAACCATACAATGTTTCACGCATTCAGCATAATTTTAGAAATGATAACTCTGAATGCATATATAAGGAGTCAACAACTTTTGTTAAACCCGATTTTTACCAGAAATAAAGATGCCATAAGTATGAGAAGTACGAGGAAGATGTTATCTTTAAGCTAATAAATCATACATATAAATATGCAGCAAAAAGATGCACTTCACATGAAACAGAACTATCATATATTTAGCAAGTTGGAAAAAGAAGATAGAAATGGAATACGGCAATTTGTAGATACTGGAAGATATGATATTAAATAAAATCAAATGTAACAACCACACATGAGATACACATTTGAAAAATGATAAAGGAGAAGCATAAAAAGTATACTACCTTATCAGGGTCTGACCAAGTCTTCTCAAAATGAATGCTGCCTGTCAGAACTTGGAAAGGTCGCAAAGGGAACTTCTTTGAGGAGCAAAATGCACTTGAAATTATACTTGGGTGTGTCATTGATTCATTTTTTGTATGGGGAGGAGAAGCAAAGCTTGAGCTTTGCTCAGAAGGCGGTCGACTAACGCATTGTTCAAAAATGCTCCTATAGAGAGTGAGAACATGTTGTTCACGATTTGCAACCTCTTCTTCAAGTAATTCAATCTCAGCAATCAACTCCTTCGTCCGAAATGAAAAAGAGTATCAAGGATCTGATTCTACTTATCCTATTTTATTGTGGCTCATGAATTAAAATAGCAAAGCTTTGGCATGTACAATCTGAATTGACAAAGTAATATGGTGAGAATACTTGGTGAGTATAAGAGCAGTATTCATATGCTTAATATCTGATTTGTAGGAATGCAGAGACTGAACCAACCAAAACTCTTGAGAAAAAAGGTGTTCAAACCCATTTACAGATAATCCTACTTTTTCAAGCAAAGTAGTAGGAAGCCTAGGAAGAGTATCGATAGGAAACATGCAAGTGAAGATGGGTTCAGGTTACATATAACTGCTCATGCCTTCTTGCTCATGTTCTGTTCCACAAGTATTTATGTTAAGGTAAGCCATCAGGAAAGGGCGGCACCCTCTTTGGCGAATGAGTTAAAAGAAGCATGAAGGTTCAAGATTTTCTACTCAATTAAATATGCTATTTTCTGTCCCTAATGCTTTAAATCATAAGGTAACTTTCAATCAGCAATAGTTGAATATTTAGCAAAATCTCTCTGAGAGTCGGTTCCCAGAGGCAAATTTACCTCAGCAGCAAAATGCCTATGCCCAGGTGACAATGTACTAGAAGCTCGACCCATCGCCCTCTCAAGCATAGTGCGCATGGATTTCTCTTGCTGCAAACGCAATTGCAGCTGCTCAATCTGCAAATTAATATATAATTTGCAGCAAGAATATGTTAGATTTATAAACATTGTTATATGGAAACTGAGAATTGTTTCCGAAATAGATTATTTAACAAGCATAGCGGTTTTAGCCATCTGGCATTGACAAGGAAATACATGCTATATTCTATAGTCAGCATGGATTACCCTATGTTGATGACAGACCGCACATGTCATCCGGGTGATTATGAATATGTTAGATTATGACCAACTATAAAAATCAATTGGAGTTATTGCCCATTAATGTTAAATATTAATGTATAGAACTCCTCGGTGCGGATAGGAGTATAAAGTATGGCCTTTAATTCTATGTGTACTATCAGTGCTATTATATAACAGTTTGTATAAATACTAGCCATATTTATACATGACATATAATATTAGTCACAAACTAATAACACTAATCAATGGTAGCTTTATGGTTTAATTTAGTTTATATGCCTAATCATATGCAAAGTTACTAATATAGCATCAATAATTATAATCATTATTATAACATATGTGTAAAATCAGGAATATCATAATTCGGTTTACAATATATACTAATATGCAAAGTTTTGTTAACAATTATAAACTTTATTAATCTAGAGCCCTCAACTCATAACCCGGAGTCGTTCATGTCAACTATAACGTTGAGTTGTTTATAGCATCTAGAGCTCGCATTGGTATTAAGCTCAACACAGTGTGGGTCAACTATAGCCGATCTAGATGCTATGAACAATTGATTGGCTGAGATGGTATACAATTATTAGTTCATGATAAGCCACTGTCAGGATTTAATACATTGATAGGATAATTGGTAGCCTAATCATAATGATCCATGAGGTTCAACGAGTTATTCAATACCATCCTAATATTATTTGAACAATATTTGGCTTAGTTTGATCAATGCATAAGTATGAACATAGCTATTTGATATTGTAGGACAATTCATATAAGGTTTACTTTTATATTATTCTGTATAATAAATTATTAATTATAATAATATATCCAATGAATCATAATTTTACTTTGAATACCCTAAAACACTAAACCCTAAATCATATTATTGAACAGTGCTATTATAGACGTAGTCTCATTAATTTTAAAATATTAATTATCACAAAGCATTTATAAATGAGAATAATCGGTCTATGATTCGGATAAATATGTGGATATCCTTGCGACTCAAAGCATTCTCATAACCATAGGTGAATAATATGCAAAGCATTCTCATGATGTAAAATCAGAATAATAATTGAAGCACTATGATATTATAGTATAATAATTATGCTATTCGGATTTAGGAGATATTAATTAGTTGTTCATATATAGTTTATATTAGCTCATTAATGTTAAACCCATAATAATATTTCATAGTTTATCATGTTATCTTACAGACCCTATGTATAAAATAATAACTTATCATGGTTATCTGAGCAATAGCATTCTACTCTGAAACATGTTTTAAAATATGCACTCATAACATATCAATTAGGTTTTCAAACAGATTTTTGTTTTACAAAACATAAGATGAAAGCAAAACACATGGATAGACGCAGCTTTAAGGAAGCTGAACTGAGCAACCCGAACAAGGATCAAGCCCTTAAATCTGGTGGTTCTGAAGGAAAAGATATCCCTAGAGTTGGTAGTAATTAGTGAAGATGGGACTGTACAATCTGTTTGAGCAAGCTGTATTTGGCACAATTAAAGATCTTGTTGTTCCACACCAGAATGAAAGGTTCCACTATCAAAAAGACCGCAAGGTTGTAGGAAAAAGGAGAGGAGCTACCGCCTTGTTCTATCTCTGATGGCCTGCTCAGTTCCTCCAATCCTTTGCACAAGCCCGTTGAATCTCTGACTCCTCTCCATTTTCTCACGTGGCTCTCATGCCAAATGTAGCCTCATTGCCAGGGTTAGTGAAACTCCACTGGTTGGGAATATGACACCAGATTTTGAGATAGAAGATATTTTTTTATCAGGAGTTCATCAAGGTTGAACTTTCAGAGTATATTGGGAAGAAATATGTGTATTCTCACATCTCGCATGGGTCCAAACGGATAGAAAGTCAGGTGGCCTTGGAGATCTCAGGTGACTCTTCATCATTGGCAAGGGAAGAATTATCATGCAGTCCCACTTCGGCAACTCCTCGAACCCCATGCTGCCATCCATCTGCATCCAAACCTTTACCAGATCACCTTTGTTGGCCCCACATGCAGACTGTGCAAGTCCGTGGTTTGAGTTTAAGGCAAAATTTTCTGAATTTGATGATTTTAATTCAGAGGAAGGTCTCCCAACCAATTCAGAGGATGGTAGAGTAGACACAGTTGCACCCTGGGCCCACATAAATGACCCCATTTTGCATGGCCACCCTCCTAGGCCCATTTTCAAAGCCCATGTGTTTCTTTTCTTTACCTTCAAAACTGATTTTCGAAGATCCAATTTTCAAATACACTACTTTTCATTCTTCTTTAGTGTTGAGGATCACCAAAAACCCCATTTTTCAATAAAATTTGCTTCCATTTTCTTTCCGGCAAACATCATTTCACATTTTTCTTGATTTTTTAAATGTTTTGAAATAAACATGAATTTAATTCTATAATTCCAAATAATGGGATTTATGGAATTAATTCATGTAAAAATAAATTGGGCTTTGGTGGGGGCCCAACATTAGTAATGTTTTTTTAAAAAAAATAAATTTGAGTGAAGTGCAATATCCGTCAATGATGGTTTCTTACTCTATTTAGTGACACATGTGATATATTTTGTACTTGTTATTATAAACTAACCCCATTTCATGATAGTATTTTTTTGCTTATTGCTAAGGTATGCCCTCACTCTCATTTTGATTGTTCTCCATGCATGTTTTGGCTTCCGGTGTATGATCATTTTGGTATCAATTGATTTCCTTACCAATTGTCATGTTTGCTTCATCTTATTTAGTAGAGATCCATTTTTAGGGGTTTAGAAAGGTGTTACGATCTTTACCATAGGAGTAACTATATGTACAATTTTAAGTATTTGAAATTAGTGGTAAGGAGTGATCACCATGATGCATATGAAATTTTATTACTAAGCTATAATCTTGAGTAACTATCATGATCGAAACTTGAGTTTTCTTTAAGCCTTTGCTTTATGTGAAATAATATATAAGTTTTTAATTATATTTATGTATTATCATATCTTTATAAAAATCAATTAACAAGTAAGTTCATTTAATTCACCTTTTTTGGAAAATTCAACACTTTCAATTGAAAGATGAAATAACATAATACACTTAGAAAATTATAAACAAACATTTTCCTTTGGTCCATTCACAATAACACTATGCTCAAAAAGTGAATCTTGCACTAGGCGATTAGCTTCAAATTGGTCCTCTTACTTAGTGGAGAGAATAGTTTCCAATCAATGGTATACCAAAAGCCAATAACACCCTTATTGGCTAGAGTTGCAATACATCACAACCCCTACAAAAGGTAATTAAGGTTGACAACTTATCCCCAGTTGGCCAATGTCATTGATAACCAAAGTTTTTAAAATTATTATAATAAATTAAAAGATGAATTCTCTTGTATAATAATAAACAAATCATATAATATTCCAAATTCTTTTACCTTCAACTATCATTTTTTAGGGACTGACTTATTTTGGTTGGTGAAAGCTCATATTCGTTGCAGCGACTATATTGTAGATTATATGGTGGCTCCTTGTTTACTATCAATTGCCTAGCACCATATCCAGGAACTTTCTTAATCTATGTCATGTAGCTTGAAAATATTTATCCTATCCATATATAGTGTGGTGGGGCACTAACAAGATATTGATCGGGATGCATTGTATCCTTAAACACTCGGATCCTTTAAAATAATTTAAATAATTTTTTTTGCACGTTATTGTGTTTTTCCTAAAAGGATGCAATTGAAAATGATTGTGCCGTGGTATCTTTTTTGAGAGCCCCTTCCATGATCCTTTAAAATTCTTCTTTTTAAACGGAACACTCAATGTGCATTGAGACGTCATGTTAGCATGCATAACTAAATTCTTCTTTAATTAATGTTGAGACTTCATTAAGTCCAATTTAACAAGTCCTGATCTGGCCACCAAGAACTTAATGTTGCTTAACTGCATTTGAACGACAAGAACTTGAAATTTCAAATTGCTGATGGATTCTATCAATTCCAATGAAGGAGCTCTGAGATTTCGAATGCAACTATTGACTCAATAGTTAGGTCAAAGGGTCTAACTTTTATTTAGACATCCAACGGCCAAAAGGATAATGCCATATATTATGGTTAAACGAACCTTAATTGGAACATGAAATATACTGCAATTTTATGCGATGCTGTGTGAACAGATTTATAATGCACCAAATGGATAAGAAGTTTTGCATTCGTTCCTCTGAATATAAGATTCCCACTGCACAAATTGTCTACAACTTTTGCAAACTTTACTGATACCACAACCATCTCTGGGCGCCCCACATAATTAAGTCTTCAGTGGCGGCGCATTATTTTGATGAATTAATTATATAGCATGCGGGAAAGGAAAGGAAGATCAGGAGATCTTCTCCACTATTTAATTTAATTAGCTGTTTTCACAAATCACTTGTTACGTGGAAGATAGAATGCAACAAATCAACTTTGAAATAACCCCACCCACAATTATAAGCAATTGAATGGTTGAGGTCAGCCATGGAAAGATCACATGCAGCAGATGATGGTGAAGTTGCTTGAATCCCTTTTTATGATTAGAATATACAGAGCCTTTACCACTTAAGAAATCATCAACACTATCTATTGCCAATGTGCTTTTAATATAAACAAATCATCTCAATCATCAACACTATCCAACACTATAAATAAAACCTAATAATGCACAACATGACTAAAGAGAGATGGTTATGAGCACTCAAAAGCTTAGGGACAGGAGAATCGAAATTTTCTTAATTAAGGAATTCCAAACTTTACAGCCCTGAAATTCAGAAAGAATGATGTGGCCGACATTGAAAAGATTTTTAAAGACTATGATAGTTCTTTTTTGTGAGTGGCTTCCCGCAATCTCGCTTAGCATGGGAAGCTACCTAAAGGAGGGTGCTTATAAAATAAATGTGTAACTTTTAGACCAAAATGATGGACTTAAAAAGATTTAGACCGTTGATATTCTACTCCGGATATGCAAAAGAGACATTTCTAAGAGCTTAAAGCCAGGACTTAAGATTATGCTACTGATAAAATCTCTCTTCTAACAACCTGTTTTAGTCGGCTTCCTGCACTGCTGCAATCCTATCAACAGTTCTTGGCAATGAAATTGAACGACTAAAATCGAAATTAATATTTTGATCATAAGCTTAAATGATTTCATAAATGAGTTTTATTTGGTGGCATATAGAGGTTTCGGGGAGCGAGCCAAAGCCGTGACAATTTCTAGGGTGATGAATGGACCCCCTCAAGTACTCTTGAGTTTTACAACATGTTAAGTGAATGAATAGAAGCATCAACACATCTCAAGGGCTTGCATTATCTTCTGTTTTCACTTTCTCCTCTCAAATGAAGAGTGAATCATGCATAGTTCTACTACATTTGTCTTGCATTAGATCAAACTGTTCTATTATTTGAACTCGTGTTTTTCCTTTGTTTGTCTTTTGTAAGAGTCTTCCAATCCATAGCATACATTTTAGGACATTATTTATCGGTGGACAACATTGCAGCGACAGCTAAACTACATGACAAGTGACTAAAATCATTGAATGAGATAGCATTACTTATGATATACAATCAAATTTTCCTGAAAGCTCACTTCATCAAAGATATCAGCTCCAAACCTATTCACTGTAGATTTTGAATTTCCAGTGGCAGCTGAGTTCATCTTATTTCAAGATCGGGACTGGTGATTTGCTCCACTTAAGAGCATCTATGGTAAATTTTTTTGCGAGTTCAGCAGTCAAAATGATCCAACTTCTCCAGTTTGAAAAAACCAATAATACTGTGCAATGTTAGATGCCATATATCTAGAGAAAGTATCTTGAGCCTTCAACCGAAGTAATATGGAGTGATTTAATGGACTCTCTCCTTAACTGAACTAACACTTACTTGTAATTCAGTATATATATATATATATACAAGAGACCTCTTTGCATCGCCATAGAGATAAGCTCTCCTAGATCGTGCTACATACCGTCATATTTTTCCATAATAATGTATCTGAGTGGGAACTCCTGATTCTTTCCAGCTCGTTTACACGGGTCACAAATTGGTAAGTTGTAATATAACTAGCTACCTTAATAAAGAAGTATAAAGAAGACTAGTAGTGGCATTGGCAATTGGCAAAATTCAGGCCTAGATGGCTATTAAACAAGTACTTTCCTAGCTATTTAAAAGCTCAAGGGACTGACTCCATCTTTGCAAGACCCTAGTTGGGATCTTAATTCTGTGAGGCTTCTTGCATCTTCTATCCCCATACTACAATTAATGGAAGTTCTCAGAAAGGTCTTCAAGCCTATGAGGGTTATCATATTTGTCTTGGTGATTCTTACAGCCAACGGATATGCTGCTTCAAGGCCCCTGGAACTGGGAGTGAGGATTAGAAATAGTTCTCTGGAAGTCATTTCATCTATAAGAGCTCCCGTCCCACCGTCCGGTCCTTCTCCATGCACTCACATAGGCGACAATGGTGGCAGAGTTATTGGGCGATGCCCTAGTCATGGATGAACTTACCTCTGCCACGGTGCAACTCTCAGCTAAAGTATATGTATATATATATATATATAATTATAGAGCTTGCCTAAAGAATTAAGTCTAAGATGTTATGATTCTCTTATGATTTAAATATGAGCATGTGAATGTAGATAATTAAAGATAAATCTGAAGTCCTTGAGATGGACTGAATATATATATATATATATATATATATATATATATATATATATATATATATATATTTTCTCTTTGTTTTTACCGTTTCTGTAGTTTCAAAATTCTACTTGAAAAAACAGTATAATTAATTAACAACAGAGAGAGGATGACATACTTCTTTTTTTTCCTGTTCCGAACCAGACAGTTATCTTCTTCCAAATGCATGTAGATATCACAATCCATACGGTGGTACTACCTTCTCTCTTCTTGCTAATTTCTGTGGATGATCTTCCAAGTTCCATAAAAAACTCTTAAAAGGTTCGAGATTGTATTTCTAGAATTATAGTGTGTGTGTGTATAATACTGCATCGATCATGGGATCGCTTAAAACAACCAGATCTCTCCCTCCCTTTGATGTTCTTCAGGATTTCACAAATTGATTCGGCACTTTTGCAGGATCCTGACCTGAAATTTAATTGTTTTCTTGTTCATTTCAATCATGCCAACGCTAGAATTGTGAATATATACGTTTAAAGGCCATAGAATGAAACCCAGTACTATTAGACAGCAACGGTGTCTCCATGCATGCATAGTGAGCGGAGTATGCAGCGACCCAAAACACTATTTCAACTTCTAGCATGTTTATGAATGTAAATTGTTGGGAATCTGTCATGGGTCATGGGCTCATCGTTAGCCAGTTCGGGTAAAATTTTCTAATGGCCTGTGTAGTTATGGAAAGGAAATGGCAACTTCCAAACCTTAGTTCATTAATCAGGACGCTTTGGGCCCAAACAGCCCATGGAGCTGACCTATCTGATATCTTGGCAAGTTAATTCTTTCTTTTTCTTATTTTTTTCTTCTTTTTTTTTTTTTTTTAATAAAAGCAATTACTATTAATTAACACTTATTCGTTTGGAAACTGTTTAGCCAAAATATCTGTTGACTTATTCGTTTTTCTCAACATTTAGTCATTATCATACCTATGAAAATCTACTTAAATCATTTTAACATCTTTTGCGAGGCACCGAATATTAATAGAGGAGGCATGACACTTTTAACACTTAAGTCACAATTTTAAAATCTTTTTCAAGTTTATTACAATCAATAATAGGTAATTGGACCCGCACCTTGTAAGGGAATCAGTGAATTAAGTTTGGTGGTGACATCGAAAGTTTTCCTTGTAGAGCATATCAGAGCATATCTTCAAGACTTCAATTCTATATAAAAATGAGCCATGGAAACAACTGTCACACCACTTTTCTTGAGAGATATTGATACGATCTTGTATGTGAAAAGGCAATTTTATATTTGGATGGACTAAGAGATTGTCAACTTTGCCATTACAAATTCAGAAGTCACTAAAAGCATGAACTACTGTTGGAGAATGACTCATGTGTGGATTGCAGCGCCCTCTAGGTAATTCTTGATAGATTATATTCCCATTGATATGTCAAAAACAACTCAACTAAAGGAAATGGTTTAACATTCTCACTAGAAGTTCAAATATTACTGAAAACATGGTGTGGTGGTGGGAAAGTTCTCCTTCTGTTTATGGGGTTTTCGAGGTAGTTTTGTTAAATATCCGCAGATATTCTTTTACCCCTTCCCTAAATCAAGGACACAATTTTGATGAAAAGCTTTGTGAATCTTAATTAATTTAATTAATGTATTATGATCCATTGAAAAAATATAACATTTTTGAAAAGTTTCACTTTTTACTTTTAAATATATGTATTTTGAAAAAAAAAAAAAGTAATCCTTCAAACATTCAATCTAATAATGAAAAACTTCAAAATTCTATGACTACCATATGTTATTTTTATCCATTTCCTCTTACCCCTAACTACCTCTCTCTCACTTTCCATTTTTTTATTTTAAATTTATTTATTTTTATTTAAATTTGACATGACAAGTCAAAGAATATAATTATTATGTTTAAAATTTTTACACATGGTAATCAATATAGATTTTTTTTTAAAAAAATTATTATTTTTTTTCCCTCCCCATAATATGTCCATCTTTTTGCATATATATATATATATATATATATTTTAATATAGTGGCTATAGGTGGTAATAGACCTTACCCTAAATAAAAGAAAAGTGGTATATTTTTCTCATCATGATACTTCTAACATACATTAGTGGTACTTTTTTCGTAAAAAAGTGATACAATTTTTTATGAAAAAAATACCATATTTTCCAAGGGTTGTATTGATTGGTGTTAGCGTGCAATAACACTCACTAAATTCATTGTTATTTAATCATTATATAAGATTTGGAACATGTGACGGATGTTAACAAACCTTAACTTAAATGAAAGAAGAGTGGTACATTATTCTTATCATGGTAGTACTTTTAATCATCATTTCTATCATAATGGTACTTTTAACACAATTTAGTGATTTTTTTTTAAATAAAATAGTGATATTTTTATATAAAAGAGTGGTACACTTTTTTTCAAGGGTTGTCTCGATTAGTGTTATTGTGTAATAACATCCACTCAAGTGAGTCTAAAGCGAGATGGTAAGGTAGAGGGCTTCCAATTCATAGGCCATGAAAATTTTTTTTAACTCTTCTTTCATTATCATTTGAAAAAGTGGTGGAAGAAGGATTGATTAGGATCGATTGTAAAACCTCTCATAGAATAAAACTATTAGATTGAAGCATACTCTAAATGTGCCACAAAAACACCCAAGTACAAATTATGGCATCAAATGCAAAGGCAACTTCTGGATAGACTAGGTTGTTTTGTATTCACCTGATTGCTTACATGGAGATCTTTCTTTCTCTAATAGGAATTACTAAGACAAAGCCAATTACACATTTCTACTATCAACCAGGTAAATATATTTGTAGCTGAGGAAAAGTAAGGATAATTGTAGACTAACAAAAGAGGACACAAACACATTCACTACTTAAATCAAAATCTATGTGGGAACCAACATCCACCTAGGCTAGATAGAACCATTGCTTAATAAATGACAATGGCACTCCAAAAGTTAGGTTAACTTTCCTATCACTTCAAGTCGAAAAGTGACAACTATTTTATGGTAATTCTTACCCTTACCTTTTTCTAAACATCATATCAAGGTGATAGGCTTCAAACCTATGATCCTCTGTACCCAAAACAAATGCGCAAACCAAGCTACAATACACCTCATTTCACCCATCAAAGCATATAGATCCATCAAATCAATGAACACTCAAGTCGAACTCACTCATGCTTTTGGGCACAAGAATGTGAGAACTAATCAAGACAAGATGTTGTGTAAAAGGTCAAAGGACGCCCTTTGACTAGAGCCCCTAAGACCGGGGTAGGGGATTTAATAGATACTCTTTGATGTCTTCAAAAGCATTCTGACATACTTGATCCCATTCAAAGGTTAGTCCTATCTCTTCATGCAAATGTGGGGTGCAGCGTGCCTCGTGTGTTACCTCCTTCTAAAGTCAATTGATAATATATATGCTCCTCCATTTTTTCACTAAGTCTAAGTAAATGAAATATATTATAGCCAAAGCTAATCAATCTTCTCCACTTATTATGCTTTACTACCCAAGAAGGAGAGAGAATACACAAGTGTTTACTTGGACAACACAATCATGGTCAAAATGGTTTAAGATTTAGAAATTTCAATTTGAGGGGAAGATGTTTCATCATTTTTGCATGTTATAATGCTCAACAATAAAAAATATAATAATTTCATTTTTATCAAGTTTATATCGAATGAGACAAATTAAACACATTTAAACAAAGGAAATAATATTTATTTTCCATAGTTTTAGAATATTTATTATATTTTTTTCTTTTTTATAATTCACCCATATGTATCTTTATTATTTCATTCCAAATTTCATCATATATTTATTGCATCTTCCCATGGTTACCACTTCAATATACATCTATATATAAATACAAAATAACGTTTTTGAATGAATCCCTTAGAAAGAGTGTATTATCCAAACCAATGATGAAAATATCTGTAATCACGAATATATCGGTAATCACAGATATATGGATATTTCGATTTACAGATATATTAGATATATCATAATATATCGACGGATATTTTAGAAAAAAATAGAGTTAGACCTAAAATTGATCAAAATTCATAAAAATGTAAGAAAAACCTCACAAAACTATAATTAGAAACATAATAGATATTTTAAAGTTATTTTGTTGAAGAATTTGATATATGTATAATATGATTTATCATATTTGACAATAATTTCGTATGTGTTAATAAAAAATATGACTTTTATAAATGTACATTTATTATTAAATTATATAAAATATTATTTTATAATAATATTGTGATGTTTGATTATAATATATTTAATTTTAAAATATATTTAATATTAAAATTATGATTCATTTAATTTAATTGTATTAAATGATATAAAATAAATGGTGATATATATATATATATATATATATATATATAATTTTTTAATATTTAATTACTCTATTAATGATATTATAAACACAAAAAAGAAAATTATCATGATAATTTTTATATTTTTGGTAATCAATTAAATGAAAAATTTTCATTTAATTATAAAATAATTATAATTAATTTGTTCTCTAAAATGTTTTAATATTTTGTTTATATGCTGACTTTAAATATAAATATGTTTGGTGTAATGCATTTAACAAGGGGTATACTTGTCCTAGTAGTAGGCCAAACTTCATGTAAGTCTTTTGTTTGGGTTTGAGTCCGCCTAACAACGAAAGTTTAAAGACAATTTTGAGTTTTCATAGCGGTCCTGTAGCGTGTGTTGACCGGCGTTGACCACCGTGTTGGCTGGACCATTATTCTTGTGGAATAGCCAACTGGAACATATGTATCATGAAAGTATGTAAGTGATCATGCTGATGTTACTGTTGAGAACCAAATCCGTTTGTTTACTAGGAAGTACTATTTATTAATTAGTAATACATCTGGGGTGCTTTGAAGCTTAATTTTATATTTGTGAGACATATATATTAATTAGTAAGTACTATTTATTAATTTTATATTTTAAATATAAATTTTAAAATATAATTTATCTTGTGGAATAGCTTAATTAGTGAGAGAGAGAGTAAATGTGTAACTTTAAGTTCATGACTTTTATTTCATATTAATTATTTAATTATTCTAAGAATATTAAATTTTAGATAATTAATAAGAATATTTATCAAATTGAAAAAGCTATTCAAATATTATTAAGCTATGATGAAGATAACTTTCTATAATGACTTCAGGTTTGAAGCCAAAGTTAACGTTTAGATAACAAGATTCAAATTATTTACTAATTTATGAAGTTTCTTAAAATATAAAATAACTTTTATATAAATTAAAAATCGAAATTATTTAATAATTTATAAAGAAGGGTTGTTCTTATTTTTAATTTAGACCAGTACTTAAATAGGTTATTAAAACAATCAAATACACAAAATCTTTTATATAATTTTAAAAAATAGTTTTTTTATAAGGGATAAGTTCTCTTTCAATGGGAGATTTTGAGAGAGATTTTTCTATGAGGGATAAAAGTGTTTTAGAAAGTAAGAAATATTTAAAAAAAAAAATAACAAAGTTTTTTCTTCATTTTTCAAAAATAGAAAATAGTGGACCCCTGTATTTCGGTTCATGCGCTTCCACTCGATGACGAGCTCAATAAACGATTTTATTTATTAGAAAATGACTTGAAGTCACCACTTATTTATTTTTATTTTTTTAAAAGGGTAAACAAAATAAAAAAAAAAAATTCTAAGTGTAACTCCTTATTTTGGAAAAAGGTGGTCTGTGAAAAACCGGATTGGGATCGGGGGTCGAGTTACTTATCGGGAAGGTATAGTAATGACCATAGCACCTCTCTAAGTCCCTAAAAACGGGTCTCTACTAATGAAATGAAGCAATCATGACAATTGATAAGTAAATCGAGAGATACCAAAATGATCATGCACATATGGGAATCGAAACACGCATAAAGAATGGCCAAAGTGAGAGTGGGTGCGTACCTTGACAATGAGCCATAATGCGCTATCAAGAAATAAGGTTAGTGCACAATTAAATAATATAAAGTATAACTCGCATGACACCAAACAGAATACGAAACCATCAGTGGCACACATGGCACTAAACTCAAGTTCATTTTTATTTTAAATAAAACTTATTTGATGTCGCCCCCTCCCCCCCCCCCTCACCAAGGCCCAATTTATCTTGCATGAATTGGTCTCACAAATTTCATTATTTCATAATTATGAAAAATCAAGAGAAACAGAAAGTTATTTAAAAACCAGAGTGGAATTAAAACTATTCGAGAGAAAACTGAATTTTTAAAATCTATTTGAAAATTGGAGTTTCGGAAATTATTTGAAAATTGGAGTCTTGGGAATTAAATTTAAGAATTTGAATTTTGGAAATCAATCGAAGGTGGAATTTATTTGAAAAATTGTTTAAATATGGAACTTTTAAAATAAGTAAATAAATGGAATAATGATTATAATAACGAAAATAATAATTAATAAATTAACGTGAATGGTGAAATTTTTGAGATGGGAAATTAGATTTGGAAGTCAGATTTTTAAAGAATTGTTTAAAGACGGACTTTTAAAACAAATAAAATAAGTAAATAAATGGAATAATAATAATGATAACGAAAATAATACTTAAACGAATGAACGTGAATAGTGGAATTTTTTGAGATTTGAAAATTAAATTTGGAAGACGGAAGTTTAAAAAGATTGTTTAAAGGTTGGAATTTTTAAAAATAAATAAATAAATGGAATAATAATAATAATAATAATAATAATAAAAATAATACTTAAACGAATGAATGTGAATAGTGAAATTTTTGAGATTGAAAATTAAATTTGGAAGTCAGATTTTTGAAAAATTGAACTTTAATGATTGGAATTTTTAAAGGAAATAAATAAATAAATAAACGGAATAATGATAATAATAACGAAAATAATACTGAAATGAATGAATGTGAATAGTGAAATTTTTTAGATTGAAAATAATATTTGGAATTGTGGGATTTTTGGAAAATTAAATTTAAAAATTTGGATCTTGGAAAATTAAAGTTAAAATTAGAACCTTAGAAAATTATTTTGAACTTTGAAGAATCAAATTTAGGGAATTGAATTTCGAGAATTAGAGTTTGGTGAACTAAGTTTAGAATCGGGTTTTAGAAGATTTTTTCGAAAATGGTAATAATAATAATTTTTTCGTTTTAGAAAAAAATACATGAATAAGTGAATAAATTTAGAACTTTAAAATTTTAGGGGATTTTTAAAGGATCGTTTGAGAATATATAAAAACAAAAGAAAAGAGAATACATAAAATAAACGAAGAAATGAAACTTTTAACGGAGAGAGTTTGAAAAAAAATGAAAAGAGTTTAAAGTGCATCGTTTCTTCACGTGTTCAAAGTGGCAACAAACCTATTTTTTTCTTTTATCAACTAGTTCCATGCACTGCTCGAGCTTGTTGAGATATTAGGAGTGTTTAGATATTAGGAAAGTTGAGATATTAGGAATGTTGAGATATCAGGAATGTTGAGATATTAGGATATTAGTTGTTCTTTCCTTATATCATTCATTTCTTGTATCATTCTTTCCCATTCTTAGAATGGTGATTACCCTCTATATATACTCTGTACATGAACGAATGAAATAATTAATGAAAAACTACCATTCATCAATTTGAAGATGGTATCAGAGTCATGGAATTGAAATCCTGGATATTTTGTCGATAAGGCCAGCCATCGCCCTTCCTTCGCGAAAAAAAAAAATGAGTGAAAAAAATACTATTGTTTTTCAATATGAAGGTACATTTAATCCAGGAATTATTTTGACTGAATCATACTATGACGTTTGGTCACAACTCGTGGAGATGCATATTGTTGAACGGGAAAAACTTTCCTACATTCGAGGTAAGACAAATCCACCAAAAGGTGAAGAGATGGTTGTTAATGTCCATGAGTCCAGAAATTATGAAGCGTTACTTACGCTTACCCACCGCTCAAGAAATTTGGAGTGCATTATCAAAGACCTTCTATGATGGAAGTGATGAATCCGTGGGTAGAGGCTTCAGATTGAGCTTTGGGGTCTCTTCTTTAGCAGCTTTTTGTGCCTCCTCTTTATTGAACAAAGGTAGAATCTCTTCTCTCCTCCCCCAACCTTGTAGAGTAGCAAGCACATCTGAGGGTTCAGGCAGCCCTTCTTCAAGATCCCTAAGACTTTCATTCAACTTGTCTTGCATCTTCTGATTACAGTGCTCCTCCACTAGAGTGTCAATAATGCACACCTCTTCTGGACCTTCTTCTTCTTCCAGAGTGATTAGTTTTTTGGACATATAGAAGATATTGAGCTCCAGTGTCATGTTGCCAAAAGTGAGTTGCATGAGTCCATTCCTACAATTTATAATTGCATTTGATGTAGCAAGGAATGGCCTTCCAAGGATGATAGGAACATAATTAGTTTCCTTGACAATTAGGTCCGTGTCAAGAACAACAAAATCTATTGGATAGTAGAAATTATCAACTTGAACTAAGACATCTTCAATTATCCCCCTTGGAATTTTCACTGATCTATCTGCTAGAGATAGAGTGATTGATGTTGGCTTCAATTCACCAAGTCCCAATTACTTGTAGACAAAGTATGGTAACAAATTCACGCTTGCTCCCAAGTCTAACAAAGCTTTTTCCACTACTTTTTCTCCAATCATGACTGAAATGGTAGGACAACCCGGATCTTTGTACTTCAAAGGAGACTTGCATTATATGATAGCACTTATTTGCTCAGTCAAGAAGGCTTTCGTATTCACATTCAACCCTCTTTTGATAGTACACAAGTCCTTTAAGAATTTTGCATAAGTTGGAACTTGTTTGATCATATCCAGCAATGGGATATTGACTTTCGCTTGTCTCAATACTTCCAGAATTTCTGATGCATTTCTGATTCCCTTTTACCCATGCAAAGCTTGAGGAAAAGGTGGAGGTGTGTGTTTCTTCATCACATCTCCTTTGATAAGTACTTTCTCCGGATTTGCATTCACTATTGAATCATGGTCCTCTTTCCCTTCACTAGTATCTCTCTTCTTTCCTTTGATTTCCTCCTTCTTCTTTGTCTCTTCTTCTTCTTCCTCTTCAACACGTGACTTGGGTGTTGGCAGCTCAACCTTTTTACCACTCCTTAGAGTGATCAAGGCCTTAACATCTCTCACCTATGAAGACTCTCCCTCATGAGTTTCCTCTTCATGGATACCCTTGGGGTTTTGGTGAGGTTGAGAAGGAAATCTCACCTTCTTTTGCACTGTGTTCAGGTTAGTGAGCCTTGAGATTGAATATTGGAGATTATCTATCTTCTAAGATAAGTCATTTTGCATCCCATCCATCATTTTATTCAATGTATTCTCTACACTGTCAATTCTTTAACTGAGTTGAGCATTGATGGATTTTTGATCTCCAACAAAATCTCCCACAACCTTGCTTAGATTCACTATCGCTTGTTCAAGATTTGAAGCTTGTTGAGATGGTTGAGCTGGCTGTTGGTACTGAGGTGCTCTTGGCTTCCAGGAAAAATTTGGATGGTTCCTCCAATTTGAGTTATAAGTATTTCCATACGAAGCATTGTTGTTGGGCTTGAATTGTCCAATGACATTTGCTTGATCTCCAAACATTTCCCTTACAGTTGGAATTGTAGGGCACTCCTCCACCAAGTGCTCATAAGATTGACAAATAGAACATGGCTTGACTTGCACTAGTGTTTCAGCAACAACTTGAACTTCATGTGTCTTTTTCAGTTCTAACTCCTCCAATCTTCTCGTCATAGCTGCAAACTTTGCCTCATATCAACATCTTCATTCAAGGTGTACATCCCAACCTTAGCATTAAAGGCATTCGATTGAGACTTCATCTTCCCTACTTCTCCTTTGTTCGGTTCATCCCATCCCCTTGATACTTCAGCCACATAACTCAAGAAATCCATGGCTTCCTCCGGATTCTTACTCATGAAATCTCCTCCACACATTGTCTCTAGGAGTTGCTTCATTGAGGAAGACATCCCATCATAAAAGTAACTCACCAATAGCCATGTATCAAAACCATGGCGAGGACAAGCATTGATGGCTTCCATGTATCTTTCCCAACACTCATAGAATTTTTCATTCTCTTTAGCTGAGAAGTTTGAAATTTTCCTTTTCAAGCCATTTGTTCTGTGAGTAGGAAAAAATTTCTTGAGGAATTCAACTTGCAAATCAGTCCAAGTCTGGATACCCCTTGGCCTTAAAGAATTAAGCCAAATCTTGACCTTATCCTTTAAAGTAAAAGGAAATAGCTTAAGTCTTATCAAGTCGATTGAAGCTTCTCCTTCTTGAAACATATTACAAACATCTTCAAATTCCTTGATATCGGCATAGGGATTCTCACTTTCCATCCCATGGAAAGTTGGTAGAAGTGGAACAATATGCGGTCTAATTACTAGCTGCTCTATATGGGGCACTATACATGATGGTGCACTCATACGAGGTGGATGCATGCGGTCCCACATTGATCTGAAAGCATTGGGATTGTCCTGGTGACCATGGTGACTATGCTGATCTTCAAGTGTAGCTTCCATGATGTTCAAGCTCAATTCCAATTCCTTGTTATGAGGTGTTTCAAGTTTCACAGGCCTTCCTCCATTGACTCGTATCCAATTTGGCATACACAACTAGTATCAACTATAACAAAAATAAAGAAACAAAAGAAAACAAAAGAAAACAAGACTACAAAAAAAAAAAAAAAAAAAAAGATTAACTAAAGCTAAATTAAAGGATATGTTAGAATATGAACAAGTAGAAGAAACGATAAAAGAGTTAGTAAAATGAAAATAAAAAATCACCAAACTTGTGATGAAGATCACAAGTGCTCTGAAAAGATAATATCACTGTGGAGTTGGCACCTCCTCGGCAACGGCGCCATTTGATTCCGTGCCCAGCTGGTGTACGTTGATTTTTGGTCCTCAGACAGGAGTAATCAACAAAATTTATAACCTATATCACCATGTACTAGGATAGCCTCAGCTAGTATAGCATAGTGGCTCTAGGATCGTTCACTGGGAAGGGTTTTCAACTTACAACTGATAATAATTCAAAGTTGAATTGATGCTTTTTCATTTCAAGGTTAGCTTCAAAAGAAAACATAAACTTTGATTTAAAAAGGATTGGTTTCAAGCTAACTTAAAAATAAAGTAACGGAAATTACTTATAAAGAAAAGCGTTTCTTGGAGTTTTAGGATCACTGGGGTCAGGCTCCTAATACAAAAACAGAGTTCCGGTCACTTGAATCTTTTCCTCGTATTAGAGAATTAACATATAGTTATTTCTCTAACCGGTGTGGTACAGATGCTTCCATTTTATGGATTCAAACACTAACTCCTTCTCACTGATTCATCTCACAATGGCTCGTGCCTCTCACCTAGCATTTGCCATTCAAGGTGATCCTTAACCTTGGATTTCCTTTCTCAAGCTCGCAAGAGATAACTAATGGATGTCTCCTTAGAGTCCAAAAGCTTACCAAGTGTTGGCTATTCTAGAAAATCCTACCTTCAAGCCACCTCCCAAAGGCTCACAAGAGATAAACTAGTGCATCTCAATGGATGGAGATCACTTGCCTTACCAAGTGTTGGCCCAGGTGAATTAAAGGCGTTTTAAGTTAACTAAAAACATAGAAACCATTAACGGGTCATACTTTCTCTTCATTAAAAGCTGAAACAACAAAACTTCCAATTTTTGCATTTGGCACCTTACCCAGCTTCCTTAACTCCAAGAGACAAAAAGTCTAGCCACTCATTCTCTGAGGAAACATCCTCAGAGCTTGTTTGGCTAGTAAGAAAAATACAATCAAAGTGAGTAGATAAGGCAGAGCAAAGCTCTATATATTACTTCCTTCAAAACTATACAAAAATTTGTCTCTAAGAACAAGCTCCCCGAGATGTCAGTGTAAAGAAAATTACAAACTATATATATGAGGTTATTCACCCTTTGTTCTTACTTATTAACTAAGGAATCCTATGATTGGTGGATTAGAAGGAGAGAATGGGGATTTAAACAACAAATATCTGAAGAAAAAAATCTAAAAGAGTCGGTCGCAAATATCTGGAAGCACTCAGGTGGATTTCGCAGGCATACAAGATGGGCTGTGAAATTTCGCAAGTTGAAGGTCTCCATTTCGTAGCCAAAGGCTGATTTCGCAGCAAGCACCTTGTGATTTCGCAGCTGCGAAATTGGCCTTCAGCTTGGTGTGATTGGCTTCCAATGGCTATAACTTTTTCATTTCAACTCCGATTCACACACCGTTTGAAGTGTTGGATTCCTGACTTCTCAAGCTTCAAAACGACATATAGTGTGCATGAAATGGATTCTAGGAAGTTCTCTAAATATGTCCAACAGTTGCTGTCCTCTTGAATTCTTCATGTTAGATTTCTTTCTTTGCTTTCCTAATTTGCTTTTGGCAAAGGACTATAAAGCTTCAAAGCTTGGGTTTTTCATGTAAATGAGCTTCCAATTGCTTTTCCATGAATTCTATAGAACTCTCCTCAATCTTGAATTGCTTTGGTGATCAAAATACTATCAAAAACACCAAAACTTGACACAATTTGATTAGAAACGATTGCAAAGGTACTTAATATGCTAATTGAGTTAAAAGTTAATAACTACTACTCAAAAGTGTTTAAAAGAGTTAATTACAAGCTACAAAATAACACTTTTTGAGTAGTAATCACTCCAGCTCGTGAGTTCAGGGTTATGGATTTTATCAACAACTCAACATTATGGATGATATGAACAACTTGAGATCCCTTGAGCTCAAGCCTCTAGATGTTATGCATAGCTCAAGGTTGTTGATTAGATGAATGATTTTGCATCATGAGCTAAGGGCTATGGATGACATGAATGACTCTAGGTCGTGGACTCAAGGATTTAGATGCTATGAACAACACGGGGTTATGGTTGACATGAATGACTCCGGGTTGTGAGCTCAAGGCTCTAGATGCAATGAAGAGCTCCAGGCTATGAAGGACATAAATGACTTTGGGTCGTGAGCTCAAGGCTCTAGATACTATGAATAGCATAAGGCTAGGTTAACATGAATGACTCTAGGTCTTAAGGTCAGGGCTCTCGATACTATGATAGCTTAGGGCTGTGGTTGACAAGAATGAATTCGAGTTGTGAGCTTAAGGCTCTAGATGCTATGAACAACTCAGAGTTATAGATGATATGAACGACTAGAGATCCTGTGAGCTTAGGTGTCTAGATGCTATGAACAACTCAAGGCTGAGGATGATACAAACAATTCATAGTCATGAGCCTATGAGTCTAAATGCTATGAATAACTGAGGGTTGTGGATGACATGAATAACTCCAACTCGTTAGCTCAGACCACTATATGCTATGCATAGCTCAGGGTTTAGTTTTCGTTAACATGAAGGATTCCAAGTCGTGAGCTTAGTAGTTTAGATGTTAGGAAAAGGTCTCTGGTGTGGAGAACATGAACAACTTTGAGTGGTGAGCTCAAGGATCTAGATGGTATGAACAAATCAAGGTTGTGGTTGACATGAAGAAATCTAGGTCAAGAGCTTAAGGCTCTAAATACTATAAAAAGCTCATGGTGGTGGTTGACATGAACGACTGAGAGTTGTGGATGATATTAATGACTCGAGATCTTATGAGCTTAAGCTTCTAGATCCTATGAACAACTAAGGATGGAGATTGATATGGACGATTCTTGGTCGTGAGCCTATGAGTCTAAATGCTATGAACAACTCAGGGCCTTAGTTGACGTGAATTACTCCAGATCGTTAGTTTAGGGCTCTAGATACCATGAAAAGCTCAGAGCCGTGGATGACATAAATGACTCTAGGTTGTGAGCTTAGGGCACTAAGTGCTATGAACAACTCATGGTTGTGGTTGACATCAATGACTTCGGGTCATGAGCACATGGCTCTAGATACTATGAAAAGCTCCAAGTTGTAGTGGACATTAATGACTCCCGGTTGTGAGCTTAGGGATCTAGATGCTATGAATAACACAAGATAGTGGTTGACATGAATGACTATGGGTCCTAAGTTTAGGGCTCTAGATGCTATGAACAACTAAGGGTTAAGGTTTACTTGAACGACTCCAGGTCAAGAGCTCAAAGCTCTAAATGCTATAAACAACTTAGAGTTATGGATGATATGAATGACTTGGGATCCTGTGAGCTAAGGCCTCTAGATGCTATGAATAACTTAGGGTTAAGGATGATACGAAAGATTCTTGGTTGTGAGCCTATGAACCTAAATGTTATGAATAACTCAAGGTTATGGATGACATGAATGACTCCGGGTCATGAGCTCAAGGCTCTAAATGCTATGAACTGCTCTAAGCTACGAATGACATGATGACTCTGGGTCTTGAGCTCAGGGCTTTCAACGCTCTGAACAACTAAGGGTTATCGAAGACATGAGGTATTCTACGTCATGAGGTCAGGGCTCTAGATGCAATCCACAACTCTAGGCTATGGTTCATATGAATGATCCTAGTTTGTGAGCTTAAGGGTTTAGACACTATATACAACTCATAATTGTCAATGACATGAAAGACTCTGGGTCATGAGCTTAAGGCTCTTGATGCTATGAACAGCTTAGGGTTTTGGAAACCATGAATGACTCAGGGTCATGAGCTTAGGGCTCTATATATTATGAACAACTCAGGGTTGTGGTTGACATGAATGACTTCGAGTCGTAATCTCAAGGCTTTAGATCCTATGAACAACTCAGGGTTATGGATGACATGTGCTACTCTAGGTCATCAGCTTAAGGCTCTAGATACTATGCATAGCTTAAGGCTGTGGTTGACATGAACGACTCTAGGTCATGAGCTTAAAGCCTAAGATGCTATGAAAAGCTTAAGGCTGTTGATGACTTGAGCAACATTGGGTCATAAGATCGGGGCTCTAGATGCTATGACTAACTCTTGGCTATGGTTGATTTGAACGACTTCAGGTCGTGAGCTCAGGACTCTAGATGCTATGAACATCTTAGGGTTATTATGACACAAAAGAATCCAGGTCAAAAGCTTGAGGCTCTAAATGATATCAACAACTTAAGATTGTGAATACCAAGAACATCTTAAGGCTATGGTTAAAATGAGTGACTTCAGGTTATGATCTCAGGGCTTTAGATGCTATGAACATCTTAGGGTAGTCAAATTCATAAGCTACTCTAAGTCGTGAGCTTAGTTCTTTAGATATTATGAACAGGTTTGGGCAAAGGTTGACATGAACAACTTCAAGTTGTGTGCTCAAGGTTCTTGATGCTATGAATAACTTAGGGTTGTCGATGACATGAAAGAATTTGGGTCATGAGCTCAAGGCTCAAGATGTTATGAAGAGCTCAAGGTTGTGGATGACAACAGCTACTCTGAGTTGTGAGCTCAAGGCTCTAGTGTTATGAACAACTCTAGGTTGTGTATGACATGAGCTACTCTGGGTCGGGATTTGAGGGCTCTAGATACTACGAACAACTCTAAGCTATAGTGAAAATGAATGAATTTGGGTCGTGAGCTTAGGTCTCTAGATGCTATGAACTGCTCTAGGCTATTGGTAACATTAGCTTCTCTTGGTCTTGAGCTCAGGGCTCTAGCTGCTATGAACAACTCTAGGTTGTGGCTTACATGAACAACTCTGGGTTGTGGCTTACATGAACAACTCTGGGTTGGGAGCTTAAGGCTCTGGATGCTATTAACACCTCACGGTTGTGGATGACATGAGCTATTGTGGGTTGTGAGCTCAAGGCTCTAGATGCGATGAATAGCTCTAGACTTTAGTAGACGTGAATGACTCCCGATCATGAGCTTTGTCCTCTTGATGCTATAAACAGGTTAGGGTTCTCGATGACATGAAAGACTACAAGTCATGAGATCAAGGCTTTTGATGTTATGAACAACTGAAGGCTGTGGATGACATGATCTACTCTGGGTTTTGAGCTCAAGGCTCTTGATGATATGAATAGCGCAGGCCTATGGATCACATTAGCTACAATGGATCGTGACCTCAAGGCTTTAGATGCTATGGATAGCTCTAGGATGTGGTTGACTTGAAAGACTCTTGGTTATGAGCTTAGGTATCTAGATGCTATGAACTACTCCGGGTTGTGGATAACATGGGCTACTTTAGGTCATGAGCTTAGGGCTCTAGTTACTATGAACAACTCTAAGGTATGGCTGAGATGAACAACTTTGGGTCATGAGCTCAAGGCTCTAGATGTTATTAACAACTCACAATTATGGATGACATGAGATACTATGGGTCATGAGGTCAGAGCTTTAAATGCTATGAACAGCTCTAGGCTTTGGCAGATATGAATGACCCCCTATTATGAGCTTATGTCTCTTGATGCTATGAACAACTCAGGGTTGTCAATGACATGAAAGACTACAGTTTGTGAACCTAAAGCTCTTGATGTTATGCACAACTGAAGGTCATGGATGACATAATCTACTATGGGATATGAGCTCAGGGCTCTAGACGCTAAGAATAGTTTAGGACTATGGATCACATTAGCTACTTTGGGTCGTGAGCTCTAGGCTTTAGATGCTGTGAATAACTCTGGGTTGTGGTTGACTTGAATGACTTTAGGTTATGAGCTCCAGACTTTAGATGCTCTGAACAAGTTAGGGTTGTCGATGACATGAAAGACTTTAGGTCGTGAACTTAGGGTTCTAGATGTTATGAACAACTTAAGTTCTGGATGACATTAATGACTCGAGGTTGTGAACAAAGGACTATGGATACTATGAATATCTCAGGGATGTGGTTGACATGAATGACCCTGGGTCATGAGCTCAGGGCTTTGGATGCTATGAGCAGTTCAGGGCTATCAATGACATAAGCCAATCCGAGTCGTGACCTTAAGGCTCTACATGCTATGAATAGCTCAAGGTGGTTGAAACATGAAAGACTTTGGGTCATGAGCTTTAGCTATTAAATTCTATGATTATCTCAAGGCTATGGAAAACATTAACAACCCTAGTTCTTGATCTCAAGTCTCTAGATGCTACGAACAACTCTAGGCTATGGTTGACATGAATGACATCAAGTCATGAGCTCAAGGATTTAGATGCTATGAACAACTTAGGGCTTCCGATGACATGAGCCACTCAGGGCTTAAAATGCTATGAAAAACTCTAGGTTGTTGATGATATGAAACACCTTGGGTTGTGAGCTCAAGGCTCATGATTTTATGAAGAGCTTAAGACTGTGGATGACATGAATGACTTTGGATCGTGATCTTAAAGCTTTAGATGCTGTGAATAACTCTGTACTATGGTTGACATAAAAAGCTCTTAGCCAGGAAATCAGAGCTCTAGATGCTATTAATAGCTTAGGACTGTCTATGACATAAAAGACTACAGGTCGTCAGCTTAGGGCTCTTGATGCTATGAAAAGCGTAGGATTGTGGATGACATCAACAACTTTGAGTCGCGAGCTCAAGGCTTTAGATGCTATGAATAACTCTGGGATGTGGATGACATCAGCTACTATGGATCGCGATATCAAGGCTTTAGATGCTATGAATAGGTCTAAGCTATGTTTGACATGAATAACTCTAGGGTCAAGAGCTCAGAGCACTAGATGCTATGAATTGCTATGGGTTGTGGATAACATGGGCTACTCTAGGTCATGAGCTAAGAGCTCTAGATGCTATTAATAGGCTATGGTTATGGATGACATGAGCTACTCTAGGTCATGAGCTCAAGGCTCTAGATGCTATGAACAGTTGTAAGCTTCAGTTGACGTGAACGAGTCTCGATTATGAGCTCAAGCCTCTTAATGCTATAAATAGCTCAGGGTTATCGATGACATGAAAGACTACGAGTCGTGAGATAAGGGCTCTTGATACTATGAACAACTCAGGGTTGTGGATAACATGATCTACTTTGGGTTGTGAGCTCAAGGCTCTAGAGGCTACGAAGAACTCTAGGTTATAGTTGACTTGAACGACTTCGGGTCGTGAGCTTTGGGCTTTAACTACTATGAATAACTTAGAGTTGTTTATGATACGAAAGACTCTAGATTGTGAGCTTAGGGCTTTAAATGCTATGAACACCTCAAGATTGTGCATGACATGAATGACTTGAGTTTGTGAGCTAAGGACTATAGATACTATGAGCATCTCAAGGCTGTGGTTGACATGAATGACTTAGGATTGTGAGATCAGGGCTATAAATACCATGAACATCTTAGGGTTGTGGTCGACATGAGCGACTCTAGGTGTGGACTCGCATTTTTCATGTGCGTCCCCACTTGATCAGCGAGATTCATTTTTTATTTGTAAAAAATTAATTTTAGAAAAGTCAGAGTCGCTATTTATTTTATTTTATTTTAAAGGAAAAATAAAACAAGAAATAAAACCCTAAAAAAAATGACTCCATAGTTTTGGAAAAAACATGTCTTTGAAACACCCGAGTCTAGGTCTGGGGATCAGGTTACTTATCGGGAAAGTGCCCCAAAGAGGTAGCACCCCTCTAAGCCCTATAAAGGTCTCTATTAACTAAGTTGAGGGAGATGTGGCAATTAATTGATTAATTATAGATACCTAAGCAGGCTAGGTGATTTCAAAAAATAGCATGCCAAACAAGATCAAATTACAATAAAGGAGAGTTAGGGTGCATACCTGAACTGCTTCTTAAGTGCCATCAAAAGGCATCAAAAGGTTAGTTTGGAAATATACACATAACATGCATTTTTATCAAAGATAATCAAACAAGCATCAAAGCAATCAAGTATGACATCAAACATGGACATGGCTCACGATAATATACACATTCATAGAATTTTAGAATTGGGGGTAGAAAGAGCATACCTGATTAGCGAGCATCCACACTTCTATAGGAAACAAGGGTAGCTCAACAATAAATATAAAACAAATTCATGTATTTATGATGAGGAAATGTAATCAATAAAATATCAAACAAACAATATTGAAGATAATATCATAAATGTTGGGCCCCCTCCAAAGCTTTAATCAATTTTGCATGAGTTGATTTTATGAATTCCATTGTTTGGAATCATGAATTTTTGTTCATGCTTGTGGAAAATCACGAAAATAGTTAAAAAAAAAAATCAAAGAAAATAGTGGAAGTGCATGCCCAAAGGAAAGTGGCAGCAAATAACATGTTAAAATTTGAATTTTATGCCTAGAAACTCCTAAGGAACTTTAAAGAAAACCAAAGTTGTTTTGATGAAAGAAAAGGTTTTGAAATCCAGATTTAAGATGCATAAGATCACAAAATGAAGAAAAAGAAACATTAGGAGTATGATATGTGGCGAGGTGGCCATGTTAGAGTGAGACCAGGGGGTATGACTAAGTTTGCATTGCTGATGGACGCATGAGGAGGCCTTTCCAGAGTGATAGTTGTCTGGAAAGAAGCTGAGTGCATTCATTTTAGAGCCCATGTTCATTGGATTTCAGGGCGCCACTTCGTCTGAAAAGGGGCTTCAATTCAACTCTAGTTTCTCAGGATCACAACCCGAATTATCAATAGAAGCTTCTGGTGGAGGCGTAAGACTCAGTTTCAGGTTAGGTTCCCTGTATTACTACTCATTCTCTCTGAAATTTTCTTTTGTCTATTGTTTCTGATCATAGTAATTGCTTGTCTAGTTCCTTGTTTGAGATTTTAGGGAATTTGGAGCGAAGCTTCTAGGTTTAGTTGAAGGAACTTGCACTTCTTTTCATACACCATAACTGTGTAGAAGTTGTCCATCTTGATGTAAGAATGTGGTTGTACTGGATGTGCCATCAGACCGGCATCCTATGGAAATTGATAATTTCGAACCCTTGAAACGTCATCAATTTGCTTTACTGTGCGGCTTCCTATGTCAGATGAAAATTCCTGATCACAGAAAACTGTAAGGCTATGTTTGGTTCCCAGAAAATTTGAAGGAAAATGGAAGGGAAATAAAATACAAAGGAAAAATAGAGGGAAATAAAAAGTGAAGGAAAATAAAAAAATAGATTAAAAGTTGATAAATTATTTTTTTTGTTACTTCAAACTCATTTTATTTATTTTAACTCATCAATATAAAGATTAAATAATTTAAAAATACATAAGTTTTTAATTAGTTTTAATCATATTTGATTTTCTTTGATATTTTTCATAGGACAACCAAACATAAAAAAATCATTTTCCTTTGCATTTTTTTTCTTTCCTTAGTATTTTCCGGGAACCAAACATAACCTAAGACTCTCCTTTAAGTTGAGCTGGAACCAGTCACGACATGTCACTCTATTACCAGTCCAGTTGTGGAAATTCTCATGACCAATAACTCCTAAAATTGTTGCATAGTCTGTATCTGTAGCAGTTTCTGGAGATGCCAAGACAAGCTTGGAATCGAAAATATTCAAACTTTGGTTTTCCATGGCTCCCATATCAAAATCTGAAACCACCACAATATTATGAAACAGATCCAGGTCATACTCAAGACCAAAAACATCCTCATCCCATTTCATGGCTGCTTTGAGGGAATACATGGCATGGACAGACATGGGTACATCTTGTGCTGAGGTCCAGATCCTTAAAGATACAGTTCGGCCTAAACGGGTAACAAAAGTGTCATCTCTGCTTTCCAACTGTCCAGCAACTAAAGCGAATAAGTAACAAGGTTTCTTGAAGGGGTCTTCCCAAATGATATAGTGTTTGGCATCCTAAGGGTCTCCATGCTCTATGAGATTTCCATTAGACAACAGTACTGGGTATAATGACTTATCGCCTTCAATACGACATGTATATTTTGCCATAATGTTAGGGTGATGTTGATATAATGTAATTTTTTTGGAAACCTTCTGCTACACATTGTGTACAGAAATTACGGAATGGCTTGTAAAGGCCCTCTAATGGTGTGTTCTTTTGCGGACATATCTCAGTAACAGTTTCCAGAGTAAATTCACCACTTGGAAGTGATGAGAGTGTCGGATGGTGTCCTATATATTTTATTGAGTAAACCTTTATCAAGATGTGAACCCCTTTCAGCCAGGAAACTAAAGGAACCACCTTGGATACCCCAGCCAATTAAAATATTTGGATCAAATGAACATATAATCTTAATAAAGTTGTCAAATAAGTGTTTCTCTTCAGAGGAAACCAACACCTTGCAACCAGATGTTCCGCCTAGTTTTCTCTGACATGGTTCAATATTACTTTGACAAAGCACAAAAACTTCAAGATTGAATCAAGAAATTCTTCAGCAGCAGTCTGTGCTGTCCCTGCTAGAGCCATCGCAGGAGAAACTAAGTTAACTGCCAACAAGGTTCTAGCCAGTGAGATCCCATTCCGACGTTTCTGTTTTAGCGACTGATAGCTTTCTAATTGTCCCTTCAAATAATGTAAACCAGTAGTTGCATTGAACGAATTGTCATTTAGAGTAAGGATCCGAATACTTGTAAGGCCATCAAAGAAATCAGCGGGGATGGTGTCGACTTCGTTGTAATCCAAGAAGGCGAATTGCAATTCAGACAATCTGCGAGAAGAAGGCAAATTTTCATTGAAATGGTTCCTCTGAAACCCCAAATTGCAGAGCATTGAAAGCTGGTTGAAGTTCTAAGAGAGAGGTCCCTTTAATCCCAATCCCTTAACTTGAATCTGTGTAACTCTGTCACCACTACAAAAGACATGAGGCCACAAATTTGAGTCAACCCGTTGACTCGTTTCCTTCATTCATTCGCTTTAACAGGTCACAACATTTAATTTCAAAGTATATTGTATAACTTTCAAGTATGTTCAAATCAGAGAGCTCCAATCTATTAATCTTTAACACTCTCCAGCAGATTCTGTTCTTTGTCTCTTCCTATTATACAGAAGTTCGAGCAAGTCTCGTAAAGCTTGAATCTTTAACACTCTACTACCAACTCCATGAGTTGTATCATAATAGCATGTGAATTTCGATGATGAGAGCAGTTTTTGGATAGAATGGAAGTCAAAATCGACTTCATCAACTCCACTTAATCTGATACTATAGAGCTTCTATAATGCTTTTAGAGCAGGTCCATCGTCACAAGGAAATCGAGTAAAGGTTGTCTCAGACAATCCCGGCTTTCCAATCTGAGTGAACTGGAGTTTACTCAAACAATAAACGACCCTTGTAATCAGAACCCGTACCTTCATAAACGCTAGAATTGGCTCATTAATAAGAAAGAATAACTCCGTCATTAGTTTCTCTACTCCAGCCAAATAAGGTTGATCTGTCATACCCACCAAAATACTTTCCTTCAAGCCTTAGCTACTTGAAGACAATCCATCAATTGAATCAGTCTTGACGCCACTTGCTTCCAAATGGTGACTGCAACCTATTTCAGATATTGTACTTTTGTGTAAGTTCCCACAAAAAAGGTGCATCCTTTCAAACAATTTTCTCGAGATAATAGAGTCAATTGACTTCGAGAGACATCTGTTCACATGTAGATTTTGGGACATAGTCATTGCACCTTGGAATCTCAGTTCGAATATTCTTTTCTGTAGGTTGTATTGCTAATGCCATACGAAACCAAATTCTCATCTATTAGAGTTGTTTCTTCATGGAATCAACATGAGCAGGGGAGTTCCAAATTACATGCTTCAGCAACCCACCAATGTTCATCCCAAAATCAATAACAGTAGCAGTGTCATGACTCCCACCATCTGAAGTTCTATCAGAGAACCTATTCCAATATATCTAATGTGAAATTTCTAAGTGCTCATGTTCTGGAACCTGTGACTATGCTACTTAATCCCTATTTCTGCGCAGACAATTGACCCTTTCTTATAATTTTTCTCTTCTATTTTTCGAGATTCTCTATGCTGAATGAGGCCTCATGATGAGTTAGGATTGTCCTCTTTGGCAAAGGCTCCCTTAAAAGAAATGGGAAGAAGGTCTATATCCCCATTGATCAACTAATCCCATAACAGCTTCAGAATTCTGAAATCAGTTGATCTCTTAGCTGGGTAAACGGACAAAGTCTGTATGTGATTCCCATTTATTCATCAAGAGCAAACTGAAGATACCTTTGACATCATATCCCAAGCTTCATTCCATCCAAATCCTTCATCATTCATTAGTAATCGCATCAATTCTGGAATTTCAAGGGTAGGATGTGTATCATTCAACTACGCTGCTATCTTGCTAGGAAATTCAGACCATTGCCACGAGCCCTCATCTTTCCTCTCCTTGAATATGAAAATAATGTCCTAAAGTGAGGTTTTGCATAGAAATAAAATTGTTGCTTTAGTCGCAAGAGCTTTCCACTCGATGAATATTGAACCATCATTTGCTTTGATTGAACCGTTAATCCTATATGCCCCTGTATGCAGCCTTTGTGCTTAAAGTTTTGTGGCCCTGTTTTATGATGAAGTAAACCATTGTACTAGATAGTTTTGGCTGAACTGGAAACAACCAAAGATTCCCCACAGCGTAAGCAATTTCACCTCACAAGATGGAACAGGCGATAGATCCTTCTGAAGACAAAACATTGCGCCGAGCTTCATAGTACCTGGTTATTCACTGAAGGAACTCCTCTTGGACGTGCTGATTCATACGACAAGTTGCCTGATATGTAGGCCTACCTTGTGATTGAAGATGCCACTGACCATGCTGCATTGGTTCTGCTTATTCTCCAATAGATAAGCAACTAAAATCATTTTTAGACTTCGTAATCAACTGTTGTGGATGTGACAACTGTTGAACATCTGCAATTGCCTTTGGCCAGCTTATAGAGATGTTCTCCGATGCCTTGATCGTTGTCTCCTAAGTTCAATATTCCAATTCCTATGAGCTGAACGAGTGGTACGGCTGCATTTTTTTGTAATATCCTGCTGAAAATGTTCCTATGCGCGAAGATGAGACATCAATTATGTGCTTGGCTGCTGGATTGCTTGAGATGGTCTTTCTAAAAATGAAATCAGTGGTTCAATGACTTGGCTAGGAGAAAGTTTTAGTGTTACAAGGCTTTGTGGTTTTTCCAAAATATTTACAAGAGCTTGCAAAGCACTATGCTGTCTCCACATATTGAAATCCGAACGAAGCAAAACCATGGAAAGGAGTTCCACAACTCTTACAGCGGCTGAGCCTTTAGGAATTATACTGCTATTTATTAAGATGCGGAACAATTTTGCAACTGAGGAGTATAATGAACTAGGTGTAACAAAGAGTAGTTCAAGACAATTATCAATAATGCCAGCTTTGACCACATCTAGCTTGAGGGGAGTTCGCCATGCGTAAGGAGGTCTCATTGCTATAAAATGATTGGGAACATCACCAAATTCAAATGCTGACGTATCAATAGTAAGAGAAACTTCGTTGCTATAGGTAATTAGATTCTTCATTGTTTCTACGTACTGATGAATATAGTTGGAAGTGGGCCAACTTCTCATCCTGAATAATAATCCCAAAAAAAATAAACGAATTCATGCTCCTGTAATTACCTACTTCTTCACCTCTTCAAACGACCGCAAAATTTATTCTTTTACCCTGCCTTCATTAAATATAAAAGCCACTGTATCATTGTTCAGAAGAAGAATTCACTGCCATAACAATCAATCCAAAGCTAACACTACCATCTTCACTTTCTCTGTTACATTCACCAATAAGCAAGGATCCATCAATCTCGTGTTCCAAATTACTCAAGTCAGTACTCAACTTCATATTCTGCACCTCAACAACAGGAACATTTGAATCAAAATTATGAGCACCACTCTGCTTGGGGATTGTGTTTTGAATGCGTATTTGAGTAGGCTCAGATGGAGTGGGAATTAGAACACGGTCTTTAGCATTTATATCTTTTCCATGAACTCCAATTACACATTTTATATTTTCAGTTGTATGTGACTCCCCACGCAATTCAACGGAAGAAGATACCGTAAGCTTACTAGAAATATCTCCCTCGTGATGGCTTCCACTTCCATAATAATTACCTTCAGAAAGTTCATTGGTTCCCTCAGATGACAGAGAAGTGTTCAAGTGACTAGTTGAAATTTCACTATTCAATTGGTTCTCACTTTCCAACTAATCACCTTTTTTCTTCACAAAACTGCTCTTTTCATAAGTCAGCTGGGCATGAGAGTCCATCATCTGCTCTAATCTGGCACAATTTTCTACACCTCTGTTGTTGACTTCAACAGCATGCTCTAACCCAACTCATCATAGACACCTGAGTCCTTGACAGTAGTTTGACCCGGAACAATTTCTTCCTGCCCATCAGATTTTAATAGCACTTCAACATATTCTGAGGATGTAGCCTCAGACTAAACACCGGTCTGCCTAGAAATAGAGCAGGATTCCACAACGCTTGAACTAAACTCCATTCCACTACTTCCCTGAGAGGAAACCTCAATTTCGACCAAACTATCAAACCTTAGATGCCCTATTTTTTTACCGTACAAAACCCAAAGAATGCAGATTCATCTATCAATCACAAATATCCAAGGAACATCTTCATGGTTTAAATCCTTGAGCATCAAACCCAGAATGCCACAAACTAAGAACCCTCAAGAACTATGGTAACCTCTGCATTTGTCTAACCCCAAGAAATCCCGTTTTACACGGCCTTTATAAAGTTCCCACCTTTCTTGGAATATTCACCCTGGTAGTCTTCATAGCCCAAAACACCAAAGGAGGGAGAAGGAAGAAATACATAGATGCAGAAGCAAAGAAAAACAATCCAAGAAAAGCAAAGCACGGGAGATAAAGATGGGTAAGCAGACAAGACACATTTCATTATTTTCGAAAGGCCTTGAAGAATTGAACACATCAAGATGAATTTAGTCAAAATTTTATCAAAGTTCTACAAACATTCCAGCCTAAACATAAATCTCTGTTTTAGCTATTTGTAGAAAGAATCAAAGAAATCAAGAACATAGCCATAACAAAAGGAGACATGGAAAATAGTTGAAAACGTACTTGGTTGTCTCCACTCGGTTACTTGGCTTCCCTATTATGGTTCTTTCCCGAAAATCTTTCCCAAAATACCAATCCCCCATAAAAAATCCTCCTCTCTAACATCCTTTCTCACGTATATATATCAGCCCCAAAAAAATTCAATCTGTTGAAGGAAATCCACTTTCCTTTCTTTTATTTTCTTTCATCTTCGAAAATCAGAATGTTTCTCCCCTTCTATGTAGGATCTCCTCCTTCCATATGTATGCAGCCAGCCACATTAATCCCCTTTTTCTCTCCAAAAATATTTTTCTTACCTTCTTTGAGTGCACATGCCTTTGTGAGAGTTGAATAACAACCCCCATTCTCTTGTCAAACAATAAAAAACAAAAAAACAAAAAAAAGAATAAAACCCAAAAAAAGTTAGCAAATCTTGCAACATATAAAAGAATAAAGCAAAATAAAATAAATAAATAAAGTAAAACAAAATAATAAAATAAAATGGTCAATCCTATGCGGGCTATGCAAGTCATGCGACTATGTGAAACATGTAAGAGACGCTAAAAAAAGTCTAATAGGCCAAGTGTGTCTAAATGGGTCAAAGTGAACCTAGATGAACCTAATGTGTCTAATGGGCCAGATATACTTGCACGAGCCTAGGGTGAGACTAGATGGGCCTCACTAAGTCTAACCTAAAGTGAACCTAAGTGAAGCCTAACCTAAACTTGAAGGGCAACCAAGGTCATATGTGGAACCGGATAAACCCCTCAACCAAAGTCCCCAAAGTGGCATAGAAAAAGGTAAGCAGTATAAGTAGCAATGGGCCACCAAGGAACTACTATGGAGCATTAGAAGACATGTGCTAAATGGACAAAATGGAAGGTCTACAAATATGCCCCTCTTCGGTAGAGATCACGAGTGTAAGGAATGTGAGTAAAAATACGAATAATGAGTGGAATGGAGTGAACTATACCGAAGAACTAGAAGAAGGACCAGAGATTTTGTTCTAGCACATGATGAAAGTAAGATTGGAACACAGGGCTGCAACGACAAGGATGGAACTACTCCATGTGGGGAGAATGATAGTAAAGAGATAAAGGTATGTGAAGAGTAGCACAAGGATGGAAAGATGTGAAAAGGATGACTCAAAGTCATAGATGAGATGAATGACTCTGGGTCATGGATAAGATGAACGACTCTGGGTCGGAAATAGGATAAACGACTCTGGGTTGTGAGCTCAGGGCTCTAAATGGAAAGCTGATCAGGATGCTTTCCAGCTCATGGTGCTAGGTTGAGGCCACTCACAAGTGGCTATGATGATGAAAAAGAAACATCTCAGGGATGTGAAGGATGCAAACTACTCTAGGTCGTGAGCTTAGGGCTCAGGATGCTATGAATGACTCTAGGTTATGATGCAATGGGTAACTCAGGTTTACAATGAATAGCTCAAGGCTATGGACGACATGAATGACTTTAGGTCATGATGCAATAAGTAATTCAGGGTTACGATGAATAGCTCAGGGCTATGGATGGCATGAATGACTCTGGGTCATGATGCAATAAGTAACTTAGGGTTACGATGAATAACTCAGGGCTATGGATGACATGAATGACTCTGAGTCATGATGTAATGTGTACCTCATGGTTACAATGAATAGCTCAAGGCTATAAGCTCCGGGCTCTATGACTGATCAGCTAGAAGGAGAGTATGATACACAAACTCTAGGTCAAACCACTCATGGGCGACCAAATGATGAAGGCTCAGCTTAGGGTTGGAAAGACTCCGGGTTTTAAGGAAATGATAGCTCAAGGCTACCAGACTCAAGGCCTAAGGGAAGAAGGATAACTCAAGGTTATAAGACTTAGGGTCTAAAAGGAAAGGATAGCTCGAGGCTATAAGACTGAGGGTCTAGAAGGAATGGATAGCTTAGAGCTACGAGGCTTAGGGCCTAGAAGGAACAGATAAAGAAGACCAACTCGAAAGTGGATAGGAAGTAAATGGGCTTAAAGTCGTATACTCAAAATGCCAAGGGTCGGACTATTGAACTCAAGAAGGGAAATATGCCCTAGTATCCAAGGTGCTCACACTGCTGAAACAACCAATAAATCAATCATCTGCTAAAATCAATAGGTTAGGAACCAATACATCATGACAAACCTCTGAAACGTCTAAATTGAAGGAACCCTCTGTGTCTAAAAAGTTGCTTTATCAACGAATCTACGAAGGTAAATCTCAAAGTGTGTATATCGTGTCTCATCTAAAAGAAAATCTCAAAGTGCACAAAGTACTGCTCATCTAAATAATCCAATCTGTAAGGTAACAATGATGAAAACAACTTTATCTCATGAACATTTGGCTAAAGGATCCACCCATGCTCCTCAGGTGAAACCCAATGTGATCCATCTTTATCTCAACAAATCCATGTAGGGAGGTCTTGATACAATCAATCGTCGAAAGCTCCAGACTAGTAATCAATCTAAAACGAAGTTGGCTACTGTCTCAATCTTAAGGATACTCAAATAAAATGGGAAAATATGCCCCAGTATAAGATCTGATGTCAAAGTCATGAGGTAGACAACCAACAATGATTATCCATCTATGTATTGCTGCCGGAACACAATCTCGCCAAGGATAGGGGAGTATACCCTAGTATGGATATCTAATGTATAATAAGGAATCTGTCAAAATCAATCAAACATCTCTATAACCATGGATAAGAATAGTCATACCGTCCAATAAAAACTAGGAACCTCAGAGAAAATGGGAAATATGCCCCAGTATGGATGTCTGATGCACGACAAAAGGATGAATCCGATATCATCAATGAACTATCTCCAGACTCAAAAATCCATCAAACATCATCATGCCAAGCAAGAGAGAGACCAAATGCTTCTAAAAGTATCTTCCATAAAAGAGAACATAGTAACGACTATACTTCAACCAATCTACAAAAGCCTATCCAAGTGAAGACTATCAAAGATAACGTCTGATCTCATGGCCTCATGGTGGTCTTAAGACACGGGACGTAACGTATGCCAGGGTGATATAGTGAAAGAAATGAAGGGAAACTAGGCTCAAATACCCAATGATCAAACCCATACCCTCGTGTACAAGATGTAATGCATAGAAAAATCTCATGAGCTATGGACCTAAAAGTAACCAAAGGAAATGTCAATGCTGAAACAAGAGAAAGGGTGAGTGGTCAAACTATTAATGAAACGTGTGAATGATGTGAAGAAGACATCAAATCAATAATGTGTATCAATATGCAGGGAATGGATAAAAGGTGGAATAAAGATCTGGAAATAGGTAATAGGATACAAAAGAAGGCAATGAGAAAGTGGAATGAGTGATGATCAACCCATGTTAGTACAATAAAGGAAAATCATATCACCAATGATGGAATGGTGGGTGAGATAATAATTTGGAGACCCTAGTAGAAAGGTTACTCATCTCTCATACCTAATACATAACAACCATGATCCAAGAAGCATAGGATCTCATAGAACTCTCACATGAACCCTCGACACTCCAAATGCATAACAATAATGGCTCAAGGAGTGAAAACCCATATAAAAATCTCATAAGAACTCATAATGACAAATATACCCAATAAACAGACCTCAAAAGGGAACATAAGTGCCCAATGGAGCAAGATGCCGTATACAAACATATTATTGCACTTTTTGTTTTTGTTTTTTTTTGTTTTTTTTTTGTTTTTTGTTTGTTTTATTTTGTTTTATTTACTTTTTTTTTTGAATGCACATGTTCTAATCATCAATAAATCGAACTCCAATGGGAAAAATACAAGGAATGAATAAACTCTCTCAAACCACTAATGAATACATGAACCCCAACCCATGAGACAACCTCTCAAAATAAAATCTTCGAATAAATGCCAAATGATGGGATGAATGGAGTGATACGACTACCTTTTTTGCACCAAGATGTGAAGAATCATCAACCCAAGGAAAAGAAGAGATAAGATGAAGCAAATAATGATAAAAACAAGAAAGAGAACGAAAATGTGATGATAGTAAAATAGAACAAACGGGGTGATAAAGAGACGGTAACAAGAATGGGAAGATAGGCCTATAAGTCTAAAGCTCATGAGACTTTCCTAGCAAAGTATGCATATACACCAAAGGGTCCCAACCCGGGTGTAGATATGGTAATCAAGGCTATAAGAAAGAAATAAGGCTATAACATACCACATGAGGCTCAATGGGCTAGCAATGGTCTAATATACTAATAAAGGTGATAAGGTGTAAGGCTAACCGAAATGATGGCCACCCATCCTACGGCCATAATCTCAAACATAATACTTCTTCAACTGATCTACATTGATAGGCTCTGAAAACTGGTTTCCATCTAAGTCAGTCAACCATGCAGCCTCTTCTGGAGTCAACTCTCGAATAACATAAGGCCCACTCCAACTAGGTCTGAACTTTCTTCTAGGGTCTCCAATCAAACCTCTGAGAATCCTCAAAACTAAATCCACTTTCTGTAATGGTCTAGGCTTAACCCATTTCCTGAAGGCACGAGCCATCTTCCTTTGATAGGCCTGGACATGATCGACTGCTCTCAATCTCCTCTCATCTAAAAGGTTAAGTTGATCAAATCAAGCCTGAGCCCACTCTGTCTTAGAAATCTGCTGCTCAAGGGCTACTCTCAATGAACCCATCTTTGTCTCAACTGGCAAAACAACTTCCATACCATACACTAGAGAGTAAGGTGTAGCTCCTGTAGAGGTGCAAAAAGAGGTACGATACGCCCACAATGCAAAAGGGAGTTTCTCTAACCAATCTCGAGAAGTTTCAACCATCTTCCTCAAAATTCTCTTAATATTCTTATTTGTAGCCTCTACCGCTCCATTGGTCTGTGGCCTATATGCAGAAGATCTATGATGTCGAATGTCGTACTTCTACAACAAAGTATCTACCTCAGCTCGGAAGTGCACCCCTCTATCTGAAATCAACTCATGAGGAACCCCATAGTGACAAATGATGTGTGACTTGATGAAACTGGCAACCCTAGCAGATGTCAACCTCGCATATGATGCGGCCTCCACCCACTTGGTGAAATAATCTATGGCAACTAGGATGAACTCATGACCACTAGAAGATTTTGGTGAAACCTTCCAATACTATCAACACCCCATATTGAAAATGGCCATGGCGAGGTCAAAGCGTGTAACTCTGATGGCGGTGCATGAACGAGATCACCATGAATCTGACACTCTGGGCATTTTGAACCAACTGACAACAATCTGTCTCCATAGTCAACCAGAAATAACCCGTCCTCATAGTCTTACGGGCTAGCATGTGTTCTCCCATATGCGGACCATAAACTCCTGCATGAACCTCTCTCATCACTCGATTTGCAGAGGCTCGATCTAAGGTATCTATACAAATCACAAATCTAGTAGCCAAATGCCTCAATGCTCTTCGATCCTTGGCAGTGGCTACCTCAGGGTATGTGCCAGATCTAAGAAACTGATAAATGTCATGATACCAAGGTAGATCATCCTAGACCTCTATTTCTTCAATCAAACAATAGTAGGCGGGCGTAGACCTCAACTCAATCAGCAACATACATACAACTACATCAATCAGAAAGTTCACAGAAGAAGCTAGGGTAGCTAAGGCATCGACAAACCGGTTCTACGCTCTAGGTAGATGAACATATATCAAGTCATCAAATCTTGCAACCGGCAACTCCAAATAGGTGTGATACGGCCTAGGCTTCACATCCCTAGTCTTCCAAACCCCTTGAATCTATCTGAGTACCATATTTGAGTCACCAAATACCTTCATCTGTCTAATGCCGAGTTTTAATGTAGTCTTTAAACCAAGGATACAAGCCTCGTACTCAACTATATTATTTGTGATAGGATGTCGATCAGGGAATGCTAAGCAAATAGACCTCAGAATATGATCACTTTGAGGGGATACCAATAGAACACCTATCCAATACCCTAACTGATTGGCTGCACCATCGAAATACATGTACCATCCTGATAAACTAGTCATAGCAAAAAACTCCTCATCTGGGAAGTCATCATCAATTGGTCTATCCTTGGATGTCGGTAGCGAAGCTAAGTAATCGGTGACAATGCTTCCCTTAATGGACTTGTGAGAAACATACTAAATATCAAACTCTGTCAAAAGTACGAGCCATCTCATCAGTCTACCAGTCAATGCAGGTCTATCAAATAAGTATCTTAACGGGTTTAGGCGGGATATCAAATGCATTGAATACTCTATCATGTAATGCCTCAATCTCCTAGTAGCCTAAACTGGTGCCAAGCAAAGGCGCTCAATCATAACATATTTCATTTCATACTCTAGCATCCTCTTACTCAAATAGTAAATAACCCACTCCTTCCCTAGGTCATCAATCTGGGCTAACTGATTACTAATCAAAAGATGCACTTTTATAGCTTGTTATAAACTCTTTTAAACACTTTTGAGTAGTATTTATTACCTTTTAACTCAATTGGCACATTAAGGACCCTTGCAAGTGTTACTAATCAGTTTTTGCCTAGTTTTGGTGTTTTTGGTAGCTTTTTTATCATTGAAGCAAGCCAAGAACGAGGGATAATTTTGTGCAACCCTTGGCAATAGGTTTCCAAGCCAATCAAGAGATGCAAGGAAGAAAAACAGAGAAAGAAATCCAATATGAAGCAATTTCACATGGCTATGCGAAATTCAAAAGGATAGCAGCTGCAAGACAAATTTAGAGCATTTTCTGGAGTCTATTGTATACATACTATATATTGTTTCGAAACTTGGGAAGTTAGAAGTCCAACACTTCAAACTGTGTGCAAATCAGAGATGAAATGAAGAAGTTATGGCCATTTGAAAACAACTGCACCAAGCTGAAAATGAATTTTTGCAACTCCTTTTCCACTTGTGAAATTTTCGTAAGTTGAAATTCCAACTTGCGAAAATGGGAGCCAACTTGTGAAATCCTCAAAGCTCAAATTCGTAAGTCCATTATTCAACTTGCGAAAAATTTCATGTAATCTTCAGATATTTGCACACCGACTCAATTAGATTTTTTTCTCAAGATATTTTGTAATTACCTATTTTCTCCTTGTAATCAGCTACAAATATTTTTGGGATATTTAGGATATCTAAAGGGAGGTTAAAAATATCTCTCTGGATATTTCTTAGAAAATATCTTCTATATATATATATATATATATATATATATATATAAATATATATATCTCTCTTTGTTATCATGTAAAGAAAAATATATACAAAAGAGGATCGTAGTAAGAAATATATCTATAGAGCACTTGCTCTGCTTTTACCTTCTTATTTTTGTTTTCTATTTTGTTTTTATTTCTAGCAAATCAAACTTTGAGGATGTTTTCCCAGAGGATGAGTGGCTAGGCTTTTTGTTTCTTGGAGTGAAGGAAGCTAGGTAAGGTTTCAGATACAAAAGTGGAAGTTTCATTGTTTCAGTTTTTAATGAAGAGAAAGTGTGACCCGTTAATAGTTTTTATCTTTTTAGTTAACTTAAAATCCCCTAAAATTGCCTGGGCCAACACTTGGTAAGGCAAGTGGTCTCTATCCATTGAGATACACTAGTTTATCTCTTGTGAGCCTCTGGGAGGTGGTTTAAAGGTAGGATTATCTAGAATAACCAACACTTGGTAAGCTTTTGGACTCCTAGGAAACATCCATTAGTTATCTCTTACGAGATTTTAACAGGTAATCCAAGGTTAAGGATCGCCTTGAATGCCCAATACTAGGTGAGAGGTATGAACCATTACAAGATGATTTAGTAACAGGGATTTAGTGTTTGAAACCACTAAGGGGAAGCATTTGTACCACACCGGTTCGGGAAATAACTATATGTTAAATCCCCAATGCGAGGAAAAGATCCAAGTGATTGAAATCTCCCTTTTTGTATGATGAGCCTAAGCCTAGTGATCTAAAACTCCAAGAAGCACTTTTCGTTGTAAGAAATTTCAGTTACTTTATTTTTGGTTTCACTTAACACCAACCTTTTCAAACATACTTATGTTTTCTTCTAAAGTTAACCTTGAAAAGAAAAAGCACCAATTTAGTTTTTGAACTAATATTAGTTGTAATTTGAAAACCCATCCCTGTGGATGATCCTAGAGCCACTATGCTATGCTAGCTAATGCTACCCTAGTATATTAAGATATTTTGTGTAATTAGCTATTCTCTCATTGTAATTAGTTGAAGATATTTTAAGATATTTATGATATCTAATTGAGGGGTTGAAAATATCTCTCTTTATATATCTTAAGATATCTCTTTGTAATATCATCTCAGAATCTCGAAAGACATTCTTGGGGATCGCTTGTACATTTTTTAGTAAGAAATATACAGAGCTTTGCTCTGCCTTACCTACTCACTTTGATTGTATTTTTCTTTCTAGCCAAACAACCTCTGAGGATGTTTTCTCAGAGGATGAGTGGCTAGACTTTTTGTTTCTTGGACGAAAGGAAGCTAGGTAAGGGACCCAACTACAAAAGTAGGAGTTTTCCTTGTTTCAGTTTTTAATGAAGAGGAAGTTGTGACCCGTTAATGGTTTTTATATTTTTAGTTAACTTAAAATCCCTTATAATCACCTGGGCTAACACTTGGTAAGCTTTTCGGACTCAATCCATGTAGATCCATTAGTTATCTCTTGCAAGCCTCTAGGAGGTGGTTCAAAGGTAGGATTACTTAGAATAACCAATACTTGGTAAGCTTTTGGACTCCTTGGAGACATCCATTAGTTATCTCATGCGAGCTTTTGAAGGGTAATCCAAGGTTATGGATCACCTTGAATGGTAAATGCTAGGTGAGAGGTACGAGCCATTGCAAGATGTATCAGTGAAAGGGATTTAGAGTTGAAACCATTAATGGGAAGCAATTGTAACACACCAGTTGGGAGGATAACTATAGGGCAAATCCTCAATGCGAGGAAAAGATCCTAAATCTCCTTTTTTGTATAAGCGACTTGAACTTAGTGACCTAAAAATTCAAGAAACCTTTTCTTTGTAATTAAAATCAATTACTATTATTGGTTAGTTTAAAACCAACCTTTTTCAAACCAAAGATTATGTTTTCTTTTAAAGCTAACTTAGAAAAGAAAAAACACCAATCCAATTCTTTAAACTAATATCAGGTGTGAAATGAAAACCCATCCTTGTGGAAGATCCTAGAACCACTATGCCATGCTAGTTATGCTACTCTAGTATATGGTGAAATAAGTTTATAAAATTTGTTGATAACTCCTGTCTGAGGACTGAATCAAAGGAACACCAATTGGGGACAAATCACTATGAACAATTTTGGGGTGTGGTTGACATGAACGACTCTAGGTCATTAACTCAAGGCCCTAGATGCAATGAAAAGTTCTAGGTTGTGGTTGACATATAAGACTACGGGTTGCGAGCTTAGGGATTTAGATGATATGAAAAAATTTGGGTTGTGGTTAGCATGAATGAATCTGGGTCGTGAGCGTAGGGCTTAAGAAGCTAAGAATAGCTCAGAGCTGTCAATGACATGAGCGACTCTAGGTCGCGAGCTCAAGGCTTTAGATGCTCTTAACAACTTTGGGTTCTGGTTGAAATGAATGACTTCGGGTCGTGAGTTCTAGGCTTTAGATTCTATGAACAACTCAAGGCTAATGATGACATGAAAGACTCTAGGTCATGAGCTCAAGGCCCTAAATTCTATGAACAACTTATTATTATGGATGATATCAATGACTGGGTTATGAGCATAGGGCCCTAGATGCAATGAACAACTCTGGGTTGCATTTGACATGAAAAACACTAGGTCATGAGCTCAAAGCTCTAGACGCTTTGAACAGCTTAGGGTTGTGGGTGACATGAGTCACTTTGGGTCTTGAGCTCAAGGCTCTAAATGCTAAGAATAACTCTAGGCTATCGTTAACATAAATGACCTTAGGTTATGAGTTGAGGGCTTTAGATGCTATGAACAACTCAGAGCTATCGATGACATGAGCCTCTTTGGGTCTTGAGTTGAGGGCTTTAGAAGCTATGAACATCCCTGGGTTGTGGTTTACATGAACAACTCTAAGTCATGAGCTTAGGGCTCTAGATGCTATGAATAACTCAAGGCTATCAATAACATGAAATGCTCCAAGTTGTGAGCTCAAGGCTCTAGATTCCATGAACAACTTAAGTTTATCGATGACATGAAAGACTCTTGGTTGTGACATCAGGGGTCTAGATTCTATGAACAACTTAGTGTAGTGGAAGATATGAATGACACTGGGTCATGAGCTTAAGGCCCTAGATGCAATGAAAATTGTTGGGTTGTGGTTGACATGAAAGACTTTGGGTCGTGAGCTCAGAACTTTAGATGCTATGAATAGCTCAAGGCTATGGATGACTTGAGCCACTCTTTGTCTTGAGCTCACGACTCTAGATGTTATAAACAATTCTGGGTTGTGATTGACATGAATGACTCCAGGTGATGAGCTTAGGACTCTAGATTTTATGAGCAACTCAGAGCAGTGGATAACGTGAACAACTCTAAGTCATGAGCTCAAGTACCTAGATGCAATGAACGGCTTTAGCCAGTGGTTGACATGAAAGACTCTGGGTCATGAGCTCAGGGCTTTACATGTTATGAATAGCTTAGTATTGTGGACAACATGAGGCACTCTATGTCTTGAGCTCAAAGTTTTAGATGCTATGAGTAACTCTATGCTATAGTTAACATGATCGACTTTGGGTCATCAGCTCAAGCCTCTAAATGCTATTATTAATAACTCAGGTTGTTGATGAGAGAGCTACACTATGTCATGATCTGAGAGCTCTAGATTCTATGAACAACTTTGGGATGTGGTTGACATTAATGACTCCAGGTCGTGTGCTCAGGGCTCTTGATGTTATGAACAACATAGGCCTATCAATTACATGCAAGACTATAGGTCATGAGCTTAAAGTTCTTTATGCTATGAACAACCCAGTGTTGTAGATAACATGAGCTACTGTGTGTATGAACAACTCATGGCTCTAGATGTTATGAATAGCTCTAGGTTGTGGTTAACTTAGACAACTCCGAGTCATGAGCTTAGGGCTCTAGATACTATTAACAACTCAGGGTTATGGATAACATGAGGTACTTTAGGTCGTGAGCTTAGGATCTATAACAACTCTAGGTTGTGGTTGACATGAACAACTATGGGTCATGTGCTCAATGCTTTTTATGCTATGAACAATTCAAGGCTATCTATGATATGAAAGACTATGGGTTATGAGCTTAGGGCTCTTGATAATATGAATAGATCAAGGTTGTGGATGATAGGAGCTACTCTAAGTCATGAGTTGATGTCTCTAAATGCTATGAATAGCTAAGGTTTGTGGGTGGCATGAGCTCCTCTCAGTCGTGAGCTTAGCGCTTTAGATGTTATGAACAACTTTGGGCTATGGTTGATGAGAACGAATCCAGGTCATGAACTCAAGGCTATAGGTGTTATGAACAACTCTAAGCTATGGATGACATGAGCTACTTTGGGTCATGAGATCAGTCCTCTAGAAGTGATGAATAACTCTAGGCAGTGGTTGACATGAACGAATCTAGGTCGTGAGCTCAATGTTTTAGATGTTATTAACAACTCAAGGCTATGGATAACATGAACAAATCTGGGTCGTCAACTTGAGGCCCTAGATGCAATGAACAACTCTGGGTTGTGGTTGACATGAAAGACTCTAGGTCATGAGCTCAAGGCTTTAGATGCCATGAACAACTCAAGGTTATGGATGACATGTGCCACTCTAGGTCTTAAACTTAAGGCTATGGATGTTATGAATAACTTTGGGTTGTGGTTAGCATGAATGACTCTGGGTCATAAGCTTTGGGTTTTAGATGCTATGAATAGCTTAGGGCTTTCAATGACATTACCCACTTTAGGTCGTGAGCTCAGGGCCTTAAATGCTATGAATAACTTTGGGCTATGGTTGACATGAACGACTCTGGGTCATGAGCTTAAGACTTTAGATGTTATGAATAGCTCAGGGTTGTCGATAACATGAAAGACTATGGGTCATGAGCTCAAGGCTTTAGATTCTATGAACAACTCTGGGCTGTGGATGATACAAATGAATCTAGGTCGTGAGCTCAGGGCCATGGATGCAATGAACAACTCTAGTTTATGCTTGACATGAAAACTCTAGGTCATGAGCTTAGAGCTCTAGATGCAATGAACAACTCAGGATTGTGGATGACATGAGCCACTCTGGGCCTTGAGCTCAAGGCTTTATATGTTATTAATAACCTTAGGTTATGGTTGATATGAATGACTCTAAGTTGTTGGCTCAGGGATTTAGATGCTATGAACAACTCAAGGCCATTTACGACATGAGCCACTCTCGGCCATGAGTTTAGGGCTTAGATGTTATGCACAACTCTGGGTTATGGTTAACATGAACAACTCTAGGTCGTGAGCTCAGGGCTTTAGATGTTATGAAGCACTTAAGGTTATTGATGACAAGACAACCTCCAAGTCGTGAGCTCAGGACTCTAGATTCTATGAACTGCTCGGGGTTGTGGATAACATGAATGACTTTGAGTCGTGAGCTTAGGGCCTTAGATGCAAAAAACAACTCTAGGCTAGGGTTAACACGAAAGACTTCGGGTTGTGAGCTCACGACTCTAGATGCTATGAACAATATAAGATTATTGATGACATCAGCCACTCTGGGTCTTGAGCTCAAGGCTTTAGATGCTATGAAAAACTCTAGCCTGTGGTTGACATGAATGACTTCGATTTGTGAACTTAAGGCTCTAGATGTTATTAACAACTTAAGGTTATGGATGACATGAGCTACTCTAAGTCGTGAGCTCAATGCTCTAGATGCTTTGAACATCTCTAGGTTGTGGTTGACATGAACAACTTTGGGTCGTGGGCTTAGGGCTCTTGATACTATGAACAACTTAGGGTTATTGATGACATGAAAGACAATGGGTCATGAGATAAGGGCTGTTGATATTATGAACAACTTAGAGTTGTGGTTGACATGAACGACTCTTGGTGGTAAGCTTAGGGCACTAGTTGCTATGAATAGTTGAAGGTTATGGATAACATGGGCTACTCTAGCTCGTGAGCTCAAGGCTCTAAATGCTATGAACAACATTGGGTAGTCGTTGACATGAACAACTTTGGCTTGTGAGCTCAAGGCTTTAGATGTTACGAACAATTTTACGTTATGGTTGACATGAACGACTCTAAGTTATGAGCTTAGGGCAAAAGATTTTATGAATAACTCAGAGTTGTTGATGACATGAATGACTCTAGGTTGTGAGCGCAATGAACAACTCCAGGCTATAGTTGGCATGAAAGACTCTAAGTTGTGAGCTTAAGGCTCTAGATGCAATGAACAACTCTAAGTTATGGTTGGCATGAAATACTATGAGTTGTGAGCTCATTGCTCTAGATGCTATGAAAAACTCAAGGCTATGGATGACATTAGCCACTCTAGGTCTTGAGCTCAGGGCTCTAAATGCTATGCACAACTCTGGGTTGTGGTTGACATGAATGACTCGGAGTCATGAGCTCCAAGTTATAGATGCTATTAATAGCTCGTGATTATGGAAGACATGAGGTATTTTAGGTCATGAGCTCAACGCTTTAGATGCTATGACTGAATTTGAGCTATGGTTGAGATGAACGACTCCAAGTCATGAGCTTAGGGCTCTTAATGCTATGAACAACTTAGAGTTGTCAATGACATGAAAGACTACAAGTCATAAGCTTAGCATTATAGTTACAATGAACAACATGAAAGACTACAAGTCATAAGCTTAGCATTATAGTTACAATGAACAACTTAGGGTTATGGTTGACATGAACGACTCTCAATCATGAGCTCAAGGCTGTAGTTGCTATGAACAATTAAAGGTTGTGGATAACATGGATACTCTTGGTTGTGAGATCATGGCTCTAAATGCTATGAACAATGTTGGGTTGTGATTGACATGAATGACTCTGTGTCATGAGCTCATGGATCTAGATGCTATGAACAAGTTAGGGTTATGGATGACATGAACGACTCTAATTCGTGAGGTTAGGGCTCTAGATTCTATGAACAACTCTACATAGTGGTTGAGATGAATGACTACGGGTCGTGAGCTAAGGGCTATAAATGCAATGACCAATGTGGGGTTATGGCTGACATGAACGAATCTGGGTTGTTAGCTTAGGGCTCTAGATGCTATTAACAACTCAAGGATGTGGATGACATGAGCTACTTTAGTTCGTGAGCTTAAGACAAAAGATGATATGAATAACTTTGGGTTTGGTTGACATAAACGACTCCTAGTCCTGAGCTCAAGGCTTTAAATTCGATGAACAACTTAAGGTTATCAATGACATGAGCTAATTTTGGTCATGAGCTCAAGGCTTGAAATGCTATCAACAGATTTAGGTTGTGGTTAACATGAATGACTCTGGCTCATGAGCTTAGAGCTCTAGATGTTGTGGATAACTTAGAGCTATCGATGAGATGAAAGACTTTGGGTCGTGAGCTGAGGGCTCTAGATTCTTTGAACACTCAGGGTTGTTGATGACATCAGTAATTCTAGGTCTTGTGCTCAATGTTTTAGATGCTATAAATGACTTTAAGTTGTGGTTAACATAAATGACTCTATGTCGTGAGCTTAGGGCTTTAGATGCTAGTAACAGCTCAGGGCTATGATGTAATGAGTTTCTCTTGCTTGTGAGCTTAGGGCTCAAGATGCTATGAACAACTCTAAGTTATGGTTGACATGAACCACTCCGGGAAATGAGCTTAAGGCTCTTGATGCTATGAACAACTCAGGGTTGTTGATGACATGAAAGACTCTAGGTCATGAGCTCAAGGCTCTAGATACTATGAACAACTCATAGTTGTGGTTGACATGAATGACTCTTGGTCGTGAGCTCAAGGGACTAGTTGCTATAAATAGTTGAGGGTTGTGGATAACATGGGTTACTCTAGGTCATGAGCGGCTTTAGATCCAATGAATAACACTGGGTTGTGGTTAATATGAATGACTCTATGTCATGAGCTCAGGGCTCTAAATGCTATGAATAGCTTAGGGCTATTGATGACATGAAAGACTTTAGGTCGTTAGGTCAGGGTTTTAGATGCTATGAACAACTCTGGGTTGTGGTTGACATGAATGACTCCAAGTCATGAGATGAGGACTCTAGATACAAAGAATGGGTTAGGGATGTGGATAACATCAGCTACTCTGGGTCATGAGCTTAAGGCTTAAAATGTTATGAACAACGTTAGGTCATAGTTGACATGAACGACTTTGGCTTATGAGCTTAGGGCTCTAAATATTATTAACAACTCAGGGTTGTCAATAACATAAAAGACTATAGGTTGTGAGCTGAAGGCTCTAGATACTATGAATAGCTTAGGGTCGTGTTTAACATGAACGATTCTAGGTCGTGAGCTCAAGGCTCTAGATGCTATGAATAGCTTAGGGTTGTGTATAACATGGGCTACTCTAGGTCACGAGCTCATGGCTTTAGATTCTATGAACAACGTTGGGCTATGGTTGACATGAACGACTTTGTTTCGTGAGCTCGGGGCCCTAAATGCTATGAATAACTCTGGGTGGTGGTTTACATGAATGACTCTAAGTCGTCAGGTTAGGGCTCTATATGCTATAAATAGCTCTAGGCAATGGTTGACTTGAATGAGTTTGGGTTGTGAGGTCTGGACTTTAGATGTTATGAATAGCTCAGGGTTGTTAATGACATGAAAGACTCCGAATCATGAGCTTAGGGTTATGGATGACATGAATGACTCGAGGTTTTAGTTAAGGCTTACAGATACTATAACATCTTAGGGTTGTGGTTGACATGAACAACTTTAAGTCATGCGTTTAGGGCTCTAGATGCTATGGACAACTCAAGGTTTTCAATGACATGAGCCACTCTAAGTCTTGAGCTTTGGGCTCTAGATGCTATGAATAACATTAGGATGTGGTTGATATAAACAACTCCAAGTCATGAGCTCATGACTTTTGATGCTATTAAAATCTCAAGCCTATGGATGAAATCAGCTACTCTTGTTCGTGAGCTCAATGCACTTGATGATATCAACAACTCTTGCTTGTGGTTGACATGAATGACTCTAGGTCGTAATCCAAGGGCTCTTGATGCTATGAACAACTCAGGGTTATCGATGACATAAAATACTATAGGTGGTGAGCTCAGGGTTCTTGGTTCTATGAACAACGTAGGGCTATGGATGACATGAGGTACTCTAGGTTATGAACTCAAGGCTCTAAATGCTATGAACAACTTAGGCCTTTGGATGACATGAGCTCCTCTTGGTCATGAGTTGAGGTCTCTAAATTCTATGAACAAGTCAGGATTGTGGATGACATGAATGACTTGGGGTCGTGAACTAAAGGTTATATATACTACGAACATCTCAAGGTTGTAGTTGACATGAACGACTCCGGCTCATGAGCTTAGAGCTTTAGATGCTATGAACAACTCAGGGTTTTCGATGACCTTTGCCAATTTGGGTCGTGAGCTCAGGGCTTTAATTGTTATGAACTACTCTGGGATGTGGTTGACATGAATGACTCCAAGGGGTGAGCTCAAGGTTCTAAGTGCTATGAAAAACTTAAGGTTTCTTGATGTCATGAAAGTCTTCAGGTTGCGAGCTCAAGGCTTTAGATTTATTAGCAACATAGGGTTGTGAATGACATGAACGAATCTTGGTCCGAACCTTAGGGCCCTAGATGCTATGAACAACTCTAGGCTATGGTTAACATTAATGACTCCAGGTATTAAGCTGAGGACTTTAGATGCCATGAACAGCTCAAGGCTGTCAATGACATAAACCACTCTGGGTTGTGAGCTCAAAGCTTCGAATGCTATGAGAAACTTTTGGCTATGGTTGACAAGAACAACTCTAGGTCATGAGCTCAAGGCTCTAGATGCTATGAATAGCTCAGGGTTGTCAATGATATGAAATACTCCGGGTTGTGAGCATAGGGCTCTAGATTCTATGAATAAGTTAGGGTTGTGGATGATTTGAATGACTCTCAGTCGTGAGCTCTAAGCTCTAGATGCAGTGAACAAATCTAGGTTGTGGTTGACCTGAAAAACATTGAGTCGTGAGCTCTAGGCTCTCGATGCTATGAATAACTCAAGGTTATCGATGACATGAACCACTCTGGGTCATGAGATCAAGGTTTTAGATGTTATGAAAAACACTAGGTTGTGGTTGACATGAACCACTCTAAGTCGTGAGCTTATGACTTTAGATGCTATAAATAGTTCAAGGTTTTTATGACATAAAATACTTGGGGTCGTGAGCACTGGGCTCTAGATTCTATGAATAGGTCAGGGTTGTGGATGACATGAATAAATCTCAGTCGTGAGCTCTAGGCTCTAGATGCAATGAACAACTTAGGACTATGGTTGGCATGAAAGACTTTTAGCTATGAGCTCATGGATACTTAATGTTGTGGATTATATGAATGACACTAGGTCATTAGCTCAGGGCCCTAGATGCAATGAACAATGTTGGGTTATGGTTGACATGGAAGACTCTAGTTCATGAGCTAGATGCAATGAACAATGTTGGGTTATGGTTGACATGGAAGACTCTAGTTCATGAGCTCAAAGCTCTAGATGCTATGAACAACTCAAGGCTATGGATGACTTGAGCCATGCTTGGTCTTGAGCTCATGCCTCCATATGCTGTGAACAACTCTAGGCTGTGGTGGACATGAATGACTCTGGGTCATGAGCTCATGGATTTAGATGCTATGAACAACTCAGGGTTGTCAATGACATGAAAGACTTTGGGTCATGAGCTTAGGACTCTAGATTCTATGAGCAACTCAAAGTTATGGATAACGTGAACTTTGAGTCATGAGCTTAGGTACCTAAATGCATTGAACAACTTTAGGAAGTGGTTGACATAAAAGACTCTAGGCCATGAGCTCCTCTGGACTTTAGATGTTATGAACAGCTCAGTGTTATGGACAACATGAACCACTCTATGTCTTAAGCTCAAAGCTCTAGATGTAATGAGCAGCTCTAGGTTGTGGTTAACATGATCGACTTTGAGTCATCAAGTCAAACCTCTATATGCTATTAATAGCTCATGTTGTTGATGACATGAGCTACAATATGCCATGATCTGAGAGCTCTAGATGTTATGAACAACTTTGGGTTGTGGTTGACATTAATGACTCTAGGTTCTCATGAGCTTAACCCTTTAAATGCAATGAACCATTCTAGGATGTGGATCAGATGAATGATTTTATGTCATGAGCTCAAGCCGTTAGATGTATGAATAGGTTAGGGCTATGGATGATATGAATGGTTGGTTCGTGAGCTTAGGGCTCTACAAAATCACATGAACGACTCCAGGTTGTAAGCTCAGGGTCTAGATGATATGAATAGCTTAGGGGTGTGGATGAGATGAGCTAATTTGGGTCATGAGCTCAAAGCTCTTGATGATATGAACAACTTAGGGCTTTGGATGGTATGAACAACTCAGAGATCTAGATGACATGGGGTAATTTGGGTCGGGAGCTTAAGGCTCTGGATGCTATGAACAACTTAGAGCTGTGAATGATATGAAAGACTCGAGATCCCATGAGCTTAGGCCTCTAGATGTTACAAATGACTCAAGGATTTGGTTGACATGAATGACTATGGGTCATGAGCATAAGGCTCTAGATGCACTAAAATGCTTAGAGTTACGAATGATAAGAACAATTGAGAATCCTATAAGCTCAGGCCTCTAGATGCTATGAATCGCTCAAGGTGGTGGATGATATTAATGATTCTACGTCATGAGCTCAAGCCTCAAGATTCTATGAATAGCTCAGGATTATGGATGACATGAATGACTTCGGGTTGTGAGCTCAAGGCTTTAGATGTCATTAATAGCTCCAGGTTATGGTTGGCATGAATGACTCCGGATCGTGAGCCCAAAGCTCTAAATGCTATGAACAACTTAGGATATCAATGACTTTAGGTCATGAGCTCAGGCCACTGGACATGAAAGACTTTGGGTCATGAGCCCAGGCCTCTAGATCCTATGCACAGGTTAGAGATGTCAAATACATGAAAGACTCTAGGTCATGAGCTTAAGGTTTTAGATGATATGAGCAGCTCTAGGCTATGGTTGAGATAAATGACTACTGGTCATGAGCTTAGGGCTCTAAATGCTACGAACAGCTCAGAGCTACAGTTGACATGAACAACTCTAGGTCATGAGCTAAGGGCTCTAAATGTTATGAACAACTCTGGGCTATGGCTGACATGAACGACTTTGACTCATGATCTCAAGCCTCTACATACTATGAATAAATCAAGGATGATGTTGACTTGAAGGACTCTAGGTCGTGAGCTTAAGGCTCTAGATTTTATGAGTAGCTCAAGGTTGTGGTTAACATGAATGACTCTCAATTGTGAGCTCAAGGCTCTAGATGCTATAAATAATTAAGGGTTGTAGATGACATGAATGACTTCGGGTCATGAGCTCAGGCCTCTAGATACTATGAATAACTTAGGGTTATGGTTTGCATGAAAAACTCCAACCCATGATCTTAGGGCTCTAGATGCTATGAACAACTATGGATGATATGAACGACTCTAGATCTTAAGATCGAGCCTCTATATACTATGACTAACTCAAGGTTATTGTTGATTTCAAAGGCTCGGAGTCATCAGCTCTAGGCTCTAGATGCTATGAACATTTATAGGTTCGAGATTGAAATGAATGACTCCGAGTCGTGAGCTAAGAACTCTAGATCCTATGAAAAAGTTAGGGTTGTGGATGACATGAATGACTCTGTTAAATACTATGAATAGCTCAAGCCAATGGTTGATGATTTCGTGCCCAGCTGGTGTATGTCCTATTGATTGGTGCTCAATCAACTAGTGTACCTTGATTTCGATCCTCAGACGAGAGTAATCAACAAAATTTATAACCTATATCACCATGTACTAGGATAGCCTCAGCTAGCATAGCATAGTGGCTCTAGGATCGTTCACTGGGAAGGGTTTTCCACTTACAACTGATGTTAATTCAAAGTTGAATTGGTGCCTTTTCATTTCAAGGTTAGCTTTAAAAGAAAACATAATCTTTGGTTGAAAAAGGAATTGTTTTAAGCTAACCAAAAATAGTAACTGATTTTAATTATAAAGAAAAGTGTTTCTTGGAGTTTTTGGATCACTGGGGTCAGGCTCCTAATACAAAAATAGAGTTCCGCTCAGTTGAATCTTTTCCTCGCATTGGAGATTTAACATATAGTTATTTCTCTAACCGGTGTGATACAGATGTTTCCATTTAATGGGTTCAAACACTAAATCCCTCTCACTGATTCCTCTTACAATGGCTCATGCCTTTCACCTAACATTTGCCATTCAAGGTGATCCTTAACCTTGGATTCCCCTTCAAAAGCTCGCAAGAGATAACTAATGGATGTCTCCTTAGAGTCCAAAAGCTTACCAAGTGTTGGTTATTCTAGAAAATCCTACCTTTGAATCACCTCCTAAAGGCTCGCAAGAGATAAACTAGTGTATCTCAATGGACAGAGGTCACTTGCCTTACCAAGTGTTGGCCCAAGTGATTTAAAGGTGTTTTAAGTTAACTAAAAACATAGAAACCATTAACGGGTCACACTTTCTCTTCATTAAAAGCTGAAACAACAAAACTTCCAATTGTTGCATTTGACACCTTACCCAGCTTCCTGATTACTACTCAAAAAGTGCTATTTGATAACTTGTAATTAATCCTTTTAAACACTTTTGAGTATTATTTATTGCCTTTTAACCCAATTAACATGTTAAGGCCTCTTGCAATCAATTCTAATCAAATTGCCTTAAGTTTTGGTGTTTTGATAGCTTTTTTATCACCAAAGCAATATGAGATTGAGGAAAGTTATTTGGAATCCTTGGCAAAGCAATGGGAAGCTTAGAGGCATGAAGAACCAAAGCTTTGAAGCACTTTTGCCATAAGAAAAGTTGAAATGCAAGGAGGGGAAGCAAAGAGAATCTAGCCATGAAGCATTCTTGATGACAATCATTTCAGCTACTTTTGGAGCACTTCCTGATGTCCAATTTATGCATACTATATGTCATTTGAAATCTTAGGAAGTCATCAATCCAATGCTTCAAACCGTGTACGATTTTGAGCTGAAATGAGGAAGTTACAGCCTTTGGAAGACAACTACTCCAAGCTGAAGGAAGGATTCAGCAAAGTGTTGCGAAATCACCCTTTTGTTGCAGAATGATTTCGCAGCCTTTCTGCACAGTGCTATGGATTTCCCCTGAAGTTTCATGCCACGATGGAAGCCAAACACCACAAGATGAAAGCCAACTTTGCAGCGGTGCGGAACCAACCTTTTGCTGCGAAGTAATTTCGCAACCCTTTTTGTTTGTCTGCGAAATTTCGCATACCTCATTTTCTCTTGCGAAATGGTCCTTAGTGCTTCCCGATATTTGTAACCGACACTTGGAGATATTTTTCTTCATATTTTTGTTGCCTAAATCCCCAAATTCTCCTTGTATCCCACCAATTATAGGATTCCTTAGCTTTTAAGTTAGGAATTTGGCTAAATATCCATGTAATAGCTATCAATGTAATTTTGATATAAATAGAGCCCGAGGAGCCTGTTCTGAGGGTGATGAACCTTTTGTAAAAGTTTCAAAGGAAGTAAAATACAGAGCTTAAGCTCTGCCTTACCTTCTCACTTTGATTGTATTTTTTATTTACTAAGTTATGCACTCTCTGAGGAGCTTTCCCCAGAGAATGAGTAACTAAACCTTTAGTTCCTTGGAGTTAAGGTTGCTGGGAAAGGTTCCAAGTGCAAGAATCAGAAGCTTTGTGGTTTCAGCTATGAATGAAAAGAAAGTGTGTCCCGTGAATGGTTTCTATGTTTTTAGTTAACTTAAAACGCCTTGAAGTCACCTGGGCCAACACTTGGTAAGGCAAGTGATCTCAAACCATGGAGATGCACTAGTTTACCCCTTGCGAGCCTCTGGGAGGTGACTTGAAGGTAGGATTTTCTAGAATTGCCAACACTCGGTAAGCTTTTGGACTCTAAGGAGACATCCATTAGTTATCTCTTGCGAGCTTGTGAAAGGATGTCCAAGGTTAAAGATCACCTTGAATGGTAAAGGCTAAGTGAGAGGCTCGAACCATTGCAAGTTGCATCAGTGAGAGAATTAAAGCTGAAATCCAATTGAGGGATGCATTTGTGCAGCACCTGTTAGAGAATTGACTTTATGTTAATTCTCTAATGTGAGGAATTGAACCAACTGATCGGAGCTATGCTATTGCATGAGGAACCTCCCCTGTAAACCTGAATCTCCAAGGAATGTTTTTCTTCTTAAGTAATTTCCATCACTTGCTGAGTTGTTAATCTAAGTCCAAACCTTTTTCAACCAAAGTTTGTGTTTTATTTCTTAAGTTAATCTTAAAATGAAACAGCACCAATTCACTTTGAATTGGTATCATTTTCATCTTGGAAACCCTTCCCAGTGAACGATCCTAGAGCCACTATGCTATAGTAGCTTTTTCTTTGCTACCCTAGTTCATGGTGTAATAGGTTATAAATATTGTTGATTACTCCCGCCATCAAGGAGCACCAGCTGGACACCAATCGGCTGAGACACCAATTAGGCATGAATCACTTCCTTAACTCCAAGAAACAAAAAGTTTAGCCACTCATTCACTGAGGAAACATCCTCAGAGCTTGTTTGGCTAGTAAGAAAAATACAATCAAAGTGAGTAGTGATTACTACTCAAAAAGTGCTATTTGATAGCTTGTAATTAACTCTTTTAAACACTTTTGAGTAGTAGTTATTACCTTTTAACTCAATTAACATATTAAGGACCTTTGAAATCATTTCTAATCAAATTGTGTAAGTTTTGGTGTTTTTGTTAGTAATTTGATCACCAAAGCAATCCGAGATTGAGGAGAGTTCTTTGGAATCCATGGCAAAGCAAATGGAAAGCTCAGAAACATGAAGAACCAAAGCTTTGAAGCTTTATAGTCCTTTGCCATAATCAAATCCAGAATGCAAGGAGGGGAAGCAAAGAGAGAAATCTACCATGAAGCATTCAAAAGGACAGCAACTGTCAGCCACTTTTGGAGCACTTTCTAGAGCTTAATTTATGTATACTATATTTTGTTTCAAATTTCGGGAAGTTAGAAATCCAACGCTTCAAATGGTGCACGATTCGGAGTTGAAACGAAGGAGTTAGAGCCTTTGGAAGCCGATCACACCAAGCTGAAGGCCAATTTCGTGGGCTGCGAAATCACAAGAGGATGGTTGCGAAATCAGCCTTTTGTCTGCGAAATGGTGTCCTTCAGCTTACAAAATTTCGCGGCCATCTTGCACGGCTGCGAAATTCTCTTGAGTGCTTCCCGATATTTTTAGATTTTTTGCTTTAGATATTTGATGTATAAATCCCCATTCTCTCCTTGTAATCCACCTATCATAGGATTCCTTAGTCTTTAAGCAAGAACAAAGGGTAAATAGCCTCTTATATAATGTTTGTAATTTCCATTACAGTGAGAAGTCGGGGAGATTGTTCTCAAAGACATCCTTTGTATAGTTTTGAAAGGAAGTAAAATATAGAGCATTTGCTCTGCTTTACCTTCTCGTTTTGATTGTATATTTTATTTAATTTTTCTTACTAGCCAAAAAAGCTTTGAGGATGTTTCCTCAGAGAATGAGTAGCTAGGCTTTTAGTTCCTTGGAGCTAAGGTTGCCAGGTAAGGCCCCAAATGCAAGAATTGGTAGTTTTGTTGTTTCAACCATTAATGAAGAGAAAGTGTGACCCATTAATGATTTCTATGTTTTTAGTTAACTTAAAACACCTTCAATTCACCTGAGCCAACACTTGGTAAGGCAAGTGATCTCCGTCCATGGAGATGCATTAGTTTATCTCTTGCGAGCTTTTGGGAGGTGACTTGAAGGTAGGATTTTCTAGAATTGCCAACACTTGGTAAGCTTTTGGACTCTAAGGAGACATCCACTAGTTATCTCTTGCGAGCTTGAGAAAGGAAGTCCAAGGTTAATGATCACCTTGAATGGCAAATGCTAGGTGAGAGGCACAAGCCATTGCAAGTTGCATCAGTGAGAGGGAATTAGTGCTAAAATCCATTAAAGGGAAACATTTGTACAACAACGGTTAGAGAATTAACTATATGTTAATTCTCTAATGCGAGGAAAAGATTCAAGTAACCGGAGCTCTGTTTATGCATGAGGAGCCTCCCCTGTGAACCTATAACTCCAAGGAATGCTTTCCTTCATAAGTAATTTCCATTACTTTCTTTTTAGTTAGCTTAAAACAAATCTTTTTTCAACTAAAGTTTATGTTTTCTTCTTAAGCTAACCTTGAAATGAAAAAGCACCAATTTAACTTTGAATTGGTATCAGTTGTAAGTTGAAAACCCTTCCCAGTGAACGATCCTAGAGCCACTATGCTATATTAGCTAAGGCTATCCTAATGCATGGTGATATAGGTTATAAATTTTGTTGATTACTCCCTTTTGAGGACCACAATCAAGGAACACCAGCTGGACACGAATCAAATGGCACCACTGTCAGAGACCATTGAGAGGACATGAATCAGCTGAGACACCAATTGGGAATGAATCAAGTAGGTAAGGCAGAGCAAAGCTTTGTGTATTACTTTCTTCAAAACTACACAAAAAGTGGTCTTTGAGGACAAGCTCCTGAGATGTCTGTGTAAATAAAATTAAAAACTATATATATGAGGTTATTCACCCTTTTTCTTACTTACTAACTAAGGAATCCTATGATTGGTGGATTACAAGGAGAGAATGGGGATTTAAACAACAAATATCTGAAGAAAAAATCTAAAAGTGTCGGTTGCAAATATCTAGAAGCACTCAGGTGGATTTCACAGCATGCAACATGGGTTGCAAGATTTCGTAAGTTGAAAGTCTCCATTTCGCAACCAAAGGCTGATTTCGCAGCTAGCTCTTTGTGATTTCGCAACTGCGAAATTGGCTTTCAGCTTGGTGCGATTGGGTTTCAATGGCTATAACTTCTTCATTTCAACTCCGATTCATGCACCGTTTAAAGTGTTAGACTTATGACTTCTCAAGCTTTGAAACGACATATAGTATGCATGAAATGGACTCCAGGAAGTACTCTAAATGTGTCTAACAGTTGCTATCATCTTGAATTCTTCATGTTAGATTTCTCTCTTTGTTTTCCCTCCTTGCATTCATGATTTGCTTTTGGAAAAGGACTATAAAGCTCCAAATCTTGGGCTATTCATGTAAATGAGCTTCCATTTTCTTTGCCATGGATTCTATAGAACTCTCCTCAATCTTGGATTGCTTTGGTGATAAAAAAAGCTATCAAAAATACCAAAACTTAACACAATTTGATTAGAATCGATTGCAAGGGTCCTTAACATGCCAATTGAGTTAAAAGGTAATAACTACTACTCAAAGATGTTTAAAAGAGTTAATTACAAGCTACAAAATAACACTTTTTTAGTAGTAATCACTCTCCCCAACCGACATATTGCTAGTCCCTTAGCAATGAAGGAGAGAAAAAGAAAAATAAACAGTAATATAATTTACAAAATCATGCTGATCACTTAAAAAAATTTGAAGTGGCATGATGATCAAACTCTCACATGGAACATTAAAGATATAAAACTTAAATTTCAACAAGAGTTATCAAATACATTGTCTAATCATAATTCATAAAGAGAAGGCATTATGAAAATTGAAGCTTTAAAATAGTTTCCACTTCCAAAGGACCAAACCTTACTCTTCCACAAAAATCTAAGTGTTACTTGATAGTTTCCGAATATAGTATGTTGAACTAATCTCCCCCCCCCAACCTAGCTCTTTTTCAACACTTAGCAAACTGACAAAATTCAATAGGCTAAGAACTCACCCTTTTGTTTCACAATTTTTTCATTGTAGGAGTACAAGGCTTAAAGGTACTCTTTTCTAAATTGTCCATGTAACGGGGGTCCATGAATGACTCCCAACCAATTAAGGTTTAGGGCATCAAGTTTTAAGGATCTTTCGACCACTAACTCCTCAGATTTTACCCCGGACATTTGAGAATGAATTTTAATACCCAAGCACCTATAGTATGTTAAACTCCACTTATTCACCCTTGTAACGAGCATTGAGGTCAGTGACTCCCAACCAATGAAGTCTTAGGGCACCATGTTTTAAAGATTTTCACCATATACCCCTCAGACCTTGCTCGGGTTTCAAGGCAAGAAAACATTTTTCTTTCTCTTTTTTTTCAAAGGCTCATTGGCCTTTTATAAGGTGTCCCAACACTATTAAGTGAGGTAAAAAATACCAAGTCTAAATTTTCCTAAGTCAAAAGGGAAATAGTTTTTCATCTTATAATCGAAACCTATTGTGCACAGTGTGTGAATAGCTTAAAGTGGAAGACATAAGGTTGAATTCAATAGAAGTTTCAACAATTCATCAACTTTAATAAGCATAATACAAATTCTAAGTCAAGTAAAAACAAAAATTCAATTTCTCTCATTTTATTTTGAGAATTTTTCCTTAATAACCATGGAGAGTAGAATAAAAACTAGAAAAAAAATTTAAAATTAAGAAAAAAGCAACAAAATTACCAAAATAACTTAGCATTTAAAATAAAAACTTCCTTCCTCAACTCTTCTTCCAACCAAGCTGAACATTGCCCTCAATGTGGCAAGAACGATTGAAATTACAAGGAGGAAGTGGTGCCTCCTGAGTGACATGGAGTTTGAGTAGAATAGGAGAAACCACATGTTTCAAAAACAACAAAAATTATGAGTAGAGGAAATAAAATAAGATTATGCCAAGTATACTAAAAAATTGATAGACATGTATTACTTTAAGAAAGTACACTATGGAGCAAAAACAAGTAATACATCCAATCCTAATATATAAAACATAAAAAACATGGGATTATGAGTTCTACTAAAGTAAAGAAATACATAAAAGAAAATAGGTAAATGATCATATGGTGGTGGTAGGATCATGTGGAGATGATGGCTCAGCTGTAGAAGTCTGAATGCTCGGGATGGATGCTTCTATCTCTCCTGTAGTTGTCTCTTTAGGGGGCATGGTTTGCTCTACTAGATAAGGATCTTGGAATGGATCTGTAGGCTCTGATGGGCCAGGTATATTGTGCTCAAGGGGCGATATAATACCCAAATGCTACTATATCTGCCTAAGGATGGCAGTATACTGGGTTTGGGTGGCGATAAGCTACTCCTGATGGGCACATATAGCCTTCATTTGCTGGGTCAGGATGCTCTGAGTAGCTGTCAATGTCTACAAAGTATGACATAAGCCTCTAAACTCTGAAATGGATATGGTAATCCTAGACTCATATGGAGGAGGCTCGGATGCAACTGGTACAACTGGCGGAGTCCCTGGTGTGACAAGAGGAGCAGAAGATGCAACCTCAAGCACAGGTCCTGTAGAGGGCACTGCAGGGGTAGGTGCTCTCATGTTCGTAGGTATCTCAACCTACTATGGCTCCTTTAGATGCTCTGGCTGTGGTCTCTGTGGATGCTCTGGTCCAGTTAGGGCTCCTGGCTCTGCATCATAGGCTGTCATACTCGTCCATTTGTCAAGAGTGAATATTTCTCGGCAAATGCGTCTACGCTCAAGTTGAGGCTCAGATGGATATCCTAAGTGTTCCAAGATTTGACAGAGCAATCTCGTGAATAGAAGTGGAATGGCATCCGCTCTCAGCAGCTTCTTCCTGTAGACCTTCTCTTCAAAGTAAAGAAGAGCGACCATGATGAGATGATGAGGGATAAAGAAAAATCCCTCTGATATCCTGAATAAGGCCTCTAGTAAAGTTCCTCTCCTCTGCACCATATGCTGAAGTAGATAGATGTTGTGGTGCAGAAGTACATCAAGAAAGAACATGCTGGGTGGGAGCTCCTTCCTCAAAAGATATGGGCGTGTGGATGTCCCCCTAGACATTATATGAACCATATCACTCTGAGAAGGATGGGCCCACACTCTATAATCCTCTAGACGTGCTGGCTCATAAGGAATGCGTAGGGCTTCTGTTATGTGTCTGGCTCCCAAGATACCATGGTGTCCGTCAATGGTGAAGTGGATGACAGTAGGATCTCGGACGTGATGTGTAGTCATACACTGATAAAAGTCTAATGCTACACGGGGATAGAAGAAATCCTCGGGAGTCATCAGGTGCTCTAAATGGTACTTATGAAGTAGATGGAATGAATCTCTGAGCTTTGTCTGAAGCCTGAAAGTCTCTCTGTCAAAACAAAGCTTGGAGTGGAATGGCCTAGCCCGGTAATCCAAATTACCCTCTATGGGTGGCTGAGTGACCATGGGTTGCCTGATAATCATGTCAGGAGTCATTCCATAGGGAATCTAAGATTCTATAGTAGGCAGTTGAGGCTCTGATGAAGGCTCTGATGGCTCTACTGGAACTGATATCCTTGCTTTCTTCTTAGGAGGGCGGCTGGCTGACTTCTTGGGACGAGATGAGCTTTCCCCTAGTGTAGTGGGTGGTCTCCTCATCTCATATTGTCTTAGAGAAGGACTCGGGGACGCTCCCTTTACTGAAGGTGGGACGACAAATGGTTGTGAAGGCTCAGTCATGGAGTCTTGCACAGGAACCACTCTCGGTGCTCTATTGTGGGTTGAGAGAGATGGGGTCTTGGCTCCTCATGTTTTGGCCATGGTTGACGTGAAGAAGCTTGAGAAAGGGTGGCCGGAGGTGCGCGTGGGGCTTTGCTTCAGACGGAGGTCTCTTGGAATCCCCTTGGAGATGGTGCTATGGTTGGGCTCAATTTTGCACCTGAGGGGGGTTTTAGTAGAGCAAATGACTGGTGTGAAATGGAATATAGAAATTTAAAGGTTCAAATTGGAATTTAAGTGACGGTTGAACTTTTCGCAGGAGAAGGCTCGTTTCGCAGCCAAGGGTCGATTTCGCAGCCAAGGGGCGATTTTGCAGCTGCGAAATGGGAGTGTGGGGCTGCAAAATGGCACTCGTGTGCCAAAGGAGTGTTTTGTAGCTGCAAAATGGTTTCCCAAAGGGTGCTTGGGCTACGGAATGATGCCTTGGATGGTTTCATAGGGGTTTTCACAGTTTCAAAATGAGGGTTTGGGCTGCGAAATGGCACACGTGTGCCTGAGAAGGGTTTTGCAGTTGTGAAAATTTTCGTAGAGGCTGGTCTTGAGGCTGCGAAATGGTTTCATAGAGGATGCTTCATTTCGTAAGGGAGCTATTTTGGCTGCGAAATTTTTCACAGGCCAATAAATTTGCGTGCTTTTGAGATCCTTTGGTTCCCTGAGACCTTCTTTCACCTCTTTTGCAATTCCTCCTAAATTTGATCATTCAAAAAGTCTAAATTACATCAAAATCATATAAATTAAAATTAAAACAGTTAATAAAGCTCATAAATTGGCAAAATTAAACAAAAATATGGACTTTGGCAAGACTAAGTCCATCTAACCCCTTTTTGGTTAGGATTTCTGTGGCTCAAGGAGGTTGACTTCCTCCTTATCTTGATTGAATGGCTCCATGAATGGTTTGAGACGATGGCCATTGACTTTAAAGGTGTTTGTGCTGTTGGAATTCAGTAGTTCCACCACTCCATTGAGATGCACTTGGTGAATAATGAAAAGGCCTGTCCACCTTGACTTCGGCTTCCAAGGAAAGATATGGAGCCTAGAGTCATAGAGTAAGACTCTTTGTCCCTTCCGAAATTCTTTGTCGGAGATTAACTAATCATGCCACCTCTTCATCCTCTGTTTTGCAGCTTTGGAATTGATGTAGGCATCATTTCTTAATTCCTCCATCTCATTAAGGTCTAAGCGCCTCTTTGCCCCGGCTTTGATCAAGTCCATGTTTACCTTCTTGATTGTCCACCAAGCCTTATATTCAACTTCCACAGGGAGATGGCATGCTTTGCCATAGACTAGGTGATAAGGAGACATGCCAAGAATAGTCTTATAAGCTGTTCTATATGCCCATAGTGAATCATGGGTCTTAACAGACCAATCACTTCTTCTCGTGTTCACCACCTTCATCAATATATTCTCAATTTCCCTGTTTGCTAGCTCAACTTGCCCGGAAGTCTGAGGGTGATAAGGTGTAGCTACCTTATGCTTCACCCCATACTTGGCTAAAAGGGTTTCGAAAGGCTTGTTGCAAAAATGAGTACCCTCATCACTGATTATGGCCTTGGGTACCCCAAACCTTGAGAAGATGTTCTCTTTGAGAAACTTAAGAACCACTCTGTGATCATTGTGTTTACAGGGGATTGCCTCTACCCATTTAGAAACATAGTCTACCCCCCACCAAAATGTAAGAGTTACCAAAAGACATTGGGAAAGGTCCCATGAAGTCAATGCCCCAAACATCAAAGAGATCAACTATTAGAATGGGGTTCATAGGCATTTGATTTCTTCGTGTTAGCTTCCTGAGCCTTTGGCATCTATCACAGCTCCTACACATGGCATGGGCATCTTTGAAGAGTGATGGCCAACTAAACCCCGATTGCAACACCTTCATGGCTGTTTTCTGAGAGGCAAAGTGGCCTCCACATGCACTCTCATGGCAATGACTGAGAATTCCTTGTTGCTCTTCTTCAGGGACACGCTTGCTTATTATTTGATCTGCACAATACTTGAAAAGGAAAGGTTCTTCCCAATAATAGGCATGAATCTTTGCAAAGAAGTGCTTCCTATCTTGTGCTTTCCACTCTCTTGGGACTTCACCAGTAACTAGATAGTTAGTAATATGAGCATACTAAGGAGTGTTTCCTAGCAACATAAGTAATTCCTCTGGAAAGTCAACATTAATAAGTAAAACATGGGAATTATGTTCTATAGCCAACCTTGAAAGGTGGTCAGCTACCACATTCTCTACTTCTTTATTATCTCTGATTTGGAGATGGAACTCTTGTAGTAAGATAATCCATCTAATCAACCTTGCTTTTGCATCTTGCTTTGTCAATAAATACTTCAAGGCTGAATGGTCAGTGAAAACAATGATGAAAGACCCTACTAGATAAGCACGAAACTTGTTTAAGGCAAACACTACAGCTAACAATTCTTTCTTTGTAGTTGTGTAGTTCCTTTGAGCTTCGTTCAATGTCTTGCTTGCATAGTAGATCACATAAGGCTTTCCATCTTCTCTTTGGCCAAGAAATGCTCCTATAGCAAAGTCATTGGCATCACACATCACTTCAAAGGGTAGTTGCCAGTTAGGAGGCCTCACTATTGGAGCAGTTGTCAAAAATTGCTTCAGTTGCTCAAAACTCTTTTGACATCTTTCATCCCATACAAACTTAGCATCTTTAGCCAATAATTCACAAAGAGGCTTTGAAAGCTTAGAGAAATCTTTTATAAACCTCCTATAAAACCCTGCATGGCCAAGGAATTGCCTTACTCCTTTTACAGTTGTTGGGGATGGAAATTTGACAATAAGTTCCACCTTTGCTTTATCAACTTCAATACCTTTCTCGGAGATGATGTGGCCAAGGAAAATTCATTGCTGTACCACAAAATGGCATTTCTCCCAATTGAGCACCAAGTCCTTTTTAATGCATCTGTTCAGAACCGCTTCCAAGTTGACTAAGCATTCTTCAAATGTACTTCCATATATGGTGATGTCATCCATGAAAACCTCCATAATTTGCTCCACCATATGACTGAAGATACTTAACATACATCATTGGAATGTTGCAGGTGCATTACATAAACCAAAAGGCATTCTTCTGTAGGCATATGTTCCAAATGGACATGTGAAAGTGGTCTTCTCCTGATCTTCAACGTCGATTTCTATTTGAAAATATCCGGAGTAGCCATCCAAGAAACAATAGAAAGGATGGCCTGAGACTCTCTCCAACACTTGATCAATAAATGGCAATGGAAAATGATCCTTCCTTGTCACAACATTCAATTTTCTATAATCAATACACACCCTCCAACCTGAAGTGAGGCGTGTAGCAACTTCTTCTCCCTTTTCATTTTTTACCACTGTGATCCCCGACTTCTTTGATACCACTTGGGTAGGACTCACCCATGGGCTATCTGATATGGGGTAGATAATACTTGCTTGAAGTAGCTTCAGAACTTCAGCTTGCACCACCTCTTGCACATGAGGATTCAATCTTCTTTGAGGTTGACGAATTGGTTTAGCTTCTTCTTCCATGTATATATGATGTGTACAGACCAAAGGGCTGATGCTTTTCAAATCAAATATTTGCCATCCTATTACTTTCTTACACCTCTTGAGAACTTCAAGTAGACACACCTCCCGAGGAGTAGTAAGAGATGAAGATATAACAATAGGGCATTTTTTATTCTCTTCTAGGTATGTATATTTCAACTCCGTGGGCAGGGGCTTCAGATTAAGCTTTGGGGTCTTCTCTTTAGCAGCTTCTTGTGCCTCCTCTTTATTGAACAAAGGTAGAATTTCTTCTCTCCTCATCCAACCTTATAGAGCAACAAGCACATTTGAGGGTTCAGGCAACCCTTCTTCAAGATCCCCAAGACTTTCATTCAACTTATCTTGCATCTTTTGATTACAATGCTCCTCCACTAGAGTGTCAATGATGCATACCTCTTCTGGGCCTTCTTCTTCTTTCAGAGTGATTGGCTTTTTGGACATATAGAAGATATTGAGCTCCAATGTCATGTTGCCAAATGTGAGTTGCATGAGTCCATTCCTACAATTTATGATTGCATTTGATGTAGCTAGGAATGGCCTTCCAAGGATGATATGAACATAATTAGTTTCCTTGACAATTGGGTCTGTGTCTGGAACAACAAAGTCTACAGGGTAGTAGAAATTGTCAACTTGAACTAAGACATCTTCAATTATCCCCCTTGGAATTTTCATTAATCTATCTGTTAGCGATAGAGTGATTGATGTTGGTTTCAATTCATCAAGTCCCAATTGCTTGTAGACAGAGTATGGTAGCAAATTCACACTTGCTCCCAAGTCTAACAAAGCTTTCTCCACTATAGTTCCTCTAATCATAATTGAGATGGTAGGGCAACCCGGATCTTTGTACTTCAAAGGAGACCTACATTGTATGATAGAACTTACTTGCTCAATCAAGAAGGCTTTCTTATTCACATTCAACCCTCTTTTGATAGTACATAAGTCCTTTAGGAATTTTGTATAAGTTGGCACTTGTTTAATCATATCTAGCAATGGGATGTTGACCTTCACCTGTCTCAATACTTCAAGAATTTGTGATGCATTTCTGATTCCCTTTTTCCCATGCAAAGCTTGAGGAAAAGGTGGAGGTGTGTGTTTCTTCATCACATCTCCCTTGGTAAGTACTTTTTCCGAAGTTGCTTTCATTGTTGAATCATGGTCCTCTTTCTCTTTATTGCTATCTTTCTTCTTTCCTTTGATTTCCTCCCTCTTCTCTGTCTCTTCTTCTTCTTCTTCTTTCTCAACATGTGGCTTGGGTGTTGGCAACTCAACCTTTTTACCACTCCTTAGAGTGATCAAGGCTTTGACATCTCTCACTTGTGAAAATTCTCCCTCATGAGTTTCCACTTCATGGATACCCTTGGGGTTTTGGTGAGGTTGAGAAGGAAATCTCCCCTTTTCTTGCATTGTGTTCAGATTAGTGAGCCTTGAGATTGAGTATTGGAGATTATCTATCTTCTGAGATAAGTCATTTTGCATTCCATCCATCCTTTTATTCAATGTATTTTTCTACACTGTCAATTCTTTGACTGAGTTGAGCATTGATAGATTTCTGATCTTCAAAAAAATCTCCCAAAACCTTGCTTAGATTCACTATTGCTTGGTCAAGATTTGAAGCTTATTGAGATGGTTGAGCTGGCTATGTATACTGAGGTGCTATTGGCTTCCAGGAGAAATTTGGATGGTTCCTCCAATTTGAGTTGTAAGTATTTCCATACGAAGCATTGTTGCTGGGCTTGAATTGTCCAATGACATTTGCTTGATCTCCAAACATTTCCCTAGCAGTTGGAATTGTAGCGCACTCCTTCACCAAGAGCTCATAAGATTGACAAATAGGACATGGCTTGACTTGCACTGGTGTTTTAGCAACTGCTCGCACTTCATATATCTTTTTCAGTTCTAGCTCCTCCAATCTTCTTGTCATAGCTGCAAACTTTGCCTTCATATCAACATCTTCATTCAAGGTGTACATCCTAGCCTTAGCATTAAAGGCATTCAGTTGAGACTTCATCTTCCCCACTTCTCCTTTGTTCGGTTCATCCCATCCCCTTGAAACTTCAGCCACATAACTCAAGAAACCCATGGCATCCTCCGTATTCTTACTCATGAAATCTCCTCCACACATTGTCTCGAGGAGTTGCTTGATTGAGGAAGACATCCCATCATAAAAGTAACTCACCAATAGCCATGTATCAAAACCATGGTGAGGACAAGCATTAATGGCTTCCATGTATCTTTCCCAACACTCATAGAATTTCTCATTCTCTTTAGCTGAGAAGTTTGAAATTTGCCTTTTCAAGCCATTTATTCTATGAGTAGGGAAAAATTTCTTGAGGAATTCAGCTTGCAAATCAGTCCAAGTCCGAATACTCCTTGGCCTTAAAGAATTAAGCAAAATCTTGGCCTTATCCTTTAAAGTAAAAGGAAATAGCTTAAGCCTCATCAAGTCGATTGAAGCTCATCCTTCTTGAAACGTATTACAAACATCTTCAAATTCCTTGATATGGGCATAGGGATTCTCACTTTCCATCCCATGGAAAGTTGGTAGAAGTGGAACAATATGCGGTCTAATTACTAGCTGTTCTGTAGGGGGCACTATACATGATGGTGCACTCATATGAGGTGGATACATGTGGTCCCTCATTGATCTGAATGCATTAGGATTGTCCTGGTGACCATGGTGACTACGCTGATCTTTAGGTGTAGCTTCCATGATGTTCAAGCTCAATTCCGATTCCTTGTTATGAGGTGTTTCAAGTTTCACAAGCCTTCCTCCACTGTCTCGTATCCAATTTGGCATACACAACTAGTATCAACTGTAACAAAAACAAAGAAACAAAAGGAAACAAAAGAAAACAAGCCTACAAAAAGACTAAGATTAACTAAAACTAAATTAAAAGATATGTTAGAATATGAACAAGTAAAAGAAACATTTAAAAGAGTTAGTAAAATGAAAGAAAAATCACCAAACTTGTGATGAAGATCACAAGTACTCTGAAAATATAATATCACTGTGAAGTTGGCACCTTCCCCGGCAGCGGCACCATTTGATTCATTCCCAATTGGTGTACCTTGATTTTTGGTCCTCAGACAGGAGTAATCAACAAAATTTATAACCTATATCACCATGTGCTAGGATAGCCTCAGCTAGTATAGAATAGTGGCTCTAGGATCGTTCACTGGGAAGGGTTTTCAACTTACAACTGATAATAATTCAAAGTTGAATTGATGCTTTTTCATTTAAAGGTTAGCTTCAAAAGAAAACATAAACTTTGGTTTAAAAAGGATTAGTTTTAAGCTAACTAAAAATAAAGTAATAGAAATTACTTATAAAGAAAAGTGTTTCTTAGAGTTTCAGGATCACTGGGGTCAGGCTCCTAATACAAAAAACAGAGTTCTGGTCACTTTAATTTTTTTCTTGCATTAGAGAATTAACATATAGTTATTTTTCTAACCGGTGCGGTACGAATGCTTCCCTTTTATGGATTCAAACACTAAATCCCTCTCACTGATTCATCTTGCAATGGCTTGTGCCTCTCACCTAGCATTTTCCATTCAAGGTGATCCTTAACCTAGGATTTCCCTTCACAAGCTTGCAAGAGATAGCTAATGGATGTCTCCATGGAGTCCAAAAGCTTACCAAGTGTTGGCTATTCTAGAAAATCTTACCTTCAAACCACTTCCCAAAGGCTCGCAAGAGATAAACTAGTGCATCTCAATGGATGGAGATCACTTGCCTTACCAAATGTTGGCCCAGGTGATTTAAAGGTGTTTTAAGTTAACTAAAAACATAGAAACCGTTAACGGGTCACACTTTCTCTTCATTAAAAGTTGAAACAACAAAACTTCCAATTTTTGCATTCGGCACCTTACCCAGCTTCCTTAGCTCCAAGAGACAAAAAGTCTAGCCACTCATTCTCTTAGGAAACATCCTCCGAGCTTGTTTGGATAGTGAGAAAAATACAATCAAAATGAGTAGGTAAGGCAGAGCAAAGCTCTGTATATTACTTCCTTCAAAACTATACAAAAGGTTGTCTCCGAGAACAAGCTCCCGAGATGTCTATGTAAAGAAAATTGCAAACTATATATATGAGGTTATTCACCCTTTGTTCTTACTTATCAACTAAGGAATCCTATGATTGGTGGATTACAAGGAGAGAATGGGGATTTAAACAACAAATATCTAAAGAAAAAAATCTAAAAGAGTCGGTCGCAAATATTTGGAAGCACTCAAGTGGATTTCACAGGTATGTAAGATGGGCTACGAAATTTCGCAAGCTGAAGGTCTCCATTTCGCAGCCAAAGGCTGATTTCACAGCTAGCACCTTGTGATTCCGCAGCTCCAAAATTGGCCTTCAACTTGGTGTGATTGGATTCCAATGGCTATAACTTCTTCATTTCAAATCCAATTTGTGCACTATTTGAAGTGTTGGATTCCTAGCTTCCCAAGCTTCAAAAAAACATATAGTATGCATGAAATGGACTCTAGAAAGTGCTCTAAATGTGTCCAGTAGTTACTATTCTCTTGAATTCTTCATGTTAGATTTCTCTCTTTGCTTTCCCTCCTTGCATTCATGATTTGCTTTTGGCAAAGGATTATAGAGCTTCAAAGCTTGGGTTCATCATGTAAATGAGCTTCCAATTGATTTTCCATGGATTCTATAGAACTCTTCTCAATCTTGGATTGCTTTGGTGATCAAAATACTATCAAAAACACCAAAACTTAACAAAATTTGATTAGAAATGATTGCAAAGGTCCTTAACATGCCAATTGAGTTAAAAGGGTAATAACTACTACTCAAAAGTGTTTAAAAGAGTTAATTACAAGCTACAAAATAACACTTTTTGAGTAGTAATCAATGAGCTCAAGACTCTATATGCTATGAACAACTTAGGGTTGTGGTTGACAAGAACGAGTCTCGGGCGTGAGCTCAAGGCTTTAGATGTTATGAAAACTCAAGGTTGTGGGTGATATGAGCTAATCCAGGTCGTGAGGTTACGGATCTGGATGCTATGAAGAACTTAAGGTATTGGAAGATATGAACAAATTGAGATTCTGTGAGCTTAGGACTTTATACGCTATGAACAACTCAAGGCTTTAAATGATATGAATGATTCTTAGTTGTGAGCCATGACTCTAAATTCTATGAACAACATAGGGTTATAGATGACATGAACGACTCCAGCTAAAGAGCTCAGGGCTCTAGATCCTATGAATAACCCAAGGTTGTGGTTGACATGAACAACTCTAGGTCATCAGCTCAGCATTCTAGATGCTATGAATAGCTCAAGGATGTGGATGACATGAACGACTCTAGGTCGTGAGCTCAAGCTCTAGATATTATGAACAATATAGGGTTGTGGTTGACATGAATGACTCCGGGTCATGAGATCACGAGCTTTAGATGCTACGAACTGCTCAGGGTTGTGGATGACATGAAGGACTCCAGGTCATGAGCTTACAACTCTAGATGCTATGGACAACTCAAGGCTGTGGATGATATGAGCTACTCTGGGTTGTGAACTCAAGGATTTAGATGCTATGAACTGCTCAAGGCTGTGGATGACATGAAAGACTTTGAGTCATGAGCTTAGGGCTCTAAATACTATGAACAACACAAGGTTGTAAATGATATGCACGAGTTTAAGTCATGAGCTTAAGGATCTAGATGCTATGAAGAGCTTAGAGTTGTGGATGATATGAACGATTATGGGTTGTGAATAAAAGGTTTTAGATGCTATGAATAAAACAAGGCTATTAATGAAATGAACAACTTTAGGTCATGAGCTCTGAGCTCTAAATGTTATGAACAACTTAAAGTTATGGATGATATGAACGACTTGGGTTCTCATGAGCTCAGGCCTTTAGAAGCTATGAACAACTCAGGTTGAGGGTGATGTGAACGATTTAAATGCAATGAACAACTTAGTGTTGTAGATAAGATGAACTACTTTACATCATGAGCATTGGTCTCAAGATGCTATGAACAACTAAGGGTTGTGGATGATTTGCATGATTCTATGGTGTGAGCTTAAAGCTCTAGATGTTTTAAACAACTTAGGATTGTGGATGATATGAACTATTCTAGGTTATGAACTCAAGGTTTTAGATGCTATGAGTAGCTCATGGTTGTGGATGGCATAAATGGTTTCAAGTGGTGAGCTCAAACCTCTAGATGCTCTAAATAGCTCAGGGCGTTGGATGATATGACCAATTATACGTCATGTGCTCAAGCCTCTAGATTCTATGAATATCTCAGGGTTGTGGATAACATGAATGACTTCGGGTTGTGAATAGAGGGCTCTAGATGCTCTAAAGAGCTTAGGTTTGTTGTTCACATGAATGACTATGGTTTGTGAGCTCCAAGCTCTATATGTTATGAATAGCTCAAGCCATTGGATGACATGAGCTACTCTGGGTCATTAGCTCATGGCTTTAGATGTTTTGAATAGCTCGGGGTCATGGATGATATGGATGAATTAGGATCCTATGAGTTCAGGTCTCTACATCATATGAACAACTTAAGGTTATTAATCATATGAATGATTCTTGGTCGTGAGCCCAAAGCTCGAAATGTTATGAAGAGTTCAGGGTTGTAGATAACATGAACAACACAATATTGTGAGCTTAGGGCTCTAGATGATATGAACAACTTAGGGTTATGGTTGACATTAATGACTATGGGTCGTAGGTTTAGGGCTCTAGATATTATGAACAACTAAGGGTTATGGATGATATGAACAACCTCAAGATCATGAGCATAGGGCTCTAAATACTATGAATAACTTAGTGTTGTGGTTCATGTGAACATCTCCGGGTCGTTAGCTCAGGATTGTAGATGCTATGAACTACTTAGGTCTATCAATGACATGAACTTCTCTAGGTCATGAGCTCAGGTCTCTAGATACTATGTACAACTCATGACGATTGATGATATGCACGATTATAGGTAATCAGCTCAAGGATATAAAAGATATGAACAACTTAAGGTTGTGGATGATATGAACAATTTTTGGTCGTGAACTCAAGGCTCTAGATGTGATGAACAATTCAAGGTTGTGGATGAAATGAACGATTATGGGTCGTGAGCTAAGGGCTCGAGATGGTATGAATAACTAAGGGTTATGGATAACATGAATGACTCTGGGTCCTGAGCTTAGGGTTATGGATCCTATGAAGAGCTCAGGGTTGTGGATGACATGAATGACATTGAGTCGTGAGCTAAGGGCTTGGGATGCTATCAACAACTCAAGGCTATGGTTGACATGAATGACTATGAGTCGTGAGCTGAGGGTTCTAGATGCTATGAGCAACCTAGAGCTATGGATGACATGAATGACTTTGAGTTGTGAGTATAGGCCTCTAGATGTTATGACTAGCTTAGGGTTGTGGATGATATGAATGATTCTCGTTCATGAGCCCATGTCCCTAAATGCTATGAATATCTCAATGCCGTAGATGACATGAATGACTTTGGGCTATGAGCTCAATACTCTAGATGCTATAAATAGCTCAAGGTTGTGGTTGACATGAATGACTTCGATCGTGAGCTTAGGTGATTACTACTCAAAAAGTGATATTTTATAGCTTGTAATTAACTCTTTTAAAACACTTTTGAGTAGTAGTTATTACCTTTTAATTCAGTTGGCATGTTAAGGACCCTTTCAATCATTTATAATCAAATTGTGTTAAGTTTTGGTGTTTTTGATAGCTTTTTTTATCACCAAAGCAATCCAAGAATGAGGGAGATCTTTGTATAGTTCATGGCAAAGCAAGTTGAAGATCAAATTCATGAAGAAACTAAACTTTAGAGCTTTATAACCCTTTCTCAAAGCCAAATGAGAATGCAAGGAAGAAAATCACAGAAGAAATCAACCATCCAACAATTTTGCAAGTTGTGGAATCCAACTTGTGAAATTTTCGCAACATACGAAATAGGAAGAGGAAAGGAATCGTTGTAGGACAGAGAGCTAATAAGTTGCAGGACAATTTCGCAACTTGCGAGGAACTTGCAAAATTTTCGCAAGTTGCATTTGAACTTGTGAAATCCATCTGTAATCTGAGATATTTGCGCACCGACTCCGTTTGCTATTTATCTTTAGATATTTGTGTGTAAATCCCTATTTTCTCCTTGTAACCCACCAATGACAAGTTTTCTTGGTTGGGAAGTTAGCAGGAGGGGTGAATAGCCTCTCTATACAATATCTATTGTAATTTTCTTTTTAAAAGAGCTCTCTCAAGAATTTCTCTCAGGGATACGAACTTTGTATAGTTTAAAAATAAATAAATACACAGAGCTTTGCTTTGCCTTACCCACTCATTTTGTTTTCTCTTTTATTTATTTTTTATTTTTTCTAGCAAATCAAACTCTAAGGATGTTTTCCCAGAGGATGAGTGGCTAAGCTTTTTTGGTTCTTGGAGTAAAGGAAGCTAGGTAAGGTTTCGAATGCAAAAGTGGAAGTTTTGTTGTTTCAGTTTTTAATGAAGAGAAAGTGTGACCTATTAATGGTTTTTATCTTTTTAGTTAACTTAAAATAACTTAAAATCACATGGGCCAACACTTGGTAAGGCAAGTGGACTCCGTCCATTGAGTTCCACTAGTTTATCTCTTACGAGCCTCTGGGAGGTGGTTTAAAGGTAGGATTATCTAGAATAGCCAACACTTGGTAAGCTTTTGGACTCCCAGGAGACATCCACTAGTTATCTCTTGCGAGCTTTTGACGGGTAATCCAAGGTTAAGGATCACCTTGAATGGCAAATGCTAGGTGAGAGGCATGAGCCATTGCAAGATGATTCAGTGCTAGAGATTTGGTGTTTGAACCCTTTAAGGGGAAGCATCTGTACCACACCGGTTCAGGAAATAACTATATGTTAAATCCCTAATGCAAGGAAAAGATCCAAGTGACCGGAATCTCTCTTTTTGTATAAGGAACCTGAGCCTAGTGATCTAAAACTCCAAGAAGCACTTTTCTTTATAAGTAATTTCAATTACTTTATTTTTGGTTTCACTTAAAACCAACCTTTTCACACATACTTATGTTTTCTTTTAAAGCTAACCTTGAAAAGAAAAAGCACCAATTCAGTTTTTGAACTAATATCAATTGTAATTTGAAAACCTATCCTTATAGACGATCATAGAGCCACTATGCTATGCTAGCTAATGCTACCCTAGTATATGGTGAAATAAGTTTACAAATTTTGTTGATTACTCCTGTCTGAGGACCGAAATCAGAGTACACCAGTTGATTGAACACCAATCAACAGGGCATACACCAGTTGGGCACGAATCAAATGGTGTCATTGCCGGGAATGGTGCCAACTTTACAGTGATATAACCTTTTCCTAAACACTTGTGATCTTCATCACAAGTTTGGTGACTTTTCTTTTATTTTATTAACTCTTTTTAATTGTTTCTTTTACTTGTTCATATTTTAGCCTATCTTTTAATTTAGTTTTTAGTTAATCTTAGTTTTTTTTTAGTATTGTTTTCTTTTGTCTTCTTTGTTTCTGTTACAGTTGTTACTAGTTGTTTATGCCATATTGGATATGAGACAGGGGAGGAAGACTTGCGAAAATTGAAACACCTCACGAAACAGAGTTGGAATTGTGCTTGAACATCATGGAAGCTACATCTAAAGATCAGCATAGTCACCATGGTTAGCAGGACAATCCCATTGCATTCAGATCAATGAGGGACCACATGCATCCACCTCGTATGAGTGCACCATCATGCATAGTGCCTTCTATAGAGTAGCTAGTAATCAGACCGCATATTATGCCACTTCTACCTACTTTCCATGGGATGGAAAGTGAGAATCCCTACGCGCATATCAAAAAATTTGAAGATGTTTGTAATACATTCCAAGAAGGCGGAGCTTCAATCGACTTGATGAGGCTAAAGCTATTTCCTTTCACTCTGAAGGATAAGACCAAAATTTGGCTTAATTCTTTAAGGCCAAGGAGTATCCGAACTTGGACTGATTTGCTAGCTAAATTTCTCAAGAAAATTTTCCTTACTCATAGGACCAATGGGTTGAAAAGGCAAATTTCAAACTTCTCAGCTAAGGAGAATGAGAAATTCTATGAGTGTTGGGAGAGATACATGGAAGCTATCAATGCTTGTCCTCACCATGGCTTTGATACATGGCTATTGGTGAGCTACTTTTATGATGGTATGTCTTCCTCAATGAAGCAACTCCTAGAGACTATGTGTGGAGGAGATTTCATGAGTAAGAATTCGGGGAAGCCATGGATTTCTAGAATTATGTTGTTGAAGTTTCAAGAGGATGGGATGAACCGAACAAGGGAGAAATGGGAAAAATGAAGTCTCAACCAAATGCTCTTAAAGCTAAGGCTGGGATGTATACCTTGAATGAAGATATTGACATAAAAGCAAAAGTTTCAGCTATGACAAGAAGATTGGAAGAGCTAGAACTGAAAAAGATACGTGAAGTGCAAGCCATTTCTAAAACACCAATGCAAGTTATGCCTTGTTCCATTTGTCAATCTTATGAGCACTTGGTGGAGGAGTATCCTATAATTCTAGCTGTTAGAGAAATGTTTGGAGATCAAGCAAATGTTATTGGACAATTCAAGCCTAATAACAATGCTTCATATGGAAATACCTACAATTCAAATTAGAGGAACCATCCAAATTTCTCCTAAAAACCAAGAGCACTTTAGTACACGCAACTAGGCCAAGCATCTCAACAAGCTTCAAATCTTGAGCAAGCAATAGTGAATCTAAGCAAGGTCGTGGGAGATTTTGTTGGAGACCAGAAATCCATCAATGCTCAACTCAGTCAAAGAATCAACACTGTAGAGAATACGTTGAATAAAAGGATGGATGGAATGCAAAATGATCTATCTCAGAAGATAGATAATCTCCAATACTCAATCTCAAGGCTCACCAACCTTAACACAGTGCAAGAGAAGGGAAGGTTTCCTTCTCAACCTTACCAAAACCCCAAGGGTATCCATGAAGTGGAGGCTCATGAGGGAGAATCTTTACAGGTGAGGGACGTCAAAGCCATGATCACTCTAAGGAGTGGTAAAGAGGTTGAGCTGCCAACACCCATGCCACATGATGAAAGAGAGAGTGAAAAAGAGACAAAGAAGAGGGAGGAAATCAAAGGAAATAAGAAAGAGAGCAGTGGAAGGAAAGAGGACCATGATTCAACAGTGAATGAAGATTCGAAGAAGATAGTTATCAATGGAGATGTGATGAAGAAACACATGCTTCCACCTTTTCCACAAGCTTTGCATGGGAAAAAGGGAATAAGCAATGCATCAGAAATTCTTGAAGTGTTGAGGCAAGTGAAGGTCAACATCCCATTGCTAGACATGATCAAACAAGTGTCGACTTATGCAAATTTCCTGAAGGACTTATGCACTATCAAAAGAGGGTTGAATGTGAATAAGAAAGCCTTCTTGACTGAGCAAGTGAGTGCCATCATACAGTGCAAGTCTTCAGTGAAGTACAAAGCCCTACCATCTCAGTGATGATTGGAGGAAAGTTAGTGGAAAAAGCTTTGTTGGACTTGGGGGCAAGTGTGAATTTGCTACCATACTCTGTCTACAAGCAACTGGAACTTGGTGAATTGAAGCCAACATCAATCACTCTATCTCTAGCAGATAGATCAGTGAAGATTCCAAGAGGGATGATTGAAGATGTCTTAGTTCAAGTTGACAATTTCTACTATCCAGTGGATTTTGTTGTTCTTGGTACGGACCCAATTTTCAAAGAAACTAATTATGTTCCTATCATACTTGGAAGACCATTCCTAGCTACATCAAATGCAATCATCAATTGTAGGAATGGACTCATGCAACTCACGTTTGACAACATGACATTGGAGCTCAATATCTTCTAATAGTGCAAGAAGCCAATCAATCCGGAAGAAAAAGAAGGTTTAGAAGAGGTGTGCATCATTGACACTTTAGTGGAGGAGCATTGTAATAAGAAAATACAAGAGAAGTTGAATGAGAGTCTTGGGGATCTTGATGAAGGGTTACCTGAACCCTCAGAATTGCTTGCTACTTTATCATATTGGAGGAGGATAGAATAAATTCTACCTTTGTTCAATGAGGAGGAGGCACAAGAAGCTGTTAAAGAGGAAGCTCCAAAGCTTATTCTGAAGCCACTACCCACGGAGTTGAAGTATGCATACCTAGAAGAGAATAAGAAGTGCCCTGTTGTTATATCTTCATCTCTTACCACTCCTTTAGAGGAGTGTTTACTTGAAGTTCTTAGGAGACCCTATTGTTATATCTTCATCTCTTACCACTCCTCTAGAGGAGTGTTTACTTGAAGTTCTTAGGAGATGTAGGAGTGTTTACTTGAAGTTCTTAGGAGATGTAAGAAAGCAATAGGATGGCAAATATCTGAATTGAAAGGTAGCAGCCCTTTAGTCTATACACATCATATATACATCGAAGAAGAAGCTAAACTAGTTCATCAACCTCAAAGAAGATTGAATCCTCATATGCAAAAGGTGGTGCGAGCTGAGGTTCTTAAGCTACTTCTGGCCGATATTATCTACCCCATATCAGATAGCCCATGGGTGAGTCCTACTTAAGTAGTGCCAAAGAAATCAGGGATCACAGTGGTGAAAAATGATAAAGGAGAAGAAGTTGCTACATGGCTCAGTTCAGGTTGGAGGGTGTGTATTGATTATAGAAAATTGAATGTTACGACAAGGAATGATCATTTTCCATTGCCATTTATTGATCAAGTGTTGGGGAAAGTCTCAGGCCATCCTTTCTATTGTTTCTTGGATGACTATTCCGGGTATTTTCAAATAGAAATTGATGTTGAAGACCAGGAGAAGACCACTTTCACATGTCCATTTGGAACATTTGCCTACAAAAGAATGCCTTTTGGTTTATGCAATGCACCTTCAACATTCCAACGATGTATGTTAAGCATTTTCAGTGATATGGTGGAGCGTATTATGGAAGTTTTTATGGATGATATCACCATATATGGAAGCACATTTGAGGAATGCTTGGTCAACTTGGAAGTTGTTTTGAACCGATGCATTGAAAAGGACTTAGTGCTTAACTGGGAGAAATGCCATTTTATGGTACGTCAAGGAATTGTCCTTGGACATATCATCTCCAAGAAAGACATTGAAGTTGATAAAGCAAAGGTGGAACTTATTGTCAAATTGCCATCCCCTACAACTATAAAAGGAGTACGACAATTCCTTGGCCATGCTGGGTTCTACAGAAGGTTTATTAAGGATTTCTCTAAACTTTCAAAGCCTCTTTGTGAACTATTGGTGAAGGATGCTAAATTTGTATGGGATGAGAGATGTCAAGAGAGTTTTGAGCAACTAAAGTAGTTCTTGACAACCGCTCCAATAGTGAAGGCTCCTAACTGGGAACTACCTTTCGAAGTGATGTGTGATGCCAGTGACTTTGTTATAGGAGTTGTTCTTGGTCAAAGAGAGGATTGAAATCCCTATGTGATCTATTATGCAAGCAAAACATTGAATGAAGTGTAAAGAAACTACACAACCATAGAGAAAGAATTGTTGGCTGTAGTTTTTGCCTTGGACAAATTTCGTGCTTATCTGGTAGGGTCTTTCATTGTGGTTTTCACTGACCACTCAGCTTTGAAGTACTTATTGACAAAGCAAGATGCAAAAGCAAGGCTGATTAGATGGATTCTCTTACTACAAAGTTCAATCTCCAAATCAAAGATAGGAAAAGAGTGGAGAATGTGGTAGCTGACAACCTTTCAAGGTTGGCTATAGCGCATAATTCTCATGGTTTGCCTATTAATGATGATTTTATGGAGGAATCACTCATGTTGTTAGAAGATGCTCCTTGGTATGCTCATATTACTAACTATCTAGTTATTGGTGAAGTTCCAAGTGAGTGGAAAACACAAGATAGGAAACACTTCTTTGCAACAATTCATGCCTACTATTGGGAAGAACCTTTTCTTTTCAAGTATTGTGTAGATCAAATAATAAGGAAGTGTGTCCCTGAACAAGAGGAACAGGGGATCCTCAGTCATTGCCACGAAAGCGCATGTGGAGGCCACTTTACCTCTTAAAAAATAGCCATGAAGGTGTTGCAATCAGGTTTCAGTTGCCCATCACTTTTCAAAGATGCTCACACCATGTTTAGGAGTTGTGATAGATGCCAAAGGCATAGGAAGTTAACACGTAGGAACCAAATGCTTATGAACCCCATTTTAATAGTTGATCTTTTCAATTTTTAGGGTATTAACTTCATGGGACCTTTCCCTATGTCTTTTGGTAACTCTTACATTTTGGTGGGGGTAGACTATGTTTCTAAATGGGTTGAGGCAATCCCGTGTAAACACAATGACCACAGAGTTGTTCTCAAGTTTCTCACAGAGAACATCTTCTTAAGATTTGGGGGTCATAATTAGTGATGGAAGTACTAATTTTTGCAATAAGCCTTTTGAAACTCTCTTAGCCAAGTATGGGAGGAAACACAAGGTAGCTACACCTTACCACCCTTAGACTTCTAGGCAAGTTGAGTTCGCAAACAGGGAAATCAAGAATATATTGATGAAGGTGGTGAACACGAGCAGAAGAGATTGGTCTGGTAAGCTCCATGATTCACTATGGGTATACAAAATAGCTTACAAGACTATTCTTGGCATGTCTTCTTATCGCCTAGTCTATGGCAAAGCATGCCATCTCCTTGTGGAAGTTGAATACAAGGCTTGGTGGGCAATTAAGAATGTAAACATGGACTTGAACAGAGTCGGGATGAAGAGGTGCTTGGACTTTAATGAGATGGAGGAATTGAGAAATGATGCCTACATAGATTCCAAAATTGTAAAACAGAGGATGAAGAGGTGGCATGAGCAGTTAATCTCCAACAAAGAATTTCAAAAGGGACAAAGAGTCTTACTTTATGACTCTAGGCTCCACATCTTTCCAGGAAAGCTAAAATCAAGTTGGATAGGCCCTTTCATTATTCACCAAGTGCATTCCAATGGAGTAGTGGAACTACTCAATTCCAACAACTCAGACACTTTCAAAGTCAATGGCCACTGTCTCAAGCCATTCATGGAGCCTTTCAATCAAGACAAGGAGGAAGTCAGTCTCCTTGAGCCACAACAATCTTAACCAAAAAGAGGTAGATGGACTTAGTCTTTCTGAAGACTAACCAAAGTCCATGTTTTTTGTTTCAATTTTGTTGATTTAAAAGCTTTATTATTTGTTTTAATTTTAATTCTAGCTTTAATTTATTTTATTTTGATCTAACCTAGAATTTTTGGATGATCAAAATTAGGAGGAACTTTAAAGAAATTGAAGGAAAGCCTTAAATAACCAAAGAAGGTGAAAGAGATTGAAAAATAAAGCAATATTTCAACTTGCAAAAAGTTCGCAAGTTGTGACATTCCAACTTGCGAAAATGGGGGCCAATTTGCAAAATCCTCGAAGCTTAAATTCGCAAGTCCACTATTCAACTTACAAAAATTTTCACAGCCCGCGAAAGCACTTCCAAGCACACGTGTGCCATTTCACAAGTTCAAAATCAATTTTCACAACCTACGAATCAACTTGCGAATCAAGTTGCGAAATGGGGCAACTTGCGAACCAACTTACGAATTCTAGGCAACTTGTGAAAATGCTAACCGATGTTTAAATTCCTATTTAAACCTCTGATTTTCTCCATTTTCATTTCGCACAACCACTCCAAGTAGTGAAAAAACCCTTTCAAGTTGCGAAACCCCAAATTCCAGAGTATCTCCTCCATTGGAAGCCCAAAGGTCGTGCGTCGGAAGAGGAAGCACTCCACGCACCCTGTGGAACACAAGCCAAGCAAATCCTCTCCATTTCAGCCATGGCCAAGACAAGAGGAGCCTACACCGCGTCTCCATCAACTTGCAATCCAAGGCTAAGAGCTTCACCTGCACGGGATTCCACATCTAAGGCTCCATAGGCCTCTGCCATTCCACCTCCTGAAGGTGGAGTGCCATCTAGCCCTCCTCAACGCAGGTACGAGATGAGAAGACCACCCACTACATCTGGGGCAAACACTTCATGCCTCAAGAGATTAGTTCATTGCCCTCCTACAAAGAAAGCCATAGTTTCAGGCCCAGGAGAGTCATCTGCACCTCCACAACCTCAGCCGCCTACTACAGAGTCTTAGATTCCTTTTGGGATGACTCTAGAATCAATTATTAGGCGACCTATGGTTACACAACCACTTATTGAGGGAAATTTGGATTGCCGAGCCAGGTCATTCCAGTTCGAGCTATGTTTTGATATGGAGACGTTTAGACAGCAACCAGAGCTTAGAGATTCATTCCACCTATTGCAGAGATGCCATTTGGAGTACGTGATGACTCCTAGGGACTTCTTTTATCCCAGAGTAGTAGTAGACTTCTATCAGTCTATGACTACTCATCGCGTCCGGGATCCTACTATCATCCACTTCACTATTGATGGATGCCATGGTATCCTTGGAGCTAGACATATTGCAGAGGCCTTGCATATTCCATGTGAGCCTATGAGTCCAGCAGAGTTTAGAGAGTGGCCTCATTTTTCTCAGAGGGACATGGTTCGTATATTGTCCAGGGGGACCTTTACACGCTCATTTCTTCTTAGGAAGGAGCTTCCACCTGGGATACTCCTTCTAGATGTGGTGCTGTGCTCCAACATATTTCCACTTCAGCATATGGTGCAGAGGAGGTGAGCTATATTAGAGGATTTATTTCGGATATCAGAAGGTTTCTACTTTGGCTCTCATCATTTAATTATGACCTCTCTTCTCTACTTTGAAGAGAAGGTCCACAGGAAGAAGCTCCAGAGAGCAGATGCCATTCCATTACTTTTTCCCAGGTTGCTCTATCAGATATTAGAGCATTTGGGCTACCCTTCTAAGCCTCGGCTTAAGGGCTGCAGCATTTGCCGAGAGCTATTCATTCTCGACAAATGGAATCATTTGACGGCTTATGTTGTACCTCTAAGAGCCCTAGATATGCCAGCACCTCCAGAGCCACCATAGGATGAGCAGCCAACACAGGCACAACAAGCTAAGATACCTACAGAGATCATACCACTTGCCCCTGCAACACCTCCTATAGTGCCCATGCATAAGGCTACATCTTCTGCTCCTCCTACCACTCCTGAAGCTCCACCAGTTGTACCAGCTACATCAACACCTCCTTCATCTGAGTCCTCTATCACCATATCTAGTTGAGAGTTTAGAGGCCTATGTCATACATTGAAGACATTGAACACCACTCAAGGTGCTCTCTTCCAGCAGATGGCAGTCATACGTGCATGTTAGGATTAACTTATTGCCATGAAAACCCAGCATACTGCCATCCTTAGACAGATATAACAACATTTGGGTATTCTGCCACCACCTGAGCATGATATGCCTGGCCCATCAGAGCCTACAACTCCATCTGAGGAGGCTACTCCAACAGAGCAGACTATGCCTCATGAGGAGACTACTACAGTAGAGGTCGAGACTCCGATCCAAAGTACTCAGGAGACCACAACAGAGCCATCGTCTCCATATGATCCTCCCACCACTACCTGATCATCTATCTACTTTTTGTATTTACTTATTATAGTAGAACTCTTAATCCCATGTTTTTTATGTTTTATATACTAGGATTGGATGTATTACTAGTGCATTTTTCATATTGTACTTTCTTAAAGTAATACATATCCATCATTTTTTAGTATACTTGCCATATTTTTATTTTATTTCCTCTACTAATTTTTTATTTTTTTTTTGTTCTTTGAATCATGTGGTTTCTCCTATACAATTCAGACTCTATTCCACTCAAGAGGTACCACTTCCTCTCTTTATTTTCAATTGCTCTTCAAACATTGAGGGCAATGTTCATCATGATTGGGGGGAGTTGAGGAAGGGAGTATTGTTTATAATGCTAGGTTATAAATGGTAATTTAGTTACTTTTTCAATTTTTTTTTGTTTTGAATACTCTTCATGGTTATCAAGGAAAAATTCTCAAAATGAAATGGGAGAAATTGAATTTTTGTCTTTTTTACTTGACTTAGAGTTTGTATCATGCTTATTAAAGTTAATAAATTTTTAAAACTTCTATTGAATTCAACCTTATTTCGTCTACTTTAAGCTTACCACACACTGTGCACACTAGTTTCCGATTATAAGATGAAAAACTATTTCACCCCTTGACTTAGGAAATTTTAGACTTGGTACCTTTGGCCTCATTTTAATAGTGTTGGGACACTTTAGAAAAGGCGAATGAGCCTTTGATGTTTTACTTGCCTTGAAACCCGAGCAAGGTCTGAGGGGTATATGGTGAAAATCTTTAAAACTTGGTGGCCTAAGCCTGAATTGGTTGGGAGTCACCGACCTCAATGCTCGTTACAAGGGTGAATAGGTGGAGTTTAACATACTGTAGGTGCTTGGGTATTGAATTCCAATCTCAAAAGGCCGGAGTAAAATTTGAGGAGTTAGTGGTCGAACGATCCTTGAAACTTGATGCCCTAAACCTTAATTGGTTGGGAGTCACCGATGGACCCCCATTACATGGACAATTTAGAAAAGAATACCTTTAAGCTTTGTACTCCTACAAGAAAAAAAAGTGTGAAATAAATGAGGTGCGTTCTTAGCCTAATAGAGGTTCTCAGTTTGCTAAGTTTTAAAAAAGAGCTAGGTTGGGAGGAGAGATTAGTTCAACATACTATATTCAAAAACTAATAAGTAACACTTAGTTTTTTATGGAAGATTAAGGATTGACCCTTTGGGAGCGAAAATTCTTTTAAAGCTTAAATTTGCATAATGCCTTCTCTTTATGAATTGTGATTAGGCAAGTTATTTGATAACTCTTGTTGAAGTTTGAGTTTTATATCTTTAATGTTCCATGTGGGAGTCTGATCATCATGCCACTTGAAATTTTTTGGAGTGATCAACATGATGTTGTAAATTATAGTACTGTTTATTTTTATTTTTCTCTCCTTCATTGCTAAGGGACTAGCAATATGTCAGTTGGGGGGAGTGATTACTACTCAAAAAGTGATATTTTATAGCTTGTAATTAACTCTTTTAAAACACTTTTGAGTAGTAGTTATTACCTTTTAATTCAATTGGCATGTTAAGGACCCTTGCAATCGTTTCTAATCAAATTGTGTTAAGTTTTAGTGTTTTTGATAGCTTTTTGATCACCAAAGCAATCCAAGAATGAGGGAGATCTTTGTATAGTTCAGGGCAAAGCAAGTTGAAGATCAAATTCATGAAGAAACTAAGCTTTAGAGCTTCATAACCCTTTGCCAAAGCCAAACGAGAATGCAAGGAAGAAAATCACAGAAGAAATCAACCATCCAACTTGTGAAATAGGAAGATGAAAGGAATCGCTCCAGGACAAAGAGCTGATAAGTTGCAGGACAATTTCGCAACTTGTGAAATGGACAATTTGAACTTGCGAAATTTTTGCAAGTTGCATTTGAACTTGCGAAATCCACCTATAATCCATGATATTTGCATACCAACTCCGTTTGATATCTATCTTCAGATATTTGTGTGTAAATCCCTATTTTGTCCTTGTAACCCACCAATGACATGTTTTCTTGGTTGGGAAGTTAGCAGGAGGGGTGAATAGCCTCTCTGTATAATATATATTGTAATTTTCTTTTAAAAAGAGCTCTCTCGGGAATTTCTCTAGGGGAGACGAACTTTGTATAGTTTTAAAAAAAAGGAATACACAAAGCTCTGCTGTGCCTTACCTACTCATTTTGTTTTCTCTCTTATTTTTATTTTTCTAGCAAATCAAACTCTGAGGATGTTTTCCCAGAGGATGAGTGGCTAGGCTTTTTTGGTTCTTGGAGTGAAGGAAGCTAGGTAAGGTTCCAAATGCAAAAGTCAAAGTTTCGTTGTTTTAGTTTTTAATGAAGAGAAAGTGTGACCCGTTAATGGTTTTTATCTTTATAGTTAACTTAAAAATCCCTTAAAATCACCTAGGCCAACACTTGGTAAGGCAAGTGGACTTTGTCCATTCAGTTCCACTAGTTTATCTCTTGCGAGCCTTTGGGAGGTGATTTAAAGGTAGGATTATTTAGAACAACCAACACTTGGTAAGCTTTTGGACTCCCAGGAGACATCCATTAGTTATCTCTTGCGAGCTTTTGACGGGTAATTCAAGGTTAAGGATCACCTTGAATGGAAAATGCTAGGTGAGAGGTACGAGTCATTGCAAGATGATTCAGTGACAGGTATTTAGTGTTTGAACCCATTAAGGGGAAGCATCTGTACCAAACCGGTTCCAAAAATAACTATATGTTAAATTCCCAATGCGAGGAAAAGATCCAAGTGACCGAAATATCTTTTTTTGTATAAGGAACCTGAGCTTAGTGATCTAAAACTTTAAGAAGCACTTTTCTTTGTAATTAATTTCAGTTACTTTATTTTTGGTTTCACTTAAAACCAACCTTTTCACACATACTTATGTTTTCTTTTAAAGCTAACCTTGAAAAGAAAAAACACCAATTCAGTTTTTGAAATAATATCAATTGTAATTTGAAAACCCATCCATGTGCATGATCCTAGAGCCACTATGCTATGCTAGCTAATGCTACCCTAGTATATGGTGAAATAGGTTTAGAAATTTTGTTGATTACTCCCATTTGAGGACTAAAATTAGAGTACACCAGTTGATTGAACACCAATCAACAGGGCATACACCAGCTGGGCATGAATCATTAGGGCTCTAGATGTTACAAATAGATTAAGATTGTGGATGACATGAATGACTTTAGGTTGTCCACTCAAGGCTCAAGATGCTTTGAACAACACAAGGTTATGGATGATAAGAACAACTCAAGATCTCGTGAGCTCAAGCCTCTCGATTCTATGAACACCTCAAGGCTAAGGATGGTATGAATGATTCTAGGCCGTGAACTCAAGGCTCTAAATGCTATGAATAGTTTAGGACTATGGATGAAATGAACAAATTTAGGTCATGAGCTCAAGAGCTTGAGATGGTATGAACAGCTCAGGGTTGTGGATAACATGAATGAAGATGCAATGAACAATTAAGGGTTCTGCTCTACATTAATGACTTTGGGTCATGAGCTTAAGGCTATAGATGCTAGGAATAGCTTAGGGCTAAGAATGACATGAACGAATCCAGGTCTTGAGTTGAGAACTCTAAAAGTTATGAATAGCTCATGGTTATGGTTGACATGAACAATACCGGGTCATGAGATTAGGGTTCGAGATGCTATCAACATCTCAGGGCTATGTATGATATGATCAACTTAGGGTCATGAGCTCATAGCTCTATATGATATAAATAACTTAAGATTATGGTTGACATGAAAGACTTGGGGTCATGATCTCAGGGCTCTAGATTCTATGAACAACTCAAGGTTATGGTTAAGAATAACTTCTTCAGGCAGTGAGCTCAGGGCTCTATATGCTATGAATAGCCCACGACTCTGGATGACATGAGTTATTCTTATCGTTAGCATAAGGCTTTGATGCGACTCATGGTAGCTTAGCTTTAAAGGCGTATCAACAAAATTTATACCTTAAATACTATTACTAAAGTAGCCAAGCTACTATAGCATAGTGGTTCTAGGATCGTTCACTGGGAAGGGTTTTCGCAAACACAAGTGATATTCAAATTAGGAAAATAGGTGATTTTCTTATGGATGTTAGCTTTAAAAGAAGATGAAAATGTTTTAGAAAGATTTAAACTAATTTAAGCTAACATTAAAGACTAAAATGAAAGGGTGTAAAAACAAGTTTCTCAAAGATAGGATAGCTATGCTCTGGCTCTTATGCAAATTGGAAATCTCAAGATAGGCTCCTCGCGTTGGGGTTGCAACTATGGTGATGCTTGCTTCCCGAACCGGTATGGATTTAGCAAATCAAGTTTTAATCCTTTAAAATGGCAAAACAGATGGTAGTGGATTTTATCAATGGTTATTCACCTTAGACTTCCTTTGAATGGCTCGTAAGAGATAACTAATGGTCTAAAGCCAAAAGCTTACCAAATATTGGCAACTCAAAGTCATTCCAGGTGATAAACTCACCTTTCAATGGCCATTGAAATTGGTTCTAACGGATTAATGCAAAACTTGGAATTGAAAACCTCACCTTCCAATAGCTCGTAGGAGATAACTAATGGATAGAAATCCAAAAGCTTATCAAGTATTGGCCGTTGGAAGTTGTCCAAAGGAAATAAAAACCAAAATTTACATTAATGAACCATTAATGAAAAACGACTACCTTACCTTCCGGGTGCGAGAAATTTCCATGGGATTGCATCCAAGCCATCACATAACATCCATACTTTGAGAAACTTAAAGGTTTTAGCCAACCATCCTCTGAGGAAAAGTCCTCAGAGGCTGTTTGGCTACTGAGAAAATAGAAATGGGGAAGAACCGGAGAAGAGAGAAAAAAAAAAAAGCTTTATATTTGTAAGTTAAATGTACAGAGGATCGATCCCCCAATTCTCTACCTATTCCAATCCCCTTTTCATTTGGAGGTGTTGTGCACCTCTATATATAGCAAAATTACAAGATAAAGCCTTATGATGGCTGAATACAAGGTTACAAAAGGAATTTACATGAGAAAATATCAAGCTAAAAATATCTGGGAAGTCGGTGGTGCGTGCGTGGAGAAACAGAGGAGATTTGGCATTTTTGCAATGTGAATTTCTCCTTGCGAAAATTTCGCAATGTTGCGAAATGGCAAAATTTCGCATCGTGAGGAAAATCCCCTTGCGAAATTTCGCAAGGAGAAATTCACCTTGCGAAATTCCCGCAAAGTTTGATGCAGTTGTCTTCCGAAGGCCATATCTTCCTCATTTCAGCTCCAAATTATACACGGTTTGAAGTGTTGGATTCTTGACTTCCTGAGCTTTGAAATGGTATATAGTATGTAGAAAATTGACTTCTGGAAGTGCCCCAAAAGTGCGAAAGAATACTGCAGCTATTGTCCTCTGTTTTCTTCACTTTGCTTGTTTTTCCTCTTTGCATTCTCTTTGCTTGTGCTCGTGTTTCCACTTGAAATTCAAGCCTGTAAACTTCCAAAATCCTTGCTTTAACTTGTCCAATTAGCTCCTCCATCATTTGGCATGCTTGAATTGATTCATAAGCTGATAAAAACATGTAAACTTGCCACAAAATGGTTAAAACCAATTACTAAGGACCTTAATGAATTAATTGGGTTAAATGAATATGATTACTACACAAAGGTGCTTAAAACCATTATAATTAGGTCTACAAAATAGCACTTTTTGGTAGTAATCACACCCCCAACCGACTCATTGCTAGTCCCTTAGCAATGGAGGAGATAAAAACTAAGTAAACTATAATAATATACATAAAAGGATCATGCAAATCACTCCAAAAAATGATATGAGTGGCATGATGGACATCCATGGATCAATAAAGATGTGAAACTCAACCTATAATAAGAGTTGTCAAAGCATTCACTTGATCATAGAGTACAAAGAATGGATATTATGCAAGTTTAAGCATCAAAAGAATTTCCACTCTCAAAAGATCCAAATCAAATTCTTCCACTAAAAGCTAAGTGTTAATGTGATTAGCTTCCGAGTATAGTATGGATAACTATCATCTCCCCCCAACCTAAGTCTTTCTTTAAGCTTAGCAAAATTAACTATCTCTTGATAGGCTAGGAATGCACCTCTTATTCACAATTCTTTTTCACTTACTAAACTTAACCAATTCACCCATGTAACAAGCAGAGGATCGGTGACTCCCAACCAATAAAGGCTTAGGGCACCAGGCTTTAAAGGCTTTCGCCACCCCTTCGGACCATGCTCAGGTTTCAAGGCAAGCAAAGAAGTTTATTATATTTTTTTTCTTTTTCTTTTTCTTTTTCTTTTTCTTTTTTCTATTTTTTCAAAGACTCATTGGTCTTTATGAGGTGTCCCAACACTATTAAAGAGAGGTTAAAGGTGTCAAATTATGATTTCTCAAGCTTAGAGGGTGAGATAGTTTCACATCTTATAACCGGAATCTAATGTATGTGTGTGCGAATAGCTTAAGGTGGAAGATATAAGTTTGCATACAATGGGAGTTTCAACAATTCATCAACTTTTAAAAGAGCATAATACAAACTCTAAGACTCATGTAATCAAGTTGAAACTTGACTTCTCTCATTTAATTTTGAGAGTTAATCCTTAATATCCATGGAGTTTAAAGCAAAAATTTTAAAAATTTTAAAAAGTAGCTAATTTAACTAAGTATGATAAAAATTTAAACTAATACTTACTTCCTCATCTCTCCCCCCAACCGAGATGAACATTGTCCTCAATGTTTGAATCGAAAATAAGGAGGAAGGAAGTGGTACCTCATGTGATGTGGACTTGGAGTTGAGAAGGTTGAACCACTTGTTTCAAAATTCAAAAATTGAATGAGAGAGGAATTTATACTAAATATTTACAAAAATGATGAGTGGGCCCCACTTTGAGCAGCTGAGGACAAGGCTCAAAGGGTCCATGCCATGATGGTATACTCATATAAGTTGCAATGGCATTTGAATGTAGCTTGTAGGGGTGTTAAAATTGGAGATAAAAAAAAACATGAAGAAAAAATTTCGCAAGGTGAAAATTCACCTTGCCAAATTTTCGCACTGGTTACTCTTGCGAAATTTCGCAAGGAGAAATTCACCTTGCGAAATTTTCGCACTGGTTACTCCCCTTGCGAAAGTGCAATCCCGAGAGGTTGCATTTTGCATCTTGCCAAAATGTGCATTTTGCAAGGTGAAATTCACCTTGCGAAAATTTCGCAACTCACTTGTTGAGTTGCGAAATGGGGTTTTAAGCTTGGACTTAGATATATTTCTCCCTTATTTCACCTTTTTCTCCACATTTGTGAGCTTGTGAGATTTCGTACTTGCTTGAACACTTCAAAACTCATCTTAAAAACATATTAAAACTAAATTAAAGCTAAGAATTCAAACTAAAACATGCATAAATTTAAAAAAACATAGAATTTAAATGAAGCTGATAGCATGTACCCAAAAAAGAAGATGAACTATTTAGCTCATCCTCACTCACACACCCACTTCATGCTGAATTCCCCCTGGATCCCAAACAAAATTGGCATCCTTCCCATTTGGTCCAAGGGAATTCGTTTCTCTTCTCTTTCCTGGAGAAGTGGATGCTTTAAAGGGTTCAGGTAACCCTTTGTTATCTTGAACCTTATGATTTTCAATGGAAGGTTGGTCCATAGAGTTGTCATAGCAATCCCCCACCAAAGTGTCGATCATCAACACTTTCCTTGATATTTTTGCATTGGTTCCTTGAAGGTTATGGTGGGGTTGAGGAGGAAACTTCCTTTTCCCCCTTGCTATGTCGAGATTGGTGAGCTTCTCAATGGAGCCTTGAATTTTTTCTATCCTTAGTGATAGATCATTATAAACCTCCTCCATTCTTACATTTATTGAACTCTCCAAATTATCAATCTTTTCATTAAGATGAGAGTTGATCTTTTGTTGCTCACCTACAAAGTCCTCCATGACTTTGCTTATCTTCAAAATGGCTTGCTCCAATGAAGATGTACTCATTGATGGTTGAGGTTGAGGTTGGGTTGTAAGGTTGGGATGGTTATTCCAACTTGAGGTGTAGGAGCTTTGGTAACCGCGCATTTCTCTCATAGTTGGAATGGTAGGGCACTCCCCTACCGTATGCTCATATGAATCATCTCCATTCAAAGCATACTTACTACCCCATTGGCTTTGTTGAACTTGCCTTTTCCCCAATTCAATCCGATCCCTCATGGATAGGTATGCGAATTTGTCCTCCAGTTGATGTTGAGGTTGGCTTGTAAGGTTGGGATGGTTTACATACTCAAATGAAGTTGGCATGGCTTGTGGTTGTGCTTCAGTATGCACATTTCTCAATTTAAACTCTTCTATCGTTCTAGCCATAGATGCTAGCTTTGCCTTCATGCTCATGTCTTCATTCAAAGCATCCTTACTACCCCATTGGCTTTGTTGAACCTACCTTTTCCCTAATTCAATCCGATCCCTCATGGATAAGTATGCAAATTTGTCCTTCTCATGATCATAATGAGAGCTTTGATCTTCATGTGGAATTTCCATTTCTAAAAAATGATATTCAACTAAGGCTCTTTTCTTCAACTTGTACAGGGTTCCCTCTTGGTCTCGAATCCAACAAGGAATGCACAAATTGAAATTAAAACAAAAATAAAAGAAAAGAGAATAAAAAATTTAACTAAATAAAAACTAAACTAAAAAAAAATTAGAAGAACACTCACCAAACTTGTGATGAAGATCACAAGTTACCCTTAATGGTTGCTTCATTGTGCTTGTGGCACCTTCCCCGGCAACGGCGCCATTTGATGCGACTCATGGTAGCTTAGCTTTAAAGGCGTATCAACAAAATTTATACCTTAAATACTATTACTAAAGTAGCCAAGCTACTATAGCATAGTGGTTCTAGGATCGTTCACTGGGAAGGGTTTTCGCAAACACAAGTGATATTCAAATTAGGAAAATAGGTGATTTTCTTATGGATGTTAGCTTTAAAAGAAGATGAAAATGTTTTAGAAAGATTTAAACTAATTTAAGCTAACATTAAAGACTAAAATGAAAGGGTGTAAAAACAAGTTTCTCAAAGATAGGATAGCTATGCTCTGGCTCTTATGCAAATTGGAAATCTCAAGATAGGCTCCTCGCGTTGGGGTTGCAACTATGGTGATGCTTGCTTCCCAAACCGGTATGGATTTGGCAAATCAAGTTTTAATCCTTTAAAATGGCAAAACAGATGGTAGTGGATTTTATCAATGGTTATTCACCTTAGACTTCCTTTGAATGGCTCGTAAGAGATAACTAATGGTCTAAAGCCAAAAGCTTACCAAATATTGGCAACTCAAAGTCATTCCAGGTGATAAACTCACCTTTCAATGGCCATTGAAATTGGTTCTAACGGATTAATGCAAAACTTGGAATTGAAAACCTCACCTTCCAATAGCTCGTAGGAGATAACTAATGGATAGAAATCCAAAAGCTTATCAAGTATTGGCCGTTGGAAGTTGTCCAAAGGAAATAAAAACCAAAATTTACATTAATGAACCATTAATGAAAAACGACTACCTTACCTTTCGGGTGCGAGAAATTTCCATGGGATTGCATCCAAGCCATCACATAACATCCATACTTTGAGAAACTTAAAGGTTTTAGCCAACCATCCTCTGAGGAAAAGTCCTCAGAGGCTGTTTGGCTACTAAGAAAATAGAAATGGGGAAGAACCGGAGAAGAGAGAAAAAAAAAAGCTTTATATTTCTAAGTTAAATGTACAGAGGATCGATCCCCCAATTCTCTATCTATTCCAATCCCCTTTTCGTTTGGAGGTGTTGTGCACCTCTATATATAGCAAAATTACAAGATAAAGCCTTATGATGGCTGAATACAAGGTTACAAAAGGAATTTACATGAGAAAATATCAAGCTAAAAATATCTGGGAAGTCGGTGGTGCGTGCGTGGAGAAACAGAGGAGATTTGGCATTTTCGCAATGTGAATTTCTCCTTGCGAAATGCGACTCATGGTAGCTTAGCTTTAAAGGCGTATCAACAAAATTTATACCTTAAATACTATTACTAAAGTAGCCAAGCTACTATAGCATAGTGGTTCTAGGATCGTTCACTGGGAAGGGTTTTCTCAAACACTAGTGATATTCAAATTAGGAAAATAGGTGATTTTCTTATGGATGTTAGCTTTAAAAGAAGATGAAAATGTTTAAGAGAGATTTAAACTAACTTAAGCTAACATTAAAGACTAAAATGAAAGGGTGTAAAAACAAGTTTCTCAAAGATAGGATAGCTATGCTCTGGCTCTTATGCAAATTGGAAATCTCAGGATAGGCTCCTCGCGTTGGGGTTGCAACTATGGTGATGCTTGCTTCCCGAACCGGTATGGATTTAGCAAATCAAGTTTTAATCCTTTAAAATGGCAAAACAGATGGTATTGGATTTCATCAATGGTTATTCACTTAGACTTCCTTTGAATGGCTCGTAAGAGATAACTAATGGTCTAAAGCCAAAAGCTTACCAAATATTGGCAACTCAAAGTCATTCCAGGTGATAAACTCACCTTTCAATGGCCATTGAAATTGGTTCTAACGGATTAATACAAAACTTGGAATTGAAAACCTCACCTTCCAATAGCTCGTAGGAGATAACTAATGGATAGAAATCCAAAAGCTTATCAAGTATTGGCCGTTGGAAGTTGTCCAAAGGAAATAAAAACCAAAATTTACATTAATGAACCATTAATGAAAAACGACTACCTTACCTTCCGGGTGCGAGAAATTTCCATGGGATTGCATCCAAGCCATCACATAACATCCATACTTTGAGAAACTTAAAGGTTTTAGCCAACCATCCTCTGAGGAAAAGTCCTCAGAGGCTGTTTGGCTACTGAGAAAATAGAAATGGGGAAGAACCGGAGAAGAGAGAAAACAAAAAAGCTTTATATTTCTAAGTTAAATGTACAGAGGATCGATCCCCCAATTCTCTATCTATTCCAATCCCCTTTTCGTTTGGAGGTGTTGTGCACCTCTATATATAGCAAAATTACAAGATAAAGCCTTATGATGGCTGAATACAAGGTTACAAAAGGAATTTACATGAGAAAATATCAAGCTAAAAATATCTGGGAAGTCGGTGGTGCGTGCGTGGAGAAACAGAGGAGATTTTGCATTTTCACAATGTGAATTTCTCCTTGCGAAAATTTCGCAATGTTGCGAAATGGCAAAATTTCGCATCGTGAGGAAAATCCCCTTGCGAAATTCCCGCAAGGTTTGATGCAGTTGTCTTCCGAAGGCCATATCTTCCTCATTTCAGCTCCAAATTGTACACGGTTTGAAGTTTTGGATTCTTGACTTCCTGAGCTTTGAAATGGTATATAGTATGTAGAAAATTGACTTCGGGAAGTGCCCCAAAAGTGCGAAAGAAGACGGCAGCTATTGTCCTCTGTTTTCTTCACTTTGCTTGTTTTTCCTCTTTGCATTCTCTTTGCTTGTGCTCGTGTTTCCACTTGAAATTCAAGCCTGTAAACTTCCAAAATCCTTGCTTTAACTTGTCTCCTCCATCATTTGGCATGCTTGAATTGATTCATAAGCTGATAAAAACATGTAAACTTGCCACAAAATGGTTAAAACCAATTACTAAGTACCTTAATGAATTAATTGGGTTAAATGAATAGGATTACTACACAAAGGTGCTTAAAACCATTATAATTAGGTCTACAAAATAGCACTTTTTGGTAGTAATCAGGCTCTAGATGTTACGAAAAGCTTAAGGTTTTAGATGATTAAAATGACTTGAGATCTCGTCAACTTAGGCCTTTAAAAGCTATGAATAGCTAGGGGGTGTAGATTATAAGAACGATTTGTGCTCGTGAGCCCATGGCTCTAAATGCTATGAACAATTGAGGGTTGTGGAGGACATGAACGACTCTAGGTCGTGGATGACAGGAACAACTATAAGTCATGAGCTTAGGGCTTTAGATGCTATGAACAACTCAGGACAGTGGTTGACATGATCGACTCTAGGTTGTGAGCTCATAGGTCTATATGCTATGAACAACACAGGGATATGTATGACATGAACGACTTTGGTTTGTGAGCTTAGGGCTTTAGATGCTATTAATAGTTGAGGGTCGTGGATGACATGATCGACTTTAGGTCATGTGTTGGGCGCTCTAGATCCTATGAACAACTCAAGGCTATGGTGGACATAAACAACCCCATGTTGTGAGCTTAGGACACTAGATGCTATGAAAATCTCATGGAAATGGATGACATGAAGGACTCTGGGTTGTGATCTCAGGGTTATGGCCAATGTGAACAACTTCGGGTCATGAGCTTAAGGTTCTAGACACTATGAACAGCTCACAGTTGTGGATGATATGAACAACTCAGTATCCCATGATCTCAGGCCTCCAAATGCTATGAATCGTTCAAGGGTGAGGATCATATCAATGATTCTTTTTCATGGGCCTATGAGTCCAAATGCTATGAGCAACTCAGGATTGTGGAGGAAATTAAAGACTTCAAGTCTTAAGGTCAGGGCTTTAGATGCTATCAAAAGCTCAAAGTTATGGATGACATGAATGACTCTGGGTCATGGGCTCAAGGCTTAAGATGCTATGAAGAGCTTAGAGCTATGGTTTACATGAATGACTTTGAGTCATAAGCTCAAGGCTCTCGATGCTATGAATAGCACAGGGTTATGGTAGATATGTGCTACTTTGGCTTGTGAGTTCACGGTTATGGATTTTATCAACAACTCAACAGTTTGGATGATATGAACAACTTGAGATCCCTTGAGCTCAAGCCTCTAGATGTTATGCATAGCTCAAGGTTGTGGATTCGATGAATGATTCTCTGTCATAAGCTAAGGGCTATGGATGACATGAATGACTCTAGGTCGTGGACTCAAGGCTATAGTTGCTATGAACAACATAGGGTTGTGGTTGACATGAATGACTCTAGGTCATGAGCTCAAGGCACTAGATGCAATGAAAAGCTTCAGACTATGAAGGACATAACTGACTTTGGGTCGTGAGCTCAAGGCTCTAGATACTATGATAGCTTAAGGCTATGGTTAACATGAATGACTCTAGGTCATAAGGTCAGGGCTCTAGATATTATGCATAACTCAGGGCTATGGTTGACAAGAACGAACATGGGTTGTTACCTTAAGGCTCTAGATTCTATGAATAGCTTAGAGTTAAGGATGATATGAACAACTAAGGATCTCGTGAGTTCAGGCCTCTAGATGCTATGAACAACTCAAGGTTGAGGATGATATGAATGATTCATGGCCATGAGCCTATGAGTCTAAATGCTATGAACAACTCAAGGCTATGGATGACATGAATAACTCCAACTCGTTAGCTCAGGCCACTATATGATTTGCATAGCTCAGGGCTGTCATTGACATGAACGATTCCGAGTTGTGAGCTTAGGACTCTAGATGTTATGAAAAGCTCTTGGGTGTGGAGGACATGAATGACTCTGGGTTATGAGCTCAAGGCATTAGATGGTATGATGAACTCAAGGTTATGGTTGACATGAAGAACTTTGGGTCTTAAGCTTAGGGCTCCAGACTATTAAAAGCTCATGGTGGTGGTTGACATGAACGACTCCAAGTCGTAAGCTCAAGGCTCCAGATGCTATGAACAACTGAGAGTTGTGGAGGATATTGACGACTAGAGATCTTATGAGCTTAGGCCTCTATATGCTATAAACAACTAAGGACTGAGATTGATATGAACGATTCTTGGTCGTGAGCCTATGAGTTTAAATGCTATGAACAACTTAGGACTTTAGTTGACATGAATTACTCCAGATCATTAGGTTAGGGCTCTAGATGCCATGAAAAGCTTAGAGTTGTGGATGACATGAATGACTTTAAGTTATGAGCTTAGGGATCTAAGTGCTATGAATAACTCATGGTTGTGGTTGACATCAATGACTTTGGATCGTGAGCACATGGCTTTAGATACTATGAAAAGCTCCAAGTTGTAGTGGACATGAATGACTCATGGTCATGAGCTCAAGGATCTAGATGTTATGAACAACTCAGGCTAGTGGTTGACATGAGCGACTCTAAGACCTGAGTTTAGGGATCTAGATGCTATGAACAACTCAAGGTTAAGGTTTACTAGACCGACTCCGGGTCATAAGCTTAGAGCTCCAAATGTTATGAACAACTCAGGATCTTGTGAGCCAAGGCCTCTAAATGCTATGAACAACTTAGGGTTAAGGATGATACAAATGATTCTTGGTCATGATCCTATGAGTCTAAGTGTTATGAACAACTCAGAGTTATGGATGTCATGAACAACTCTGGTCCTGAGCACATTAGATGTTATGAACATCTTAGTGTTGTGGTTGACATGAATGACTCTAAGTGGTGAGCTCAGAACTTTAGATGCAATGAATAGTGCAAGGCGGTGGATGACATGAATGATTCCGGGTCATGAGCTTAAGGCTCTAGATACTATGAACAACTCAGAGTTTTTGTTTACATGAATGACTCCCGGTTGTGAGCTTAGGGCTCTAAATGTTATGAACAACTCAAGACTATGGATGACATGAACAACTCTGGGTCGTGAGCTCAGGGCTTTAGATACTATGAGCAGCTTAGAGCTATGGTTGACATGAACGACTTCAAGTTGTGAGATTAAGACTCTAGATGCAATGAATAACTCAAGGCTATGGATGACATGAATGATTCCAAGTTGTGAGCTTAGGACTCTAGATGCTATGAGCAACGCAGGATTGTGCTTTATATGAACAACTCTCGATCGTGAGCTTAGGGCTCTAGATTCTATGAACAACTTAGAACTATGGATGGCAAGAAAAACTATAGGTTGTGGGCTCAGGGCTTTAGATACTATGAGCAACTCAGAGCTATGGTTGACCTGAATGATTGCAGGTCATGAGCTTAGAGCTCTAAATGCTATGCACAACTTAACATTGTGGATGATATGAATGACTTGAGATCCCGTGAGCTTAGGCCTCTAGATACTATGAATAACTTAGGGTTGTGGATGATATGAATGATTCTATGTCATGAGCTCAAGGTTATGGATTACATGAATGACTCCGGGTTGTGAGCTTAGAGCTCTAAATATTATGAAGAGCTCGGGGTTGTGGTTGACATGAACAACTTGGAGTTGTGAACTAAGTGCTTTAGATGTTATGAAAAGCTCCAAGTCATGGTGGACATAAATGACTTCAGGTCATGAGCTTAAGACTGTAGATGCTATGAACACCTAAGGGTAGTGGTTGACATGAACAACTCAGGGTCGTGAGCTCAAGTCTCCAGTACTATGAACAACTCAAGTTGTTGTTCACATGAATGACTCTGTGTCGTGAGCTTAAGGCTCTAGATGTTACGAACAACTCAAAGTTATGGATGATATGAACAACTCGGGATCCTATGAGCTAAGGCCTTTAGATGCTATGAACAACTTAGGGATAAGAATGATATGAACGATTATTGGTCATGAGCCTATGAGTTTAAATTTTATGAACAACTCAGGGTTGTGGGTGATATGAATGACTCTAGGTCATGAGCTAAGGGCTTTAGATGTTATGAACAACTCAGGGTTGTAGTTGACATGAAGGACTTCGGGTTTTGTGCTTCGGGCTCTAGATTCTATGAACAACTAAAAATGTGAATGGTATGAATGACTCAGGATCCCATGATCTTAGACCTTTAGAAGCTATGAACAATTAAAGTTTGAGGATCATATGAATGATTCTTGGTTGTGAGCCTATGACTCTAAATGCTAAGAATAACTTAGGATTGTGCATGACATGAACGAATCTTGGTCATGAGCTTAGGACTCTAGATGCTATGAACAACGGTTATGGATGATATGAACAACTAAAGATCCTTTGAGCTTAGGCCTCTAAATGCTATGGAAAGCTCAAGGGTGTTGATTATATGAACAATTCTTAGTCGTGTGCCCATGGCTGCAAATGCCATTAGCAACTCATGGTTATAGATGCCTTGAACAACGTTGAGTTATGAGCTCAAGGCTCTATATGCTATGAATAACTCAAGGTAGTGGTTGACATGAATGACTTTGAATCATGAGCTTAGGGCTCTAAATACTATGAACAACTCAAGGCTATGGTTGACATGAATGACTTCGGATCACGAGCTCAGGGCTCTAGATGTTATGAACAAATCAAAGTTATGGTTGATATGAACAACTCAGGATCCTATGAGTTGAGTCCTCTAGATGCTATGAACAACATAGGGCTAATGATGATACGAACGATTCTTGGTCGTGAGCCTATCATCCTAAATGCAATGAATAACTCAGGGTTGTGGATGACATGATGATTACTACTCAAAAAGTGCTCTTTTAGAGCTTCTTATAAACTCTTTTAAACACTTTTGAGTAGTATTTATTACCTTTTACCTCAATTGGCACATTAAGGACCCTTGCAAGTGTTACTAATCGGTTTTTGGCAAGTTTTGATGTTTTTGATAGCTTTTCGATCATTAAAACAAGCCAAAAATGAGGAAGAACATGGTATAGTCCATGGCAAAGCAAGATTGAAGCTAAATTACACGAAGAATCCAAGTTTGGGAGAGCTTTGAAGCCTTTTCCAAATGAATCAAGTATGTAAGGAAGAGAATCAGAAAAGGAATTTAACATTCATGAAATTCGCAAGCCCTTGCAAATTGCCCAAGAAGGAATTTCACAACCCCTTGCGAAATTTTTGCAAGCCGAGAAGAAATTTCGCAAACCTTGCGAAATTGATGAATTTCGCAACCCCTTGCAAAATTTTCGCAACCTTGCGAAATCTTATTGTAAATCTTCAGATATTTTTGCACCGACTCCGTTAGATTTTTATCTCAAGATATTTTATGTAATTACTTATTCTCTCCTTGTAATTAGCTAAAGATCTTTTAAGATATTTAAGATATCTAATTGAGGGGTTGAAAATGTCTCTTTATATATGTCTTAAGATATCTCTTTCTATAAAATCTATCTCAGAATCTGGGAAAAAATTCTTGGGGATCACTTGTACATTTTTAGTGAGAAATATATAGAGCCTTGCTCTGCCTTACCTATTCATTTTGATTTTATTTTCTTTATACCCAAACAACCTCTAAGGAAATTTTCTCAGTGGATGAGTGGCTAGGTTTTTTTGTTTCTTGGATTGAAGGAAGCTAGGTAAGGGATCCAGATGCAAAAGTGGGAGTTTTCCTTGTTTCAGTTTTTAATGAAGAGAAGGTTGTGACCCGTTAATGGTTTTTATATTTTTACTTAATTTAAAATCCCTTATAATCACCTGGGCCAACACTTGGTAATATTTTCGGACTCAGTTCATAAAGATCCATTAGTTATCTCTTGCGAGCCTCTGGGAGGTGGTTTAAAGGTAGGATTACTTAGAATAGCCAACACTTGGTAATCTTTTGGACTCCCTGGAGACATTCATTAGTTATCTCCTGCGAGCTTTTGAAGGGTAATCCAAGGTTAAGAATCACCTTGAATTGTAAATACTAGGTGAGAGGTCCACGCCATTGCAAAATGATTCAATGAGAGGGATTTAGCGTTGAAACCATTAATGGGAAGTAGCTGTAACACACTGGTTGGGAGGATAACTATAGGTTAAATCCCCAATTCGATGAAAAGATCCGGAATCTCCCCTTTTGTATAAGGAACCTAAACCTAGTGACCTGAAACCTTTCCTTTGTAATTAATCTCAATTACTATTTTTTAGCTTAAAAACAAACATTTTCAACCATCTTTATGTTTTATTTTAAAGCTAACCCATAAAAGAAAAAGCACCAATCTAGTTCTTTTAAACTAATGTCCTACATGAAATGAAAACCCATCTCTATTGACGATCCTAGAACCACTATGTTATGCTAGCTATGGTACCCTAGTATATGGTGAAATAGGTTTATAAATTTTGTTGATAACTCCCATCTGAGGACTGAATCAAAGTAGAACACCAATTGGGGATGAATCACATGAATGGCTATGGGTCGTGAGCTCAAGGCTCTAGATGCTATGAATAGCTTAAGGTTGTGGTTAACGTGAAGGACTCCGAGTCATGTGCTTAGGGCTTTAGATGTTATGAACAACTCAGAGTTCTAGATGATATGAACGACTCAAGATCCTATGATCTAAGGCCTTTAGATGCTATGAACAACTCAAGTCTAAGGATGACATGAACGATTCTTGGTTGTGAGCCATTGACTCTAAATGCTATGAATAACTTAGGGTTGTGCATGAAATGAATGATTCTCGATCATGAGCTTAGGACTCTAGATGCTATGAATAACTCAGGATTGTGGGTGATATGAATGACTACGAATCTCATGAGTTCGGGCCTCTCGATGCTATGAAAAACTCAAGGGTGTGGATGATATGAACAATTCTTGGTCATATGCCCATGGCTTTAAATTCTATGAACAAATTAGGGTTGTGGATGACATGAATGACTCCAGGTCGTGAGCTCAAGGCTCTGAATGTTGTGAACAACTTAAGGCTATTGTTGATGTGAACAGCTCCAGGTCATGAGCTTAGGGTTCTAGATGCCATGGACAGCTCAGGGTTGTGGATGACCTGAATGACTCTGGGTCATGAGCTTAGATACTTAGATATTATGAACAACTCAAGGTTGTGGTTGACATGAATGACTCTAGGTCATGAGCTCAAGGCCCTAAAAGTTATGAACAGCTCAGGACTGTGGATAACATGAGCTACTCTAGGTTATGAGCTTAGGTCTATTTGTGTTATGAACAACTAAGTGTTATTGATGATATAAACGAATTGAGATCCCATGAGCTCAAACCTTTAGATGCTAAGAACATTTCAGGACTATGGATGATATGACCAATTCTATTTCATGAGCATAAGGTTGTGGATGACATGAACGACTCTACATCATGAGCTTAGGGCTTTGGATACTATGAACAACTCAAGGTTGTGATTGACATCAATGACTTTGAGTCATGAGCTCAGGGCTCTAGATGCTATGAATAGCTCAATGTTGTGGATGGTGTCAATGACTCGGGATCCCATGAGCTCACACCTTTAGATGTTATGAACAACTCAAGGTTGAGGATGACATTAATGATTGCCGATCCTAATCCAACAACTCTAAATGCTATGAACAACTCAGAGCTATGATTTACATGAACGACTCCGAGTCATGAGCTCAAGCTCAAGGATATGAATAGCTCAAAGTTGTGGATGATATGAATGACTTGGGATCCCATGAGCTTAGGCCTCTAGATGCTATGAAAGGTCATGACTGTGGAAACATGAATGACTCCAAGTCGTGAGCTTTATGAACAACTTAAGTTTGTGGATGACATGAACAACTTAAGATCATGAGCTCTAGGCTCTAGATGTTAAGAATAACTTAGGGCTTTAGATGACATGAACAACTTTGGGTCGTGAGTTCAACGCTCTGAATGTTATGAACAGCTCAAGGCCATGGTTGACATGAAAGACTTTGGGTCATGAGTTAAGGGCTCTAGATGTTATGAACATTTCAAGGATGTGGATGACAAGAAAGACTGTGTATGGTAATCTTAGGGCTCTAGATGTTATGAATAGCTCAGAGTTGTGGATGATATGAACGACTTGGGATCACATGAGCACATGCCTTTAGATGCTATGAACAACTTAGGGCTTTGGGTCATATGAACGATTCTTGGTCGTAAGGAGAAGGCTCATAATATTATGAACAACTCAGGGTTGTGGATAACATGAACGACTCAAGGTTGTGAGCTTAGGGCTCTAGATACTATGAATGACTCTTAACCATGGATGATATGAACGTCTCAAGGTTATGACCTCATGGCTCTAGATGTTAGGAATAGCTCAAGGTTTTGGATCACCTAAATGACACCAAGTCATGAGTTCAAGGCTCTAGATGCTATGAATAGTTCGAGGATGTGAATGAAATAAACAACGTCGTGTTGTGAGCTCAGGACTCTAGTTACTATGAATAAGTCAAAGTTGTGGATGATATGAACAACTTGGGATCCCGTGAGCTTAGGCCTCTATATGCTATGAACAACCCAAGGCTTTAGATGATATAAAAGATTCTTAGTTTTGTACACAAGGCACTAAATTTTATTAACAACTCGGGGCTATAGAGGACATTAACTACTCAAGGTTGTGATCTCAGGACTCTAGATGATATAAACAAATCAGGTTTATGGTTGACATGAGTTGCTCCATGTTGTGAGTTTAGGGCTCTAGATGCTATGAACAACATAGGCCTACGGATGACATGAGTTCCTCCACGTCGTAAGCTCATGGCTTTGGATGCTAGGAACTGCTTGAGGTTGTGAATGATATGAATGACTTAGGATCCATTTGAGTTTAATCCTCTAGGTGCTATCAATCACTCAAGGACGTGGATGGAATGAACGATTCTTGGTCATGAGCAACTCAGGGCTTTGGATGACATGAATGGCTAAAGGTCATGAGCTCAAGGGCATGGATGTTGTGAATAGATCAAGGCTCTAGATTCTATGAAAAACTCAGAGTTGTGGATGATATAACGAATTGGGATCCTGTGAGCTTAGGCCTTTAAATGCTATGAATCATTAAGGGTTGTGTATGACATGAACGACTCTAGGTTGTGAGGTCAGGACTTTATTTGCTATGAACCACTCTAGGTTGTGGTTGACATGAATTACTCAAGGGCGTAAGCTCAAAGCTCTAGATTTTAAGAACAGTTCAAGGTTGTAGATGACATGAACAACTCTAGGTCGTGAGCTCAAGTCTTTAGATGCTACGAACAACTCAGGGCTGTGGTTGGCATGAACTACTTTGGGTCTTAAGCTAAGGACTCTAGATGCTAGGAATAGTTTAGGGATGTGGATGACATGAACGACTCTGTGTTGTGAGCTCAAGGCTCTAGATGCTATGAACAACTTAAAGTTATGGATGACGTGAACAACTCATGATCCCATGAGCTTAGGCCTTTAGAAGCTATGAATGGCTTCAGGCTCTTGAAAATATGAACGATTCTTGGTCATGGGCACCAAACTCTAAACGTTATGAATACCTCAAGGCTATGGATGACAAGAACGACTCATGGTCGTGAGCTTAAGGCTCTAGGTGATATGAACAACTCAAGTCTGTGGTTAACATGAACTACTTTGTGTCGTGAGCTAAGGGCTCTAGTGTTAGGATAGAGCCCTTAAAAGCATGACATGATGTAATAACTTGGGAATTTATTATTTATTTAATGATGTTCCAGTTTCACTGTTGTGCATCTTTATTCCATGTATCTAATACTCTATGAGCATTCTTGCCTCAACCTTTTATATTGTACATGACTTAGGTGCATTTCTACCAAGCAGCTTCATTGTATTATCTCTCAACATTGAGTGAATATTGAGCTTGTGCTGAAGTTTGTAGTAGCTTTAACCTATGGATGAGAACGTAAGTTAATCATATATTCCCTATGGATTGTGTCACTATTAATGGAAACCGATAGAAATATGTATTCTCAATAAAGACATCATGATATCTCTTGGGACAGAGATAGAGTGTCCCATTGAGTGATCCTAAGGAGGTGTATTCATGGAAACTATGGTCATAGTAACTCCTTAAGTGGAACTTGACATAGGCTCTTTAAGAGCTAAGATATGTCAATGGAACACATAATAGAAGGATTCGTAACTCAAGGATTATAGAGGTAGTCTTCAAAGACTGATAGCTTTCACCTTGTTAGACTACAGACACTAGTTCATGAGGAGACCGAACACAATGGATACCAGGTCACGGACCCGAGCACTTAGTGTCTCATTATTATTTACATATGATACTAGAGTTCAGTTGATTCTCTGAAGTGGGATTTTGAATAACCTTTAGAATTGGATTCTAAGGGAGCCAATATTCCTATAAGTCCCAGTGGTCCTGATTCATGCCTAATTGGTGTCTCAGCTGATTCGTGTCCAGCTGGTGCTCCTTGATTGAGGGATTAATCAACAAAATTTATAACCTATTACACCATATACTAGGGTAGCAAAGACAAAGCTACTATAGCATAGTGGCTCTAGGATCGTTCACTGGGATGGGTTTTCACTTCACAAATGATATTAATTCAAAGCTGAATTGGTGCCTTTTCATTTCAAGGTTAGTTTTAAAGGAAAACATAAAGACGTTTGAATGAAAAAGGATTGGTTTTAAGCTAACCAAAAACAATAGCTGATTTTACTTACAAAGAAAAGTGTTTCTTGGAGTTTAGATCACTGGGCTCAGATTCATCATACAAAAAGGAGAGTTCCGGTCACTTGTTTCTTTTCCTCGCATTAGAGAATTAACATATAGTTCCTTCTCCAACCGGTGTTGTACAGATGCTTCCCATTAATGGATTCAAACACTAAATCCCTCTCACTGATGCAACTTGCAATGGCTAGTGCCTCTCACCTAGCACTTGCCATTCAAGGTGATCTTTAACCTTGGATTTCCCTTCACAAGCTCGCAAGAGATAACTAATGGATGTCTCCTTGGAGTCCAAAAGCTTACCAGGTGTTGGCAATTCTAGAAAATCCTACCTTCAAGTCACCTCCCAGAGGCTCGCAAGGGGTAAACTAGTGAATCTCCATGGATGGAGATCACTTGCCTTACCAAGTGTTGGCCCAGGTGATTTAAAGGAGTTTTAAGTTAACTAAAAAGATAAAAACCATCAACGGGTCACACTTTCTCTTCATTAAAAACTAAAACAACAAAACTTCCAATTTATGCATGAGGAAACTTACCCGGTTACCTTAACTCCAAGAGACGAAGAGCCTAGCCTCTCATCCTCTGAGGAAAAATCCTCAGAGTTTGGTTGGCTAGAAAGAAAACTAAAGAGAAAACAAGAATATAAAGAAGAAATAGAGCAAGTGCCCTGTTCGTTAATTTCACATATATATGGGTATATTACATATATTTCTCTCTCTGTTTCAACGGATGCAAAGGAGTATAAATAGAGAAGCTTTTCCATCCTTCCTAGCTAAGAAATCTTATGATTGGTGGATTACAAGGAGAAGAATGGAAATTTATACAAAAATATCTAAAAAGAAAAGATCTCGTGTGGAGTCGGCAAAACAGGGGAGGTTTCGCACAGGTGTGCGAAATTCGCATAGGGGTGTGCGAAATTCGCACACCTGATCAGGAGGTATGCGAAATTCGCACACCATTCAGAAGGTATGCGAAATTTTCGCATACCTGGAGCAGTTTTCTTCCGAAGGTCATAACTTCCTCGTTTCAGCTCCAAATCGTGCACGGTTTGAAGCGTTAGATTCTTGACTTCTTGAGCTTTGAAACGGTATATAGCATGTAAAAAATGGACTTCAGGAAGTGCTCCAAAAGTGCCAAAGAAGACTGCAGCTGCTGTCCTCTGTTTTCCTCCTTGCTTCTCTTTGCTTCTCTTTTGCTTTTCTTTGCTTTTCTTCTTTGGTTGGCTTGTCTAAGTAGCTCCTCCATCATTTGGCATGCTTGAATTGATTCATAAGCTGATATAAACATGTAAACTTGCCACAAAATGGTTAAAACCAATTACTAAGGACCTTAATGAATTAATTGGGTTAAATGAATATGATTACTACACAAAGGTGCTTAAAACCATTATAATTAGGTCTACAAAATAGCACTTTTTGGTAGTAATCAGGTCCCTACTTTGAGCTCATGTACCTTATTTGCATGGGTTATGAGGATCAAATTGGCTCTAAGTTCACTTTTGTGTGTAAAGGCATTTTGGTAATTATGTTAGGTTGCATAAGTGTAAGTGAACAAGGTCTCTGGAACCGATTTTGTGTTAGATTAAGTGACCAAGCCCATGTGGGCTCAAGTCACTTAAGCCCACTTAAGAACCCTATAAATACCCCCTAAGGGTTAGAGTTTCCATAGCTTTTGTCTTCTACCATCCAGATAGGTAGAGAGCCACAACTTCCACCATCTTTCTCTCCATTGAATGTGTGCCAAGATCAAGGTTTGAGTCATCGAGTGGAAGACTTTGGGTTTACGAGACTTCTACAATTTTGGTCTTCATCTTCACTAAGTGGATTTGATTTGGGAACATCTAAATTCGAGGAATGATTTTTGTTAGCACTTTATGAATCCTTTTAAGGTATAAAAATGTTATTTTTCAACCATGCATGGAATTTTAGAAAAGCCTAGGATAGTTATGCATGTTCCAAACCTGATCCAGACTTGGGAAACAGAGAGATCTAGGTTTTTCCCATTAGTTAACTCGAGGCTCTAGATGTTATAAATAACTTAGGGTTATGGATGATATGAACAGCTTAGGATCCTGTAAGCTTAAGCCTCAAGATGACATGAACAACTCAGGGGTGTGGATGATAAGAATGATTCTTGGTTGTGAGCCTAAGGCTTTAATGTTATAAACAACTCAGGGTTGTAGATGATATGAGCTAATTTAGGTCCTGAGCTCAAGGCTTTAAATGCTATGAACAACTTTAGGATGTGGTTGACAAGAATGACTTGGGGTCGTGAGCTTAGAGCTCTAGATGTTATGAACAACTCAAGGTTGTTGATGACATGAAAGACTCTGGGTCATGAGCTCAAGGCTCTAAATGCTATGAACACTCAGGTTTGTTGATGACATCAGTTGTTCTAAGTCTTGTGCTCAAGGCTCTAGATGCTATGAACTACTCTAGGTTGTGGTTGACAAGTATGACTCTAGGTTGTGAGCTCTAGGTTCTAGATGCTATCAACAGCTTAGGACTATGGATGAAATGAGCTTCTCTTGCTTGTGAGCTCAGGGCTCAAGATGCTATAAATAGCTCTAGGTTGTGATTGACATGAACGACTCCGGGTCATGAGCTTAGGGCTCTTGTTGCTATGAAGAACTCAAGGTTTTCGATGATATGAAAGACTATGGGTCATAAGCTTAAGGCCCTAGATACTATGAACAACTCAGAGTTGTGGTTGACATGAATGACTCTTGGTCGTGAGTTTAAGGGACTTGTTGCTATAAATAGTTGAGGGCTATGGATTACACGGGCTACTATGGGTCGTGAGCTTAGGGCTCTATATGCAATGAACAACGCTGGGCTGTGGTTGACATGAATGGCTCTGTGTCATAAGCTCAAGGCTCTAAATGATATGAACAACTCAAAGCTATTAATGACATAAAAGACTTTAGGTTGTGAGGTCAGAACTCTAGATGCTATGAATAGCTCTAGGTTGTGGTTGACATGAATGACTCCAGGTCATGAGATGAGGACTCTAGTTGCAAAGAATGGCTCATGGATATGGATAACATCAGTTACATTGGTTGGTGAGCTCAAGACTCAAAATGTTATGAATAGCGTTGGGTTGTGGTTGACATAAACAACTCTAGGTTGTGAGCTTAGGGCTCTAATTGCTATTAACAACTCGGGGTTATCAATAATATAAAAGACTACGGGTTATGAGCTTAAGGCTCTAGATACTATGAACAACTCAGTGTTATGTTTAATATAAACAACTCTAGGTCGTGAGCCCAAGGCTCTAGATGCTATGAATAACTGAGGTTTGTGCCCAACATGAGCTACTCTAGGTTGTGAGTTCATGGCTCTAGATGCTATAAACAACGTTAGGTTGTGGTTGACATGAATGACTCTGTTTCGTGAGTTCAGGGCCCTAGATGCTATGAACAACTCTGGGCGGTGGTTTACATGAACGACTCTAAGTCGTCAACTCAGGGCTCTATATGCTATAAGCAACTATGGGCAATGGTTGACATGAATGAGTTCAGGTCGTGATTACTACTCAAAAAGTGCTATTTTATAGCTTGTTATAAAGTCTTTTAAACACTTTTGAGTAGTATTTATTACCTTTTAACTCAATTGTCACATTAAAGACCCTTGCAAATGTTTCTAATAAGTTTTTAGCAAGTTTTGGTGTTTTTAATAGCTTTTTTGTCATTAAAATGAGCCAAGAATGAGGGAGGATTTTGTATAGTCCATGGCAAAGCAAGTTGAGGCTCAAACACATGAAGAATTCAAGTTTTGGAGAGCTTCATAGCCTTTGCCAAATCAATCAATTATGCAAGGACGAGAATCAGAGAAAAAATCTAACATCCAACAATTTTGCATGGGTATGCGAAATTACAAAAAGAGTACAAGCTATAGAACAGAGAGCAAGATTGTGAAAAATGAATTGCGCACCCTATGCGAAATTTCACAAGCCTTTCGAAAATCCTCCTATGTAATTGTGGACCCCGCATTTCGGCTCATGCGTTTCCCACTCGATGGCGAGCTTGATTTTCATTTGAAAAATGATTTTTTTATTGATTGTTTGAAAATGACTTGGAGTCGCCACTTATTTTTGTTTTATTTTTAAAAGGGTAAACAAAATAAGAAAGAAAAACCCTAAGTATGACTCCTTATTTGGAAAAGGTGATCTACGAAAAACCGGATCGGGTTCGGGGGTCAAGTTACTTATCGGGAAGGTACGGTAAAGACCGTAGCACCCCTCTAAGTCCCTAAAGTCGGGTCTCTACTAGTAAAATGAAGCTGACATGGCAACCAATGAGAAAGTCAATGAATACTCAAATCAATCATGCACGTATGAGAATTAGAAGCAAGCATAAGGAGTGACCATGATGCGAGAAAATACGTACCTGGGTGGCGAACCAATATGCGCTATCAAGAGGAGGGTTAGTGCGCAATTAGGGAATAATAGCATGCATGTCAAAGAGCAGGATAAATCAATCATGTATGATAATCAAATCAATCAATCAATCAGTCAATCATAAAATCATATATGTCGGGCCCCCACCAAAGCCCGTTTACTTTTACATGAATTAATTTTGTAAATTCCATTATTCGGAATTACAAAATTAATCTTTGCTTATTTTAAAACATTTTAGAAATCATGGAAGATTTGAAAATCGCTTGCCGAATAGAAAGTGGAAGCAAATTTTATTAAAAAGAGATTTTGATACCTAAAACTCTAAGGAATGAAAATTTTGGAGTCGGGATCATTTAAAAACCTGAATTGGAGGAATTATTTAAAAAATGGGATTTAGGAAGATTATTTTAAAAAAAAAAAGGATGGTGAAGTGATAAGAATAAAAGGAGGTGACACGTGGCCACCAAGATTTGTGTGCAAAGGTGGCCATGCAAAGAAATGGGATCGTGCATGTGTCTGTCCTAGGGGTTGCAACAGTGCTAGGCTGTAAGAGCATGGTAATGTTGGGACCCACAAGAAATGAGTGATGCCGACCCCACCATGATAAAGATATAGGAAATGATCTTCTATAGGAGAGCAGGCCCATTATGCTTTCTATCAGGTGCAGCCTCGGCAGTGACAGATGCTGCTACATTCCAAACTTCCTTTAACGCCCTTGCCTTCAATGTGGCTGCGACGGCCATCGAGGTCACGATACTGCCGGGTTCCATGCACTGGGCGGCGACGAGAGTGGCGGCAGAGGTGACCGCCATGATGGTTTTCGCCATCTACCCGTCCCTTCCGGCTCCGGAGGAGGCAGCTGTGGCGACTGCTATTGCGGCGGTGGCAGTCGCCACTCTTGCGATAGAAACAGTGGCGCGGAGCTGGGCATTCTGGGCTCTAGTCTCCTTTTTCTCCCTCTCTTCGCGGTCCTTAAGCCATCTGCCGATAGTCTTGCCAGTGGTGGTCGCGGCTGCTAGTCTGTACTGGGTGTTAATAGGGTTGTTGGAGCGGCGAAACTTGAGATTATCGATTTCAAAGGGAGAGACTGGGGCTGTGACAGAGGCCGATGACAGTGAGAATATTGCGATTAGACTGGAAATCGTCCCAGGAACTGGGCGGTGAGCCGCCAAGCATGAACTTGAATCAAAGGTTGCTGGAGTCCCAACGCAAATTGGAGAAAGGCCCCTTCTGGTGCTCCGTGTAGAAGGAGCTGATGGTGGAAAGTGAAATGATGCAGTGGCGGAGGAGCTTCGCCGCCGGTGGCTTTTGAAGGCAGCTTTGCTTGCTTCGCATAAATTCTGCAAGTCCTCTGGAAGTCCTTCTGCAACAGCAATGGTGTAACATCCAAGAACAAATCTTCTGATTCGCAGCTACCGAGCAACCCAACTTCTACTTGGGTCCATCATCGAAATTATCCATTAAAATTAGGAGTAGTGCAGTCGACAACACGCTCATGGTCTGCATCCATCTTAAAGAAGGGGCAATTTTCACAGCTTGAGTTTTATCATTTGTACCATCAGGAAAGGTAAGTCAGTGCCCAACATGCATCCATTAACACCTTTTCATCATTCTCTGAAGACCTTGCACATTTTCTGATTTCTTTAAACCAACCACTGCTTTAATCTATTTCCCTAAGACTCCCATGTTATCAACTTGTTTTCTGCTCAAACCTCACTTGCAGAGATGCCACGAGTAGTTCAAAGATCCAGACTCATCAACCCAAACCAAACCGCACCACTCTCATGACTCATTCAATTAAGAACAGAGGAAAACGTGAAAGGATCACTTACAAAACCAGAGTATAAAGATAGAAGATCAATGAGTGAAGCCCTATTTCATTCTTCTATCCAGGGGCTTACAAGAGGGTTGACTGTTGAGAGATTACGGGTTCATATAAAAAACAGGGGGATTAAATTCTGAAATATCTCACAATGAAGCTAAAAACAAATTCAAGTTACTCTTCAGCAAAGCCAAGAAGAAGAGAAAGATAAAACAATGATAACAAACCCACAATCAAACCAGAGATTAGTGAAAACTAAACATTCAATCTGATGCTCATACCCAAGACAAACAATAATCCAGAAACAAGATGGAGAAGATAATGAAAAGGGTCCATACCTGAAAAACCTCCTCACAAGTGAAAGCTCGCCTGACTTCAAGCTCTCACGAAGACTCTCTAAGCTACCACAGAGAATCAATCTACTTTCCCAATCTCTGAATATCCAGCTTGCTCCTCAAGAATGTCTCTCGAAGCTCTCAAAAACTTACCTCTCTGCCACCAAAATATCTCCCTCCAAGGTGTCTTCCTTCGAGCTTCACAATCTGCAACTAGCTCAAAAACTCTCTGAAAAACCCTCTCTAGCAGCCTTCCCCTAAGCTCCGGGGATCTTCTCTACCCCAAAGCTCTCTACTACTACTCACAATGCTGTCCTCCTCTCTCCAGAAACATGCTCTGTTTTTCTTTCTCAGTTGAAAGAATCACCTCTCCTCTCTGTTCTTCCACCCTCTAACTCGTAGCCTCTTCCCCCCAAAAGGCACCTCCTCTCTCAAGCTCCTCTCTCAAGCTGTTTTTCCTCCAGCTCTGCAGCTCCCGAAATCCTCACCAGACCCCGTCTCCCCCTAGCTAACAGAATCCTCTCCAAATCTCTCCAGGCAGCACGTCTAAAAAGCACCACCTCCCTACTCTCTCTGCAGAATCCCTCTCTCATACGCTCCTCCCCAACTTGCACTAACGGCCTCCAAGATTCCATAACAGGTGTCACCTTTTGGTTGCTTCTTCAAAAGCACTATTGTGATTCCTTACCAGTCAATCAGGAGACAGCACGTGGCACCTTGAGAGCCTTCCACCTGCAAAGACGAGCTGTAGGAAAAATGAAACATAATGAACCCCAAATGGGGGTCTACAGTAATTTTCATATATTTATGCACCGACTCCGTTAGATTTTTATCTCGAGATATTTTGTGTAATTACCTATGTTCTCCTTGTAATCAGCTAAAGATATTTTTAGATATTTAGGATATCTAAATGAGGGGTTAAAAATATCTCTCTACATATGTCTTAAAATATCTCTTTTGTAATATCTCGGAAAAAATTCCAGGGATCACTTGTAATATCTCAGAAGAAATTCCAAAGAACACTTGTAAATTCTTTTAGTAAGAAATACACAGAGCTTTGCTCTGCCTTACCTACTCATTTTTTTTTTCTTTCTAGCCAAACAACTTTTGATGTTTTTTCTTCAGAGGATGAGTGGCTAGGTTTTTCATTTCTTGGACTGAAGGAAGCTATGTAAGGGATCTAGATAAAAAAGTGGGAGTTTTCCTTGTTTTAAATGAGGAGAGTTGTTACCCGTTAAAGGTTTTTATTTTAAGGTTTAACTTAAAATCCCTTAAAATCACCTGGGCCAATACTTGGTAAGCTTTTCGGACTCCCTGGAGATCCATTAGTTATCTCTTATGAGCCTCTGGGAGGTGGTTTAAAGGTAGGATTACCTAAAATGACCAATACTTGGTAAGCTTTTCGGACTCCTTAGAGATCCATTAGTTATCTCTTACGAGCCTTTGAAGGGTAATGCAAGGTTAGGATCACTTTGAATGGCCAATACTAGGTAAGCTTTTCAGGCTCCATGAATCCATGGATGTCTATTAGTTATCTCTTACAAGCCATTGGAAGATGATTCATAGTGAGAGGTCTTTAGTGTTTGAAACCATTAATGGGAAGCAACTATAGTTTTTCATGAACCAATGGGATCAAATCTTGGTTGCTAAATACACATCGGCTCGGGAGATAACCATTTTTTATGTTATTATCCCCAATGCAAGGAAAAGATCCGGAATCTCCCCGTTTTTGTCTAAGGAACCTGAACCTAGTGACCTAAAACTCCAAGAAACCTTTTCTTTGTAATTCATCTCAGTTACTATTTTTGGTTAACTTAAAACCAATCCTTTTCAACCAAAATTATGTTTTCTTTTAAAGCCAACTTATAAAAGAAAAAACACCATTTCAGTACTTTAACTAATATCACTTGTAATATGAAAACCCATCCCTATGGACAATCCTAGAACCACTATACTGTGCTAGTTATGCTACCCTAGTGTATGGTGATTTAGGTTTATAAATTTTGTTGATAACTCCCGTCTGAGGACTGAATCAAAGAGTACACCAATTGGGGATGAATCAGGAAGTGAGCTCAGGACCTTAAATGCTATGAACAACTTAGGGTTGTTAATGACATGAAAGACTCTGAATCATGAGCTTAGGATTGTGGATGACATGAATGACTTGGGGTTTTGAGCTAAGGGCTATAAATACTATAATATATTAAGACTATGGTTGAAGTGAACAACTTTAGGTCATGCGTTCAAGGATTTAGAGGCTATGAACAACTCAAGGCTATTAATAACATGAGCCACTCTAGGTCTTGAGCTTAGGGCTCTAGATGCTATGAATAACACTAGGTTATGGTTGATAATGGCTCCAGGTCGTGAGCTCACTAGTTTGGATGCTATCAAAACCTTAGGGCTATGATGACATAAGCTACTCTTGTTCGTGAGCTCAAGGCACTACATGCTATCAATAGCTCTTGATTGTGGTTGACATTAACAACTTCGGGTTTTGAGCCAGGGCTCTTGATGCTATGAACAACTCAGGGTTGTCGATGACATAAAAGATTACAAGTTGTGAGGTCAAGGCTCTTGGTGATATGAACAACTTAGTGTTATGGATGACATGAGCTACTCAGGGTCGTGAACTCAAGGCTGTAAATGCTATGAACAGCTCAGGCCTATAGATGACATGAGCTCCTCTTGGTCATGAGTTAAGGTCTCTTAATGCTATGAACAGGTTAGGATTGTGGATGACATGAATGACTTGGGGTCATGAAGTAAAGGCTATATATACTACGAACATCTTAGGGTTGTGGTTGACATGAACAACTTTAGGTCATGAGCTTAAGGCTTTAGATGCTATGAACAACTCATGTTTGTCAATGACATGTGCCAATTTGGGTCGTGAACTCAGGGTTTTAGTGGCTATGAACTACTCTAGGATGTAGTTGACATGAATGACTCTAAGGGGTGAACTCAGTGTTCTAGGTGTTATGAACATCTCAAGGTTCCTAATGACATGAAAGACTCCAGGTCGTGAGCTCAAGGCTATAGATTCTATTAGCAACATAGGGTTGTGGATGACATGAACGACTCTAGGTCGGGAGCTTAGGGCCCTAGGTGTTATGAACAGCTTTGGGCTATGGTTAACATTAATGACTTCGAGTATTGAGCTGAGGGATTTAGATGCTATGAACAGCTCAAGGCTTTAGATGCTATGAAAAGCTTTCAGTTTTGGTTGACATGAATGACTCCGGGTAATGAGCTTAAGGCTCTAGATTCTATGAGCAGCTCAGGGTTGTCGATGACATGAAAGACTCCGAGTCGTGAGCTTAGGGCTTGAGATTCTATGAACATGTTAGGGTTTTGGATGACATAAATGACTCTCGATCATAAGCTCTAGGGCCTATATGCAGTGAACACCTCTAGGTTGTGGTTGACAAGAAAGACTCTAAGTCGTGAGCTCATGACTCTAGATGCTATGAACAACTCAGGGTTATCGATGACATAAACCACTTTAGGTCATGAGCTCAAGGCTTTAGATGCTATGAAAAGCTCTAGGCTATGGTTGACATGAATGACTTGACTTGTGAACTCACAGCTCTGAATGTTATAAACAACTCAGGGTTTTTGTGACATGAAAGACTTGGGGTTGTGAGCATAGGCCTTTATATTATATGAACAGGTCAGGGTTGTGGATGACATGAACAACTATCAGTCCTGAGCTCTGAGCTCTAGGCTCTAGATATAATGAACAACTCAGGGTTGTAGTTGACATGAAAGACTCTGAGCTATGAGCTCATGGCTCTAAATAATATGAGTAACTCTAGGCTATGGTTGACATGAATGACTTTGGGTCATGAGCTTAGGGCTCTAGATGCTTTTAATAGCTTAGGGTTGTGGATGACTTGAGGTACTCTAGGTCGTGAGCTGAAAGCTCTAGATGCTATGAACAACTTTGGGTTGTGGTTATCAAGAACGACTCTAGGTTGTGAGCTCGGGGCTCCTGATGTTATGAACAACTTCGAGTTGTGAATGACATGAAAGACTATGGGTCATGAGCTCAAGACAGTAGATATTTTGAACTACTTAAGGTTGTGGTTGACAAGAACTACTCTAAGTTGTGACCTCAAGGCTCTAGTTGCTATAAACAAATAAAGGTTATGGATAACATGAGCTACTCTAGGCCGTGAGCTCATGGCTCTAGATGCTATTACCAACATTGGGTTGTGGTTGACATGAATGACTTCATGTTGTGAGCTCAAGGCTTTAGATGTTATGAACAAGTCAGGGCTATGGATGACATGAACGACTTTGGGTCATGAGGTAAGGGCTCTGGATTCAATGAATAGCTCTATGTTGCAGTTAAGATGAATAAATTTGGGTCGTGAGCAAAGGGATTTATATGCTAAGAACGGCTTTAGATTGTGAATAGCATGGGCTACTTTGGATCGTGAGCTCAATACTCTAAATGCTATGAATAACGTTGGGCTATGGTTGACATGAACAACTTCAAGTTGTGAGCTTAAATCTCTAGACGATATGAACAACTCAGGGTTGTCAATGACATGAAAGACTCTAGGTTATGAGCTTAATGTCACAGACTTAGTCGTTTCCTAAGCTCATGCGGCACTTAGGCAAGTCGAGACACTTGATCTTGCTAAGTCAGCCTTCTCCCAAAGCTTAGCTTGCTAGGCTAGGATGCTCATGACTCGAAAGCTTAAGAAGGCATGGTAGGCAACTCTTAAGGAATGGAAGCTTTCCTCTTGGGACAGTCCCGCGCCCAGTGTGGACCATCACATAGGAAGCAATTGGTCCTGGGCGTGAACTCCTTCCACTTATCCTTGTCTTTGCCATCCTTACCACTAGGACCTTTGCTTGATCCTTCCTTAGAAGTGTAGCCTCATGATCCCTTATCTTCCCCACCTTTGGCCTGGTTACCCTTGGATGGTGGCTTGGGCTTGGAGGAGTCTCCCCTTCTATAATCTACCAAGGACTCTGCTACCACCATGGTCGTGGCTAGGTCTTGGACACCACATCTACTCAACTCTTGCTCGGCCCAGCTTTGCAAGTTGTCCATGAAGTTAAATAGTAGCTCATCCTTGGACATGTTGGGTATCTCAAGCATAAGCGTAGAGAACTCCTTGACATACTCACGGATCAAGCCTGTGTGCTTGAGACGCTTCATACTCTTCCTTGCTAGGTAAGCCATATATTTGGGATAGAATTGCCTTTTGATTTCTCTCTTAAAGGCATCCCATGTATCTATGGTGCACGTTCCTTTCTCCATGTCGGCAAACCGTCGATGCCACCATAAAGTAGCATTATCAGTGAGGTAGAGGGTCGCAGTGCGTACCTTAGTGGCTTCATCCGTCAGTGCAATGGCCTCAAAGTAGCGCTCCATGTGCCACAAGAAGTTATCCAGCTCCTTAGCATCCCTCTTGCCACTGAATGTGTGTGGCTTGGGCACCTCCATCCTTGGTGCCTCATGATTGGCCATGACTCGTGCTGATACCGCAATCTTATAGATGGCTAACTCTTGTTAAATCTCTTGGTCTCGGGCCTCCATGCGAGCAGCCAAGGCCTCCACCCTTGACTCCACACTAGTAAACATGCTCAGGACCTCGTCTTAGAAGGACATGAACTCCTCGTGTGACACCAGCTAAACTTGCGAGCCTCGCACCCCCTCGTGAAGGTCTTGGATCTGCTCCCTTAGATCCTCTAAGCCCTTCTCCATGCTTTGCTCAATCAAGTTCACCCCTTCCCGGGTGTCTACCATGGCTAACTCCACCTTGGCTAGCCTTGCCTCCATGTTGGCTAAGGCATCACGAGACTTATCCTTCCTGCCCCTGCCTCGTCCAGTAGACTCAATCTCCCTTCTATGGGTTTGCTCGCTAGTCTCCTCCACGTTAAAGCTTGACATGCTTCCTTCACTATATCCTCTTCGTAATCGCGCTCTGATACCAATTGTTATGGACTTAGTTGTTTCCTAAGATCATGCGACACTTAGACAAGTCAAGATGCTTGATCTTGCTAAGTCAGCCTTACTCCCAACGCTTAGCTCGCTAGGCTAAGACACTCGCGACTCAGAAGTTATAGAAGATGTAGTAGGCAACTCTTAAGGAATAGAAGCTTTTTATTGATTACTACTCAAAAAGTTTTATTTTGTAGCTTGTAATTAACTCTTTTAAACACTTTTGAGTAGTAGTTATTACCTTTTAACTCAATTGGCATGTTAAGGACCTTTGTAATTGTTTCTAATCAAATTGTGTTAAGTTTTGGTGTTTTTGATAGTATTTTGATCACCAAAGCAATCCAAGATTGAGGAGAGTTCTATAGAATCCATGGCAAAGCAATTGGAAGTTCATTTATGTGAAGACCCCAAGCTTTGAAGTTGTATAGTCCTTTGCCAAAAACAAATCATGAATGCAAGGAGGGAAAGTAAAGAGAGAGATCTAACATGAAGAATTCAAGAGGACAGCGACTGTTGGACACATTTTGAGTACTTCTTGGAGTCCATTTCATGCATACTATATGTCGTCTCGAATCTCAGGAAGTCAAGAATCCAACGCTTCAAACAGTGTGTGAATTAGAGGTGAAATGAAGAAGTTATAGCCATTGGAAGCCAATCGCACCAAGCTAGAAGTTGTGAATTAGCCTTTGGCTGCGAAATGGAGACTTTCAGCTTGCGAAATTTCTCAGCCCATCTTGCATGCCTGTGAAATCCACCTGAGTGCTTCTAGATATTTGCGACCGACTCTTTTAGATTTTTTCTTCAAATATTTGTTGTTTAAATCCCCATTTTCTCCTTGTAATCCACCAATCATAGGATTCCTTAGTTAATAAGTAAGAACAAAGGGTGAATAACCTCATATATATAGATTGTAATTTTCTTTACAGAGATATCTTGGGAGCTTGTTCTCACAGACCAACCTTTTGTATAGTTTTAAAGGAAGTAATATATAGAGCTTTGCTCTGCCTTACCTACTCACTTTGATTGTATTTTTCTTACTATCCAAACAAGCTCTGAGGATGTTTTCTCATAGAATGAGTGGCTAGGCTTTTTGTCTCCTGGAGTTAAGGAAGCTGGGTAAGGTGCCGAGTGCAAAAATGGGAATTTTTGTTGTTTCAGCTTTTAATGAAGAGAAAGTGTGACCCGTTAATGGTTTCTATGTTTTTAGTTGACTTAAAATGCCTTTAAATCACCTAGGCCAACACTTGGTAAGGTAAGTGATCTCTGTCCATTGAGATGCACTAGTTTATCTCTTGTGAGCCTTTGGGAGGTGATTTGAAGGCAGGATTTTCTAGAATAGCCAACACTTGGTAAACTTTTGGACTCTAAGGAGACATCCATTAGTTATCTCTTGCGAGCTTGAGAAGGGAAATCCAAGGTTAAGGATCACCTTGAATGGTAAATGCTAGGTGAGAGGCATGAGCCATTGCAAGGTGAATCAGTGAGAGGGATTTAGTGTTTGAATCCATAAAAGGGAAGCATCTGTACCACACCATTTAGAGAAATAACTATATGTTAATTCTCCAATGCGAGGAAAAGATTCAAGTGACTGGAACTCTATTTTTGTATTAGGAGCCTGACCGCTGTGATCCTAAAACTCCAAGAAACACTTTTCTTTATTAGTAATTTCAGTTTCTATTGTTTTTGGTTAGCTTAAAACCAATCATTTTTCAACCAAAGATTATGTTTTCTTTTAAAGCTAACCTTGAAATGAAAAAGCACCAATTCAACTTTGAATTAATATCAGTAGTAAGTTGAAAACCCTTCCCAATGAACGATCCTAGAGCCACTATGCTATGCTAGCTGAGGCTATCCTAGTACATGGTGATATAGGTTATAAATTTTGTTGATTACTCCCGCCTGAGGACCGAAATCAAGGTACACCAGTTGATTGAGCACCAATCAACAGGACATACACCAGCTGGGCACAGAATCAAATGGCGTCGTTGCCAGGGAAGGTGCCAACTTTAAAGTGATATTATATTTTCAGAGTACTTGTGATCTTCATCACAAGTTTGGTGATTTTTCTTTTCATTTTACTAACTCTTTTAATAGTTTCTTTTACTTGTTCATATTCTAACATATCTTTTAATTTAGTTTTAGTTAATCTTAGTCTTTTTGTAGTTTTGTTTTCTTTTGTTTTCTTTTGTCTTTGTGTTTGTTACAATTGGTACTAGTTGTGTATGCCAAATTGGATACGAGACAGTGGAGGAAGGCTTGTGAAATTTGAAACACCTCATAACAAGGAATTGGAATTGAGCTTGAATATCATGGAAGCTACACCTGAAGATTAGCATAGTCACCATGGTCACCAGGACAATCCCAATGCATTCAGATCAATGAGGGACCGCATGCATCCACCTCGTATGAGTGCATCATCATGTATAGTGCCCCTTATAGAGCAGCTAGTAATTAGACCACATATTGTTCCACTTCTACCTACTTTCCATGGGATGGAAAGTGAGAATCCCTATGCCCATATCAAGGAATTTGAAGATGTTTGTAATACATTCCAAGAGGAAGGAGCTTCAATTGACTTGATGAGGTTAAAGCTATTTCCTTTTACTTTAAAGGATAAGGCCAAGATCTGGCTTAATTCTTTAAGGCCAAGGAGTATCCAGACTTGGACTAATTTGCAAGCTGAATTCCTCAAGAAATTTTTTCTTACTCATAGAACAAATGGCTTGAAAAGGCAAATTTCAAACTTCTCAGCTAAAGAGAATGAGAAATTCTATGAGTGTTGGGAAAGATACATGGAAGCCATCAATGCTTGTCCTCACCATGGTTTTGATACATGGCTATTGGTGAGTTACTTTTATGATGGGATGTCTTCCTCAATGAAACAACTCCTTGAGACAATGTTTGGAGGAGATTTCATGAGTAAGAATCTGGAGGAAGCCATGGATTTCTTAAGTTATGTGGCCGAAGTCAAGAGGATGGGATGAACCGAACAAAGGGGAAGTGGGGAAGATGAAGTCTCAACCAAATGCCTTTAATGCTAAGGCTGGGATGTTGATTCGCGCAAATTGATCCAGTCGGGTCATTTAATCAAAAACATTTATAAAACCTATGACCTCATACTAGTGTAGCAAAGCTACTATAGTATAGTGGCTCTAGGGTCGAACTCTGGGATGGGTTTTCATTCTACCAGTGATATACTCATGATTAGAAATTAAATTTAATGATTTCCTTTATAAAAAACTTAAAGCTTAAAACGAAAATAAAATTTGTTTTGAAAGTATTTGAAACTAAATTAACATAAACTAATTAAAAATGGGAGAAAGAAAGTTTCTCGGAGCTAAGGATTGCTAGGATCAAGTTTAGAATGCAAAGTGGAAAATTCCGGATTTTTCTCCTCGCATTGGGGATTTAACCTATAGTTATTTCCCGAACCGGTATAGGTTTAACAATGAAGATTTAATCCATAAAAATCAATAGAATGGTAGTCAAGGTCCATTAATGGCTTTAGACACTATATAGGTCTTCACCTTGAACCACTTTCCAATGGCTCGTACATGATAACTAATGGACTAATATGGATCTAGCAATAAGCATCCATAAAGACCTGAAGCTTACCATGTATTGGCCATTCAAAGTGATTCTAAGGGATTTAAAGCAAAACTTTGGATTAAAAGCCATTTATGAACTTCAACTACCTGAATTTAATGCACGAGCATTTCCACCTTTGCATCTGGACTTTTCACTTAGCTCCTTCACTCCAAGAAACCAAGAGTTTAGCCTCTCATCCTCTGAGAAAACATCCTCAGAGGTTGTTTGGCTTCCAAGAAAGAGAAAATAGTAACGAGAAAATAGAAAATAAGAGGCTCTGTATATTGCTAAGTGTTAAGCTTAACACTCGGGTTACATGTCTTCAAGAGGTGATTTCCACCCCTTATATAGTTTTTACAAAAGCAAAGCTTTTCATTGGCTTGCTACAAGGAGAAAAAAGGAAATTATATCAAAAGAAACTTAAGAAAATATCTAAAGTGGAGCCGGCAAAAATAGAGGAGATTTCGCACCACGCATGGGGTGTGCGAAATTTTCGCACACCTGAAGGAGGTGTGCGAAATTCGCACACCATTCAGGAGGTGTGCGAAATTTTCGCACACCTGGAGCAGTTTTCTTCCGAAGGCCATAACTTCCTCGTTTCAGCTCCAAATCGTGCACGGTTTAAAGCGTTGGATTCTTGACTTCTTGAGCTTTGAAACGGTATATAGCATGTAGAAAGGACTTCGGGAAGTGCTCCAAAAGTGCCAAAGAACACTGCAGCTGCTGTCCTCAGATTTCCTCCTTGCTTCTCTTTGCTTTTCTTTGCTTTTCTTCTTTGGTTGGCTTGTCTTAATGATCCAAAAAGATGTCAAAACACTAAAACTAGCCACAAATATGATTAGAAGTCATTGCTAGGTCCTTAACATGCCAATTGGAATAAAGGTGAAGAATTACTACACAAAAGTGCTTAAAACATAATGACTTAAAGGTGTAAAATGGCACTTTTGGGTAGTAATCACTCCCCCCAACTGACACATTGCTCGTCCCTGAGCAATGAAGGAAGAAAAGAAAGAAAAATAGATAATAATAATTCAAAAATCATGTGATCACTCCAAAAAATAATCAAGTGGCATGATTGGATCAAACTCTCACATGGCAAGTCAAGAATAAAAACTCAATCATCAACAAGAGTTATCAAATAACTTACCAATCACAACTTGCAAAGAGGGGCATTATGCAAATTTGAGTATCAAAATAATTTCCACTCCAAAGGATCAACTCTTAATCTTCCACAAAAATCTAAGTGTTAAGGTGCTTAGCTTCCAGTTATAGTATGTCAAACTATATTCTCCCCCAACTAAGGTTTTTCTCTAACTTTAGCAACACTACTCATATATAAAAGGCTAAGAACGCACCCCTTTTCTTTTTCTTTTTTTTTTTTTTTTTTAATATACTTCACCCATCCACCCATGTAACGAGCATTGAGGTCGGTGACTCCCAACCAATGAAGGCTTAGGGCACCAGGTTTCAAAGATTTTCACCATATACCCCTCAGACCTTGCTCGGGTTTCAAAGCAAGTGAAGCAAAAATTATTTCATAAGACACATTGGCCTTTTATAAGGTGTCCCAACACTAATAGAATGAAGTCAATGGCACCAAGTCGAAAATTTCCTAAGTTTAGGGAGTGAGAAAGTTTTCCATCTTATAACTGGAATCTAATGTGTTCAGTGTGTGAAAAGATTAGAGTGGAAGACTTAAGATTGAAAACAAAAGGAGCTTCAACAATTTATCAACTTTAATAAGCATAATACAAACTCTGAGACTATGGCAATAAGATAAGAATTTAATTTCTCCCATTTACTTTTGAGAATTTATCTTTGAGAAAACAAAGAGAGTTTGCAAAAAATTTTGTTAGCAAAATAATTTAACCAACAATTCAACAACTTACTTCCTCAATTCTCCCCCAACTAGGACGAACATTGTCCCAATGTTCCAAAACAAACGATAAATAAGGGAGGAAGTGATACCTCCTGATAGTAAGGGACTCTGAATGAACAGGAGAAACCACATGCTTCATAAGAAAAGAAAAATCATAAGTGTACTGAATAGAGGAAATAAAATGGAAGCTAAAATACACAAAAGAGAAGATGTCTATATAAACTGAGAGAGTACAATATACAAAATAAACATGGAGTACATCCAATCCCAGTATAACAGTGGTCCAAAATATATAAGACATCTAAACACGTAGCATATAGATACAAAAAAAAGGAGAGGAGTGATCGTATGATCAAGTGTAGGCTCCTCTGGTGGATAGGAGGGTCCTCCGCTGCAACTGTGGAAGGAACCTCTACAGGTGGAACTGGTGGTGAAAGACCGAGATGCTGCTGAATCTCTCGGAGAATGAGAGTCTGCTGGTCCTGCTGAAGCTGGAAGTGGTCCATGCGCTCCATAATGGCTGTCTGAGTAGTGGTCAAAGTCTGGAAAGAAGCGAGCAAGGCACATACTCGGCACCAGGGATAGTAATGGGCGGCTCTGATGTAGGAGGAACAGCAGGTGGGCATCAGATGATGCGGCCTCTGGTACTGGCTGTGGAGGCTCTGAAGTGGACGGAGCAGGAGGGACTTCCCTTGGCTCGGAAGTTCTGGGACTGGCGATGGAGCCATATCTGAGTCCATTGGTCAAGAGAGAAGCTCTCTCGACAATGGCGGCGAGTCTCAGAATGAGGGTCTGCAGGAAAACCCATATGGCCAAAACATGGCATAGCAGCCGAGGGAAAAGTAAAGAATGGAGTCTGCCCTCGCAAGATGCCGCTTATGCACCTTCTCCTCAAAATGGAGGAGAGCGGCCATAATCAAATGATGAGGGCCAAAGTAGTAGCCCTCATAGATACGAATAATGCCTCCAAAATGGCCCCTCGCCTCTGCACTTTATGCTGAAGAGGAAAAAGATTGGCGCGAAGCACCACATCGACTAGGAGCATCTCTGGGGAAGCTCTCTCCTCAAAATGGTCCTCTGGGAAGATGTCCCTCGAGATAGGCTACGAACCATGTCCCACTCAGAAAGTGGGGCCCAGCGTCTAAATGCAGCGGGATCTGCCGGTGCATAAGGGATATGGAAAGCATCGGCAATCTGTCTAGCCCCCAAAATACCCTGGCGTCCATCAATGGTAAAAAGGAGCGAGGCTGGTATCGGGACGCCACGAGTAGTCATAGACTGGTAAAAGTCTAAGCTACTCGAGGATAGAAGAACTGGGCAAAGTCATAAAGGGTACAAGATGGTACCTCTCAAGTAGGCGGTATGAATCCGCAACTCAGGCTGCTGTCGCATCAGAGAGTGATCGAAATATGTCTCGACATGAAAGTCTCTCGATCGGCAATCGGAGTTGCCCTCAATGGGCGAGCTGGGTCTAGGGCGCCTGGCAGAAGAAGGCTGAGGTGCTCTGGATGACTCTCCTGGCTCTGTAGTCTTCACTTTCTTTGAAGGAGGACTCCGAGGTGGAATTTGTGTAGGGGCCACAGACGTGGCGGATGCTCTCCTCGTATGGTATCTGCTCTGAGGTGCCGAATCAGGTAAAAATGAGGGCGCATCAAGTGGGGCCCGCACAGGGGCGGCTCTCTGACTGCTCTGGGGAGCTGAAGTAGATCCTCCTCGGGTCTTGGGCATGATGAAGTGATGAAACGAGGCTCAGAGGCTCGGAATTATAGAAGGTAGGGGTGGAGAGTCTAAGATTTTCGCACAGGGGGTAGGTGTGCGAAATTTTCGCACAGGGGGGGGTGTGCGAATTTCGCACAAGGGGGTGTGCGAATTTCGCACAGGGCACTATTCACCCACGCGGCTAAAGATGATGGCTCTTTTGAAATGTGAGAATTTGTGGTTTTGAGGATGGGAATTGGTGGCTTAGGTAAGGAAAGGATTTGTCATGGTGAATGGGCTTGGAAATTGGAGCTTTTCAAGTGGAAAATTGGAGAATTGGAGCTCCCATGGCCGGCGGCAATGGATTTCTTTTGAAGAAATTAAGGCTTGGATGCTTATGGTTTGGGCTTTGGATTGGCAAGAACAAGGTTTGGATGGGATTATGGAGGTTTTTAGAGTGTTGGGTGACGAATTGGAAGGATTTTGATGATGGAGGAGGATGGAATTGCCGAATTTGGAAGATGATGAATAGTGATTGCCGCGGTATGGAGTGGAATATTGGAGATGGGCTGCTATGGTGGTGTTGATGATGATGATTGATGAAGAAAGGGTTTTATGGATGGCAATGGGTGAACGGAAGGGAGTTTTGAGAGAATTGAAGAAGGAGCTTGAAGTTTGAAGTGGAGAATCAAAGCTTTTAAAGAGAAAAATGAGTTTCGCACACCTTAAAATGGTGTGCGAAAATGTCGCATACCTGTAATTCTCAAAGATAGAGAGCATGCTTTTGAAAATTGGTGCAAAAACAAATTCGCACCGGGTTCGCATACCTGTGAAATTCGCACAAGGGACAGAGAGCATGCAATTTTGAAAAGTGGAGCAAAAATGAATTCGCATCGGGTAGGGGGGGTGTGCGAATTTCGCACACCTCAAAGGGGGTGTGCGAATTTTGCTGAAACTTGATTTTTCTCCCCTGTTTTCCCCTGTTTCCACCAAGACTCCATTCTTCAAGCCTTCCTACCTACATGTTAACACAAAAAACACAATTCAAACCATATTAGAATGAATTTAATGTCAAAAATAGAAATCAAAACATGCGTAAATACAAGAAAACACTAAATTAACTAAAATCAACTTAAAAAAGAAAACAAAAAGAGGATGAACTTTTTAGTCTTTGGAGAGACTAAGTTCACCCATGAACCAAGTGTTCTCATGCTAGAGGTGGATCAAGGAGGATGAATTCCTCCTTGTCTCGGGAAAAAGATTCGATATAAGGCTTGAGACGATGCCCATTCACTTTGAAAGTTCGAGTGCTATTGAAGTTGAGTAGTTCCACTACTCCATTTGGTTGCACTTCATGAATTATGAAAGGACCCGTCCATCTTGATTTCAATTTTCCCGGAAAAAGATGAAGCTTAGAGTCATAAAGCAAGACTCTTTGCCCCTTGGCAAAATTCTTTTGATTTACCAATTGATCATGCCATTTCTTCAACCTCTCCTTTGCAATTTTTGAATTGAGGTAAGCATCATTCCTCATTTCCTCCAATTCATTCAAATCCAAACATCTTTTCAACCCGGCTCTTGTCAAATCCATGTTGAGCTTCTTGATTGCCCACCATGCTTTATATTCAATCTCCACTGGAAGATGGCACGCTTTGCCAAAACAAGGCGATAAGGAGACATTCCAAGGATGGTCTTGTAAGCGGTCCTATACGCCCATAAGGAATCTAGGAGCTTAATAGACCAATCCTTCCTATTAACATTCACCACCTTCATCAATATATTCTTGATCTCCTGGTTGGCTAACTCAACTTGGCCACTAGTTTGAGGGTGATAGGGTGTAGCTACCTTGTGCTTAACCCCATATTTGGCTAGAAGAGCCTCAAAAGGTTTATTGCAAAAGTGGGTTCCTCCATCACTTATAATGGCCTTAGGCACTCCAAATCTTGCAAAGATGTTGTCCTTGAGGAATTTAAGAACCACCTTGTGATCATTGCTCCTACATGGGATTGCTTCCACCCACTTAGAGACATAATCCACTCCCACCAAAATGTAGGAATGTCCAAATGACATTGGAAATGGTCCCATGAAATCTATCCCCCAAACATCAAAGACATCCACTATCAAGATGGGATTCAAGGGCATCATATTTCGGCGTGTAAGCTTACCAAGCCTTTGACACCGATCACATCCCTTGCACATAGAGTGGGCATCCTTGAAAAGAGAGGGCCACCAAAACCCTGATTGGATCACTTTCATGGTTGTTTTCTGGGAGGCAAAATGACCTCCACATGCACTATCATGGCAATGGGAAAGAATTCCCGATTGCTCTTGTTCAGGAACACATTTCCTTATGATTTGATCCGCACAATATTTGAAGAGAAAAGGCTCCTCCCAATAGTAAGCATGGATCTTAGCAAAGAAATGCCTCTTATCTTGGGCACTCCATTCACTTGGAACTTCCCCAGTAACCAAGTAATTCGCAATGTGAGAATACCATGGGGCTACATCTATTGACATGAGAGACTCCTCAGGGAAGTCATCATTGATAGGCAGACCATGTGAGTCATGTGCTATCACAAGTCTTGACAAGTGGTCAGCTACCACATTTTCTACTCCCTTTTTATCCCGGATTTGGAGATTAAATTCTTGGAGCAAAAGGATCCATCTTATCAACTTGCCTTGGCATCTTGCTTGGTTAGCAAGTACTTCAAAGCGGAATGGTCAGTGAACACCACTATAGAGGACCCTACCAAATAGGCACGAAACTTATCCAAGGCAAAAACTACTGCCAACAACTCCTTCTCAGTAGTTGTGTAGTTCCTTTGAGCCTCGTTCAAAGTCTTGCTCGCATAATAAATCACATAGGGCTTTCCATCCTCTCTTTGCCCTAAAACAGCCCCCATAGCAAGATCACTTGCATCACACATTACCTCAAAAGGTAATTTCCAATTTGGGGCTCTCACTATTGGTGCGGTTGTGAGGAATTGCTTAAGTTCCTCAAAACTCTTCTGACACTTTCATCCCACACAAACTTGGCATCCTTTACCAAAGTTCACAAAGAGGCTTTGAGATTTTTGAGAAATCCTTAATGAACCTCCTATAGAACCCGGCATGTCCTAGGAATTGCCTAATTCCTTTAACATTTGTGGGAGGTGGCAACTTAACAATTAGCTCCACCTTTGCCTTATCTACCTTAATGCCATTTTTGGAGATTACATGTCCTAAGACAATGCCTTGTTGTACCATAAAATGGCACTTCTCCCAATTTAGCACTAGGTCTTTCTCCATACATCTATGGAGAACTACTTCTAAGTGTAACAAACACTCCTCAAAAGAACTTCCATAAACAGTGATGTCATCCATGAAGACTTCCATGATGCATTCTACCATATCACTGAAGATGCTTAGCATACATCTTTGGAAAGTTGCAGGAGCATTACATAAACCAAAGGGCATTCTCCTATACGCAAAAGTACCAAAGGGGCATGTAAAGGTTGTCTTTTCTTGATCTTCCAAATCAATCTCTATTTGGAAGTACCCCGAGTACCCATCTAGAAAACAGTAGAAAGGATGTCCTGAGACTCTCTCAAGGACTTGGTCCATGAAAGGCAATGGGAAATGGTCCTTCCTAGTCACTAAATTTAACCTCCTGTAGTCTATACACACCCTCCATCCTGAGGTAGGACGTGTAGAGACTTCCTCCCCTTTTTCATTCTGGATCACAGTGATACCAGATTTCTTTGGAACTACTTGGGTGGGGCTCACCCACAAGCTATCAGAAATGGGATATATGATCCCTGCTTGTAGTAGCTTCAGAACTTCACTCCTCACCACCTCTTACATGTGAGGATTCAACCTCCTCTAGGGCTGTCTCACTGGTTTTGCATCTTCCTCCATGTAAATATGGTGGGTGCACACCAGAGGACTAATCCCCTTCAGATAAGAAATTTGCCATCCAATGGATTTCTTGCATTTTCTGAGGATTCCCAAAAGACTATCCTCTTGATCACTTGTGAGATTTGAAGAGACCACCACTGTACATTTCTCATCTTCCTCCAAATATGCATACTTCAAATTAACAGGAAGTGGCTTCAAAACAAGCTTTGGAGGGTCCTCCATAGCTGCTCCTTGTGAGTCCTCCTTATTGAACAGTGGTAAGATCTCTTCCCGTCTCCTCCATGGAGACATGGTAGCTAGCACATCAGAGGGTTCAGGTAACCCTTCTTCAAGCACTGCAAGGCTTTCATTCAAGGTCTCTTCTAAGCTCTTGTCACAATGCTCTTCAACCAAGGTGTTGATCAGGCACACCTCTTCCAATCCTTCATCCTCTTCTGGGTGAAGATGCCTCTTGCAAAGATGGAATATGTTTAACTCCAAAGTCATGTTTCCAAATGTGAGCTGCATCACCCCATTTCTACAATTGATGACGGCATTGGAGGTAGCCAAAAAAGGTCTCCCAAGGATGATTGGCACGTAATTGGCTTCCATAACAGTGGGGTCAGTATCAAGCACAACAAAATCCACGGGATAGTAGAATTTGTCCACTTGCACTAGGACATCCTCTATCACCCCCTTGGGATTTTGACAGATCTATCAGCTAAGGAGAGAGTGATGGCTGTGGGCTTCAATCCTCCAAGTCCCAGTTGCTTGTACATAGAGTATGGGAGCAAATTCACACTTGCCCCCAAGTCTAGTAAAGCTTTCTCCACCAGTGTTCCTCCAATGTTGACTGCAATGGTGGGGCAACCCGGATCTTTATACTTGACTGGAGACTTACTCTGAATGATAGCACTTACTTGCTCAGTGAGAAATGCATTCTTTGTCACATGTAACCCTCTCTTGACCGTGCACAAGTTCTTCAGAAACTTTGCATATGTGGGGACTTGCTTGATCATATCAAGTAAGGGTATATTCACCTTCACTTGTCTCAAGACTTCAAGAATTTCTGGTGAATTCTTGATTTCCTTCTTTCCATGTAAAGCTTGAGGAAAAGGGGGAGGCATATGTTTCTTCATCATATCTTCTTTAATCACTATCCTCGGCTCTTCTTCAATGCTTGATTTGGATGCACTTTTCTTCCCACTCTTCTCTTCTTGGTTATTGCTCTCTTTAACCAAGGTCTTCTTTGACAAAGGTTCTTCATCTTGCCTCACCTTAGGCAAAGGTTGATCAACCTCCTTTCCACTCCTCAATGTGATCACGACTTTGACCTCCCTCAACTTTGAAGAATCCCCCTCTTGGGTTTCAACTTCATGAACACCCTTTGGATTTTGGCTTGGTTGAGAGGGGAACTTTCCTTTCTCATTCACTGTGTTGAGGTTGGTAAGCCTAGAGATGGAGTATTGAATGTTATCTATCTTCTGATATAGATCATTTTGCATCTCATCCATTCTCTTATTTAGAGAACTCTCAACATTCTCAATCTTTTGATGCAATTGGGAGTTGATTGCCCTTTGTTCAGCCACAAAGTCACTCATGACTTTGCTTAGGTTTGCCATGGCTTGCTCCACTGAAGAGGTTTGTTGAGGTGCTTGAGTTTGGGCTTGTGGTTGGTATGGAGGTGGTCTTGGTCTCCAAGAAAAATTTGGATGGTTTCTCCAGCTTGAATTATAGGTGTTTCCATAAGGTGCATTGTTGTTAGGCCTAAATTGCCCCACAACATTGGCTTGATCACCTAACATCTCCCTCACAGCTGGCATGGTTGGACACTCATCTACCACATGGTCACATGATTGGCAAATGGTGCATGGCATGGCATGGGCTTGAGTCTCAGAAATGGCTTGAACTTCATGCATTTTTTTCAACTCAAGTTCTTCCAACCTCCTTGCTATTGTTGCCACCTTAGCTTCCATGTCCATGTCTTCACTTAACATGTACAATCCACCCTTTGGATTTACAGGAGTTTTCATCCTTCCCAATTCCTTTGAGTTGGGCTCATCCCATCCTCTTGCTACCTCAGATACATAACTTAAAAAATCCATGGCTTCTTCCGGATTCTTACTCATAAAATCTCCCCCACACATGGTTTCAAGAATTTGCTTCATGGAGGAAGACATTCCATCATAGAAATAGCTCACCAAGAGCCATGTATCAAAGCCATGATGAGGGCAAGCATTAATAGCCTCCATATACCTCTCCCAACATTCATGGAATTTCTCATTTTCTTTTGCAGAAAAGTTTGAGATTTGCCTCTTCAACCCATTGGTCCTATGAGTGGGGAAAATTTTCTTCAAAAATTTGGCCTGAAGATCAACCCAATTCCTTATGCTCCTTGGCCTTAAAGAATTAAGCCATATTTTTGCCTTGTCCTTCAAAGTGAAAGGGAATAGCTTGAGTCTCATCAAGTCTATTGAAGCTCCTCCCTCTTTAAAGGTATTGCACACCTCCTCAAACTCCTTGATGTGGGCATATGGATTCTCACTCTCCATTCCATGGAAATTTGGTAGAAGGGGCACAATATGGGGCCTTATAATCAACTGCTCAAGAGGAGGTATTATGCATGAGGGTGCACTCATCCTTGGTGGGTGCATTCTATCCCTCATGGATAGATATGCATTTGGATTACCCCCCCCCCCCCCCCTTGACCTTGTTGAGAATTCTGATCCTCTTGTGGAGGGTCCATGATGTTTACACAGATATTCAACTCTGTGTCTTGAGGATTCTCAATCCTTACTAATCTTCCCTCTTGGTCCCGAATCCAATAAGGCATGCACAAATCTCTACTTACCTGAAAACAAAACGAAGACAACAAAAACAAAAGAAAACTAGAAAAAAGTTAAGGTTAGAAAGAAAACAAAAGAAATTCTAAAATTAAAAGAAAGGAAATAAAGTTAGTGAAAAAGGGAATTCACCAAACTTGTGATGAAAATCACAAGTAGCCTCTAAAAGGTTGTATCACTGTATTGTGGCACCATCCCCGGCAACGGCGCCATTTTGATTCGCGCAAATTGATCCAGTCGGGTCATTTAATCAAAAACATTTATAAAACCTATGACCTCATACTAGTGTAGCAAAGCTACTATAGTATAGTGGCTCTAGGGTCGAACTCTGGGATGGGTTTTCATTCTACCAGTGATATACTCATGATTAGAAATTAAATTTAATGATTTCCTTTATAAAAAACTTAAAGCTTAAAAAGAAAATAAAATTTGTTTTGAAAGTATTTGAAACTAAATTAACATAAACTAATTAAAAATGGAGAAAGAAAGTTTCTCGGAGCTAAGGATTGCTAGGATCAAGTTTAGAATGCAAAGTGGAAAATTCCGGATTTTTCTCCTCGCATTGGGGATTTAACCTATAGTTATTTCCCGAACCGGTATAGGTTTAACAATGAAGATTTAATCCATAAAAATCAATAGACATGGTAGTCAAGGTCCATTAATGGCTTTAGACACTATATAGGTCTTCACCTTGAACCACTTTCCAATGGCTCGTACATGATAACTAATGGACTAATATGGATCTAGCAATAAGCATCCATAAAGACCTGAAGCTTACCATGTGTTGGCCATTCAAAGTGATTCTAAGGGATTTAAAGCAAAACTTTGGATTAAAAAGCCATTTATGAACTTCAACTACCTGAATTTAATGCACGAGCACTTTCCACCTTTGCATCTGGACTTTTCACCTAGCTCCCTTCACTCCAAGAAACCAAGAGTTTAGCCTCTCATCCTTTGAGAAAACATCCTCAGAGGTTGTTTGGCTTCCAAGAAAGAGAAAATAGTAATGAGAAAATAGAAAATAAGAGTGTTCTGTATATTGCTAAGTGTTGAGCTTAACACTCGGGTTACATGTCTTCAAGAGGTGATTTCCACCCCTTATATAGTTTTTACAAAAGCAAAGCTTTTCATTGGCTTGCTACAAGGAGAAAAAAGGAAATTACATCAAAAGAAACTTAAGAAAATATCTAAAGTGGAGTCGGCAAAAACAGAGGAGATTTCGCACCACGCATGGGGTGTGCGAAATTTTCGCACACCTGAAGGAGGTGTGCGAAATTCGCACACCTGAAGGAGGTGTGCGAAATTTTCGCACACCTGGAGCAGTTTTCTTCCGAAGGCCATAACTTCCTCGTTTCAGCTCCAAATCGTGCACGGTTTGAAGCGTTGGATTCTTGACTTCTTTAGCTTTGAAACGGTATATAGCATGTAGAAAATGGACTTCGGGAAGTACTCAAAAAGTGCCAAAGAACACTGCAGCTGCTGTCCTCAGATTTCCTCATTGCTTCTCTTTGCTTTTCTTTGCTTTTCTTCTTTGGTTGGCTTGTCTTAATGATCCAAAAAGATGTAAAAACACTAAAACTAGCCACAAATATGATTAGAAGCCATTGCTAGGTCCTTAACATGCCAATTGAAATAAAGGTGAAGAATTACTACACAAAAGTGCTTAAAACATAATGACTTAAAGGTGTAAAATGGCACTTTTGGGTAGTAATCAGATGTACACCTTGAATGAAGATGTGGATATGAAGGCAAAGTTTGTAGCTATGACAAGAAGATTGGAGGAGCTAGAACTGAAAAAGATACATGAAGTGCAAGTTGTTGCTGAAACACCAGTGCAAGTCAAGCCTTGTACTATTTGTCAATCTTATGAACACTTGGTGGAGGAGTGCCCTATAATTCTAGCTGCTAGGGAAATGTTTGGAGATCAAGCAAATGTCATTAGACAATTCAAGCCCAACAACAATGCTTCGTATGGAAATACTTACAACTCAAATTGGAGGAACCATCCAAATTTCTCCTAGAAGCCAAGAGCACCTCAGTATACACAGCCAGCTGATTTGTGTCCCAATTGGTGTATCATGAGTTTGGTCCTCTGATTCATTCCCAATTGGTGTTTCAGCTTATTCATGTCCTCTCAATGGTCCCTGACAGTGGTGCCATTTTATTCGTGTCCAGCTGGTGTTCCTTGATTGTAGTCCTTATAAGGGAGTAATCAACAAAATTTATAACCTATATCACCATGCATTAGGATAGCCTTAGCTAATATAGCATAGTGGCTCTAGGATCGTTCACTGGGAAGGGTTTTCAACTTACAACTGATACCAATTCAAAGTTGAATTGGTGCTGTTTCATTTTAAGGTTAGCTTAAGAAGAAAACATAAACTTTGGTTGAACAAGGATTTGTTTTAAGCTAACTAAAAAGAAAGTAATGGGAATTACTTATGAAGAAAAGTGTTCCTTGGAGTTTTAGGTTCACAGGGAAGGCTTCTTATGCAAAAACAGAGCTTCGGTCACTTGAATCTTTTCCTCGCATTAGAGAATTAACATATAGTCAATTCTCTAATCGGTGTTGTACAGATGTTTCCCTTTAATGGATTTTAGCACTAATTCCCTCTCATTGATGCAACTTACGATGACTCGTGCCTCTCACCTAGCATTTTCCATTCAAGGTGATCGTTAACCTTAGACTTCCCTTCTCAAGCTCGCAAGAGATAACTAATGGATGTGTCGTTAGAGTCCAAAAGCTTACCAAGTGTTGGCAATTCTAGAAAATCCTACCTTCAAGCCACCTCTCAAAAGCTCGCAAGAGATAAACTAGTGCATCTCCATGGACGGAGATCACTTGCCTTACCAAGTGTTGGCTCAGGTTAATTGAAGGTGTTTTAAGTTAACTAAAAACATAGAAATCATTAATGGGTCACACTTTCTCTTCATTAACGGCTGAAACAACAAAACTACCAATTCTTGCATTTGGGGCCTTACTCGGCAACCTTAGCTCCAAGGAACTAAAAGCCTAGCCACTCATTCTCCGAGGAAACATCCTCAGTGCTTGTTTGGCTAGTAAGAAAAATTAAATAAAATATACAATCAAAACGAGAAGGTAAGGCAGAGCAAAGGCTTTGTATTTTACTTCCTTTCAAAACTATATAAAGGATGTCTCTGAGAACAAGCTCCCTGACCTCTCACTGTAATGGAAATTGCAAACATTATATAAGAGGCTATTTACCCTTTGTTCTTGCTTAAAAACTAAGGAATCCTATGATAGGTGGATAATAAGGAGAGAATGGGGATTTAAACATCAAATATCTAAAGCAAAAAATCTAAAAATGTCGGTCGCAAATATCGGGAAGCACTCAGGAGAATTTCGCAGCCGTGCAAGATGGCTACGAAATTTCACAAGCTGAAGGACACCATTTCGCAGCCAAAGGATGATTTCGCAGCCATCCTCTTGTGATTTCGCAGCCTGCGAAATTGGCCTTCAACTTGGTGTGATCGGCTTCCAAAGGCTCTAACTCCTTCATTTCAACTCTAAATCTTGTACCGTTTGAAGCGTTGAATTGATGACTTCCCGAGCTTCGAAACGACATATAGTATGCATAAATTAAGCTCCAATAAGTGCTCCAAAAGTGGCTGATAGTTTCTATCCTTTTGAATGCTTAATGGTATATTTCTCTCTTTGCTTCCCCTCCTTGCATTCCGGATTTGCTTATGGAAAAGGACTATAAAGCTTCAAAGCTTTGGTTCTTCATGTTTCTGAGCTTTCCATTTTCTTTGCCATGGATTCCAAAGAACTCTCCTCAATCTCGGATTGCTTTGGTGATCAAATTACTAACAAAAACACCAAAACTTACACAATTTGATTAGAAATGATTGCAAAGGTCCTTAATATGTTAATTGAGTTAAAAGGTAATCACTACTACTCAAAAGTGTTTAAAAGAGTTAATTAAAAGTTATCAAATAGCACTTTTTGAGTAGTAATCATCCTCAAACGGGAGTAATAAACACAATTTATAACCTATATCACCATGCACTAGGATAGTTTTAGCTAATATAACATAGTGGCTCTAGGATCGTTCATTGGGAAGGGTTTTCAACTTACAACTGATACCAATTCAAAGTTGAATTGGTGCTATTTCATTTCATGGTTAGCTTAAGAAGAAAACATAAACTTTGGTTGAACAAGGATTTGTTTTAAGCTAACTAAAAAGAAAGTAATGGGAATTACTTATGAAGAAAAGTGTTCCTTGGAGTTTTAGGTTCACAGGGGAGGCTTCTTATGCAAAAACAGAGCTCCGGTCACTTGAATCTTTTCCTCGCATTAGAGAATTAACATATAGTCAATTCTCTAACCGGTGTTATACAGATGTTTCCCTTTAATGGATTTTAGCACTAATTCCCTCTCACTGATGCAACTTACGATGGCTCGTGCTTCTCACCTAGCATTTTCCATTCAAGGTGATCGTTTACCTTGGACTTTCCTTCTCAAGCTAGCAAGAGATAACTAATGGATGTCTCCTTAGAGTCCAAAAGCTTACCAAGTGTTGGCAATTCTAGAAAATCATACCTTCAAGTCACCTCCCAAAGGCTCGCAAGAGATAAACTAGTGCATCTCCATGGACGGAGATCACTTGCCTTACCAAGTGTTGGCCCAGGTGAATTGAAGGCATTTTAAGTTAACTAAAAACATAGAAATCATTAATGGGTCACACTTTCTCTTCATTAACAGCTGAAACAACAAAACTACCAATTCTTGCATTCGGGGCCTTACCCGGCTACCTTAGCTCCAAGGAACTAAAAGCCTAGCCACTCATTCTCTGAGGAAACATCCTCAGAGCTGGTTTGGCTAGTAACAAAATATAAATACAATCAAAACGAGTAGGTAAGGCAGAGCAAAGCTCTGTATTTTACTTCCTTTCAAAACTATATAAAGGATGTCTCTAAGAACAAGCTCCCCGACCTCTCACTGTAATGGAAATTGCAAACATTATATAAGAGGCTATTTACCCTTTGTTCTTGCTTAAAAACTAAGGAATCCTATGATAGGTGGATTACAAGGAGAGAATGGGGATTTAAACATCAAATATCTAAAGCAAAAAATCTAAAAATGTCGGTCGCAAATATCGGGAAGCACTCAGGAGAATTTCCCAGGCGTGCAAGATGGCTACGAAATGTTGCGACCTGAAGGACACCATTTCGCAGCCAAAGGCTGATTTTGCAGCCATCCTCTTGTGATTTCGCAGCCCACGAAATTGGCCTTCAGCTTGATGTGATCGGCTTCCAATGGCTCTAACTCCTTCATTTCAACTCCTAATCGTGCAACCTTTGAAATATTGGATTGCTGACTTCCTGAGCTTCGAAACAATATAGTATGCATAAATTGAGCTCCAGGAAGTACTCCAAAAGTGGCTGACAGTTGTTGTCCTCTTGAATGCTTCATGTTAGATTTCTCTCTTTGCTTTCCCTCATCATTCATGATTTGCTTATGGCAAAGGATTCTAAAGCTTCAAAGCTTTGGTTCTTCATGTTACTGAGCTTCCCATTGCTTTATCATGGATTCCAAAGAACTCTCCTCAATCTTGGATTACTTTGGTGATCAAATTACTACCAAAAACACCAAAACTTACACAATTTGATTAGAAATGATTGCAAAGGTCCTTAATATGTTAATTGAGTTAAAAGGTAATAACTACTACTCAAAAGTGTTTAAAAGAGTTAATTACAAGCTATCAAATAGCACTTTTTGAGTAGTAATCACCAGCTCAACCATCTCAACAAGCTTCAAATCTTGAACAAGCAATAGTGCATCTAAGCAAGGTTGTGGGAGATTTTGTTGGAGATAAAAAATCCATCAATGCTCAACTCAGTCAAAGAATTGACAGTGTAGAGAATACATTGAATAAAAGGTTGGATGAGATGCAAAATGACTTATCTCAGAAGATAGATAATCTCCAATACTCAATCTCAAGGCTCACTAACCTGAACACAGTGCAAGAGAAGGGTAGATTTCCTTCTCAACCTCACCAAAACCCCAAGGGTATCCATGAAGTGGAAACTCATCAGGGAGAATCTTCTTAGGTGAGAGAGGTCAAAGCCTTGATCACTCTAAGGAGTGGTAAAAAGGTTGAGCTACCAACACCCAAGCCACATGTAGAAGAAGAAGAAAAAGAAGAAGAGACATAGAAGAGGGAGGAAATCAATGGAAAGAAGAAAGATACCAGTGAAGGGAAAGAGAACCTGATTACTACTCAAAAAGTGCTATTTTATAGCTTGTAATTAACTCTTTTAAACACTTTTGAGTAGTAGTTATTACCTTTTAACTCAATTAACATATTAAGGACCTTTGCAATCATTTCTAATCAAAGTGTGAGAGTTTTGGTGTTTTTGTTAGCAATTTGATCACCAAAGCAATCCAAGATTGAGGAGAGTTCTTTGGAATCCATGGCAAAGCAATGGAAAGCTCAGAAACATGAAGAACCGAAGCTTTGAAGTCCTTTGCCATAAGCAAATCCGGAATGCAAGGAGGGGAAGCAAAGAGAAATCTAACATGAAGCATTCTTGATGACAGTCATGTAAGCCACTTTTGGAGCACTTCCTGGAGTTCAATTTATACATGCTATATGTCGTTTCGAAGCTCAGGAAGTCAAAAATCCAATGCTTCAAATGGTGCACAATTCGGAGTTGAAATGAAGAAGTTACAGCCATTGGAAGCCGATCACTCCAAGCTGAAGGCAGATTTTGCACAGCTGTGAAATCAGCCTTGGGCTGCGAAAATGGTGTCCTTTTGCTGTGAAATTTCGCAACCATTTTGCATAGTTGCAATGGAATTTCTCCTGAAGTTTCCCGATATTTGCGACCGACATTTTGAGATTTTTTGCTTTAGATATTTGACGTCTAAATCCTCAAACTCTCTTTGTAACCCACCTATCATAGGATTCCTTAGTCTTTAAGTAAAAACAAAGGGTGAATAACCTCTTATATATAGTTTTGTAATTTTCATTGAACATATAATCATGTAATCCGACGAGAGGAAGAAATATATTTTACAGAGCACTTGCTCTGTTTTTCCTTCATATTTTTGTTTTCTCGTTCTTTTTCTTTCTAGCCAATCAAACTCTGAGGATTTTTCCTCAGAGGATGAGCGGTTAGGCTCTTCATCTCTTGGAGTGAAGAAAGCCGGGTAAGTTTCCTCATTCATAAATTGGAATTTTTGTTGTTTTAGTTTTTAATGAAGAGAAAGTGTAACCCGTTAATGGTTTTTATCTTTTTAGTTAACTTAAAACGCCTGCAATTCACCTGGGCCAACACTTGATAAGGCAAGTGGTCTCCGTCCATTGAGATGCACTAGTTTATCTCTTGCGAGCCTTTGGGAGGTGGTTTGAAGGTAGGATTTTCTAGAATAGCCAACACTTGGTAAGCTTTTGGACTCTAAGGAGACATCCATTAGTTATCTCTTACGAGCTTTTGACGGGTAATCCAAGGTTAAAGATCACCTTGAATGGTAAATGCTAGGTGAGAGGCATGAGCCATTGCAAGATGCATTAGTGAGAGGGATTTAGTGTTTGAACCAATTAAGGGGAAGCATCTGTACCACACCGGTTAGAGAATTAACTATATGTTAATTCTCTAATACGAGGAAAAGAAACAAGTGACAGGAACTCCATTTTTGTACAAGGAATCTGAGCCTAGTGATTTGAAACTCCAAGAAACACTTTTCTTTGTAATTAAAATCAGTTACTATTTTTTTGTTAGCTTAAAATCAACCTTTTTTCAAACCAAAGATTATGTTTTCTTTTAGAGCTAACCTTGAAATGGAAAAACGTCAATTCATCTTTGAATTAATATCAATTGTGAAGTGAAAACCCATCCCAGTAAACGACCCTAGAGCCACTATGCTATGCTAGCTAAGGCTATCCTAGTTCATGGTGTAATAGGTTATAAATTTTGTTGATTACTCCCTTCTGAGGACCATAATCAAGGGACACCAGCTAGACACGTATCAAATGGCACCACTGTCAGGGACCATTAAGAGGACATGAATCAGCTGAGACACCAATTGGGAACGAATCAGGACCATGATTCAACAGTGAATGCAAATCCAGAGAAAGTACTTATTAAGGGAGATGTGATGAAGAAACACACACCTCCACCTTTTCCTCAAGCTTTTTATGGGAAAAAGGGAATAAAAAATGCATAAGAAATTCTTGAAGTATTAAGACAAGTGAAAGTCAATATCCCACTGCTAGACATGATTAAACAAGTTCCAACTTATGCAAAATTCCTAAAGGACTTGTGTACTATCAAAAGAGGGTTGAATGTGAATAAAAAAGCCTTCTTGACTGAGCAAGGAAGTGCTATCATACAATGCAAGTCTCCTTTGAAGTATAAAGATCCGGGTTGTCCTATCATCTCAGTCATGATTGGACGAACTGTAGTGGAGAAAGCTTTGTTAGACTTGGGAGCAAGTGTGAATTTGCTACCATACTTTGTCTACAAGCAATTGGGACTTGGTGAATTGAATCCAACATCAATCACTCTATCTCTAGTAGATAGATCAGTGAAAATTCCAAGAGGGATAATTGAAGATGTCTTAGTTCAAGTTGATAATTTCTACTATCCAGTAGACTTTGTTGTTCTTGATACGGACCCAATTGTCAAGGAAATGAATTATGTTCCTATCATCCTTGGAAGGCCATTCCTTGCTACATCAAATGCACTAATAAATTCTAGGAATGGACTTATGCAACTCACGTTTGGCAACATGACATTGGAGCTCAATATCTTCTATATGTCCAAAAAGCTAATCACTCTAGAAGAAGAAGAAGGTCCAGAAGAGGTGTGCATTATTGACACTCTAGTGGAGGAGTATTGTAATAAGAAAATGCAAGACAAGTGGAATGAAAGTCTTGGGGATCTTGAAGAAATGTTGCCTGAACCCTCTGATGTGCTTGCTACTTTACACGGTTGGAGGAGGAGAGAAGAGATTCTACCTTTGTTCAATAAAGAGGAGGCACAAGAAGCTGCTAAAAAAGAAACCCCAAAGCTCAATCTAAAGCCTCTTCCCACAGAGTTGAAATATACATACCTAGAGGAGAATAAACAATGCCCTGTTGTTATATCTTCATCTCTTACTACTCCTCAGGAGATGTGTCTACTTAAAGTTCTTAAGAGGTGTAAGAAAGCAATAGGATGGCAAATATCTGACTTGAAAGGTATCAGTCCTTTGGTCTGTACACATCATATATACATGGAAGAAAAAGCTAAACCAATTCGCCAACCTCAAAGAAGATTGAATCCTCATTTGCAAGAGGTGGTACGAGCTGAGGTCCTAAAGCTACTTCAAGCAGGTATTATCTACCCCATATCCGATAGTCCTTGGGTGAGTCCTATTCAAGTGGTACCAAAGAAGTCAGGAATCACGGTGGTCCAAAATGAAAATGGAGAAGAAGTTGCTACATGCCTCACTTCAGGGTGGAGGGTGTGTATTGATTATAGAAAACTAAATGCTGTGACAAGGAAGGGTCATTTTCCATTGCCATTTATTGATCAAGTGTTGGAGAGAGTCTCAGGCCATCCTTTCTATTGTTTCTTGGACGACTACTCTGGGTTTTTTCAAACAGAAATTGATGTTGAAGATCAGGAGAAGACCACTTTCACATGTCCATTTGGAACATATGCCTATAGAAGAATGCCTTTTGGTTTATGTAATGCACCTGCAACATTCCAAAAATGTATGTTAAGTATCTTCAGTGATATGGTGGAGCAAATTATGGAGGTTTTCATGGATGACATCACCTCATATGAAGGTACATTTGAAGAATGCTTAGTCAACTTGGAAACAGTTCTAAACAGATGCATTGAAAAGGACTTGGTGCTCAACTGGGAGAAATGCCATTTTATGGTACAACAAGGAATTGTCTTTGGCCATATCATCTCCGAGAAAGGCATTGAAGTTGATAAAGTAAAGGTGGAACTTATTGTCAAATTGTCATCCCCAACAAATGTAAAAGGAGTAAGGCAATTCATTGGCCATGCAGGATTCTACAGGAGGTTTATAAAAGATTTCTCTAAGCTTCCAAAGCCTTTTTGTGAATTTTTGGCTAAGGATGCTAAATTTGTATGAGATGAAAGATGTCAAAGGAGTTTTGATCAATTGAAGCAATTCTTGACAACTGCTCCAATAGTGAGGGCTCCTAACTGGTAACTACCCTTTGAAGTGATGTGTGATGTCAGTGACTTTGCTATAGGAGCTGTGCTTGGCCAAAGAGAAGATGGAAAGCCCTATGTGATCTACTATGCAAGCAAGACATTGAACGAAGCTCAAAGGAACTACATAACCACATAGAAAGAATTGTTAGTTGTAGTGTTTGCCTTAGACAAGTTTCGTGCTTATCTAGTAGGGTCTTTCATCATTGTTTTCACTGACCATTCAGCCTTGAAGTATTTATTGACAAAGCAAGATGCAAAAGCAAGGTTGATTAGATGGATTCTCTTACTACAAGAGTTCGATCTCCAAATCAGAGATAAGAAAGGAGTGGAGAATGTAGTAGCCGACCACCTTTCAAGGTTGGCTATAGCACACAATTCCCATGTCTTACCTATTAATGATGACTTTCCTGAGGAATCACTTATGTTGCTAGAAAGAACTCCTTGGTATGCTCATATTGCTAACTATCTAGTTACTGGTGAAGTTCCAAGTGCGTGGAAAGCACAAGACATGAAGCACTTCTTTGCAAAGATCTATGCTTATTATTGGGAAGAACCTTTCCTTTTCAAGTATTGTGCAGATCAAATAATAAGGAAGTGTGTCCCTGAAGAAGAGCAACAAGGAATCCTTAGTCATTGCCATGAGAGTGCATGTGGAGGCCACTTTGCCTCCCAGAAAACAGCCATGAAGGTGTTGCAATTAGGGTTTAGTTGGCCATCACTCTTCAAAGATGCCCACACCATGTGTAGGAGCTATGATAGATGCCAAAGGCTCGAGAAGCTAACATGAAGAAATCAAATGCCCATGAACCCCATTCTAATAGTTGATCTCTTTGACGTTTGGGGCATTAACTTCATGGGACCTTTTCCAATGTTTTTTGGTAACTCTTATATTTTGGTGGGGGTAGACTATGTTTCTAAATGGGTTGAGGCAATCCCTTGTAAACACAATGATCACAAGGTGGTTCTCAAGTTTCTCAAAGAGAACATCTTCTTAAGATTTGGGGTGCCCAAGGCCATAATCAGTGATGGAGGTACTCATTTTTGCAACAAACCTTTTGAAACCCTATTAGCCAAGTACGGGGTGAAGCATAAGGTAGCTACACCTTATCACCCTCAGACTTCCAGGCAAGTTGAGCTAGCAAACAGGGAAATCAAGAATATATTGATGAAGGTGGTGAACTTGAGTAGAAAAGATTGGTCTATTAAGCTCCATGATTCACTATGGGCATATAGAACAGCTTACAAGACTGTTCTTGGCATGTCTCCTTATTGCCTAGTCTATGGCAAAGCATGCCATCTCCCTGTGGAAGTTGAATATAAGGCTTGGTGGGCAATCAAAAAGGTAAACATGGACTTGATCATAGCCGGGGCGAAGAGATGCTTAGACCTTAATGAGATGGAGGAATTAAGAAATGATACCTACATCAATTCCAAAGTTGCAAAACAGAGGATGAAGAGGTGGCATGATCAGTTAATCTCCAACAAAGAATTCTGGAAAGGACAAAGAGTCTTACTCTATGACTCAAGGCTTCATATCTTTCATGGGAAGCTGAAGTCAAGGTGGATAGGCCCTTTCATTATTCACCAAGTGCATCTTAATGGAGTGGTGGAATTATTGAATTCCAACATCACAGACACCTTTAAAGTCAATGGCCATCGTCTCAAACCATTCATTGAGCCATCCAATCAAGATAAGGAGGAAGTCAACCTTCATGAGCCAGAGAAATCCTAATAAAAAAGGGGTTAGATGGACTTGGTCTTGCCAAAGTCCATATTTTTGTTTAAATTTTGCTAATTTAAGAGCTTTATTAATTGTTTTGATTTTAATCTTAGTCTTAATTTATGTTATTTTGATGTAACTTAGACTTTTGGAATGATCTAATTTAGGAGGAATTGTAAAAGAGGTGAAGGAAGGTCTTAGGGAGCCAAAAGGAACCAAAAGCAAGGAATTCTATAGGCTTGCGAAATTTCGCAGCCAAAATAGCCCCCTGTGAAAAAGGCCTTCATCTGCAAAATTATTTTGAAGCCAAAAAGGACCCGCTGCTAAATCAAGAGCTTGCTGCAAAATAGGCTCACCTCTACGAAACCATTTCGTAGCCCTATACCCCCCCCCCCCTTTGTGAAAATTTTCGTAGCTAGGAAACATCCCCTTGGCACATGAGTGCCATTTCACAGCCCAAGCCTTCATTTCATAGCTGCGAAACCATCCAAGGCCCTAAAAGCTCCATTTCGCAGCCCCAACCTCTCATTTTGTAGCTGCGAAATCTGCTACGAAAGTGGCCCTTGGTTGTAAAAATGGCCTTTGGCTGCAAAATGACCCCTCGTCTGCGAAAAATCCCAACCGTCACTTAGCTTCTAATTTAAATTTTTGAATTCCTATTTTTCACTTTACACCGGTCATTTGCCTTGCGAAAACCTCCATTTGGTGTGAAATAGGAGCCAAGCCAGAGCACCATTTCCAAAGGACCTTCGTCTGAAGAGAAATCCCACACGCATCTCCAGCCACTCTCTGTTAAGCTTCTCTGAGTCAGCCATGGCCAAAACCCGAGGAGCCAAGACCCCATCTCCCTCAAGTTGCCATAGAGCACCGAGAGTGGTCTGATTCGTTCCCAATTGGTGCCTCAGCTAATTCATGTCCAGCTGGTGCTCTTTGATTGAGAGAGTAATCAACAAAATTTATAACCTATATCACCATGCATTAGGATAGCTTTAGCTAATATAGCATAGTGGCTCTAGGATCGTTCTCTGGGAAGGGTTTTCAACTCACAACCGATACCAATTCAAAGTTAAATTGGTGCTTTTTCATTTCAAGGTTAGCTTAAGAAATAAAACATAAACTTTGGTGAAACGAAGTTTTGTTTCAAGCTAACTAAAAAAAAAGTAATGGAAATTACTTATGAAGAAAAACATTCCTTGAAGGTTTGGGTTCATAGGGGAGGTTCCTTATGCAAAAACAGAGCTTCGATCATTTGGTTCATTTCCTCGCATTAGAGAATTAACATATAGTCAATTCTCTAACCGGTGTTGTACAGATGTATCCTTTAAATGGATTTCAGATCTAATTCTCTCTCACTGATGCAACTTGCAATGGCTCGTGCCTCTCACCTAGCATTTTCCATTCAAGGTGATCTTTAACTTTGGACTTCCCTTCTCAAGCTCGCAAGAGATAACTAATGGATGTCTCCTTGGAGTCCAAAAGCTTACCAAGTGTTGGCAATTCTAGAAAATCCTACCTTCAAGTCACTTCCCAAAAGCCCGCAAGAGTTAAACTAGTGCATCTCCATGGACGGAGATCACTTGCCATACCAAGTGTTGGCTCAAGTGAATTGAAGGTGTTTTAAGTTAACTAGAAACATAGAAATCATTAAAGGATCACACTTTCTCTTCATTAATGGTTGAAACCACAAAGCTATAAATTCTTGCACTTGGAACCTTTCCCGGCAACCTTAGCTCCAAGGAACTAAAAGTCTAGCCACTCATTCTCTGAGGAAACTTCCTCAAAGCTTGTTTGGCTAGTAAGAAAAAAGAATGAGAAAACAAAAATATATATGAAAAACAAAGCAAGTGCTCTGTAAAATATATTTCTTACAAAATTGTACAAAGGATGCGTCTGAGAACAAGCTCCCGACTCTCCTCTTCTTCCAGAAAATTACAAACTATCTCTATCAGGTTAGTCACTCTTTGTTCTTACTTAAAGACTAAGGAATCCTATGATAGGTGGGTTACAAGAAGAGTTTGGGGATTTAGACATCAAATATCTAAAGCAAAATATCTCAAAAAGTCGGTCGGAAATATCGGGAAGCTTCAGGAGAAATTCCGCTGCACTGTGCAAAATGGAGACTTGGTCGTCAGTATTATCAGAGTTTGCCTTTTGATTGATGGCGGAAATGGATCCGGCGAATTGCGAGTGTCTGACGAGCCAAGCTGTATGGGGAATTTGAATTGTCGGCCGCGGATGCTCTCCGGGTAAGCGCTATCAGAGGATCTGGACATGTCTGACCGGGGAAGTTGAAACGCCCTCCTCTCCCATTCGGCGTCAGGCACCGGATGTGAAATATCCGATTAGAGGATCCGGACATGTATGACTGGACAGAATTCCGGATGTGAGATATCCGGAGAAGGTGGAATGTCGGCTGGACAGAATTCTTCCCCGGGTGGAATGAGCTATGCCACACGTCACAAGGGGGACTGTCTGCGTGTGCAAGGTGTAGGGACCCCTCCCCCTGATGACATGGAGTGCGCATCGCTATCCAAATCAACTCCATCCGGATTCCCCAAGAGAGAAGCACACGGCACTCGTGAACATCACACCCCGGACGATAGCATACCTTATCCGGATATGTTGTCTGGATCATTGACTAAAGTGAGCAAGCCTTGCTACTTCATTTCGAAAGCCTACCACAACCCATGTTCTGCCGCTTTCCGATGGTGTGTCCGGATGCCCTGTCTGGACATCTTTTGCCATGGATTCCAAAGAACTCTCCTCAATCTCTGATTGCTTTGGTGATCAAAAAGCTATCAAAACACCAAAACTTAACACAGTTTGATTAGAATTGATTGCAAGGGTCCTTAATATGTTAATCGGGTTAAAAGGTGATAACTACTACTCAAGAGTGTTTAAAAGAGTTAATTACAAGCTATCAAATAGCACTTTTTGAGTAGTAATCATGATCCTTGTGCAAGACTCCATGACTGAGCCTTCATAGCCACTTGTCGTCCCACCTGCAGTAGAGGGCGCGCCTCTGAGTTCTCCTTCGAGGCGATATGAGATGAGGAGACCACTCACCACACCTGAGGCAAGCTCCTCTCGTGCCAAGAAGTTAGTAAGCCACCCTCCTAAGAAGAAAGCACGTATATCAGCTCCAATTGAGCCATCAAAGCCTTTATCTGAGCCTCAACCACTTGCCATAGAGTCTCAGATTCCCTCTAGGATGACCCCTGAGGTGATTATCAGGCAGGCCATGGTCACTCAACCACCCATAGAGGGTAACTTGGATTATCGGGCTAGGTCATTCCACTCCGAGCTTTGCTTTGATAGAGAGACCTTCAGGCTTCAACCAGAGCTCAAAGATTCATTCCATCTACTGCAGAGATACCATTTGGAGCACCTGATGACTCCCATGGATTTATTCTATCCCCGTGTAGCATTAGACTTTTATCAGTCTATGACTACACATCGCGTCCGGGATCCTACTGTCATCCACTTCACCATTGACGGACGCCATGGTATCCTGGGAGCCAAACATATAGCAGAGGCCCTGCATATTCCCTATGATCTAGCACGTCCTGAGGATTATCAAGTGTGGGCTCATCCTTCTCAGAGTGATATGGTTCATATACTATCCAAAGGGACATTCACACGCCCATATTTGTTGACGAAAGAGCTCCCTCCCAGCATGTTTTTTATAGATGTACTTCTGCACCACGACATCTATCCACTTCAGCATATGGTGCAGAGAAGAGGAGCTTTGCAAGAGGAGCTTTGTCAGAGGCATTGTTCCGGATATCAGAGGGATTCTTCTTTGGCCCTCATCACCTCATCATGGTCGCTCTTCTTTACTTTGAAGAGAAGGTCCATAGGAAGAAGCTACTGAGAGCTGATGCCATTCCACTTCTATTCCCGAGATTGCTCTGTCAGATTTTGGAGCACTTGGGATATCCATTTGAGCCTCAGCTTGAGCGCAGATGCATTTGTCGAGAGATATTCACTCTCGAAAAATGGACGAGTATGACAGCTTATAATGCAGAGCCAGGAGCCCCAGCTGGACCTGAGCATCCAGAGGAGCCACAGCCGACTGAGATACCTACTGACATGAGAACACCTACCTCTATAGTGCCCTCTACGGGACCTATACCTGAGGTTGCACCTTCTACTCCTCCTGCCACACAAGGGACTCCACCAGTTGTACCAGCTGCATCCGAGCCTCCTCCTCCATCTGAGTCTAGGATCGCCATATCCATTTCAGAGTTTAGAGGCCTATGCCACACTTTGCAAACATTGACCACTACTCAGAGCATCCTGACCCAGCAGATGGCAGCCATGCGTGCCCATCAGGATCAGCTTATCGCCACCCAGACCCAGCATACTGCCATCCTCAGGCACATACAACAACATCTAGGTATTCTATCGCCCCCTGAGCACGCTATTCCTATCCCATCAGAGCCTACAAATCCATCACAAGGCCTTCCTTTAGCAGAGTAGACTATGCCCCTTGAGGAGATGACTACAGGAGAGATAGAGGCATCCATTCTGAGCATTTCAACCTCTACAACCAAGCCATCATCTCCACATGATCCTCCCACCACCATCTAATCATTTACCTAGTTTATTTTCTGTATTTATTTACTGTAGTAGACTTCATAATCCCATGTTTTTTATTTTTTATATATTGGGATTCGATGTATTACTTGTTTTGCTCCATTGTGTACTTTCTTAAAGTAATACATATCTATCATTTTTTTAGTATTCTTGGCATAATTTTATTTTAATTCCTCCACTCATATCTTTTGTTGTTTTTGAAACATGTGGTTTCTCCTATTCTACTCAAACTTCATATCACTCAGGAGGTACCACTTCCTCCCTGTATTTTCAATTGCTCTTGCCACATTGAGGACAATGTTCAGCTTGGTTGGGGGGAAGAGAGTTGAGGAAGGAAGTTTTGTTATTAATGCTAAGTTATTTTGGTAATTTAGTTGCTTTTTGCTTAATTTTAAATTTTTTAAAAGTTTTTATTCTACTCTCCATGGTTATTAAGGAAAATTTCTCAAAATGAAAAGGGAGAAATTGAATTTTTGTCTTTTTACTTGACTTAGAATTTGTATTATGCTTATTAAAGTTGATGAATTGTTGAAACTTCTATTGAAATCAACCTTATGTCATCCACTTTAAGCTATTCACACATTGTGCACAATAGATTCCGATTATAAGATGAAAAACTATTTCCCTTTTTACTTAGGAAAATTTTAGACTTGGTACCTTTGACCTCATTTAATAGTGCTGGGGCACCTTATAAAAGGCCAATGAGCCATTGAAAAAAAAAAAAAGAAAGAAAAATGTTGCTTGCCTTGAAACCCGAGCAAGGTCTGAGGGGTATATGGTGAAAATCTTTAAAACCTAGGGCCCTAAGCCTTAATTGGTTGGGAGTCACCGACCTCAATGCTCGTTACAAGGGTGAATAGGTGGAGTTTAACATATTGTAGGTGCTTGGGTATTAAAATGCATTCTCAAAAGTCCGAGGAAAAATCCGAGGAGTTAGTGGTTGAAAGATCCTTAAAGCTTGATGCCCTAAACCTTAATTGGTTGGGAGTCATCGATGGACCCTCGTTGCATGGAAAATTTAGAAAATAATACCTTTAAGCCTTGTACTCCTATAATGAAAAAAAACTGTGAAACAAAAGGGTGCATTCTTAGCCTATTAAATTTTGTCAGTTTGCTAAGTGTTGAAAAAGAACTAGGTTGCGGGGAGAGATTAGTTCTGCATACTATATTTAGAAACTATCAAGTAACACTTAGATTGTTGTGGAAGGATTGACCCTTTGGAAGTGGAAACTATTTTAAAGCTTCAATTTGCATAATGCCTTCTCTTTATGAATTGTGATTAGGCAAGGTATTTGAAAACTCTTGTTGAAATTTAAGTTTTATATCTTTAATGTCCCATGTGAGAGTAAGATCATCATGCCACTTAAAATTTTTTGAAGTAATCAACATGATTTTGTAAATTATATTACTGTTTATTTTACTTTTTCTCTCCTTCATTGATAAGAGACTAGCAATATGTCAATTGGGGGGAGTGATTACTACTCAAAAAGTGTTATTTTATAGCTTGTAATTAACTATTTTAAAAAAATTTGAGTAGTAGTTATTAACTTTTAACTCAATTGGCATGTTAAGGACCTTTGCAATTGTTTCTAATCAAATTGTGTTAAGTTTTGGTGTTTTTGATAGTATTTTGATCACCAAAGCAATCCAAGATTGAGGAGAGTTCTATAGAATCCATGGCAAAGAAATTGGAAGCTCATTTACATGAAGAACCCAAGCTTTGAAGCTGTATAGTCCTTTGCCAAAAGCAAATCATGAATGCAAGGAGGGAAAACAAACAGAGAAATCTAACATGAAGAATTCAAGAGGACAGCAACTGTTGGACACATTTCGAGTACTTCCTAGAGTCCATTTCATGCATACTATATGTCGTCTCGAATCTCAAGAAGTCAGGAATCCAACGCTTCAAACGGTGTGTGAATTGGAGCTGAAGCAAAGAAGTTATAGCCATTGGAAGCCAATTGCACCAAGCTAGAAGCTGTGAAATCAGCCTTTGGCTACGAAATGGAGACTTTCAGCTTGCGAAATTTCTCAGCCCATCTTGCATGCCTGTGAAATCCACCTGAGTGCTTCCAGATATTTGCGACCGACTCTTTTAGATTTTTTCTTCAGATATTTGTTGTTTAAATCCCCATTTTCTCCTTGTAATCCACTAATCATAGGATTCCTTAGTTAATAAGTAAGAACAAAGGGTGAATAACCTCATATATATAGATTGTAATTTTCTTTACAGAGATATCTCGGGAGCTTGTTCTCACAGACCAACCTTTTGTATAGTTTTGAAGGAAGTAATATATAGAGCTTTGCTCTGCCTTACCTACTCACTTTGATTGTATTTTTCTTACTAGCCAAACAAGCTCTGAGGATGTTTCCTCAGAGAATGAGTGGCTAGGCTTTTTTTTCTCTTGGAGTTAAGGAAGCTGGGTAAGGTGCCGAGTGCAAAAATTGGAAGTTTTGTTGTTTCAGCTTTTAATGAAGAAAAAGTGTGACTCGTTAATGGTTTCTATGTTTTTAGTTAACTTAAAACTCCTTTAAATCACCTGGGCCAACACTTGGTAAGGCAAGTGATCTTCGTCCATTGAGATGCACTAGTTTATCTATTGTGAGCCTTTGGGAGGTGATCTGAAGGTAGGATTTTCTAGAACAGCCAACACTTGGTAAGCTTTTGGACTCTAAGGAGACATCCATTAGTTATCTCTTGCGAGCTTGAGAAAGGAAATCCAAGGTTAAGGATCACCTTGAATGGTAAATGCTAGGTGAGAGGCACGAGCCATTGCAGGGTGAATCAATGAGAGGGATTTAGTGTTTGAATCCATAAAAGGGAAGCATCTGTACCACACCAGTTAGAGAAATAACTATATGTTAATTCTCTAATGTGAGGAAAAGATTCAAGTGATTGGAACTCTATTTTTGTATTAGGACCCTCACCCCAGTGATCCTAAAACTCCAAGAAACACTTTTCTTTATTAGTAATTTCAGTTTCTATTGTTTTTATTATCTTAAAACCAATCCTTTTTCAACCAAAGATTATGTTTTCTTTTAAAGCTAACCTTGAAATGAAAAAGCATCAATTCAACTTTGAATTAATATCAGTAGTAAGTTGAAAACCCTTCCCAGTGAATGATCCTAGAGCCACTATGCTATGCTAGCTGAGGCTATCCTAGTACATGGTGATATAGGTTATAAATTTTGTTGATTACTCCCGTCTGAGGACCGAAATCAAGGTACACCACTTGATTGAGCACCAATCAACAGGACATACACCAACTAGGCATGGAATCATTTATTACCAAGCAAGTGAATCTTCAAAGCACTTGTAAAGGCTTCCTTGAGTAATAAAAAGCTTTTATTCCTTAAGAGTTGCCTACTACACCTTCCACAACTTCCAAGTTGCGAGTGTTTTAGCCTAGCGAGCTAAGCGTTGGGAGTAAGGCTGACTTAGCAAGATCAAGCATCTTGACTTGTCTAAGTGTCGCATGAGCTTAGAAAACGACTAAGTCCATGACATTAAGCTCTAGATTCTACCAATAGCTCAGGGGTGTTGAGGACATGTACAACACTAGGTCATGAGCTCAGGGCCCTAGATGCAATGAACAACTCTAAGTAATGGTTGACATGAAAATTTTCGAGTTAGGAGCTCAAAGCTTTAGATCTAATGAATAACTCAGGGTTGTGGATGATATCAGTCATTCTAGGTCATAAGCTTAGGGCTCTAAATGCTATTAACAACTCAGGGTTATCGCTAACATGAGCTACTCTAGGTCATAAGCTTAGGGCTCTAGATATTGTGAACAACTCCAAGTCGCTCCTATTGCTAGGAACAAATTAGGGTTGGAAATGATTTGAAATATTATAGGTCATGAGCTCAAGGCTCTAGATACTATAAACAGCTTAGAGCAGCGGTTAACATGAATGACCCTAGGACGTGAGATTGGGGTACTAGTTGCTAAGAATAGTTGAGGATTGTGGATAACATGGGCTACTCTAGGTCATGAGCTTAGAGCTTTAGATGCTATGAACAACACTAGGTTGTGGTTGACATGAATGACTCTGTGTCATGAGCCTTAAGCTCTAAATGCTATTAATAGCTTAAGGATATGGATGACATGAAATACTCTAGGTTGTGAGGTTAGGGCTCTAGATGCTACGAACAAATCTGGGTTGTGGTTGACATGAATGACTCCTGATCATGAGTTGAGCACTCTTGATGCAAAGAATGGCTTAAGGATGTGGATAACATGGGCTACTCAAGGTTATGAGCTCAAAGCTCTAAATGCTATGAATAGTGCTAGGTTGTGGTTGACAAGAATGACTCTGAGTTGTGAGCTTAGGGCTCTAGATGTTGTGAAGAGCTCAGGGTTGTCGATGACATGAAAGACTATGGGTTGTGAGCTTAGGGCTCTAGATACCATGAACAGCTCAGGACTATGGTTGACATGAATAACTCTTGGTCGTGAGCTCAGAGCTCTAGATGATATGAATAGCTCAAGGCTACAAATAACATGGGCTACTCTGGGTCATGAGATCAAGGCTCTATATGCTATGAATAGCTTTGGGTTGTGGTTGACATGAATGAGTCTATGTCATGAGCTCAAGGCCCTAAATGGTATGAAAAACTCTGGGTTATGGTTAATATGAACGACTCTGGGTCTTCAGGACAAGGCTCTGATTACTACTCAAAAAGTGCTATTTGATAGCTTGTAATTAACTCTTTTAAACACTTTTGAGTAGTAGTTATTGCCTTTTAACCCAATTAACATGTTAAGGACCCTTGCAATCAATTCTAATCAAATTGTGTTAAGTTTGGTGTTTTGATAGCTTTTTGATCACCAAAGCAATATGAGATTGAGGAGAGTTATTTGGAATCCATGGAAAAGCAATGAAAAGCTCAGAAGCATGAAGAACCAAAGCTTTGAAGTCCTTTGCCATAAGCAAATCCGGAATGCAAGGAGGGGAAGCAAAGAGAAATCTGCCATGAAGCATTCTTGATGACAGTCATGTCAGCCACTTTTGGAGCACTTCCTGAAGTGAAATTTATGCATGTTATATGTCATTTTAAAGCTTAGGAATTCAACAATCTAATGCTTCAAACGGTGCATAATTCGGAGTTGAAATGAAGGAGTTACAGCCATTGGCAGCCGATCACTCCAAGCTAAAGGAAGAATTTTGCATAGCGTTGCGAAATCAACCTTTGTTGCGAAATGATTTCGCAGCCTTTTTGCACAATGCTGTGGAATTCCCCCTGAAGTTTCACAACACGATGGAAGCCAAACATCAAGCTGAAAGACCACTTCGTAGCGGTGCGAAATCAGCCGTTTGCTGCGAAGTAATTTCGCAGACCACGTTTTCACCTACGAAATGGTCCTTAGTGCTTCCGATATTTGCGACCGACACTTTGAGATATTTTTCTTTAGATTTTTGTTGTTTAAATCCCCAAACTCTCCTTGTAAGCCACCAATTATAGGATTCCTTAGCTTTTAAGTTAGGAAAAAGACTAAATATCCATGTAATAGCTATTAATGTAATATTCATATAAATAGAGCCCGAGGAGCCTGTTCTCAGTGTGGAGGATCCTTTGTACAAATTTGCAAGGAAGTAAAATACAGAATACTTGCTCTGCTTTTCATATATATTTTTGTTTTCTCGTTCTTTTTCTTTTTAGCCAACCAAACTCTGAGGATTTTTCCTCAGAGGATGAGAGGCTAGGCTTTTCGTATCTTGGAGTGAAGAAAGCCGGGTAAGTTTCCTCATGCATAAATTGGAAGTTTTGTTGTTTTAGTTTTTAATGAAGAGAAAGTGTGACCCGTTAATGGTTTTTATCTTTTTAGTTAACTTAAAACGCCTTTAAATCACCTGGGCCAACACTTGGTAAGGCAAGTGATCTCCGTCCATGGAGATTCACTAGTTTACCCCTTGCGAGCCTCTGGGAGGTGACTTGAAGGTAGGATTTCTAGAATTGGCAACACTTGGTAAGCTTTTGGGCTCCAAGGAGACATCCATTAGTTATCTCTTGCGAGCTTTTGATGGGTAATCCAAGGTTAAAGATCACCTTGAATGGCAAGTGCTAGGTGAGAGGTATGAGCCATTGCAAGATGCATCAGTGAGAGGGATTAGTGTTTGAACCCATTAATGGGAAGCATCTGTACAACACCGGTTAGAGAATTAACTACATGTTAATTCTCTAATGCGAGGAAAAGAAACAAGTGACCGGAACTTCCTTTTATATGAGGAATCTGAGCCTAGTGATCTGAAACTCCAAGAAACACTTTCTTTGTAAGTAAAATCAGTTACTATTTTTGGTTAGTTTAAAACCGAATCTTTTCATTCAAACATCTTTATGTTTTCTTTTAAAGCTAACCTTGAAATGAAAAGGCACCAATTCAACTTTGAATTAATATCATTTGTGAAGTGAAAACCCATCCCAGTGAACGATCCTAGAGCCACTATGCTTAGTAGCTTTGCTTTGCTACCCTAGTATATGGGTGTAATAGGTTATAAATTTTGTTGATTACTCCCTCAATTAAGGAGCACCAGCTGGACACGAATCAGCTGAGACACCAATTGGGAATGAATCAGGCTCTAGATGTTATGAATAGCTCTGGGCTATGGTTGACATGAACGACTCTAAGTTGTGAGCTTCAGACTTTATATGCTTTGAATAGCTCAAGGTTCTTGATGCTATGAATGGCTCAAGGTTATAAATGACATGAGCTACTCTGGGTCGTGAGCTCACAACTCTTAATGTTATGAACAACTCAGGGTTGTGGATTACATGAGCTCCTCTAAGCCATGAGCTTAAGGCTTATATGCTATAAATAGTTTAGGGCTCTAAATGCAATGAATAGATCAGGGTTGTGGAGGACATGAATGATTCTGCGTCATAAGCTCAACCCTCTAAATGTTATGAACCGCTTACGTCTGTGGATGACATGAACAACACCGGGTTATGAGCTTAGTGATCTAGATACTATAAACAATTCAAGGTTATGGTTGACATGGAATACTCTAGGTCATGAGCTGAAGCCTTTAAATGTTATGAACAAATCAGAGCTCTAGATGACATGAACGAAACTAGGTCACGATATTAGGCATCTAGATACTATGAACAACTTAGGACTATGGTTAACATGAACGACTCGGGGTTGTAAGCTCAGGGATTTAGATGTTATCAACCGCTTAGGTGTGTGGATTTGATGAGCTACTCTAGGGTGTGAACTTTGGGCTCCGGATGCTATGAATAGCTTAGTGCTTTGGATTCTATGAACACCTCAAGGTTATGGATGACATACGCTACTCCAAGTCATCTGCTCGAGCCTCTAGATGTTGTGAATAACCTAGAGTTCTGAATGATATGAATGACTCATGATCCCATAGGCTGAAGGCTCTAGATGTTATGAACAACTAAGAGTTACAGGTGATAAGAATGATTTGGGATCCCATGAGCTCGGGCTTTTAGATGCTATGATTCCCTCAGGAGGTAGATGATATTGACGATTTTGCGTCATGAGCTTAAGTCTCTATATGCTATGAACAACTCAGGTTTGTGAATGACATGAACGACTCAGGAAAGTGAGCATAGGCCCCTAGATACATTGAACACTTCAGGGTTGTGATTGACATGGAAGACTCCGGGTCGTGAGCTTAGGGCTCTAGAAGCTATGAACAGCTTAGAGTTGTACATGATATGAATGAGTTAGGATCCTATGAGCTCAGTCCTCTAGATGCTATGAACTGTTCTAGGATATAGATAATATGAACAATTCTACATCATGAGCTCAAGCCACTGGTGCTATGAACAACTTAGAGTCATGGATGACATGAACTACTCTAAGTTGTGAACACGGGACTCTAGATAACCGTATAAATGACTTCGAGTCATAAGCTTAGGGCTCTAGGTTCTATGAACTGCTCAAGGGTGTGGATGTGATGAGCTACTCTGGGTTGTGAGCTTACGGCTTTGGATGCTATGAATTGCTCAAAGCTATGAAAAGATTAAGGTTGTGGATGACATGAATGACTCCGGGAAGTGAGCTCAGGGTTCTAAATACAACTCTGGGTTGTGGTTGGCATGAATGACTTTGGGTCATGAGCTTAGGGCTCTGGCTGTTGTGAGAAACTGAAGGCTCTAGATGACATCAACAACATTGGGTCATGAGCTTAGGCCTCTACATACAATGAACATGTCAAGGTTTTGGTTGACATGAAAGACTCCTCATTGTGAGTTTAGAGCTTTATAAGACATGAACAACTCCGATTTGTTGATGATATGAATGACTTAGGATCCTGTGAGCTTAAGTCTCTAAATACAATGAATTGTTCTGGGATGTGGATGATATGAATGATTCTGCATCATGAGCTCAAGCCTCTAGATGTTATGAATAGGTCAGGACTGTGGATGACATGAACAACTTTGGGTTATAAGCTTAGGACTCTAAATGCTATGAATAGCTCAGAGGTGTGGATGAGATGAGCTACTCTAGGACATGAGCTAAAGGCTCTCGATGCTATGAATAGCTCATAGCTCTGGATGGCATGAACAACTCAAGGCTTTACATGACATGAACTACTCTAGGTTAGGACCTCAAAGCTCTGGATGTTATGACCAACCTAGAGTTGTGAATGATATGAAAGACTTGAGACCTCATGAGCTCAGGCCTCTAGTTGTTATGAATGGCTCAGGGATTTGGTTGACATAAATGACTACGGGTCATGAGCACAAGGCTCTAGATGCTCTGAACACTCAGAGTTGTAGATGATAAGAATGACTGAGGATCCCGTAAGCTTAGGCCTTTAGATGTTATGAATCACTCTGGGCGGTGGATGATATTAACAATTCTACGTCATGATCTCAAACCTTTAGATGCTATGAATAGCTAAGGGTTGTGGATGACATGAACGACTCCGGGTCGTGAGCTTAGGGCTCTAGATGCCATGAACAACTCCAGGTAATGGTTGACATGAATGACTCCGGGTCATGAGCCAAGTGATTTAAATGCTATGAACAACTCAGGGTTGTGGATGACATCAATTATTATAGCTCCTGAGCTCAAGCGACTAGAGATGAAAGACTTCGAGTTGTGAGGTCAGGCCTTAGATGCTATGCACAACTTAGAGCTATCGAATGCATGAAAGACTCTAAGTCATGATCTTAGGGTTTTAGATGCTATGAGCAGCTCTAGGCTATGGTTAACATGAAAAACTACTGGTCATGAGCTTAGGGCTCTAGATGCTATGAATAGTTTAAAGCTACAATTGACATCAACAACTCTAGGTCGTGAGCTGAGAGCTCTAGATGCTATGAACAACTTAAGGCTATGGATGACATGAACGACTCTAACTCACGAGCTCAGGGCTTTACATACTATGAATGGGTCAAGGTCGATGTTGACTTGAAAAACTCTAAGTTGTGAGCTTAAGGCTCTAGATGTTATGAGTAGCTCAGAGTTGTGGCTGACATGAATGGCTCTCGGTTGTGAGCTTAAGGCTTTAGATCTTATCAATAATTAAGGGTTGTAGATGTTATGAATGATTTTAGATCATGAGCTCTGGCCTCTAGATACTATGAACAACTCAGGGTTGTGGTTGACATGAAAAACTCTAGCATATGATCTTAAGGCTCTAGATGTTATGAACAACTATGGATGAGATGAATGACTCTAGTTTTTAAGTTGAGGCCTCTAGGTGCTATGACTAGCTCAAGGCTGTTGTTGATTTGAAAAACTTTGGATCATCAACTCAAGGCTTTAGTTGCTATGAAAAGCTCAAGGTTGGGGGTTGAAATGAATGACTTCGGGTTGTGAGCTAAGGGCTCTGGATCCTATGAAAAAGTTAGGGTTGTGGATTGTATGAACGAATCTGGGTCATGAGCTTAAGATTGTAGAGACTATGAATAGCTCAAGCCTATGGTTGACATGAAACACTCTAGTCATGAGCTTAGGGCTTTAGATACTATGCATAGCTCAGGGTTATGGTTGATATGACCAACTCTAGATCATGAACTCAAGGTTCTAGATGCTATGATTAACTTTAGGATGTGGCTAACATGAACAAATACAGGTCGTTAGCTCAAGGTTGTAGATGTTATGAACAACTCAAGGCTATGGTTGACATGAACAACTCCTAGTCGTGAGCTCAAGGCTCTAGATGGTACGAACAATTCAGGGCTATGGATGACATGAACGACGTTTGCTCAAGAGTTTAGACCTCTAGATACTATAAACATCTCAAGGTTGTTATTGACTTGAAAGACTCCGAGTCGTGAACTAATGGCTCTAGATGATATGAACAACTTAGGGTTGTCATTGAAATGAATGACTCGGGTTCGTGAGCTCAGCGCTCTAGATCTTATGATTAATTCAGGGATATGGATATCATGAACTACTATGGTCATGAGCTCAGGCCTTTAGATACTATGAACAACTCAATGTTGTGATTGACATGAACGACACAAGGACGTGAGCTTAAGGCTTTAGATTCTATGAATGATATGAATGACTCTAGCTCATGAGCTTAGGCCTCTAGATACTATGAACAAGTTAGAGCTATTATTTACTTGAAATAATCTAGGTCATGAGCTCAAGGCTCTAAATGCTTTGAATAGCTCAAGGCTGTCATTGACATGAACGACTTTGGGACATGAGCTCAGGCCTCTAAATACTATGAACAATTTAGGGTTGCGGTTAATACAAACAAATCCAAGTCGTGAACTTAGAACCCTAGATCCTATGAATATCATTGGGTTGTGGTTGACATGAATGACTATAGGTCGTGAACTCAAGGCTCTATAAGCTATGAATAGCTAAGAGTCGTGGCTGACATGAATGACTCTAGGTCATGAGCTCAGGTCTCTAGATGGTATGAATAGCTCTGGGGTGCGGTTGACATGAACTACTGCGGATTGTGAGCTCAAGGCACTAAATGGTATAAACAATTGAGGGCTATAATTGACATGAAAAACTCCAACCCATGATCTCAAGGGTTTAGATGTTGTGAACAAATCAAGGTTCTGGATGACATGAATGACTTCGACTCATAAGCTCAGGCCTCTAGATACTATGACCAGCTCAGGATTGTTATTGACTTGAATAACTTTGGGTCATGAGCTCAAGGCTCTAGATGCTATGAGCAAGTCATGGCTATAGCTGACATGAATGACTCTGGGTCATGAGCTCATGGTTCTAGATACTATGAGCAGCTCTGGGCTATGGTTGAAATGAGTGACCATAGGTTATGAGCTCAGGGCTCTAGATGCTATGAGCAACTTATAACTATGGTTCAGATGAATAACTTTAGGTCATGAGCTCAGGGCTCTACATGCTATGAAAAACTCAGGGTTGTGGATGACATGAATGACACAGGCTCAAGAGCTCAGGCCTCTAGATACTATGAAATTCTCAAGGCCTTTATTGACTTGAAATACTCTGAGTCATAATCTAATGGCTCTGGATTAAATGAACAACTCAGTGCTATCGTTGAAATGAATGGCTTGAGGTTGTGAGCTCAGGGCTCTAGATCCTATGATTAATTCAGGGATGTGGATAACATGAAGTACTCTAGGTCATGAGCTAAGGACTATAGATACTATGAACACCTCAGGGTTGTTGTTGACATGAACAACACCAAGTCGTGAGCTCAGTGCTCTAGATTCTATGAATAACTTTACATTGTGGATGACATAAATGACTCTAGCTCATGAGCGAAGGCCTCTAAATACTATGAATAACTTAGTGTTATTGTTGACTTGAAATACTCTAGGTCATGAGCTTAAGGCTCTAGATGCTTTCAATAGCTCAAGGTTGTGGTTGACATGAACAACTCCGGGTCATGATCTCAAGGATCTTAATCCTATGAATAATTAAGGGTTATGGATGACATGAATGACTTCGGGTCATGAGCTAATGCCTTTAGATACTATGAAGAGCTTAGGGTTGTGGTTAACATGAATGAATCCAGGTTGTTAAGTCAGAGTGCTGGATGTTATGAACAACTCTGTGTTGTGGTTGACTTTGATGACTATAGGTTATGAGCTTAAGACTCTAAATGCTATGAATAACTCAGAGTTGTGGTTGATATGAATGACTCCAGGTCATGAGCTCAGATCTCTAGATGGTGTGAATAACTTTGGAGTGTGGAGGACATGAACAACTATGGGTTGTGAGCTCGGGGCACTAGATGTTATGAGAAATTGAGGGCTTTGGTTGAAATGAACAACTCCTGCTCATGATCTCAGGGCTCTTGATGTTGTGAACAACTCAGGGTTGTTGATGACATGAATGACTTCGGCTCATGAGCTCAAGCCTATTGTTGACTTGAATGACTTTGGGTCATGAGCTGAAGGCTTTAGATGCTATGAATGGGTCAGTCTTGTGGTTGACATGAATGACTCCAGGTTGTGAGCTAAGGGAGATGCAATGAGCAGCTTTAGGCTGTGGTTGACATGAATGACTACGGGTCACAAGTTTAGGGCTCGAGAGGCTATGAATAACTCAGAGTTATGCTTGACATGAACAACTTTACGTCATGAGCTGAGGGCACTAGATTAGTATGAAAAATTCAGGGCTATGGATGACATGAACGACTCTGACTCATGAGCTTACTCCTCTACATACTATGAATAGCTCAAGTCCAATATTGACTTGAAAGACTCTGGATTATGAGTTGAAGGCTCTAGATATTATGAGTAGCTCAAGGTTATGGTTGGCATAAATGACTATGGGTTGTGAGCTAAAGGCTCTAGATCCTATGAATAATTCAAGGTTGTGCATGACATGAACAACTCTAGGTCATGAGCTCAAGCATCTAGATACTATGAACAACTCAGGGTTGTGGTTGACATGAACAAATCCAGGTTGTGACCTCAAGGGTCTAGATGCTATGAACAACTCTAGGTTTTGGATGACATGAATGACTACGGCTCATGAGCTCAAGCCTCTAGATACTTTGAATAGCTCAGGGCTATTATTGACTTGAGAGACTCCGTGAACTCAAGGCTCTAGATTTTATGAACAACTCGGGGCTATGGTTGACATGAACGACTTCAAGTCGTGATGTCAAGGCTCTAGATCCTATGAATAATTTAGGCTAGTAGATGACTTAAACAACTCCAGGTCATGAGCTTAAGCCACTAGATACTATGAAGAGCTTAGGGTTGTGGTTAACATGATGACTTTAGGTCATGAGCGCAAAGCTTTAAAAGCTATGAACAACTCTAGGTTGTGGTTTACATGAACCACGATGAGTCGTAAGCTCAAGTCTTTTGATGTTATAAACCACTAAAGGTTGTGGTTGACATGAATGACTCTAGGTCATGAGCTTTGGGATCTAGATGCTACAAACCACTTTAGGCTATGTTGACATGAGAGACTACAGGTCGTGAGCTTAGGGCTTTAGATGTTATGAACAACTAAGGGTTATGGTTCGCATGAACAACTCCAGATCATAAGCTTAAGGCTCTAAATGCTATGAATAGCTACGAGTTATGGTTTGCATGAATGACTCTACATCATGAGCTTAGGGCTCTCAATGTTAGGAACAACTCTGGGTTGTGATTCACATGAACTGTTATGGGTGTTGAGCTCTAAGATTAAGATACTATACACAACTCAAGGCTATAGTTGACATGAATGACTCCAGGTTGTGAGGACAGTTCTGTAGATTCTATGAATAAATCTGGGTTGTGATTGACATGAATGACTATGGGTCATGAGCTTAGGGCAGTAGATGTTGTGAAAATCTAAGGGATACATTTGACATGAACAACTCTAGCTCATGATATCAAGGCTTTAGATGTTGTGAACAACTCAAGGTTGTGGATGACATGAACGACTCCAGCTCTTAAGATTAAGCCTCTAGATACTATGACTAGCTTTAGGCTGTTGTTGACTTGAAAGACTCTGGGTCTTTAGGTCAAGGCTTTAGATGCTATGAAAAGCTCAGGGTTGGGGTTGAAATGAATGACTCGATGTTGTGAGCTATAGGCTCTAGATCCTATGAATAATTCAGGGTTATGGATGACATGATTGACTTCTGGTCATAGTTTAAACAAATCAAGGCTATTTTTTACTTGAAATACTTCAGGTTGGGAGCTTTAAGCTCTACATGCTGTGAATAAATCAGGGATATGGTTAATATGAATGACTCTAGGTCATGAGCTTAAGGCTTTAGATGCTATGAACAACCTAGGGCTATGAATGACATAACCAACTTCAGGTCATGAGCTCAAGTCTCTAATTGCTATGAATAGAGTTGTGGTCGACATGAAAGACTTCGGGTCTTAAGCTCAGTGCTTTAAAAGCAATGAACAACTCAAAGTTGTGGATATGAATGATGTTGTGTCATGAGCTTAAGCCTCTAGATGTTATGAACTTTTTAGGGTTGTAGATGACATAAACAAATTTGAGTTATGGCCTGAAGTATGTAGATGTTATTAACAACCCGGTCTTGTGGATGACATGAACAACTTCGGGTCATGAGTGATTCATGCCTAATTGGTGTCTCAACTGATTCATGTCCAGTTAGTGCTCCTTGATTGAGGGAGTAATCAACAAAATTTATAACCTATTACACCATATACTAGGGTAGCAAAGACAAAGCTACTATAGCATAGTGGCTCTAGGATCGTTCACTGGGATGGGTTTTCACTTCACAAATGATATTATTTCAAAGATGAATTGGTGCCTTTTCATTTCAAGGTTAGCTTTAAAAGAAAACATAAAGACGTTTGAACAAAGATTGGTTTTAAGCTAACCAAAAATAGTAACTGATTTTAATTACAAAGAAAAGTGTTTCTTGGAGTTTCAGATCACTAGGCTCAGATTCCTCATACAAAAAGGGAGTTCCGGTCACTTGTTTCTTTTCCTCGCATTAGAGAATTAACATATAGTTCCTTCTCCAACCGGTGTTGTACAGATGCTTCCCATTAATGGGTTCAAACACTAAATCCCTCTCACTGATGCACCTTGCAATGGCTCATACCTCTCACCTAGCACTTGCCATTCAAGGTGATCTTTAACCTTGGATTACCCATCAAAAGCTCGTAAGAGATAACTAATGGATGTCTCCTTGGAGTCCAAAAGCTTACCAAGTGTTGGCAATTCTAGAAAATCCTACCTTCAAGTCACCTTCCAGAGGCTCGCAAGGGGTAAACTAGTGCATCTCCATGGACGGAGAACACTTGCCTTACCAAGTGTTGGCCCAGGTGATTTAAAGGCGTTTTAAATTAACTAAAAAGATAAAAACCATTAACGGGTCACACTTTCTCTTCATTAAAAACTAAAACAACAAAACTTCCAATTTATGCATGAGGAAACTTACCCGGCTTTCCTCACTCCAAGATACGAAGAGCCTAGCCTCTCATCCTCTGAGGAAAAATTCCTCAGAGTTTGATTGGCTAGAAAGAAAACTAACGAGAAAACAAGAATATATATAAAAAACAGAGCAAGTGCTCTGTTCCTTGATTCTATATATCATATATTATATATTGGATTATATCTTTTACAATGGATGCAAGGGAATATATATAGAGAAGTTTTTCCAACCTTCCTAGCTAAGAAATCTTATGGTCGGTGGATTACAAGGAGAAGAATGGAAATTTATACAAAAATATCTGAAGAAAATATCTAAAAGAGTCGGTGGACAACTATTGGGAAACTTCAGGAGAAATTCCACAGCACTGTGCAAAATGGCTGCGAAATCATTTCGCAACAAAAGGGTGATTTCGCAGCCGTGCAAAATTCTTCCTTCAGCTTGGAGTGATTGGCTTCCAATGGCTGTAACTTCCTCATTTCAGCTCCAAATCGTACACGGTTTGAAGCTTTGGATTCTTGACTTCCTGAGCTTTGAAATGGTATATAGCATGTAGAAAATGGACTTCGGTAAGTGCTCCAAAAGTGGCTGAAATGACTGTCATCAATAATGCTTCATGGCAGATTTCTCTGTGCTTCCCCTCCTTGCATTCCGGATTTGCTTATGGCAAAGGACTTCAAAGCTTCGGTTCTTCATGTTTCTGAGCTCTTCATTGCTTTGCCATGGATTCAAAGTAACTCTCCTCAATCTTGGATTGCTTTGGTGATCAAATTACTAACAAAAACACCAAAACTTACACAATTTGATTAGAATTGATTGCAAGGGTCCTTAACATGCCAATTGAGTTAAAAGGCAATAACTACTACTCAAAAGTGTTTAAAAGAGTTAATTACAAGCTATAAAATAGCACTTTTTGAGTAGTAATCAATGAGCTCAAGCCTTTAGATTCTATGAACATCTAAGGGTTGAGGTTGGCATAAAGACTCCAATTTATGAGCTTAAGGCTATTGATGTTATGCATAACTTAAGGCTGTCAATGAAATGAAAGACTTTGAATCATGAGCTCAAGGCTCTAGATGCAATGAATAACTTAGGGTTGTCATTGACATAAACGACTCTGAGTTAGGAGCTAAGACCTCTCAATGCTATTAACAACTTAAGACTATGGATACATGAACAACTTTGGGTTATGAGCTCAAGTCTCTATATTCTATGAACAAATCAAGGTTGTTTGATTACTACCCAAAAAGTGCTATTTTACACCTTTAAGTCATTATGTTTTAAGCACTTTTGTGTAGTAATTCTCCATCTTTATTCCAATTGGCATGTTAAGGACCTAGCAATGACTTCTAATCATATTTGTGGCTAGTTTTAGTGTTTTGAAAGCTTTTTGGATCATTACGACAAGCCAAGTAAAGGAGAGAAGCAAAGTGAAGAAAATAGAGGACAGCATCTATAGTCTTCTTTTGCACTTTTGGAGCACTTCCCGAAGTCCATTTTTTACATTCTATATACCATTTAAAAGCTCAGGAAGTCAAGAATCCAACGCTTCAAACCGTGTATGATTTGGAGCTGAAATGAGGAAGATATGGCCTTCGGAAGACAACTGCTCCAGGCTTGTGCGAAATTCGCACAACACCTCCAGGTTGTGCGAAATTCGCACAACACCTTCCAAATTCGCACAGCCCATGCGTGGTGCGAATTTTCCTCTGTTTTTGCCAACTCCACTTTAGATATTTTCTTATGTATTTTTTGATGTAATTTCCTTTCTTATCCTTGTAACTAACCAATCACAAGCTTTGCTTTTGTAAAGACTATATAAGGGATGGAAATCACCTCTCGAAAACAACTAACATATATGTTATGTTTTACACTTAGTGAAAAATAGAGCTCTCTCGTTTTCCTTTTCTCTCTACTATTTTCTTTTTCTTGGAAGCCAAACAACCTCTGAGGATGTTTTCTCAGAGGATGAGAGGCTAAACTTTTGGTTTCTTGGAGTGAAGGAAGCTAGGTGAAAAGTCCAGATGCAAAGGTGGAAAACTCCCGTGCATTAAATACAGGTAGTTGGAGTTCATAAATGGCTTTTAAATCTAAAGTTTTGTTTTAAATCCCTTAGAATCACTTTGAATGGCCAATACATGGTAAGCTTCAGGTCTCTGTTGATGCTTATTGCTAGATCCATATCAGTCCATTAGTTATCATGTACGAGCCATTGGAAAGTGGTTCAAGGTGAAGACCCATAGTGTCTAAAGCCATTAATGGACCTTGACTACCATTTCTATTGACTTTTTATGGATTAAATCTTCATTGTTAAACCTATACCGGTTCGGGAAATAACTATAGGTTAAATCCCCAATGCGAGGAGAAAAATCCGGAATTTTCCACTTTGCATTCTGAACTTGATCCTAGCAACCCTTAGCTCCGAGAGACTTTCTTTCTTCCATTTTTAGTTAGTTTATGTTAATTTAGTTTCAAACACTTTCAAAACAAATTTTATTTTCTTTTAAACTTTAAGTTTTTGATAAAGGAAATCATTAAATTCAATTTCTAATCTTGAGTATATCACTGGTAAAATGAAAACCCATCCCAGAGTTCGACCCTAGAGCCACTATACTATAGTAGTTTTGCTACGCTAGTATGAGGTCATAGGTTTTATAAATGTTTTTGATTAAATGACCTGACTGGATTTACACGGAATCATTGTTGTTGACATGAAAGACTTTGGGACATGAGTGCAATGCTCTACATGTAACGAACAACACAGAGCTTAGGGATGTAGATGCTATTAACAACACAGAGTTATGGATGGCATGATTGACTTTGGGTCATGAGCTTACGCCTCTAGATTCTATTTACAATTGAGGATTCTAGTTGACATGAAAGCCTCTAAGTCGTGAGCTTAGGGATTTAGATGCTATGCACAACTTAAGGTTGTCAAATATGTGAAAGACTCCTAGTCATGAGTTAAGGATTGTACATTCTATACATAGGTATGGGTTGTCGATGACATGAAAGACTCTTGGCTGACAGCATAGGGCTTTAGATGTTATGAACAACTCAGAGCTATGGTTGACATAAACAACTTCGAGTTGTGAGTTTAGGGCTCTAGATACTATGAACAATTGAGAGTTGTGGATGATATGATAGAGTCGGCAACCCGTGAGCTCAAGCCTCTAGATGCTATGAACCACTAAGGGTTATGGATGATTTAAATGATTATACATCATGAGCTCAAGCCCTTAGATTCTATGAACTCCTCAAGGTTTTAGATGTTATTGGCAACTCAGGGTTGTTGATAACATGAACAACTTTAGGTCATGAGCTCAAGCGTCTAGATTTTATGAACACCTCAGGGTTATGGTTGACATGAACGACTCCGAGTCATGAGCATAGGGCTCTAGATGCTATGAACAACTTAAGGTTGTCAATGACATGAAAGACTATGTGTTGTGACCTTAGAGCTCTAGATGTTATGAATAACTCAGGGTTGTGCATGACATGAACAACTCTGGGTCATGAGCTTAGGCCTCTAGATACTAGGAACAACTCAGGATTGTGGTTGACGTTAACGATTCCAAGCACACTAACGAACATGGTCATGACCTTGTCTTGGAAGGACATGAACTCCTCGTGTGACACCGGCTGAACTTGTGAACCTAGCACGCCCTTGCGAAGGTCTTGGATCTGCTCCCTTAGATCCTCTAGGCCCTTCTCCATGCCTTGCTCGATCAAGTCCACCCCTTCCCGGGTGTCCGCCATGGCTAGCTCCACTTTGGCTAGCCTTGCCTCCATGTTGGCTAAGGCGTCACGAGACTTATCCTTCCTGCCTCGGCCCCGTGCGGTATGATCCATCTCCCGTCCACGGGTTTGCACGCTAGTCTCCTCCACGCTAGAGCCCGACATGCTTCCTTTGCTATGCCCACCTCGTAACCGCGCTCTAATACCACTTGTCACAGACTTAGTCGTTCACTAAGCTCATGCGGCACTTAGGCAAGTCAAGATGCTTGATCTTGCTAAGTCAGCCTTGATCCCCAATGCTTAGCTTGCTCGGCTAAGACACTTGCGACTCGAAACCTTAAAAAGCTTAGTAGGCAACTCCTTAAAGAATGGAAGCTCTTTATTACTCAAAGAAGCCTTTACAAGTGCTTGGAAGCTCACTTGCTTCGTGCCTTGGCCAAATGAGGCCCTCACCTATTTATAGGCACCAATGGAACTCTCTGGAACCTTGGAGGGTTCCTTACAACTCAAGACTATTCTAGAATGTCCTACACCATTCTAGGTACAAGCCTATATACAAGTATATACAAGAGTCTTCTAGATTTCTCTAGAAAGCCCCGGACTCCTCTCATGCCTTCCACCATGGTGTAGAATTCTGTGGATTCCTCCAGGCTTCTCTAGAACCTTCCACACTCTTCCTACTCTAGGAGTCTCCAGAAGCTTCCTTGCTCTATATAAGGCCATGGGGAGGCTCATTTGAATCAGCATGTGACACTTAGCTAGCATAGCATAGTGGCTCTAGGGTCGTTCACTGGGATGGGGTTTCACTTCACAATTGATATTAATTCAAGAGCTGAATTGGTGCCTTTTCATTTCAAGGTTAGCTTTAAAAGAAAACATAAAGATGTTTGAATGAAAAAGGTTTGGTTTTAAACTAACCAAAAATAATAGTAACTGATTTTACTTGCAAAGAAAAGTGTTTCTTGGAGTTTAGATAACTAGGCTCAGGTTCCTCATACAAAAAGGAGAGTTTCTGTCACATATTTCTTTTCCTCGCATTAGAGAATTAACATATAGTTAATTCTCTAGCCGGTGCGGTATAGATGCTTCCCATTAATGGGTTAAAACACTAAATCCCTCTCACTGATGCACCTTGCAATGGCTCATGCTTCTCACCTAGCATTTTCCATTCAAGGTGATCTTTAACCTTGGATTACCCGTCAAAAGCTCGTAAGAGATAACTAATGGATGTCTCCTTAGAGTCCAAAAGCTCACCGACTGTTGGCTATTCTAGAAAATCCTACCTTCAAACCACCTCCCAAAAGCCCGCAAGAGATAAACTAGTGTATCTCAATGGATGGAGACCACTTGCCTTATCAAGTGTTGGCCCAAATGAATTGAAGGCGTTTTAAGTTAACTAAAAAGATAAAAACCATTAACGGGTCACACTTTCTCTTCATTAAAAACTAAAACAACAAAACTTCCAATTTATGCATCAGGAAACTTACCCGGCTTTCTTCACTCCAAGAGACAAAGAGCCTAGCCTCTCATCCTCTGAGGAAAAATCCTCAGAGTTTGATTGGCTAGAAATAAGAAGAACGAGAAGACAAAAATATGAAAAACAAAGCAAGTGCTCTGTTCGTTGATTTCATATATGATCCTTCGTAAAGGAAATTACAAACTATATATAAGAGGTTATTCACCCCTTGTTCTTACTTAAAGACTAAGGAATCCTATGATAGGTGGATTACAAGGAGATTTTTGGGATTTAGACATCAAATATCTAAAGCAAAATATCTCAAAATGTCAGTCGGAAATATCGGGAAGCTTCAGGAGAACAGCGCGGCACTGTGCAAAATGGTTGCGAAACTCTCGGGGTGAACGCTATCAGAGGATTCGGACATGCCTATCCGGAGAAGTTGAAATGCCTTCTCTCCCATTCGACGTCAGAGGATCCGGGCATGTCTGATCGGACAGAATTCCGGATGTGAGATATCCGGAGAAGATGAAATGTCGGCCGGACAAAATTCCTCCCCGGGTGGAATAAGCTATGTCGCACACCGCAAAGGGGGACCGTCTGCGTGTGCAAGGTGTAGGGACCCCTCCGCCTGATGAAACGAAGCACGCATTGCTATCCGGCGCAACTTCATCCGGATTCCTTAAGAGAACATGCGCCGCAATGCTATCCGGCGCAACTCCGAACGATAGCATATCCTATCCGGATATGTTGTCTGGATGGAAAACATTGACTAAAGTGAGCAAGCCTTGCTACAGCCCATGTTCTGCCGCCCTCCGATGGTGTGTCCGGACACCCTATCCGGACATCTTTTGCCATGGATTCCAAAGAACTCTCCTCAATCTCAGATTGCTTTGGTGATAAAAAAAGCTATCAAAACACCAAAACTTAACACAATTTGATTAGAATTGATTGCAAGGGTCCTTAATATGTTAATTGGGTTAAAAGGTGATAACTACTGCTCAAAAGTGTTTAAAAGAGTTAATTACAAGCTATCAAATAGCACTTTTTGAGTAGTAATCACTCCCCCCAACAGACATATTGCTAGTCCCTTAACAATGAAGGAGAGAAAAATAAAAATAAACAGTACTATAATTTACAACATCATGCTGATAAAAAAAAACAATTTTCAAGTGACATGATGATCTAACTCTCACATGGAACATTAAAGAAATAAAACTCAAACTTCAACAAGAGTTATCAGATAACTTGTCTAATCACAATTCTTAAAGAGAAGGCATTATGCAAATTTAAGCTTTAAAAGAGTTTCCACTCTCAAATGGTCAAACTTTACTCTTCCACAAAAATCTAAGTGTTATTTATTAGCTTCCGAATATAGTATGTTGAACTAATCTCTCCCCCCAACCTAGTTCTTTTTCAAAGCTTAGCAAACTAATCAACCTCCAATAGGCTAAGAATGCACCTCTTTTCTCACAATTTTTTTTTTCATTGTAGGAGTACAAGGCTTAAAGGTATTCTTTTCTAAATTGTCCATGTAACGGGGGTCCATCGATGACTCCTAACCAATTAAGGTTTAAGGCATCAAGTTTTAAGGATCTTTCAACCACTAACTCCTCGGATTTTACCCCGGACTTTTGAGAATGAATTTTAATACCCAAGCACCTAGAGTATGTTAAACTCCACCTATTCACCCTTGTAATGAGCATTGAGGTCGGTGACTCCCAACTAATGAAGGCTTAAGGCACTAGGCTTTAAAGATTTTCACCATATACTCCTCAGACCTTGCTCGGGTTTCAAGGCAAGCAAACATTTTTTTTCTTTTTTTCTTTTTTCTTTTTTTCAAAGACTCATTGGCCTTTTATAAGGTGTCCCAACACTATTAAATGAGGTCAAAGGTACCAAGTCTAAAATTTTCTTAAGTCAAGAGGGAAATAGTTTTTCATCTTATAATTGGAACCTAGTGTGCACAGTGTGTGAATAGCTTAAAGTGGAAGAACTAAGGTTGAATTCAATAGAAGTTTCAATAATTCATCAACTTTAGTAAGCATAATACAAACTCTAAGTCAAGTAAGAAGACAAAAATTCAATTTCTCCCTTTTCATTTGAAAATTTTTCCTTAATAACCATGGAGAGTAGAATAAAAACTTTAAAAAATTTTAAAAACTAAGCAAAAAGCAACTAAATTACCAAAATAACTTAGCATTAATAACAAAAACTTCATTCTTCAACTCTCCCCCCAACCAAGCTGAACATTGTCCTCAATGTGACAAAAACGATTGAAAAATAGGGAGGAAGTGGTACCTCCTGAGTGACATGGAGTTTGAGTCATATTGGAGAAATCACATGTTTAAAAAAAAACAGAAGAGTTAGTGAGTAGAGGAAATAGAAAAATGCCAAGTTTAACAAAAAATGATGTCTAAATATGATGTATCATCAGTAATACATCCAATCCCAGAATATAAGACATCAAAACATGGAATTATCTATACTAATATATAAAGACAAAAAGTAAAGAGATGATCAAGTAATGGTAGAGTCCTGTGGAGCTGATACATTTGTGGTGGCCTCTTGATTGGGTTGGATCAGGACTTTGGCCTCTGTTATGGTAGTTTCCTTAGATATCATAGTCTCCTCAGCTGGAGCTATGGGCTCTGATGGTTTAAGGAGGTCAGAAATGGAGTAAGAGGCTTCATGGTGTGCGCGCTGAAGGATTTCAAGGCATGGAGGATTTCACAACCATTTCGCAGCTGCAAAACGGGTGTACGGGGCTTCAAAATGGCACTCGTGTGCCAAAGGGTGGTTTCGCAGTTGCGAAACACCCTTCCAAATGGCTCCACGGCTGCGAAATGGTGGATCTCAAGGCGTGGAAAGCTCGCAACCATTTTCGTAGAGGAGGATGGGCGGTTGCGAAACCATCTCACAACGGGAGCCGATTTTCGCAGCGAGAGCACTTTTGCTGCGAAATTTCACAGCCTCTGCTCTCTCCTTGCTTTTTGAGCTCCTCTTGATTCCCAACTTCCTTTTTTCACCTCTTTTGAGGTTCCTCTTGATTTGATCATCCAAAAACTTGAGATTTGGTGTGTATGATTTTTCTATACAAAGCTTGGGTGAAAGGTGGAGGCATGTGTTTCATCATTTCTTCCTTGATGACTATCCTCAGTGGTTCTTCATCTATATAGTCACCTTTCTCTATGCTTTTCCCCTTTCTCTTTCCTTTGATTTCCTCTCTCTTTTCTTTCTCTATTTCACTCTCTTCCTTATGCTCTAGCTTGCATGTGGGTAGATCAACCTTTTTACCACTCCTCAAAGTGATAACCGTTTTAACTTCCTTCACCATTGAAGATTCTCCCTTTTGAGCTTCCACTTGATGGATACTCTTTTGATTTTGATGAGGTTGAGAAGGAAAGTTTCCTTTTTCTTGCACTGTGTTAAGGTTGGCAAACCTTGAGATTGAATATTGGAGATTATCTATCTTCTAAGATAGATCATTTTGCACTCCATCCATCTTTTTGTTCAATGAACTCTCTACACTGTCAATTCTTTGACTGAGATGAGCATTGATGGATTTTTGAGCTCCAACAAAGTCTCCCACGACCTTGCTAAGATTCACCATAGCTTGATCAAGGTTTGAGGCTTACGGAAGTGCTTGAACAGGTTGCTTGTACTGAGGTGGCTGTGGTTTCCAAGAGAAATTTGGATGGTCCCTCCAATTGGAATTGTAGGTGTTGCAATCACCAAACATTTCTCTCACTGTTGGAATGGTAGGACACTCATCCACCAAGTGCTCATAAGATAGACAAATGGCACAAGGCATAGGTTGCAATGGTGTTTGAGAGATGGCTTGCACTTCTTGCATCTTCTTCATTTCTAGCTCTTCCAATCTCCTTGCCATAGCTGCAATCTTTGCATTCATGTCTATGCCGTCATTCAAAATATACATCTCACCCTTAGCATTAGGTTGAGACGTCATTCTTCCCATATCTCTAGCATTTGGTTCATCCCATCTTCTTGAAACTTCAGCCACATAACTCATGAAGTTCATGGCTTCCTCTGCTATCTCGTATTCAATATGGCATGCACAACTAGCAATTTGTGAATTAAAAATGGAGAAAACAAAAGAAAACAAAAGAAAAACAATTCTAAGAAAAAATTAAGGTAAACTAAAAACTAAATAAAAAGTATACTAAAATATGAACAAAGAAAAATAAACAAATAAAAAGAGTTAGTAAAAAGAAAAGAAAAGTCACCAAACTTGTGATGAAGATCACAAGTACTCTAGAAAGGTGATATCACTGTAAAGTGGCACCATCCTCGGCAACGGCGCCATTTGATTCGTTCCCAATTGGTGTCTCAGCTGATTCATGTCCTCTCAATGGTCCCTGACAGTGGTGCCATTTGATTCGTGTCCAGCTGGTGTCCCTTGAGTCTGGTCTTTAGGGAGTAATCAACAAAATTTATAAGCTATTACACCATGTACTAGGATAGCCTTAGCTAGCATAGCATAGTGGCTCTAAGGTCGTTCACTGGGATGGGTTTTCACTTCACAATTGATATTAATTCAAGAGCTGAATTGGTGCCTTTTCATTTCAAGGTTAGCTTTAAAAGAAAACATAAAGATGTTTGAATAAAAAAGGTTTAGTTTTAAACTAACCAAAAATAATAGTAAATGATTTTACTTGCAAAGAAAAGTGTTTCTTGGAGTTTAGATCACTAGGCTCAGGTTCCTCATACAAAAAGGAGAGTTCCGGTCACTTGTTTCTTTTCCTCACATTAGAGAATTAACATATAGTTAATTCTCTAACCGGTGTGGTACAGATGCTTCCCATTAATGGGTTCAAACACTAAATCCCTCTCACTAATGCACCTTGCAATGGCTCATGCTTCTCACCTAGCATTTGCCATTCAAGGTGATCTTTAACCTTGGATTACCCGTCAAAAGCTCGCAAGAGATAACTAATGGATGTCTCCTTAGAGTCCAAAAGCTTACCGAGTGTTGGCTATTCTAGAAAATCCTACCTTCAAACCACCTCCCAAAAGCTCGCAAGAGATAAACTAGTGTATCTCAATGGACGAAGACCACTTGCCTTATCAAGTGTTGGCCCAAATGAATTGAAGGTGTTTTAAGTTAACTAAAAAGATAAAAACCATTAACGGGTCACACTTTCTCTTCATTAAAAACTAAAACAACAAAACTTCCAATTTATGCATGAGGAAACTTACCCGACTTTCTTCACTCCAAGAGACAAAGAGCCTAGCCTCTCATCCTCTGAGGAAAAATCCTCAGAGTTTGATTGGCTAGAAATAAGAAGAACGAGAAGACAAAAATATGAAAAACAAAGCAAGTGCTCTGTTCGTTGATTTCATATATGATCATTCGTAAAGGAAATTACAAACTATATATAAGAGGTTATTCACCCCTTGTTCTTACTTAAAGACTAAGGAATCCTATGATAGGTGGATTACAAGGAGATTTTTGGGATTTAGACATCAAATATCTAAAGCAAAATATCTCAAAATGTCGGTCGGAAATATCGGGAAGCTTTAGGAGAACAACGCGACACTGTGCAAAATGGCTGCAAAACTCTCGGGGTGAACGCTATCAGAGGATCCAGACATGCCTATCCAGGGAGGTTGAAACGCCTCCTCTCCCATCTGGCGTCAGAGGATCCGGACATGTCTGACGGACAGAATTCTGGATGTGAGATATCCGGAGAAGATGAAATGTCGGCCGGATAGAATTCCTCCCTAGGTGGAATGAGCTATGCCGCGCACCGCAAAGGGGGACCGTCTACGTGTGCAAGGTGTAGGGACCCCTCCGCCTGATGAAACGGAGCGCACATTGCTATCCGGCGCAACTCCATCCGGATTCCCAAGATGACACGTGCCGCAATGCGATCCGGCACAACTCGGAACAATAGCATATCCTATCCGGATATGTTGTCCGGATGGAAAACATTGACTAAAGTGAGTAAGCCTTGCTACAGCCCACGTTCCGCCACCCTCCGATGGTGTGTCTGGACACCCTGTCCGGACATCTTTTGCCATGGATTCCACAAAACTCTCCTCAATCTCGGATTGCTTTGGTGATAAAAAAGCTATCAAAACACCAAAACTTAACACAATTTGATTAGAATTGATTGCAAGGGTCCTTAATATGTTAATTGGGTTAAAAGGTGATAACTACTACTCAAAAGTGTTTAAAAGAGTTAATTACAAGCTATCAAATAGCACTTTTTGAGTAATAATCATACACCATGTACTAGGATAGCTTTAGCTAGCATAGCATAGTGGCTCTAGGGTCGTTCACTGGGATGGGTTTTCACTTCACAATTGATATCAATTCAAAGCTGAATTGGTGCCTTTTCATTTCAAGGTTAGCTTTAAAAGAAAACATAAAGATGTTTGAGTGAAAAAGGTTTGGTTTTAAAGTAACCAAAAATAGTAGTAACTGATTTTACTTACAAAGAAAAGTGTCTCTTGGAGTTTAGATCACTAGGCTCAGATTCCTTGTACAAAAAGAAGAGTTTTGGTCACTTGTTTCTTTTCATCGCATTAGAGAATTAACATATAGTTAATTCTCTAACCGGTGTGGTACAGATGCTTCCCTTTAATGGGTTCAAACACTAAATCCCTCTCACTAATGCACCTTGCAATGGCTCATGCCTCTCACCTAGCATTTGCCATTCAAGGTGATCTTTAACCTTGGATTTCCCTTCACAAGCTCGCAAGAGATAACTAATGGATGTCTCCTTAGAGTCCAAAAGCTTACCAAGTGTAGGCTATTCTAGAAAATCCTACCTTCAAACCACCCCCTAAAGGCTCGCAAGAGATAAACTAGTGCATCTCAATGGATGGAGATCACTTGCCTTACCAAGTGTTGGCCCAGGTGATTTAAAGGCGTTTTAAGTTAACTAAAAAGATAAAAACCATTAACGGGTCACAGTTTCTCTTCATTAAAAACTAAAACAACAAAACTTCCAATTTATGCATGTGGAAACTTACCCGGCTTTCTTCACTCCAAGAGACGAAGAGCCTAGCTTCTCATCCTCTGAGGAAAAATCCTCAGAGTTTGATTAGCTAGAAATAAGAAGAACGAGAAAACAAAAATATATCCCAAAAGCAGAGCAAGTGCTCTATATTTTTATATATCTTACTTATACAAAAGGTTGTCTCCAAGAACAGGCTCCCGAGAGATATGATCGATGTCTTGTGTAAAGGAAATTACAAACTATATATAAGGGGTTATTTACCCTTTGTTCTTACTTAAAGACTAAGGAATCATATGATAGGTGGATTACAAGGAGAGTTTGGGGATTTAGATATCAAATATCTAAGGCAAAATATCTCAAAATGTCGGTCGGAAATATCAGGAAGCTTCTGGAGAACACCGCGGCACTGTGCAAAATGGCTCCGAGTAAGCGCTATCAGATGATCTGGACATGTCTGACTGGGAAAGTTGAAACGCCCTGCTCTCCCATCCCACGTCAGGTGTCGGATGTGAAATATCCGATCAGAGGATTCAGACATGTTTGACCGGACAGGATTCCGGATGTAAGTTATCCGGAGAAGGTGAAACATCGCGCGCCGCAAGGGGGTCCGTATGAGAAAAATAGAAGCACATCACTATCCAGAGTAACTCCATCCGGATTCCCCAAGAGGACATGTGGCACGCTCCCCTATCCGGACTCCCTCGGGGAGAAGCACATGGCACTCGTGAACATCACACCCCAGACGATAGCATATCCTATTCGGATATGTTGTTCGGATCATTGACTAAAGTGAGCGAGCCTTGCTACGTCATTCCGACAGCCTGCCACATCCCACGTTCCGCCGCCCTCCGATGGTGTGTCCGGACGCCCTGTCCGGACATCTTTGCCATGGATTCCAAAGAACTCTCCTCAATCGCGGATTGCTTTGGTGATAAAAAAAAGCTATCAAAACACCAAAACTTAAAACAATTTGATTAGAATTGATTGCAAGGGTCCTTAATATGTTAATTGGGTTAAAAGGTGATAACTACTACTCAAAAGTGTTTAAAAGAGTTAATTACAAGCTATGAAATAACACTTTTTGAGTAGTAATCACATAGGTCAGGGCTATCGGTGACAAGATAGACTCCAAGTCATGAGTTTAAGGCTTTAGATCCTATGAACATCTTAGGGCTATGGTTGACATGAGCGATTTCAGGTTATGAGCTTATGTCTCTTGATGCTATGAACAACTGAGGGTTGTGATTGACATCAATGACTTTGTGTCCTGTGCTTAGGGCTCTAGATGCTATGAACTACTGAGGGTTATAATTAACATTAATGACTTCGGCTCATGAGCTGAAGACTCTAGATGCTATGAACAACGTAGGTTTGTGGTTGACATGAACACTCCCAAGTCATGAGCTTAAGGCTCTAGATGCTCTTATCAACTCAATGTTGTGGATGACATAAATGACACCGGTCATGAGCTGAGGCCTCTAGATTCTATGAACAACTCAGGGTTGTTGTTGACATAAAAGAGTCCAGGTCATGAGTTAAGGGTTGTAGATGGCATACATAGGTTTAGGTTGTTAATGACATGGAAGACTCTAGGTCGCGAGCTGAGGGCTCTAGATGCTATAAACAGCTCAAGGTTATGGATGACATGAATGATTCTGGGTCATGAGTTCTATGCTCTATATATTATAAACAACTTAGGTTTATGGTTGACATGAACGACTTCGGGTCATGAACTCAAGGCTCTAGATGTTTTGAACAGCTCAGAGCTGAAGGCTATGCATGATATGAATGACTTTAGGTCATGAGCTCAAGGCTCTAGATGTTATAAACTACTCATGGTGCTAGTTGACATGAGTGAATCTGGGTCATGAGCTCAAGGCTCTAGATGCAACGTACACCTTTGGGTTATAGTTGACATGAATGACTTTGGGTCGTGAGCTCATGGATTTAGATGCTATGAACAACTCAAGGCTATGGATGACATGAAGGACTTTGGGTCTTAAGCTCAATTCTGTAGATACTATGAACAACTCAGGGTTGTGATTGACATGAATGATTCCGAGTCGTGAGCTTAGGGGTTTAGGTTCTATGAACAACATAAGGTTGTTGATGACATAAACTACTCCGGATCATGAGCTCAGGGCTCTAGATGCTACGAATAGCTTGAGGCAATGGTGGAAAGAACCACTCTGAGTCATGGTCTTAAGCCTCTAAATGCTATGAACAACTCAAGTTTATGGTTGATATGAACAACTCTAGGTCATGAGCTTAAAGCTTTAGATGCTTTTACCAACTTAGGGTTGTGGATGACATGAACAACTCCGGGTCATGGCCGTAAGATTCTATGAACAATTCAGGGTTGTGGTTGACATGAAAGGCTTCAGGTCCTAGGCTCAGGGTTCTAGAAGTTATGAAAAACTCAAAGTTATGGATGATATGAATGACTTGGGATCCCGTGATCTCAGTCCTCTTGATTTTAACTAATCGAGGCTGAGAAAAATACGAATAATTTCGTGTCATGAGCTCAAGCCTTTAGATGCTATGAACTGCTCAATATTGTGGATGACACGAATGACTCCGAGTCGTAAGCTTAGGTTCGAGATGCTATGAACAACTCAAGGTTGTGGTTGACCTTAACAACTTGGGGTTGTGAGCTCAGGGGTCTAGATGCTTTGAACAACTCATAGTTGTGGATGATATTAATGACTTAGTCTCCTATGACTTGAGGCCTTTAGATGCTATGAACCACTTAGGGTTGTGGATGTTAATAACAATTCTACATCATGCATTGAAGTCTCTATATGCTATGAAAAACTCAAGGCTATAGATGCTATGAACAACCCTAAGTCAGGAACTCAAGGCTTTAGATGCTATGAACTACTCATGGTTATGGTTGACAAGAAGAAGTTCAGTTCATGAGCTTAGGGCTCTTGATTCTATGGACCGCTAAGGATTATAGATTACACGAGCTACTCCAGGTCATGAGCTTATAACTTTGGATGTTATGAAGAACTCAGGGTATTGGATGATATGAACGACTTAAAATTTCATAAGCTTAGTCCTCTAGATGCAATGAACAACTTAGGGTTGAGGATGATATGAACGATTCTCAGTCGTTATCCCATGGATCTAAATGATATGAATAGCTTAAGGCTATGGATAACATGAACGACCCTAGGTAGTGAGCTTTGAGCTCTAGATGTTATGAACAACTTAGGTCTATGGTTGACAATAACAACTCCAGGTCATGAGCTCAACACTCTAAATGCTATGAATAGCTCAAGGCTATGGATGACATTAATAACTCCAGGTTGTTAGCTTAGGGACCTAGATACTATAAACAACTTAGGGTTGTGGTTGAAATGAATGATTTTGGGTCGTGAGCTCACGACTTTAAATGTTATGAACAACTCAAGGCTGTGAAATATATAAACAACTGCAGGTCATGAGTTGAGGGTTATGGATGCTATGAACAACTAAGCATTATGGATGATATGAACGACTCAAGATCCTATGAGGTCCAGCCTCTAAATGCTCAATACAACTCAAAGCTATGGATTATATGAATTTATCTGCTTCATGAGATCAGGGTTATAGATGACATGAACAACTCCGAGTCATGAGTTTAGAGGTATGGATGATATGAACAACTTAGGATCCCATGAGCCCAAGCTTCTAGATGTTATTAATAGCTCAGGGTTGAGGATAATATGAACAATTCTTGGTCACAAGCCAATTGCTTTAAATGTTATTAACAACTCAGGGTTGTGCATCACATGAAAGACTCTGAGTCATGAGCTTAGAGCTCTATATGTTATGAAAAGCTCAGGGTTGTGGTTTACAAGAATAAGTTTGGGTCATGAGCTCAAGGCTTTAGATGCTATAAACAGCTCACGGTTGTTAATGACATGAGATACTCCATGCCATGGGCTCACAACTTTAGATGCTATGAACAACTCAAGGTTGTGGATGATATCAACAACTCATGATCCTGTGACCTCAGTCCTCTAGATACTATAAGCAGCTCAAGGTTGTGGATCATATGAATAGTTCTTGGTCATAAGCTCATGACTCTAAATATTATGCTCATTTAAGGGTTGTAGATGACATGAATGACTCCAGGTAGTGACCTCGAGGCTCTAGATGTTATGAAAATCTCAAGATGATGTTTGACATCAACAACTCAGGGTCATGAGCTCAGTGCTTTAAATGCTATGAACAACTCAAGGTTATAGTTGACATGAATGACTTCGGGTTGTAAGTTGAGGGCTCTAGATGCTATGAACAATTAAAGGTTGTGGATCACATGAATGACTCTATGTCATGAGCTCAAGGCTCTACGTATATTGAAGAGTTTGGGCCTATGGTTAACATGAACAACTCCAGGTCGTGAGCTAAGGGTTCTAGATGCTATGACCAACTTATGCCTTTTAGTGACATGAACTACTTGGGGTCATGAGGTCAGGTCTCTAGATGCTATGACAGCTCCATGTTATGAATGATGCACACGATTCTGGGTTATGAGCTTAAGGATTTAGATGCTATGAACAACTCAAGGTTGTGGATGTTATGAATTATTTTGGGTCATGAACTTAAGGCTCTAGACACAATGAGCAACTTAGGGTTATGGATGAATAAATAACTTCGGGACATGAGCTCAAGACCCTAGATGTTATGAACACCTAATTATTATGGATGATATGAACAACTTGGGATCCCGTGACCTTAGGCCTCTAGATGCTATGAACAACTTTGGGTTGTAGATGATATGAATGATTCTTGGTCATGAGTCTATGGCTTTAAATGCTATGAAAAGCTAAGGGCAGTAGATGACGTGGAGGAGTCTTGGTCATGAGCTCAAGTCTATATATGCCATGAACAACTCAAGGTCATGAGCTCTAGATACTATGAACAATTGAGTGTTGTGGTTCACATGACTGACTCTTGGTCGTGAGCTCAAGGCTCTAGATGCTATGAATAGCTAATGATTGTCGATGACAAGAGCTACTTCAGGTGGAGAGCTCAAGGCTCTGGATGCTATAAACAAATTAGAATTATGGATAAAATGAATGACTCGGGATCCCATTAGCTTAGTTCTCTAGATGCTATGAACCACTTAAGGTTTTTGATTTTATGAAAGATTTTACATCATAGGCTCAAGCCTCTAAATGCTATGAATGGGTCAAGGCTATGGATGACATGAAAGACTTTAGGTTGTGAGCTCAAGGCTTTAGAAGCAATGAACAACTCAAAGTTATGGATTATATGAATGACTCAGGATCCTATCAATTCAGGCCTCTAGATGCTGTGAATTACTTAGGGTTGTGGATGACATTAATGACTCCAGGTCATGATCTAACGCTTTAGATACTATGAATACCTCAGGGTTATGGTTGACATGAACGACTCTAGGTCCTAAGCTTAGGGCTCTAGATGCTATGAAAAAATCAGGGGTGTGAATTAGATGAACTACTCCGGGTCAGGAGCTTAAGGCCTAGATGCTATGAATAGCTCAAGGCTGTGGATGACATGAGCTACTCTGGGTTGTGAGCTTAAAGCTTTAGATGTTATGAACAACTTAGAGTTATGAGTGATATCAACGACTCAAGATCCCATGAGTGTAGGTGTCTAGATGATATGAACTGATCAAGGCTTTGGTTGAGGTGAACAACTTCAAGTCATGAGCTTAAGGATCTAGATGTCATGAATAAGTCAGAGTTATGGATGATATGAACGACTCAGGATCCCATGAGCTCAGGCCTCTAGATGCTTTGAACCGCTCAAGGCAATGGATGATATGAACGATTCTACATCATTAGCTCAAGCCTCTAAATGCTATGAATGGATAAGGGTTGTGGATGAAATGAACGACTTTGGGTTTTGAGCTTAGGGCTCTAGATGCGATAAACAGTTTCAGGGCTATGGTTGACATGAATGGCTATAGGTTATAAGCTCTGGGCTGTAAATGGTGTGAACAACTCAGGGTGGTGGATGACATTAATGACACTGGGTCATGAGCTAAGGGCTCTAGATACTATGAACAGCACAAGGCTATGATTGACCTGAAAAACCCTGGGTTATCAGCTAAGGGCTTTAGATGCTATGTACATGTAAGAGTTATGGATGATATGAACAACTTAGGATCCCATGAGCTTAGGCCCTTAGATACTATGAATCGCTTAAGGCTATAGACGATATGAATGATTTTGCATCATGAACTCAAGCCTTTAGATGCTATGAATAGCTCAAGGTTGTGGATGACATGGATGACTCTAGGTCATAAACTGAGGGCTCTAAATGTTATGAACAACTTAGGGGTGTGGATGAGATGAGCTACCCCAAGTCATGAGCTTAGGGCTCTAGATGCGATGAACAGTTTCAGGGTTGTGGTTGACATGAATGGCTATGGGTTATAAGCTCTGGGCTCTAAATGGTGTGAACAACTTAGGGTGGCGGATGACATTAATGACACTGGGTCATGAGCTCAGGGCTCCAGATACTATGAACAGCACAAGGCTATGATTGACCTGAACAACCCTGGGTTATCAGCTGAGGGCTTTAGATGCTATGTACATGTAAGAGTTATGGATGATATGAACAACTTAAGATCCCATGAGCTTAGGCCCTTAGATAATATGAATCGCTCAAGGCTATAGATGATATGAATGATTTTGCATCATGAACTCAACCCTTTAGATGCTATGAATAGCTCAAGGTTGTGGATGACATGGATGACTTTAGGTCATAAACTGAGGGCTCTAAATGTTATGAACAACTTAGGGGTGTGGATGAGATGAGCTACCCCAAGTCATGAGCTTAGGGCTCTAGATGCTATGATCAACTTAAGGCTATGAATGACATGAGCTACTCAGGGTCATGAGCTCAAGACTTTGGATGCTATGAACAATCTAGAGTGGTGAATGATATGAATGACTGGGGATCCTATGAACAAAGTCCTCTAGAATTTTGAACTGCTCAGGTTTTTGTTCACATGAATTACTCCACGTCATGAGCTCAGGGCTCCAAATGCTATGAACAGATTAAAGTGTTGGATGAAATGAATGAGTTGCGATCTCGTGTGCTCAGGCCTCTAGATCCTAATGAACAACTCAGGGTTGTGGATGACATGAACAACTCTAGGTCGTGAGCTCAGGGCTCAAGATGCTATTAAAAACTCAGGGTTGTGGTTGACATGAATGACTCGGGGTCGTGAGCTTAAGGCTCTAAATTCTATGAATAGCTCTAGGCTATTGATTACATGAGCTACTATGCATCGTGAGCCCAGGGCTCTAGATGCTATCAACAACTCAAAGTTCTGGATGATATGAATAAATCGGGATCCTGTGAGCTCAAGCCTCTAGATGCTATGAACAACTAAGGGTTATGAGCTCAGGTCTGCAGATTCTATGAACTCAAGGTTATTGTTGACATGAAAGATTGTGGGACATGAGTGCAATTCTCTACTTGTAATGAACAACTCAAGGTTGTGATTAACATAAACGACTATGGGTCGTGAGCTCAAGGCTTAAGATGCTATGAAAAATTTAGGGTTGTGGATGACTTGAACAAGTCCGGGTTGTGAGCTCAGGGCTCTAGATGCTCTTAACAACTCAAAGCTGTGGATGACATGAACGCATTTGGGTCATGAGCTTAGGCCTCTAGATTCAATTAACAACAAAGGAATGTGGTTGACATGAATAACTTTGATTTATGAGCTTAGGGCTCTAAATGATATACATAACTTAAGGTTGTTGATGAAATGAAAGACTTTGAGCCGTGAGCTTAGGGTTGTACATGTTATACTCAAGTCTGGGCTATCGATGACATGAAAGAGTCCAGGTCAGGAGCTCAGGGCTCTTGATACTATGAACAACTCAGGGTTATGGATGACATGAATGACTCTTGGTCGTGAGATTAGGGCTCTAGACGTTATGAATAGCTCAAGGCTATAAATGACATGCACTACTCTAAGTCATGATCCTAAGGCTTTGGATGCTATTAATAGCACAAAGTTGTGGATTATATGAATGACTCGGGATCCTGTGAGCTTTGTCAATTAGATGCTATAAATCGCTTAGGCTATGGATGATATGAATGATTCAATGTCATGAGCTTAAGCCTCTAGATGCTATGAACTACTCAGGGCTATGAAAGACATAAACAACTTTCAGTCATGAGCTCAAGGTTCTAGATGCTATGACCAACTCAGGGTTGTAATTGACATGAATGACTCTGGGTCATGAGCCTATGGATGTAGATATTATTAACAACACATAGTTTTGGATGACATGATCGACTCCGATTCATGAGCATAGGCCTTTAGATTCTATGAAAAAGTTGAGGATTCTAATTGACATGAAAGACTCTAAGTCATTAGCTCAATGTTTTAGATGTTATGCACAACTTAAAGCTATCGATTACATGAAAGACTCCTGGTCATGAGTTGAGGGCTTTAGATTCTATACACAGGTATGAGCTTTCGATGACATGAAAGACTCTAAGTCGAGAGCTTAAGGCTCTAGATGCTATGAACAACTCAGAACTATGGTTGACATAGACGACTCCGGGTTGTGAGCTTAAGGCTCCAAATACTATGAACAATTAAGAGTTATGGATGATATAATCGAGTCAGGATCCCATGAGCTCAAGCCTTTAGATGCTATGAAGTGCTAAGGTTTATGGATGATTTGAATGATTCTACATCATGAGCTCAATCCCTTAGATTCTATGAACTTCTCATTGTTATGGATGATATGAACAACTAAGGGTCGCGTGCTTAGAGCTTTAGATGCTATTGACAACTCAGGGTTGTGGATAACATGAATGACTTCAGGTCATGAGCTCAAGCCTTTAGGTTTTATGAACAACTCAGGGTTGTTGTTGACATGAATGACTCTAAGTCGTAATCACAAGGCTTTAGATGCTATGCACAACTTAAGGTTGTCAATGACATGAAAGACTATGCATCGTGAGCTTAGAGCTCTAGATGCTATGAATAACTCAGGGTTGTACATGACATGAATAACTCTGGGTCGCGAGCTCAGGGCTCTAGATACTATGAACAACTCAAGATTATGGTTGACGTGAACGATTTCGAGTCGTGAGCTCTAGGCTCTAAATGCTATGAACAACTTAAGGTTATGGATGACATGAGCTACTCCGGGTCATGAGCTTAGGGATTTGGATGCTATGAACAACTCAGAGTTGTGGATGATATGAATGGCTTAGGATCTCATGAGCTCAATCCTCTAGATGCTATGAATCGCTTATGGTTATGGATTATATGAATGATTCTACTTCCTGAGCTCAAGGTTATGGATGACATGAATGACTCCGGGTCATGAGCTCGGGCTTTTAGATTTTATGAACAACTCAAGGTTATGGTTGACATGAAAGGCTCCAAGTCATGAGTTCAAGGCTCTAGATGCTATGTACAACTTAAGGTTGTTGATGACATGAAAGACTCCAGGTCATGAGCTTAGGGCTCTACATGGTATATACAAGTGTGGGTTGTTGATGACATTAAAGTGTTTAGGTCATTAGGTTAGGGCTCTTGATACTATAAACAACTTGGAGTTGTCGATGACATGAACTACTCTGGGTTGTGATCTTAAGGCTCTAGATGCTATGAATAGCTTAGAGATGTAGATGACATGCTCTACTGTGGGTCATGATCTTAGGAATTTGGATGCTATTAAAAGCTTAGAGTTGTTAATTATATGTATGACTCAGGATCCCGTGACCTTAGACCTCTTAATGCTATAAACCACTTAGCATCGTGGATGATATGAACAATTCTGCGTCATGAGCTCAAGCCTCTAGATGCTATGAACTACTCAGGGTTATGGAAGATATGAACGAATCTAGGTTTTGATGTCAAGGGTCTAGATACTATGAACAACTCAGGGCTATGGTTGACATGAACGACTTCAGGTCGTGAGCTCAAGGTGCTAGATGATATGAAAAAATCAAGGTTGTGGATGACATGAACGACTTTGGGTTATGAGTTTAGGGCTCTAGATACTGTGAACAACTCAGCGTGGTGGTGATGTGATGGTTCACAAGTATATGAATCGTTCAAGTAATATAATTATACGTAAGTACGGATATCGAACCCACAAGGACTATGCTACTAATTACTAAAATTTATTATTTCTACTACTATTTGATCAACCAAATTTTTTAAGTTGCATAGGAAAGCAAATTAAATAATTAAAGAAAATAATTCCAAACTCTTATGATTTAAACGATCTAGGGCTTTTGATTTCACTACAAACACTTTCATGCAATTGATTGCTTGACCTAATTTCTTTTATGCTTTATTTGGAGATCTAATTCCACAAGCTAACCAATATTTTCTCTTGAAATATATCAGATTGCTCCTTAAATTACTAACCCAACATATCTCTATGTGAATTTAAGTCTAAAGGAGTAATTATGATCTATGGAATTATTGTAGATTTAACTATTAATCTCTTAGAACATGGTAATGTATCTTTACTATTCATTCATTCTAACCTAATCTATTCTATGGATCTAATTTAGATTAAAACTCTCGTTATCAACCTAAATCATAAATTCAATCAAAACTTAGGCCCTTAAAAATTGAGAGCATTAAGTGTAGAATAGATACACAAATAAATTGATGCAAAACAGAGAATTAAATTAAACTAATAAAAAACATAAATCGTGATTGAGCTACATCTCAGCCCTAGAGAAAGAAAATTAGTTCATGTTAAGATGAAAAACAAACATCCTGAATCACAATCATAAAGAAAATGGAAGAATAAACTAGAAAAATAGAAAGAAATCTACAAATCCTTTTTTTTTTTCTCTAAGCTTCTTCTTCTCACAGGTCTCCAAGATCCCCAAAATAAACCCTACTTTTGTCTATTTATAGCCCCAATATCGCAAACTAACGTCCCACCTAATTTGGATCTGAATAGAATGAGATAAGAATGAAAAATTTTCAAAATTTTAATATCAGGCCGCAATGCTCAATGCCTCCCGCTGCAGCGCTTTATTCTTTGGTCTTGAGGATTTCTGAAATTCCGTTGGGCACCACGGTGGACAAGTTCCTCCCGTCACAGTAGTTTTGTCTTGGGTCCCCAACTATGATTTTCTACATGCGTGTGCCGTGGCGCTAAAGTCCTTCCCACCGCAGCGCTTTCCTCTCGGGTAAGTTATGAAAATTGTCACGTAAGAGGCCACTATGGCGGTTCTTACATTTTCGCCGAACTTCATATTTTTCTTCCAATTTTGCCTCGTATTGCTCTCTTTTCGTACTCTTGGCTATTTGAGACCTAAAACAATAAAAATAATGATTGTTGAGATAAAATCACTCTTAAACTAATGAAATATCAAGTTAAATCATAGATAATAAGTTGCTTTAAATCGAGTTATCAAAGTTCCCCCAAACTTAACATTTTGCTAGTCCTCAAGCAAAAACAAAATAAAATCTAACCTAAAACTATCCTAAACACAATTAAATCACAAACTAAATCAAGACTCAAAACATCTCAAACTTCCAAAATCAAATTCATTCGTCAAGTTTAATTCATAATATTGTCTCAAAAATTACTAATAGCACAAAGCCGTTAAGAATCTATTGAACATTACAAAAATTAGAAGGGTCGCTCAATCTTCCGAAAAATCCAAGTAAGCAACCTTTTAAACAATCAATTCTACTACCCAGACAATTTTACAAAAACAATTATAGACAAAGTCGACCTCTAAAAAGTAATGTATGATATCAAATCTCATAGGCTTAGCTTTCTTGTTACTCTCCACTAATGTAGACTCGTCATGTTACCTCAGATCAAAAGGCCTTTAATAAGCTTGTAATGTTAGGCTAAGGTGTTGGCTTACAAAGAATGGAAAGGATAAATTCAAAGAATGAGAACACTCATAATTGAACAAAATGTAACAGACTCAAGAGCGTTTAATACTAACATCACTTCATATCATCTTGAAACTTTTCCTACTTTTTCTTTCTTTCGTGCTCATAAACACTTTTCACATATTTCACCACTAATGCCATTCTTTTTCCCCCTCTTTTTTATTTATTTATTTTTTTTTATGCACACTCTTTATTTATTTATTTTCTTCAAAACCCCCAAACTTATTTCTCTATTTTACTAGTGTTAACAATGCACTTTTCCATCCTTTCCTCCTTAATAAAATATTTTTGCTCTCAAACAAAATAAATAACAAACATGTAAATGTTCTCATCAAGGGTAAGGATAAGTGTTTAGGCTTAAAATAGGTAGGAAGATAGGCTTAAAGAAATAAAAATAAGGCTAACATTATATAAAAGGGCTCAAATAGGTAACTAGCGGATAAAATATTCTAGGTAAGGTAAGAAAAGCTTAAACGATCCAAAAATGGCCTAAATTGTCTCCTAAGTAACATGAAAATCTATGATTCGCCTCGAGTAACAATCAACCATGTTCTAAAATTTGTTGAGATCTCTAATCATCCACAATTGTCTAAATAAAATGTCTTTAGGCATGCAAAATAGGATCGTTATCAAAATCACCATACTAGACCAACATCGAATCTCAAATCCAAATAGAACAAACATCCAAATTATCCTCAAAATCTAAGTAATATCAAATTCATCTCAATAACCATGCATCATAGAAATCAATATATTATCATTGACTATATGAATCAACTAGAAGAACAAAAAAAAAAATAATGCTAAAAATTCAAGAAGTTTCGAAAACATTTTTAACTGAACTTAGCTAAACCCAAAAGAAATTAATCATTCCCCCAAAACTTAATTATTTCCATTTCCCTCAATGAACACAGGAAAATAAGGTAAGGAAAAATTAAGGAAAAGAAAAACTCATTTTTTGATGAATTTTTGGGACACATCGAAAAATCGCTCCTTTCTCAGTTAGTAGTGTCCAAATTGCAGCAAAAAGGTAGACATAATCACCCCAAATCGCGACCCAATAAGAAGACGGACTGGATATGTGATTTCCCTTCCAAAATGACACGAACTGAAGCTTCAATCTTGCCAAATCTCTAAAACCCATTAGTAATCCCAAAAGAAAACAAAGAATTGAGAGTTTAAATATGATTAGGATCGAAAGATAGATAGAAAATGGAGAGAAAATGAGAAAATGAAAAAAATTGTTCATGAAAAATGAAGGAAGATGACCCTTTAAAACACCCACTTACTTATTGCGCAGTGGCACTCAAGTCTTTCTGCCACGGTGAAAAGCCCTAATTTTTACAAGAGAAATTCAATTGGGGGTGACAATTGCAGCGCAAAGCCTTACCTATCACGGCGGTTTAGCCTCGGGTCTTCTTATGAGTAATGTTTGAAGAGTCAGCCGCAACACTCAATGTCTTCCACCGCAGCGCCTTTCACTGCGTATGTAAAAAGCCCTTTTTTCTACTAAAAATAAAGGAAAAGTAGTTAAAAATAAAAATAAAAATTAATCCTGAACTACCAAACAATTAACTCTAAAAATTCACTAACTAAATTACTTTGAAACAAAATAAACAATATTAATAAAAATCCTAATAACTAAAAATAATTGAAAATTTGAAAACAAAAATTGCTCAAAATAAATCGGGTTGCGTCCCGAAAAACGCTAAAATTTAAGTTGTTAGCTAGACTTTCTCCACTTTTCTACTTTGGAATTGAAAGCACAACAGACACCCTTTCGGTGCTAAAATTTCCTCCTAAATATTGCTTCAATCGTTGCTCGTTCACTGTAAAAGTTCCCTTTGATAGATGATGAACTTTTATTGCTCCTGATGGTAAAAACTTGTTAACTATGAATGGACCAGACCATCACGATCTTAATTTACCCGGGAAAAAGCTTGAAACGTGAATAAAAAAGAAGAACATGTTGACCAACTTCAAAATTGCGCTTTTGAATATGCTTATCATGCCATCCTTTTGCCTTATCCTTATAAATCTTAGCATTCTCATAAGCATTATTACAGAACTCTTCCATCTCATTTAATTGTAACAATCTCTTCTTCCTTGCAATTCGTAAGTCAAAATTCAAAAGTTCAACAACCCAAAATGATTTGTGCTCCAACTCAACCGAAAGATGACATGATTTTCCATAAACCAATTGATATGGAGACATTCCAATAGGTGTCTTAAATGTCATTCTATAAGCCCATAAAGCGTCATCTAACTTACTTGACCAATCCCTCCTAGAAGAATTAACTATTTTCTCTAGAATTTGCTTAAGCTCATGATTAGATACCTCAACTTGACCACTTGTTTGCGGATGATAAGGAGTAGCTATACGATGTGTTACTCCATATTTACCCAATAGTGACTCAAATTGACTATTACAAAAATGAGATCCTCCATCACTTATGATAGCTCTTGGTGTATCAAATCTTGCAAAAATGTTCTTCTTAAGAAATTTAACCACCACACTAGCATCATTGGTCTGCAGCACCTCAACTTCAACCCATTTGGAAACGTAATCTACAACAACCAAAATAAAATGATTAGCATAAGAGAATGGAAAAGGACCCATAAAATCAATACCCCATATATCAAACAATTATATTTCTAAAATATTTATTAGAGCCATCTCATTTTTCCTAGATATATTCCCAACCCTTTCACATCTATCACAATTGGCAACAAAATTAAATGAATGTTTTAAAAGAGAAGGCTAATAAAATCCTAATTGTAAAACTTTGGCTATAGTTTTAGTAGCTCCAAAATGTCCTCCAACTTTAGGGGAACGACAATGATGTAGAATACTCTCCATCTCCTCTTTTGGCACACATCTACTAATTATTTGATCAACACATTGCTTATATAAGAAATGATCGTCCCATATATAGTACTTAAGATATGAGAAAAAATTCTTCCTCCTTTGATAAGTAAGCTCAGGAGGCAAAATCTTCTTAACCAAATAGTTAACAATGTCTGCATACCATGGTGCTTCTTCAACTACAAAAAGCTACTCATTAGGAAATCTTTCATTAATATCATCATCAACTCCTTCATTAGGCTCCACATGATTCATCTGAGAAAGATGATCTGTAACTAAAATCTCAGTTCCTTTCTTGTCTTTGATTTCCAATTCAAATTCTTGTAGCAGCAAGATCCAATGAAGTAGCCTTGGCTTTGCATCTTTCTTAGCAAACAAATACCTCAAAGCTGAATGGTCGGTACAGATCATCTGAGAAAGATGATCTGCAACTAAAATCTCTGTTCCTTTCTTGTCTTTGATTTCCAATTCAAATTCTTGTAGCAACAAGATCCAATGAAGTAGCCTTGGCTTTGCATCTTTCTTAGCAAACAAATACCTCAAAGCTGAATGGTCGGTATAGACAATCAACTTAGAACCTATCAAATAAAATCGAAATTTGTCAAAAGCATAAACAACAGCTAAAAGTTCTTTTTCAGTAGTTGCATAATTTACTTGAGCCTCCGTTAAAACCTTGCTAGCATAATAAATCATGTGAAAAATTTTACCTTTCCGTTGCCCTAAAACAACACCTATAGCAAAGTCACTAGCATCACACATCAATGAAAAAGGCAGTCCCAATCAGGTACAACAATAATAGGAGAAGATATCAGTTTAGACTTAAGAGTTTCAAAAGAATTTAAACATTCTTTAGAAAAATAAAAAATTACATCCTTAGCCAATAAATCACAAAGAGGTTTAGAAATTTTTGAAAAGTCCTTAATGAATCTTCTATAAAATCCTACATGACCAAGAAAACTTCTAACTCCCTTAACATTTATAGGTGGTGGCAGCTTCTCGATCACATCTATCTTGGCACGATCCACCTCAATTCCTTTTACAGAAATTCGATGTCCCAATACAATACGTTCTCTTACCATAAAATGACATTCTTCCCAATTTAAAACCGAGTTTGTGTCAACACATCGATGCAAAACCAAAGAAAGATTAGAAAGACAATCATCAAAAGAAGAACCAAAAACAGAAAAATCATCCATAAACACTTCAATGCATTTTTCAATCATATCAGAGAAAATGGACATCATGCAACGTTGAAAAGTGGTCAGAGTGTTGCATAAACTGAATGACATTCGTCGGTAAGCAAAAGTGCCATATGGGCATGTAAAAGTGGTCTTCTCTTGATCTTCTAGTGCTATGGTGATTTGATTGTATCTTGAATATCTATTTAGAAAACAATAATAATCATGACTGGAAAGTCTCTCTACCATTTGGTCAATGAAGGGTAAAGGAAAGTGATAATTTCTCGTGGCATCATGAAGCTTTTGGTAATCAATACAAACTCTCCAACCTGTTACCGTTCTTGTGGAGATAAGTTCATTGTTATCATTCTTCACTACATTTAGACCTCCCTTCTTAGGAACTACTTGAACTGGACTTACCCATGTACTATTCAAGATTGGATAAATTATAGTTGCATTCAAAAGCTTCACAACCTCCTTTTTAACCACTTCTTACATAGATGGATTTAATCTTCCCTGTGGTTGAACTGTTGGCTTGTAGCTTTCTTTAAATAGGATCTTATGCATACAAATTGATGGGCTTATTCCCTTGATGTCATCAATAGTCAATCCAATAGCTTTCTTATGCTCCCTCAAAACTCTTAATAGTTTTTCCTCCTCCAAATCATTCAAAGAAAAGTTAATAATAACAGGATAAAAACTAGAATCTTCTAAGAAAGCATACTTGAGATGAGATGGCAACAATTTAAGTTCAAGTTTACGAGGCTCCTTCTTTAATGTATGATTGTTAACATGAATGGCCTCTAATTCCTCAAATTTTAACTTTCTTGGAAACTCATAAGTTGGTAATGCATCAAGATTATTAACACATTCAATTATATCATCATCATCACAAAGAGTTCCTAAAGTTCTACCATTCATTATACAATTTTCTAAAGGTGAAGTAGGAAAAGTTTCATGAAATGTTTTTCAGCTACCACCCTATCCAAAACAGTGATTGCAAAGTGATTGCAAAGCATGCATCAACTTCAGATGGAAATTTCATAGCCTCAAAAACATTAAACGTAACTTGTTCATCTTGAACCCTTAAAATCAACTTACCTTGATGAACATCTATAAGAGTTCTACCTGTAGCAAGAAAAGGTCTTCCTAATAAAAGTGGAACTTCCCGGTCTTCTTCCATATCTAATACAATAAAATCAGCTAAAAATATAAACTTATCCACTTTTACCAAAACATCCTCAATAATTCCTCTTGGTTGTTTTATAGATCTATCCGCAAGCTGCAAACATACTGTAGTAGGCTTCACTTCCCCTAGTTCAAGTTTCCTGAAAATAGAAAGAGGCATCAAATCAACACTTGCACCAAGATCACATAAAACTTTATCAAAATCAAAATCACCAATAGTGCAAGGTATAGTGAAATTCCCTGGATCTTTTAGTTGGGGAGGAAGCTTCCTTTGAAGAATGGCGTTGCACTCTTCAATGAGCATCACCTTCTCATTGTCCACCAATTTCCTCTTATTTGATAACATCTCATTTAAGAATTTAACATATTTCGGCATTTGCTCCAACATATCTACAAAAGGAAGATTGATATGTAAGCTCTTAAAAATATCAATAAATTTAGAAATTTGCTTATCTAAATTTTGTTTTTTCAACCTTTGAGGAAATAGGATGACATTAGATGATGATTTTGAAATAGATGGTTGTATAGGAGTGGGAATTGAAGTATCCTCCTTATTTGCTTGTTGCTCGACCTCCTTTGATTGTTCTAACTCCTTCCTACTTCTAAGAGTTATGGCCTTTACATGCTCCATAGGATTTGTCTCCGTGATACTAGGAAATGCTCCTTGAGTTATCTCCATCAATAATTTAGAAATCTCCCCCACTTGATGCTTAAGATTGAAAATACTTGCACCTTGATTCCTGAAATTTGCTTTAGTATCATCAATAAAATCGTTAGTCTTTTCCATAAATTGGGTGAAAATTTCTTCCAAGTTTGGCTTCTTCTCTTGAGATTGGAAACCGGAGGGTGGTTTTTGCACATGAGCGTTGTTACTCCATGAGAAGTTCGGATGATTCCTCCACCCTTGGTTGAAATAATTGGAGTTGGGATTGTATTGACATTGATTATTGGCCACATAATTCACTTGTTCAAATGAATTTGCTTCATATGGGCCTCCAACTTGACACTCCAAGCTAGGATGATTACCTGCACAATTTTCACAAACTAAATTAGAAAAGGCAGCAACGTTCAGTTTCTTAAAATAATTATTTAAAATTACAACTTGAGCAGCCAAATTATTAAAAGCATCGATATCATGAACCTCGGTTGTCCTCTTTTGTGCATTTCTGTCTGTAGAATTCAAGAAATTGTTTCTAGCCATCACTTCTATAAGATGATATCCCTCCTCCGGTGTCTTAATAATAAAAGTTCCTCCGCTTGTTGCATCCACCATGGTCTGAGTATTAGGGTGCAAACTATTATAGAATGTTTGCACTTGCATCCTCATTGGTAAGCCATGGTGTGGGCACTTTCTTAAAAGATCTTTGAACCTCTCCCAAGCTTCATAAAGAGACTCTTGATCTTATTGTAAAAAGTTAGTTATATCATTCCTCATTTTTGCAGATTTTACCGGTGGGAAGTATTTAGCAAGAAAAGTGTTAACCAGTTCATCCCATGTAGTGATTGTCCTGAAGGTAATGAAATTAACCATGTCTTAGCCTTGTTATTAGAGAGAATGGAAACAATTGAAGTCTTATTGCCTCATCAGTCACACCATTATGCTTGAAGGTATCACAAATTTCTAAGAAATATGCAATATGTAGATTAGGATCATCATTGGCCAATCCTCCAAATTGAACTGAAGATTGAATCATTTGAATAACTGCCGGTTTGATCTCAAAATTGTTAGCTTGGATGGGCGGCCTTTGAATGCTTGAGACACCCACATTAGGAACAAAATAATCCTTGAGTGCCCTGCTTGGGACTTCATTATCACCATGATTCTCATCCCCCATTGTAGGAACCTCTTGAATTACTTGTTGCTTGCGTTTTTTATTTAAAATTCGTAGTGTTTTGTTGATATCAAAGTCGGTCGATTGGTACTAAGTCCAAACTCCTTGTACATCTCATACACTGAGAAAACCTAAGAAGGGAAAAACAATTCAGTAAGAATAAAAAGAAAATAAATCAAATTAGCACAGAAATAACTGGTATTGATATTAGTAACAAATAGTCCCAGACAATGGCACCAAAAACTTGATGTGATGGTTCGCAAGTATACGAATCGTTCAAGTAATATAATTGTACCTAAGTACGGATATCGAACCCATAAGGACTATTCTACTAATTACTAAAATTTATTATTTCTACTACTATTTGATCAACTGAATTTTTAAAGTTGTAGAAGAAAACAAATTAAACGATTAAAGAAAATAATTTCAAACTCTTATGATTTAACAATATAGGGCTTTTGATTTCATTGCAAACACTTTCATGCAATTGATTGCTTGACCTAATTTCTATTATGCTTTATTTGGAGATCTAATTCCCTAAGACAACCAATATTTTCTCTTGAAATATATTAGATTGCTCCTTAAATTACTAACCCAACATATCTCTATGTGAATTTAAGTCTAAAGGAGTAATTAAGATCTATGGAATTATTATAGATTTAAGTATATCGGGTCCCGAGGATTTCTGAAATTCCTTTGGGTGCCACAGCGGACAAGTTCCTCCTCCCGTAGCAGTTTTGTCTCAGGTCCCCAACTATGATTTTCCACATGTGTGTGCTGCGGCGCTTAAGTCCTTCCCACCACAAAGCTTCCCTCTCGGGTAAGTTACGCAAATTGTCATGTAAGAGGCCGCCGCGACACTTGAGAGCTCCCGCCATGGCGGTTCTTACATTTTACCCAAACTTCATATTTTTCTTCTAATTTTGCCTCATATTGCTACCTTTTCGTACTCTTAGTTATTTGAGACCTAAAACAATAAAAATAATGATTGTTGAGATAAAATTACTCTTAAACTAATGAAATATCAAGTTAAATCATAGATAATAAGTCGCTCTAAATCAACTTATCAAGTGGTTAACATGAAAGGCTCTAGGTGTCGAGCTTAGGGCTTTAGAAGCTATGAACAACTCGTAGTTGTGGATGATATTGACGACTCGGGATCCTGTGAGCTTAGGCCTATAGATGTTATGAATCGCTCTAGGTTGTGGATATCAAAAATTCTTTGTCATGAGCTCAAGCCTCTAGATTCTATGAACTGCTCTAGGTAGTGGAAGACATGAATGACTCCGGGTCATGAGCTCAGGGCTCTAGATGCTACTAACAATTCAGGGTTGTGGATGGCATGAATGATTTTGGGTCATGGGATTAGGCCTCTAGATTTTATGTAAAGCTCAAAGTTGTGGTTGATATTAAAGACTCCTAGTTATGTGCTTAGAGCTTTAGATGTTATGCATAACCTAAGGCTATTGATGACATGAAAGACTTTGAGTCATGAGATGAGGGCTCTAGATGTTATACATAGGTCAAGGCGATGAATGATGTGAAAGACTCCAGGTAGAGAGCTTAGGGCTCTAGATGCTATGAACAACTCAGGGTTGTGGTTGTCATGAACAACTCTGTGTCGTGAGCTTAAGGCTTTAGATGCCATGAGTTACTCCTGTTTGAAGGCATAGAGCTCTAGATGATATAAAGAGCTCAGAGTTGTGGATGATATGAATGACCCGGGATCCTACGAGCTTAAGCCTCAGGATCTTATGAGTTGCCTAGAGCTATGGAATATGTGAATGATTCTCCATCATGAGCTCAAGCCTCTAGATGCTATGAATTGCTCAAGCTATGGATGACGTGAATGACCTTGGGTCGTGAGCACAGGGTTGTAGATGCTATCAACAACTCAGGGTTGTGAATAACATGAATGAGTCTAGTTCATGTGATCAAGCCTCTAAATTCTATGAAAAACTCAGGGTTGTGGTTAACAAGAAAGACTCCAAGTTGTGAGCTTAGGGCTCTAGATGCTATGCACAACTTAAGGTTATCGATGATAAGAACAAATCCAAGTCAGGAGTTCAGGGCTTTAAATGTTATGAACATCTTAAGGCTATGGTTTACATGAATGACTTTGGGTCATGAGCTTAGGGCTCTTGATGCTATGAACAATCGAGGATTGTGTTTGACATGAAAGACTTTGTGTCCTGAGCTCATGGCTTTAGATGCTATGAATTACTTAGGGTTGTGGTTAACATAAACGACTACGGGTCATGAGCTTAAGGCTCTAGATACTATGAACAACGTAGGTGTGTAGTTGACATGAAGACTCCAGGTCGTGAGCTTAGGGCCCTAGATGCTCTTAACAACTCAATGTTGTGGATGGCATAAATGACAGGGGTCATGAGCTAAGGCCTCCAAATTCTATGAACAACTCAGGATAGTGGTTGACATGAAAGAGTCTAGGTCATGAGCTAAGGGTTGTAAATGCCATACACAAGTCCTAATTGTTGATCACATGAAAGACTCTGGGTTGTGAGTTGAGGGCTCTATATGCTATGAACAACACAAGGTTGTGGATGACATGAACGACTATAGGTTGTGATCTCTAGGCTATACATACTATAAAAACTTAGTGTTGTGATTGATGTGAAAGATTTTGGGTCGTGAACTCAAGGTTATATATTCTTTGAATAGCTCAAAGGTATGAATTGCTCAAGGTTGGGGATGACATGAACGACTCCGGGTCATGATCACATGGCTCTAGATGTTATAAACTACTCATAGTGCTAGTTGACATGAGCGACTCTAGGTCATGAGCTCAAGGCTCTAGATGCAACGTACACCTGTGGGTTATGGTTTACATGAATGACTTTGGGTAGTAATGTCATGGCTTTAAATTCCATGAACAACTTAGGGCTATGGATGACATAAAAGACTTTGGGTCTTGAGCTCAATCCTCTAGATACTATGAACCGCTCAAGGTTGTGGTTGACATGAACGATTCTGGGTCATGAGCTTAGGGCTTTAGGTTCTATGAGCTGCCTAAGGTTGTTGATGACATGAACTACTCCAGGTCGTGCGACGTACACTTGTGGGTTGTGGTTGACATGAATGACTTTGGGCTGTGAGCTCATGGCTTTAAATTCCATGAACAACTTAGGGTTATGGATGACATAAAAGACTTTGGGTCTTGAGCTCAATCCTCTAGATACTATGACCCGCTAAGGATTGTGGTCGACATGAACGATTCCAGGTCATGAGCTCAGGGGTCTAGGTTCTATAAACTACCTAAGGTTGTTGATGACATGAACTACTCAAGGTCGTGAGCTCTGGGCTTTAGATGCTTTGAATAACTTAGGGCTGTGGTGGACAAGAACCACTCCAAGTCATGATGTTAAGCCTCTAGATGCTATGAACAACTCAGTGTTATGGTTGATATGAATGGCTCTTGGTCATGAGCTTAGGGTTCTAAATGCTTTTAAAAACTCAGGGTTGTGGATGACATGATCAACTCTGAGTCTTAGCCTCAAGATTCTATGAACAACTCAGGGTTGTGGTTAACATGCAAGGCTTCGAGTGCTGAGCTTAGGGTTCTAGAAGTTATGAACAACTCAAAGTTGCGTATGATATGAACAACTTGGGATCCCATGAGCTTAGTCCCCTAGATTTTATGAACTGATTAGGGCTAGGAAAAATATGAATGATTTTGTGTCATGAGCTCAAGCCTTTAGATGTTATGAACTGCTAGATGTTGTGGATGACATGAACGACTCTAGGTCATGAGCTTAGGGCTTAAGATGCTATCAACAACTGAAGGTTGTTTGTGGTTGACCTGAATAAATTTGGGTCATAAGAGTAGGGGTCTAGATGCTATGAACAACTCATAGTTATGGATGATATGAACGACTCGATCTCCTATGACCTAAGGCCTTTAGATGCTATGAACTGCTTAGGGCTATGGATGTTAATAATGATTCTACATCATACACTCAAGCCTTTATATGCATGAGTCTAGGTTGTGAGCTCAAGGATCTAGATGATATGAATAGAACAATGATATGGATAAAATGAATGACTTCGGGTCATAAGCTCAGAGCTTTAAATGTTATGAATAACTTAAAGTTGTGGATGATATGAATGACTTGGGATCTTGTGAGCTCAGGCATCTAGAAGCTATGAACAACTTAGGCTTAAGGTGATATGAACGATTCTTGGTCATGAGCCCATGGCTCTAAATGCTATGAACCAATTAGCATTGCAGATGAGATGAACTACTTTACGTCATGAGCACTGGTCTCAAGATGCTATGAACAACTAAGGGTTATGGATGATATGCATGATTCTATGTCATGAGCTCAAAGCTCTAGATGTCTTGAACAACTTAAGGTTGTGGATGATATGAATTATTCTAGGTTACGGATGATATGGATTATTCTGGGTTGTGAACTTAAGGATTTAGGTGCTATGAGTAGGTCATGGTTGTGGATGATATAAACAATTTCAGGTGGTGTGCTCAAACCTTTAGATGATATAAATAGCTTAGGACATTGGATGATATGAACAATTCTACATCATGTGCTCAAGCCTCTAGATTCTATGAATAGCTCAGGACATGAATGACTTCGGGTTGTGAGCAGAGGATTCTAGATGCTCTAAAGAGCTTAGGTTTGTGGTTAACATGAACGACTATGGGTCATGAGCTCAAGGCTTTAGATGCTATGAATAGCATAGGCCATTAGATGACATGAGCTACTCCGGGTCGTTAGCTCATGGCTTTAGATGTTATGAACAAGTCAGGGTTATGGATGATATGAACGAATTAGGATCCTATGAGTTCATGCTTATAGATCATATGAATAACTCAAGGCTATGAATCATATGAATGATTCTTGATCCTGAGGTTAAAACTCAAAATGTTATGACTAGGTCAGGGTTATAGCTGACATGAATGACTTAATATTGTGAGCTCAGGGCTATAGATGGTATGAACAAATCAAGGTTATTGTTGACATTAACAATCACAAGTCATGGGTTTAAGGCTCTAGATGTTATGAACAACTGAGGGTTGTGGATGATATGAATGACTTTGGGTCAAAAGCATAGGTCTCTAAATACTATGAATAGCTTACGGTTATGGTTCACATGAACATCTCCAGGTCATGAGCTTGGGGTTGTTGATGATATAAACTTCGCTAGGTCATGAGCTTAGGTCTCTAGATACCATGTACCACTCACGGCGGTGGATGATATGCACAATTCTAAGTCATGAGATCAAGGATGTAAATGATATGAACAACTCAGGGTTGTGAATGATATGAACAATTTTGGGTCGTGAACTAAAGGCTCTAGATGTTATGAATAGTTTAAGGTTGTGTATGAAATGAACGACTATGAGTCGTGAGTAAGAGCTTGAGATGGCATGAATAACTAAGGGTTATGGATAACATGAATGACTTTAGGTCCTGAGCTTAGAGCTATAGATCCTATGAGCTAGTCTGTGTCATGAGATTAGGGCTCTAGATTCTATGATCAACTTAGGGTTGTCGATGATATGAATGACTCAGGATCCAATGAGCTCGGGCCTTTAGATGCCATGACCAACTCAAGGTTATGGATGATATGAATGATTCTAGGTCGTGAACTTAAGGCTCTAGATGCTATGAGTAGTTTAGGGCTGTGGATGAAATGAACAACTTTAGGTTGTGAGCTCAAGGCATGAGATGGCATGAACAACTAAGGGTCATGGATAACATGAACAAACATGCGATGAACAGTTCAAGATTCTACTTTGCATCAACCACTCTAGGTCTAGAGCTCAAGGCTCTAGATGCTATGAATAGCTCAGGGTTGTGGATGACATGAATGACTCTAGGTCGTGAGCTGAGTACTCTAAAATCTATGAGTAGCTCATGGTTATGGTTGACACGAATGATATCGAGTTGTGAGATTAGGGTTCAAGATGCTATGAATACCTCAAGATTGTGTATGATGTGATCAAAATGGGGTATTGAGCTTAGGGCTCTAAGTGCTATGAACAACTCAAGGTTATGGTTGACATGAAAGACTTGGGGTCATGATCTCACGGCTTTAGATGCTATGAACAACTCAAGGTTGTGGTTTAGAGGAACTTCTTCGGGTCATGAGCTCAGGGCTCTATATGCTATGAATAGCCCGCGACTTTAGATGACATGAGTTACTCTCATCATTAGCATAAGGCTCTAGATGCTATGAAAAGCTTAGGGCTTTGGATGATTAGAACGACTCGGGATCTCATCTACTTAGGCCTTTAGAGGCTATGAACAACTAGGGGTGTGGATGATAAGAAAGATTCGTGGTCATGAGCCTGTGGCTCTAAATGCTATGAACAATTGAGGGTTGTGGATGACATGAACGACTCTAGGTTATAAATGACATGAGCAACTCTAGGTCATGAGCTGAGGGCTTGAGATGCTATGAACAACTCAGGGTAGTGGTTGACATGACAGACTCTAGGCTGTTAGCTCAAGGGTCTAGATGCTATGAACAATATAGGGCTATGGATGACATGAACCACTTTGGCTCATGAGCTTAAAGCTTTAGATTCTATGAACATTTGAGGGTCGTGGATGACATGAACGACTCCGAGTCATGTGCTGGGGAATCTAGATCCTATGAACAACTGAAGGCTATGGTGGACATAAACGACTCCATGTTGTGAGCTTGGGACACTAGACGTTATAAAAAGCTCATGGCAATGGATGACATGAAGGGCTTCGGGTTGTGGCTAACATTAAAAACTTTAGGTCATGTTCTCAAAGCTCTAGATGCTATGAACAACTCACAGTTATGGATGATATGAACAATTTAGTATCCCATCATCTCAAGCCTCCAGATGCTATGAATAGTTCAAAGCTAAGGATCATATCAATGATTCTTGGTTAATGAGCCTATGAGTCCAAACGCTATGAACAACTTAGGGTTGTGAATGAAATTAAAGACTCTGAGTCATGAGGTTAGGGCTCTAGATGCTATTAAAAGCTCAGGGCTCAGGCCTTTAGATGCTATGAACAAATCAGAGTTGTGGTTTACATGAATGACACTGAGTCATGAGCTCAAGGCTCTCGATGCTATAAATAGCACAGGGTTATGGTAGATATATGCTACTCTGGATCATGAGTTTAGGGCTATGGATTTTATTAACAACTTAACATTATGGATGATATAAACAATTTATGATGCCTTGAGCTCAAGACTCTAGATGTTATGCATTGCTCAAGGTTGTGGATGAGATGAACGATTTTGTATCATGACTTAGGATGACATGAATGACTCTGGGTCATGGACTCAAGGCTCTAGATGTTATGAACAACATGGGGTTATGATTGACATGGACGACTCCAGGTTATGAGCTTAAGGCTTTAGATGTAATGAAAAGTTCCAGGCTATGAAGGACATAAATCACTCTGGGTTGTGAGCTCAAGGCTCTAGATACTATGAATAACTTAAGGCTATGGTTAACATCAATGACTCTAGGTCATAAGGTCAAGGCTCCAGATACTATGCACAACTTAGGGTTTTGGTCAACAAGAACAAATCTAGGTTGTGAGCTTAACGTTATAGGTTCTACGAATAGCTCAGAGTTATGGATGATATGAACAACTAGGGATCCCGTGAGCTCAATCCTCTAGATGCTATGAACAGCTCAAGGCTGAGGATGATACGAACGATTCATGGTCATGAGCCTATGAGTCTAAATGCTATGAACAGCTTAGGGCTATGGATAACATGAATAACTCTAACTCATTAGCTCAGGCCACTATATGTTATGCATAGCTCAAGGGTGTCATTGACATGAACGATTTCGAGTTGTGAGCTTAGGACTCTAGATTTTATGAAAAGCTCTCAAGTATGGAGGACATGAATGACTTCAAGTCATGAGCTCAAGGCTCTAGATGGTATGAACAACTCTAGGTTGTGGTAGACATGAAGAACTCTGGGTCGTGAGCTTAGGGCTCCGGATACTATGAAAAGCTCATTGTGGTGGTTGACATGAATGACTCCGGGTCATAAGCTTAGGGCTCTAGATGCTATGAACAACTGATAGTTATGGATGATATTAATGACTCATGATCATATGAGTTTTATCCTCTAGATGCTATGAACAACCAAGGGTTGAGATTGATATGAATGATTCTTGGTCATGAGTCTATGAGTCTAAATGCTACGAACAACTCTAGGCTCTAGGTGACTTGAATTAATCTAGATCATTAGCTTAGGGCTCTAGATGCCATGAAAAGCTTAGAGTTGTGGATGACATGAATGACTCTAGGCTTTAAGTGCTATGAAAAACTCATGGTTGTGGTTGACGTCAATGACTTTGGGTCATGAGCACATGGCTCTAGATACTATGAAAAACTCCGAGTTGTAGTGGACATGAATGGCTCCCGGTCATGAGCTCAGGGATTTAGATGCTATGAACAACTCAGGCTAGTGGTTGACATGAATGACTTTGGGTTTTGAGTTTAGGGCTCTAGATGTTATGAACAACTTAGGGTTAAGGTTTACTTGAATGACTCTGGCTCATGAGCTTAGAGCTTTAAATGATATGAATAGCTCAGAGTTATGGGTATGAAATACTCAGGATCCTATGAGCCAAGGCCTCTAGATGCTATAGACAACTTAGGGTTAAGGATGACACAAATGATTCTTGGTTGTGAGCCTATGAGTCTAAATGTTATGAACAACACAAGGTTATGGATGACATGAACAACTCTAGGTCATGAGCATAGGGCTCTAGATGCTATTAACAACTTAGGGTTGTGGTTGACATGATTGACTTTGAGTTATGAGCTCAGGACTCTAGATGTAATTAATAGCTCTAGGTTGTGGATGTCATGAATGATTCTAGGTCCTGATCTTAGGGCTTTAGATGCCATAAACAACTCAGGGTTATGGTTTACATGAACGAATCTCAGTTGTGAGTTTAAGGCTCGAAATGCTATGAATAGCTCAGGGCTATGGACGACATGAACAACTTCGGGTCGTGAGCTTAGGGCTTTAGTTACTATGAGCAACTCAGAGATATGGTTTACATGAATGACTTCGATTTATGAGCTTAGGACTCTAGATGCAATGAATAGCTCAAGGTTGTGAATGACATGAATGATTTTAAGTCGTGAGCTTAAGGCTCTAGATGCTATGAACAGCTCAGGGTTGTGGTTTACATGAATGACTTTCAATTGTGAGCCTAGGGCTCTAAATGCTATGAACAACTTAGGGTTATGGTTGACATGAACAACTACGAGTCGTGAACTTAAGGCTTTAGATACTATTAGCACCTCAAAGCTATGGTTTAGTTGAATGACCACGGGTCTCGAGCTTAGAGCTCTAGTTGCTATGCACAACTTAACATTATGGATGATATGAATGACTCGGGATCCCGTGAGCTCAAGCCTCTAGATGCTATGAATAACTTAGGGTTATGGATGGTATGAACGATTCTATGTGATAATCTTAGGGTTTTGGATGACATGAATTACTTCGGGTCAGGAGTTTAGAGCTCTAGATATTCTGAACAACTTGGGGTTGTAGTTCACATGAATAGCTTTGAGTTGTGAGCTAAGTTCTTCAAAATCTATGAAAAGCTCCAGGTCGTGGCAGACATAAATGACTTCAAGTCATGACCTTAGGACTATGGATTCTATGAACACCTAAGGGTAGTTGTTGACATAAACAACTCTGGGTCATGAGCTCAGGTCTCCAGATACTATGAACAACTCAGTTTGTGGTTGACATGAATGACTCTGAGTCATGAGCTCAAGGCTCTAGATGTTATGAACAACTCAAAGTTATAAACGATATGATCAAATCCAGTTCCATTGAGCTCCGACCTCTAGATGCTATGAAAAACATAGAGATAAGAATGATATGAATGATTCTTGGTCATGAGCCTATGGGTTTAAATGTTATGAACAACTCATGGTTGTGGATGATATGAATGAATCTAGGTTGTGAGATGAGGGCTCTAGATGCTACGAACAAGTCTAGGTTGTAGTTGACATGAAGGACTTCAAGTTATGTGCTCTCGTCTCTGGATGATATGAACAACTCGAGATCCCGTGATCTTAGACCTTTAAATGCTATGAACAACTCAAGGTTAAGGATGATATGAACGATTCTTGGTTATAAGTCTATGACTCTAAATGCTAAGAATAGAATAGGATTATGCATGACATGAACGAATCTCGGTTATGAGCTTAGGACTCTAGATGCTATGAACAACCCAGGGTTGTAGATGATATGAACAACTACGGATTCCATTAGCTTAGACCTCTAGATGCTATGAAAAGCTGAGGGTATTGATTATATGAATGATTCTTAGTCGTGTGCCCATGGCTCCAAATGCCATGGACAACTCATGGTTGTGGATGACATGAACGACTTCGGGTCGTGAGCTCAAGGCTCTATATGCTATGAATAGCTCAAGGTAGTGGTTGACATGAATGACTCCGGGTCATGAGCTCAGGGCTCTAGATACTATGAACAACTTAGGGCTATGGTTGACATGAATGACTTCTGGCCGTGAGCTCAGGGCTTTAGATGCTATGAACAACTCAGAGTTATGGATGATATGAACAACTCAGGATTCTATGAGTTAAGGCCTCTAGATGCTATGAACAACATAGGGCTAAGGATGATACGAATGATTCTTGGTCATGAGCCTATGATTCTAAATGCAATGAACAACTCAAGGTTATGGATTACATGAATGAATTTGAGTTGTGAACTCAAGGCTTTAGATGATATGAACAACTCAAGGTTGTGGTTAATGTGATGGACTCTAAATGTTATGAACAACTTAGAGTTCTAGATGATATGAACAACTCAAGATCCATGATCTAAGGCCTTTAGATGCTATGAACAACTCAAGGTTGAGGATGACATGAATGATTCTCGGTTGTGGGCCAATGACTCTAAATGTTATGAATAGCTTAAGGTTGTGAATGAAATGAATAACTCTCGATCACGTGCTTAGAACTCTAGATGCTATGGACAACTTAGAGTTGTGGATTATTTGAATGACTACGAATCCCATGAGGGGGATGACATTAATGACTCTAGGTCATGAGATTAGGTCTTTAGATACTATGAACAACTCAAGGTTGTGGTTGACATGAATGACTCTGGGTCGTGAGCTCAAGGCTCTACATGCTATGAATAGCTCAGGATTGTGGATGACATGAGCTACTCTAGGTTGTGAGCTTAGGGTTATTGATGCTACAAACAACTCAGTGTTGTTGATCATATGAATGACTAGGGATCCCATGAGCTGAAACCTTTAGATGCTAAGAACATTTCAGGACTATGGATGATGTGGTCGATTCTATGTCATGAGCTTAGTGTTGTGGATGAAATGAACAACTTTACGTCATGAGCTTAGGGCTTTAGATACTATGAACAACTCAAGGTTATGATTGACATCAATGACTTTGAGTCGTGAGCTTAAGGCTTTAGATACTATGAATAGCTCAAGGTTGTGGATGATATGTGCTACTCCAAGTCATGAGTTCATGGCTATGGATGCTATGAACAACTCAACATTGTGGATGGTATCAATGACTTAGGAACCCATGAGCTGACACCTCTAGATGCTATGAACAACTCAGAGTTGAGAATGACATTAATGATTGTTAGTCTTAAGCCAGCGACTCTAAATGCTATGAACAACTCAAAGTTATGGCTAACATGAACGATTCCAAGTCATGTGCTCAAGCTCAAGGTTGTGGTTAACATGAAGAATTTAGGTTGTGAGCCTATGGTTTTAGATGCTATGAAGACCTCAGGACTATGGATGACATGAGCTACTCTGAGTCATTAGCTCAGGGCCTTGGATGCTTGAAATAGCTCAGGTTTGTGGATTATATGAATGATTCTAGATGATGTGAGCTTAGGCCTCTAGATTCTATACAACGCAGTGGTGTGGATGATATGAAATATTCTTGGTTGTGTATCCATGGCTCTAAATGCTATGAATAACTCAAGGCTGTAGATGACATGAACAACTCTAGGTTGTGAGCTCAAAGCTTTAGATGTTATGAGCTCAAAGCTTTGGATGTTATGAGCAACTTAGGGATTTGGTTGACATCAATAACTTTGGGTTGTGAGTCTAGGGTTCTAAATAATATGTACAACTCATGGTTGTGGATAACATGAATGACTCTAGGTCATGAACTCAAGGCTCTAAAAACTATGAACAGCTCAAGGTTGTGGTTGACATAAACAAATCCGAGTCATGAGCTCAAGCCACTACATGTTATGAAAAGCTCCAGGTTGTAAATTATATGAACGATTCTACATCATGAGCTTAGAGCTATGGATGACATCAACAACTCCGGTTCATGAGCTCAATGTTCTATATACTACGAACAACTCAGGGCTATGGTTGACATCAAAACCTCCGAGTTGTGATCTCAAGGTTCAACATGCTATGAATAAATCAAGACACTACATGCTATGGACAACTCGACTTTGTGTATGATATGAACAACTCAAGATCCTATGAGCTGAGGGCTCTAGAGGCTATGAACAACTAAGGATTGTAGTTGACATGAACAACTTTGGGTATTGAGTTTTAGGCTCTAGGTTCTATGAACAACTCATGGTTGTGGATGATATGAACGATTCTTGGTCATGAGCCCAATGCTCAAGAAGTTATGAATAACTCAGGGTTGTGGATGACATGAACAACTTTGGGCTGTAAGCTTAGGGCTCTAAATGTTAGAAACAACTCAAGGTAGTGGTTGACATGAATGACTCAAGGTTATAAGCTCAGTGCTTTAGATTCTATGAAAAACTTAGGGTTGTGAATGATATGAACAACTCCAGGCTGTGAGCTCACAACTCTAGATGCCATGAACAACTCAGACTTGTGGATGACATGAGTTACTCAGGGTCGTGAGCTAAGGACTTTGGATGTTATGAATAAGTCAGGGTTGTGGATGATATGAATGATTTTTGTTCATGAGCATAAGACTCTAATTCTTTTGAACATCTCAAGATGACATGGATGACTCAAGGTGATGAGCTCAAGGCACTAAATGCTTTGAACAACTCATGTTTATGTCGATATGAAAGTCTTCAAATCTTGAGCTCAAGGCTCTACATGCTATCAACATCTCAGGCCTATGGATGATATGAGTTGCTCCACGTCTTGAGCTCATAGCTCTAAAATCTATAAATAACTTAAGGTTGTGAACAATATGAACGACTTAGCATCCTGTGAGATCAAGCCTCTAGAAGCTATGGATAGCTTAGGGTTGTGGATGATATGAATGATTCTTGGTCGTAATCCCAAGGCTCTAAATTTTATGAACTGGTGAGGGTTATGAATGACATGAATCACTCAAGATCATCAACTTAGGGCTCTTCATGTTAGGAACAAGTTAGGGTTATGATTGACATGAATGAATCTACGGTCTCTAGATGTTTTGAACAACTCAATGCTGAGGATGATATGAATGATTTTTGGTCATGAGCCTATGACGCTAAATGTTACGAACAACTCAGGGTTGTGGACGACATGAAAAACTCAAGGACGTGAGCTCAGGGCTCTAGTTGTTATGAACAACCCAGGCATGTTGATGATAAGAACGACTCCATGTCATAAGCTTAGGGCTTTAGATGATATGACAACTAAGGCTTGTGGATTACATGAGCTACTCTAGGTCGTGAGCTAAGGGCTTTAGATGCTATGAACAAGTCAAGGTTGTGGATGATATGAACGATTCTTGGTCATGAGCCTAAGGCTCTAAATCTTATGAACATCTTTGGACTATTGATGACATGAATGACTCAATGTCGTGAGCTCAGGGCACTAAGTGCTTTGAACAACTCATGTTTATGGTCAATATGAATGACTTCAAATCTTGAGCTCAAGGCTCTAGATGCTATCAACATCTCAGGCCTGTGGATGCTATGAGTTGCTCTGCGTTTTGAGCTCATGGCTCTAAAATCTATGAATAACTTAAGGTTGTGGATAATATGAATGACTCAAAATCCTGAGCTCAAGCCTCGAGAAGCTATGAATAGCTTAGGGTTGTGGATGATATGAATGGTTCTTGGTTGTAAGCCTAAGGCTCTAAATGTAATTAACTGGTGAGAATGACATGAATCACTCAAGGTTGTCAGCTCAACGCTTTTCATGATATCAACAACGTAGGGTTGTGATTGACATGAATGACTCTATGTTGTCAGCCGAGGGCTCTAGATTCTATGAACAACTTAGAGTTGTGGATGATATGAACGACTTAGGATCCTGCGAGCTACGGTCTCTAGATGCTATGAACAACTCACGGCTAAGGATGATATGAACGATTTTTGGTCATGAGCCTATGACGCTAAATGTTATGAACAACTCGAGATTGTGGATGACATGAACGACTTAAGAACGTGAGCTCAGGGTGCTAGATGTTATGAACAACTTAGGCTTGTTGATGATAGGAACAATTCTAAGTCATGAGCTTAGGGCTCTAGATGCTATGAATAGCTCAAGGTTGTGGTTAATATGCATGGCATAAGCTCATGGTTTTGGATGCTATGAACTGCTCGAGGTTGTAGTTGATATGAATGACTTGAGATCTTTAAGCTCAAGCCTCTAGGTACTATGAATAGCTCATGGTTGTTGATGATATGAATGATTCTTGGTCATGAGCCCAAGGCTCTAAATGTTATGAACAATAAAGGGTTGTGGATGACATGAATGATTCAAGGTCATGAGCTCAGGGTTCTAGTTGCTATGAACAACTTAGAGTTCTAGATGGTATGCATAACTCAGAGTTATGGATGATATGAACGACTTGGGATCTCGTGAGCTTAGGTCTCTAGATGTTATGAATAGTTCAGGGTTATGGAAACATGAAGGACTCCAAGTTGTGAGCTCTATGAACAACTTGAGTTTGTTGATGACATAAACGACTTAAGAACACGAGCTCTAGGTTTTGGATGTTAAGAATAGCTCAGGGCTTTGGATGGCATATACAACTCTGGTTCGTGAGCTCAACGTTTCAAGGATGTGGATGACATGAATGAATCCGTGTAGTGAGCTTAGGGCTCTAGATGCTATGAACAACTCAGATTTGTGGATGATATGAATGACTTAGGATCCCCTGAGCTAAGGCCTTTAGATGCTATAAACAACTTGGGGCTTCGGGTGATATGAATGATTCCTGGTCGTGAGGAGAAGGCTCAAAATCTTATGAACAACTCAGGGTTGTGGATGACATGAATGACCCAAGGTCGTGAGCTTAGGGCTATAGATGTTATGAACAACTCTCGACTAGGGATGACATGAACGTCTCAAGGTAGCTTAAGGTTGTGGATGAATTGAATGACTCCAAATCATAAGTTCAAGGCTTTAAATGCTATGAAAAATTTAGGGATGTGGATGACATAAATGACATCGTGTTGTGAGCTTAGGGCTCTAGATGATATGAACAAGTCAAAGTTGTGGATGACATGAACCACTCAAGAACGCGAGCTCTGGGCTCTGAATGTTAAGAATAGCTTAGGGCTTTGGATGACATATACAACTCTGGGTCATGAGCTCAACGCTTCAAGGATATGGATGACATGATTGAATCTGTGTAGTGAGCTTGCGACTCTAGATGCTATGAACAACTCAGATTTATGGATGATATGAATGACTCGGGATCCCTTGAACTGAGGCCTTTAGATGCTATGAACAACTTAGGGCTTCAGATGATATGAATGATTCTTGGTCGTGAGAAGAAGGCTCCAAATGTTATGAACAACTCAAGGTTGTGGATGACGTGAACGACTCAAGGTCGTGAGCTTAGGGCTCTAGATGTTATGAACAACTCTCGACTATGGATGACATGAATGTCTCAAGGTTGTGAGCTCAGGGCTCTAGATGTTAGGAATAGCTTAAGGTTATGGATGACTTGAATGACTCCAAGTCATGAGTTCAAGGCTTTAGATGCTATGAAAAATTTAGGGATGCGGATGACATAAATGACATCGTGTTGTGAGCTCAGGGCTTTAGATGCTATGAACAAGTCAAACTTAAGGATGACATGAACGACTCAAGAATGCGAGCTCTAGGCTCTGGATGTTAAGAATAGCTCAGGGCTCTATGAGCTCAGCGCTTCAAGGACGTGGATGACATGAATAAATCCATGTAGTGAGCTTAAGGCTTTAGATGCTATGAACAACTCAGATTTGTGGATGATATGAACGACTCGAGATCCCCTAAGTTGAGGCCTTTAGATGCTATTAACAACTTAAGGCTTCGGATGATATGAACAATTCTTGGTCATGAGGAGAAGGCTCTACATGTTATGAACAACTCAGGGTTGTGGATGACATGAATGACTCAAGGTCGTGAGCTTAAGACTCTAGATGCTATGAACAACTCTCGACTAGGGATGACATGAACGTCTCAAGGTCATGAGCTCAAGGCTCTAGATGTTAGGAATAGCTTAAGGTTGTGGATGACTTGAACGACTCCAAGTCATAAGTTCAAGGCTTTAGATGCTATGAAAAATTTAGGGATGTGGATGACATAAATGACATCGTGTTGTGAGCTCAGGGCTCTAGATGCTATGAACAAGTCAAAGTTGTGGATGACATGAATGACTCAAGAATGCGAGCTCTGGGCTCTAGATGTTAAGAATAGCTCAGGGCTTTGGATGACATATACAACTCTGGGTCATGACCTCAATGCTTCAAGGATGTGGTTGACATGAATGAATCCGTGTAGTGAGCTTACAGCTCTTACGGCTCTAAATGCTATGAACAACTTAGATTTGTAGATGATATGAACGACTCAGGATCCCCTGAGTTGAGGCCTTTAGATGCTATGAACAACTTAGGGCTTCGGATGATATGAACGCTTCTTGGTCCTGAGGAGAAAACTCCAAATGTTATGAACAACTCTGAGTTGTGGATGACGTGAATGACTTAAGGTCATGAGCTTAGGGCTCTATATGCTATGAACAACTCTCGACTATGGATGACATGAACGTTGATTACTACTCAAAAAGTGCTATTTTATAGCTTGTAATTAACTCTTTTAAACACTTTTTCGTAGTAGTTATTACCTTTTAACTCAATTGGCATGTTAAGGACCCTTGCAATCATTTTTAATCAAATTGTGTTAAGTTTGGTGTTTTTGATAGCTTTTTTATCACCAAAGCAATCCAAGAATGAGGGAGATCTTTGTATAATTCAAGGCAAACCAAGTTCAAGCTCAAATTCATGAAGAAACTAAGCTTGGGAGCTTCATAACCCTTTGCCAAAACCAAACGATGATGCAAGGAGGAAAAGCATAGAAGAAATCAACCATGCAACAAATTCGCAAGTTGTGGAATCCAACTTGTGAGATTTTCGCAACTTGCAAAATAGAAAAGGGAAAGGAATCATTGCAGGACAGAGAGCTGATGAGTTGCAGGAGATTTTCGCAACTTGTGAAATGGATAATTTCAACTTGCGAAATTTTCGCAAGTTGCAATTGAACTTGCGAATTCCACCTGTAATTTGAGATATTTGCACACTGACTCTGTTTTTTATTTATCTTAAGATATTTGTGTATAAATCCCTATTTTCCCCTTGTAACCCACCAGTGACAAGTTTCCTTGGTTGGGAAGTTAGCAGGAGGAGTGAATAGCCTCTCTATATAATCTATTGTAATTTTCTTTTAAGATAGCGCAGGAGTTTTTCTCGAAGACATACATTGTATAGTTTTTAGAAGAAAGTAATACACAGAGCTTTGCTCTGCCTTACCTACTCAATTTGTTTTCTCTTATATTTTTATTTCTAGCAAATCAAGCTCGAAGGATGTTTTCCTAGAGGATGAGCGGCTAGGCTTTTTGGTTCTTGGAATGAAGGAAGCTAGGTAAGGTTCCGAATGCAAAATTGGAAGTTTTGTTGTTTCAGTTTTTAATGAAGAGAAAGTGTGATCCGTTAATGGTTTTTATCTTTTTAGTTAACTTAAAATGCCTTAAAATCACCTGGGCCAACACTTGGTAAGGCAAGTGGTCTCCGTCCATTGAGATACACTAGTTTATCTCTTGCGAGCCTCTGGGAGGTGGTTTAAAGGTAGGATTTTCTAGAATAGCCAACACTTGGTAAGCTTTTGGACTCCAAGGAGACATCCATTAATTATCTCTTACGAGCTTTTAACGGGTAATCCAAGGTTAAGGATCACCTTGAAACAAGGAATTAGTGCTTGAACCCATTAAGGGGAAGCATCTGTACCACACCAGTTCGGGAAATAACTATATGTTAAATCCCTAATGCGAGGAAAAGATTCAAGTGACCAAAACTCCTTTTTTGTATAAGGAACCTGAGCCCAGTGATCTAAAACTCCAAGAAGCGCTTTTCTTTGTAAGTAATTTCTATTACTTTATTATTGGTTTCACTTAAAACCAACCTTTTCAAACATCTTTATGTTTTCTTTTAAAGCTAACCTTGAAAAGAAAAAGCACTAATTAAGTTTTTTGAACTAAAAGCAATTGTAATTTGAAAACCCATCCCAGTGAATGATCCTAGAGCCACTATGCTATGCTAGCTAATGCTACCCTAGTATATGGTGAAATAGGCTTATAAATTTTGTTGATTACTCCCGTCTGAGGACTAAAATCAAAGCACACCAGTTGATTGAACACCAATCAACAGGGCGTACACCAGCTGGGCATAAATCAAATGGCGCCGCTGTCGGGGATGGTGCCAACTTTACAGTGATATAACCTTTTCTAAAAAACTTGTGATCTTCATCACAAATTTGGTGATTTTTATTTTCTTTTACTAAATTTTTTTAATTGTTTCTTTTACTTGTTCATATTTTGGCCTATCTTTTAATTTAGTTTTTAGTTAATCTTAGTTTTTTTATAGTATTGGTTTCTTCTGTTTTCTTTTGTTTCTTTGTTTTTGTTACAGTTGCTACTAGTTGTGTATGCCATATTGGATATGAGACAGTAGAGGAAGACTTGTGAAAATTGAAGCACCTCATGAAACAGAGTTGGAATTGTGCTTGAACATCATGGAAGCTACACCTGAAGATCAGTATAGTCACCATGGTCACCAGGACAATCCCAATGCATTAAGATCAATGAGGGATCACATGCATCCACCTCGTGTGAGTGCACCATCATGTATAGTGCCTCCTACAGAACAGCTAGTAATCAGACCGCATATTATGCTGCTTGTACCTACCTTCCATGGGATGGAAAGTGAGAATCCCTATGCGCATATCAAGGAATTTGAAGATATTTGTAATACATTCCAAGAGGGAGGAGCTTCAATCGACTTGATGAGGCTAAAGCTATTTCCTTTCACTTTGAAGGATAAGGCCAAGATTTGGCTTAATTCTTTAAGGCCAAGGAGTATCCGAACTTGGATTGATTTGCAAGCTGAATTTCTCAATAAATTTTTCCCTACTCATAGGACCAATGGCTTGAAAAGGCAAATTTCAAACTTCTCAGCTAAAGAGAATGAGAAATTCTATGAGTGTTGGGAGAGATACATGGAAGCTATCAATGCTTGTCCTCACCATGGTTTTGATACATGGCTATTAGTGAGTTTCTTTTATGATGGTATGTCTTCCTCAATGAAGCAACTCCTCGAGACTATGTGTGGAGGAGATTTCATGAGTAAGAATCAGGAGAAAGCCATGAATTTCTTGAATTATGTTGCTGAAGTCTCAAGAGGATGGGATGAACCGAACAAGGTAGAAGTGGGAAAGACGAAGTCTCAACCAAATGCCCTTAATGCTAAGGCTAGGATGTATACCTTGAATGAAGATATTGACATGAAAGCAAAAGTTGCAGCTATGACAAGAAGATTGGAGGAGCTAGAACTTAAAAAGATACGTGAAGTGCAAGCTATGCCTTGTTCTATTTGTCAATCTTATGAGCATTTGGTGGAGGACTGTCCTACAATTCCAACTGTTAGAGAAATGTTTGGAGATCATGTGAATCTCAGTGGACAATTCAAGCCCAACAACAATGCTTCATATGGAATACTTACAATTCATATTGGAAGAACCATCCAAATTTCTCCTGGAAGCCAAGAGCACTTCAGCACACACAACCAGGCCAAGCATCTCAACAAGCTTCAAATCTTGAGCAAGCAATAGTGAATCTAAGCAAGGTCGTGGGAGATTTTGTTGGAGATCAGAAATCCATCAATGCTCAACTCAGTCAAAGAATTGTTAGTGTAAAGAATACATTGAATAAAAGGATGGATGGAATGCAAAATGATCTATCTCAAAAGATAGATAATCTCCAATACTCAATCTCAAGGCTCACTAACCTTAACACAATGCAAGAGAAGGGGAGGTTTCCTTCTCAACTTCACCAAAACCCCAAAGGTATCCATGAAGTGGAAACTCATAAGGGAGAATCTTCATAGGTGAGGGACATCAAAAGCCCTGATCACTCTAAGGGGTGGTAAAGAGGTTGAGCTGCCAACACCCAAGCCACATGATGAAAAAGAGGGTGAAGAAGAAGAGACAGAGAAGAGGGAGGAAATCAAAGGAAAGAAGAAAGGTAGCAGTGAAAGGAAAGAGGACCATGATTCAACAATGAATGAAAATCCAGAGAATATAGTTATCAAAAGAGATGTGATGAAGAAACACATACCTCCACCTTTTCCTCAAGCTTTGCATGGGAAAAAGGGAATCAGAAATGCATAAGAAATTCTTGAAGTATTGAGATAGGTGAAGTTCAACATCCCATTCCTAGACATGATCAAACAAGTGCCAACTTATGCAAAATTCCTAAAGGACTTGTGCACTATCAAAAGAGGGTTGAATGTGAATAAGAAAGCCTTGATTGAGTAAGTAAGTGCCATCATATAGTGCAAGTCTCTGATGAAGTACAAAGATCCAGGTTGCCCTACCATCTCAGTGATGATTGGAGGAACTGTAGTGGAGAAAGCTTTATTAGACTTGGGGGCAAGTGTGAATTTGCTACCATACTCTGTCTACAAGCAATTGGGACTTGGTGAATTGAAGCCAACATCAATCACTCTATCTCTAGTAGATAGATCAATGAAAATTCCAAGAGGGATAATTGAAGATGTCTTAGTTCAAGTTGACAATTTCTACTATCCAATGGATTTTGTTGTTCTTGATACAAACCCAATTGTCAAGGAAACTAATTATGTTCCTATCATACTTGGAAGACCATTCCTAGCTACATCAAACGTAATCATAAATTATAGGAATGGACTCATGCAACTCACGTTTGGCAATATGACATTATATCTAAATATCTTCTATATGTCCAAGAGGCCAATCAATCCGGAAGAAGAAGATGGTCCAGAAAAGGTGTGCATTATTGACACTTTAGTATAGGAGCATTGTAATAAGAAAATGCAAGAGAAGTTGAATGAAAGTCTTGGGGATCTTGATGAAGGGTTGCCTAAACCCTCAGATTTGCTGGCTACTCTACCAGGTTGGAGGAGGATAGAAGAAATTCTACTTTTGTTCAATAAAGAGGAGGCATAAGAAGCTGTTAAAGAGGGGCCCCTAAAGCTTAATTTGAAGCCCCTACCCACATAATTGAAGTATGCATACCTATAAGAGAATAAGAAGTGTCCTATTGTTATATCTTCATCTCTTACTACTCCTCAGGAGGAGTGTTTGCTTGAAGTTCTCAGGAGATGTAAGAAAGCAATAGGATGGAAAATATATGACTTGAAAGGCATCAGTCCTTTAGTCTATACACATCATATATACATTGAAGAAGAAGCTAAGCCAATTCGTCAACCTCAAAGAAGATTGAATCCTCATATGCAAGAGGTGGTGCGAGCTGAGGTTCTTAAGCTACTTCAGGCCGGTATTATCTACTCCATATCAGATAGCCCATGGGTGAGTCCTACTCAAGTAGTACCAAAGAAATCAGGGATCACAGTGGTGCAAAATGAAAAGGGAGAAGAAGTTGCTACACGACTCACTTCAGGTTGGAGGGTGTGTATTAATTATAGAAAATTGAATGTTGTGACAAGGAAGTATCATTTTCCATTGCCATTTATTGATCAAGTGTTGGAGAGAGTCTCAGGCCATCCTTTCTATTGTTTCTTGGATGGCTACTCTGGGTATTTTAAAATAGAAATCGATGTTGAAGACCAGGAGAAGACCACTTTCACATGTCTATTTGGAACATATGCCTAGAGAGGAATGCCTTTTGGTTTATGCAATGCACCTGCAACATTCCAACAATGTATGTTAAGCATTTTCAGTGATATGGTGGAGCATATTATGGAGGTTTTTATGGATGATATCACCATATATGGAAGTACATTTGAGGAATGCTTAGTCAACTTGGAAGCGGTTCTGAACCGATGCATTGAAAAGGACTTAGTGCTTAACTAGGAGAAATTCCATTTTATGGTACAACAAAGAATTGTCCTTGGCCACATCATCTCCAAAAAAGGCATTGAAGTTGATAAAGCAAAGGTAGAACTTATTATCAAATTGCCATCCCCAACAACTGTAAAAGGAGTAAGACATTTCCTTGGCCATGTTAGGTTCTACAGGAGGTTTATTAAAGATTTCTCTAAACTTTCAAAGCCTCTTTGTGAACTATTGGGTAAGGATTTTAAATTTTTATGGGATGAGAGATGTCAAAAGAGTTTTGAGCAATTGAAGCAGTTCTTGACAACCGCTCCAATAGTGAGGACTCCTAACTAGCAACTACCTTTTGAAGTAATATGTGATGCCATCGACTTTTCTATAGGAGCTGTTCTTGGTCAAAGAGATGATGGAAAGCCCTATGTGATCTACTATGCAAGCAAAACATTGAACGAATTTAAAGAAACTACACAACCACAGAGAAAAAATTGTTAGCTATAGTTTTTGCCTTAAACAAATTTCGTGCTTATCTGGTAAGGTCTTTCATTGTGGTTTTCACTGACCACTCTGCATTGAAGTACTTATTGACAAAGCAAGATGCCAAAGCAAGGTTGATTAGATGGATTCTCTTACTACAAGAGTTCAATCTCCAGTCAAAGATAAGAAAGGAGTGGAGAATGTGGTAGCTGACCACCTTTCATGGTTGGCTATAGCACATAATTCCCATGTTTTACCTATTAATGATGATTTTCCGGAGGAGTCACTCATGTTGTTAGAAGATGCTCCTTGGTATGCTCATATTGCTAATTATCTAGTTATTGGTGAAGTTCCAAGTGAGTCGAAAGCACAAGATAGGAAGTACTTTGAAAAAATTCATGCCTACTATTGGGAAGAACCTTTACTTTTCAAGTATTGTGCAAATCAAATAATAAGGAAGTGTGTCCCTAAACAAGGGCAACGGGGAATCCTTAATCATTGCCACAAAAGCGCATGTCGAGGCCACTTTGCCTCTCATAAAATAGCCATGAAGGTGTTGCAATCAGGTTTCAGTTGGCCATCACTTTTCAAAGATGCTCACACCATGTGTAGGAGCTGTTATAGAAGCCAAAGGCTTGGGAAGTTAACACGTGAAAAAAAAATGCCTATGAACCCCATTTTAATAGTTGATCTCTTCGATGTTTGGGGCATTAACTTCATGGGACCTTTCCCTATGTCTTTTGGTAACTCTTACATTTTGGTTGGGGTAGACTATGTTTCTAAATGGGTTGAGCCAATCCCGTGTAAACACAATGACCACAGAGTTGTTCTCAAGTTTCTCAAAGAGAACATCTTCTCAAGATTTGGGTTGCCCAAGGCTATAATCAGTGATAGGGGTACTCATTTTTGCAACAAGCCTTTTGAAACTCTTTTAGACAAGTATGGGGTGAAGCACAAGGTAGCTACACCTTACCACCCTTAGACTTCCAGGCAAGTTGAGTTAGCAAACAGGGAAATCAAGAATATATTGATGAAGGTGGTGAACACGAGCAGAAGAGATTGGTCTGTTAATGATTCGTACTCAGTCGGGTATTTTAATAAAAAAACATTTATAAATCCTATGACCTCATACTAGCGTAGCAAAGCTACTATAGTATAGCAGCTCTAGGGTCGAACTCTGGGATGAGTTTTCATTCTACCAGTGATATACTCAATATTAGAAACTGAGTCTGATGAGGACTGCAAGAGACTCGGCAGGTAGCTCACCTGAACCAAGAGCAAATGAAGGCTTCCTTTGCTCCTTCGATACGTGCTCGCTACTACAGTAGCTAGAGAAGTACGGATTCGAACATGGGCCTTTGTCAAAAACTTAAAGTTTAAAAGAAAATAAAATTTGTTTTGAAAGTGGTGTTTGAAACTAAACTAATATAGAACTAGATAAAAATGGAAGAAAGAAAGTCTCCCGGAGCTAAGGGTTGCTAGGATCAAGTTCAAAATGCAAAGTGGAAATTTCAGATTTTTCTTCTCGCATTGGGGACAACAACATAAAGGATGGTTGTTTCCTGAATCGGTATAGGTTTAACAATGAAGATTTAATCCATAAAAAGTCAATAGAAATGGTAGTCAAGTTCCATTAATGGCTTTAGACACTATAGGTCTTCACCTTGAGCCACTTTCCAATGGCTCATACATGATAACTAATGGACTAATGTGGATCTAGCAATAAGCATCCACAGAGACTTGAAGCTTACCATGTATTGGCCATTCAAAGTGATTCTAAGGGATTTAAAGCAAAACTTTAGATTTAAAAGCCATTTATGAACTCCAACTACCTGTATTTAATGCACGAGAGTTTTCCACCTTTGCATCTGAACTTTTCACCTAGCTTCCTCCACTCCAAGAAACCAAAAGGTTAGCCTCTCATCCTCTGGGAAAACATCCTTAGAGGTTATTTGGCTTCCAAAAAAAAGAAAATAGTAGAGAGAAAAGGAAAACACAAGAGCCCTGTATTTCACTAAGTGTAAAATATAACACACGTTCGAGAGATGATTTCCACCCTTCTTATAGTCTTTACAAAGCAAAGCCTGTGATTGGCTAATTACAGGGATAAGAAAGGAATTTACATAAAAAATACATAAGAAAAGATCTCATGTGGATTCAGCAAAACAGAGGATATTTTGCACCAAAGACGCATGGGCTGGTGCGAATTTCGCACAAGGAGAAGGTGTTGTGCGAATTTCGCACAAGCTTGGGCTGTTGTGCGAAATTCGCACATGCTTGGAGCAGTTGTCTTCCGAAGGCCATATCGTCTGCATTTCAGCTCCAAATTGTACACGGTTTAAAGCGTTGGATTCTTGATTTCCTGATCTTTGAAATGGTATATAGCATGTAGAAAATGTACTTCGGGAAGTGCTCCAAAAGTGCGAAGGAAGACTGCAGCTACTGTCCTCTATTTTCCTCTTTGCTTCTCTTTGCTTCTCTCCTTTGCTTGGCTTGTCTTAATGATCCAAAAAGCTGTCAAAACACTAAAACTAGCCACAAATATGATTAGAAGTCATTGCTAGGTCCTTAACATGCCAATTGGAATAAAGATGTAGAACTACTACACAAAAGTGCTTAAAACATAATGAATTAAAGGCGCAAAATAGCACTTTTTGGGTAGTAATCACCCCCCCCCCCCCAACTGACACATTGCTAGTCCCTGAGCAATGAAGGAGAGAAAAATAAAGAAAAATAGATAATATAATAATTTACAAAATCATGCTGATCACTCCAAAAAATAATCAAGTGGCATGATTGGATCAAACTCTCACATGGCAAGTCAAGGATATAAAACTCAATCATCAACAAGAGTCATCAAATAACTTACCTATCACAACATACAAAGAGCGGGCATTATGCAAATTTGAGTATCAAAATAATTTCCATTCCTCAAGGACCAACTCTTAATCTTCCACAAAAATCTAAGTGTTAAGGTGCTTAGTTCCCAGTTATAGTATGTCAAACTATATTCTCCCCCCAACTAAGGTTTTTCTCTAACTTTAGCAACACTAACCCCCATATATAAAAGGCTAAGAACGCACCTCTCTTTTATATATATATATATATATATATATATATATATATATATATGTATATATATATATATATAAACTCCACCCATCCACCCATGTAACAAGCAGTGAGGTTGATTACTACTCAAAAAGTGCTATTTGATAGCTCATAATTAATCCTTTTAAACACTTTTGAGTAGTAGTTAGTGCCTTTTAACCCAATTAGCATGTTAAGGCCCCTTGCAATCAATTCTAATCAAATTGTGTAAGTTTTGGTGTTTTTGTTAGTAATTTGATCACCAAAGCAATATGAGATTGAGGAGAGTTATTTGGAATCCTTCGCAAAGCAATGGGAAGCTTAGAGGTATGAAGAACCAAAGCTTTGAAGCACTTTTGCCATAAGCAAAGTTGAAATGCAAGGAGGGGAAGAAAAGAGAATCCAGCCATGAAGCATTCTTGATGACAGTCATTTCAGCCACTTTTGGAGCACTTCCTCATGTCCAATTTATGCATGCTATATGTCATTTGAAAGCTTAGGAAGTCAACAATCCAATGCTTCAAACTGTGTACGATTTAGAGCTAAAACGAGGAAGTTACATCCTTTGGAAGACAACTGCTCCAAGCTGAATGAAGGATTCAGCAAAGTGTTGCGAAATCACCCTTTTGTTGCGGAATGATTTTGCAGCCTTTTTGCACAGTGCTATGGATTTCCCCTGAAGTTTCACACCGCGATGGAAGCCAAACACCACAAGATGAAAGCCAACTTCGCAGCGGTGCGGAACCAGCCTTTTGCTGCGAAGTAATTTCGCAGCCCTTTTTATTTGTCTGCGAAATTTCGCAAACCTCATTTTCTCCTGCGAAATGGTCCTTAGTGCTTCCTGATATTTGTAACCGACACTTGGAGATATTTTTCTTCAGATTTTTGTTGCCTAAATCCCCAAATTCTCCTTGTATCCCACCAATTATAGGATTCCTTAGCTTTTAAGTTAGGAATTTGGCTAAATATCCATGTAATAGCTATAATGTAATTTTGATATAAATAGAGCCCGAGGAGCCTGTTCTGAGGGTGATGAACCTTTTGTAAAAGTTTCAAAGGAAGTAAAATACAGAGCTTGAGCTCTGCCTTACCTTCTCACTTTGATTGTATTTTTTATTTACTAAGTTATGCACTCTCTGAGGAGCTTTTCCCAGAGAATGAGTAACTAAACCTTTAGTTCCTTGGAGTTAAGGTTGCCGGGAAAGGTTCCAAGTGCAAGAATCAGAAGCTTTGTGGTTTCAGCTATGAATGAAAGAAAGTGTGTCCCGTGAATGGTTTCTATGTTTTTAGTTAACTTAAAACGCCTTGGAGTCACCTGGGCCAACACTTGGTAAGGCAAGTGATCTCTAACCATGGAGATGCACTAGTTTACCCCTTGCGAGCCTCTGGGAGGTGACTTGAAGGTAGGATTTTCTAGAATTGCCAACACTTGGTAAGCTTTTGGACTCTAAGGAGACATCCATTAGTTATCTCTTGCGAGCTTGTGAAGGAAGTCCAAGGTTAAAGATCACCTTGAATGGTAAAGGCTAAGTGAGAGGCTCGAACCATTGCAAGTTGCATCAGTGAGAGAATTAAAGCTGAAATCCAATTGAGGGATGCATTTGTGCAGCACCTTTAGAGAATTGACTTTATGTTAATTCTCTAATGAGAGGAATGAACCAACTGACCGGAGCTATGCTTTTGCATGAGGAACCTCCCCTGTAAACCTGAATCTCCAAGGAATGCTTTTCTTCTTAAGTAATTTTCATCACTTGTTGTGTTGTTAATCTAAGTCCAAACCTTTTTCAACCAAAGTTTGTGTTTTATTTCTTAAGCTAATCTTGAAATGAAACAGCACCAATTCACTTTGAATTGGTATCATTTTCAGCTTGGAAACCCTTCCCAGTGAACGATCCTAGAGCCACTATGCTATAGTAGCTTTTTCTTTGCTACCCTAGTTCATGGTGTAATAGGTTATAAATTTTGTTGATTACTCCCGCCATCAAGGAGCACCAGCTGGACACAATCAGCTGAGACACCAATTAGGCATGAATCAAATGGCGTCGTTGCGGGAAGGTGTCAAGTTTATAGTGATACTATTTCAGAGTACTTGTGATTTTCATCACAAGTTTAGTAAGTTTCTTTTGCTTTATTAATTCTTTTTCTTTCTTTTCTACTTACTCATAATTAAATTTAGCTTTTAAATTCAGCTTAGTTTTATTTTGTTTTTGTAGCCCTGTTTTCTTTTGTTGTCCTGTATTTTCATTTTAGTTTCAGATAGATACTAGTTTTATATGCCAAAGTGGATACGTGGCAGTGGAGGAAGGCTTGTTAAAAGTGATACACCTCATACTAAGGAATTGGAATTGAGCTTGAATATCATGGAAACTACACCTGAAGATCAGCATAGTCACCAAGGTCGTCAAGACAATCTCAATGAATTTAGATCAATGAGGGACCGCATGCATCCACCTCGTATGAGTGCACCATCATGTATAGTGCCTCCTACAGAGCAGCTAGTGATCAGACCATATATTGTTCCACTTCTACCAACTTTCCATGGGATGGAAAGTGAGAATCCCTATGCACATATTAAGGAATTTGAAGATGTTTGTAATACATTCCAAGAGGGAGGAGCTTCAATTGATTTGATGAGGCTTAAGTTATTTCCTTTTACTTTAAAGGATAAAGCCAAAATTTGGCTTAATTCTTTAAGGCCAAGGAGTATCCGTACTTGGACTGACTTACAAGCTGAATTCCTTAAGAAATTTTTCCCACTCATAGAACAAATGGCTTGAAAAGGCAAATTTCAAACTTCTCAGCTAAAGAGAATGAGAAATTCTATGAGTGTTGGGAAAGATATATGGAAGCTATAAATGCTTGTCCTCACCATGGTTTTGATACTTGGCTATTGGTGAGCTATTTTTATGATGGGATGTCATCCTCAATGAAGCAACTCCTGGAACAATGTGTGGAGGAGATTTCATGAGCAAAAATCCGGAGGAAGCTATGGATTTCTTGAATTATGTAGCTGAAGTTTCAAGGGGATGGGATGAACCAACCAAAGGAGAAGTGGGAAAGATGAAGTCTCAACTTAATGCTTTCAATGCTAAGGCTGGGATGTATACTTGAAAGAAGAGGATGATACGAAAGCAAAGTTTGCAGCTGTGACAAGAAGATTGGAGGAGCTGGAACTGAAAAAGATGCATGAAGTGCAAGCTGTTGCTGAAGCACCAGTGCAAGTGAAGCTTTGTCCTAATTGTCAATCATATGAACACTTGGTGGAGGAATGCCCTACAATTTCAGCTGAAAGGGAAATGTTTGGAGATCAGGCAAATGTTGTTGGACAATTCAAGCCCAATAACAATGCACCCTATGGAAATACTTACAACTCAAGTTGGAGGAATCATCTAAATTTTTCATGGAAGCCTAAAGCACCTCAGTACCAACAGCCAGATCAACCATCTTAGCAATCTTCAAGTCTTGAACAAGCTATTTTGGATCTCAGCAAGGTAGTGGGAGATTTTGTTGGAGAACAAAAAGCCATCAATACTCAACTTAATCAAAGAATTGACAGAGTAGAGAATACTCTGAACAAAAGGATGGATGGAATGCAAAATGATATAACCCAAAGGATAGATAATCTCCAGTACTCAATATCAAGGCTCACAAATTTGAATACAGTGCAAGAAAAGTGAAGATTTCCTTCTCAACCCCACCAAAATCCCAAGGGTGTCCAAAAAAGTAGAAAGCCATGAGGGAGAATCATCACAGATGAAAGATGTCAAAGCCTTGATCACTCTAAGGAGTGGTAAAAAAATTGAGCAGCCACCACCTAAGCCACCTATTGAAGAGGAAGAGACAATGAAAGGGGAGGAAATGGAAGACAAACAGAGAGAGATCAGTGATAAGAAAGAGGACCATGATTCAACAATGAATGCAAATCCAGAGAAGGAACTTCTGAAGGAAGAAATGCTGAAGAAATCAACTTCTCCACCTTTTCCTCAAGCATTGCATGGGAAGAAGGGGATTAGAAATGCAGCTGAAATTCTTGAAGTATTGAGACAAGTTAAAGTCAATATCCCACTGTTGGATATGATTAAGCAAGTTCCAACATATGCAAAATTCCTAAAGGACTTGTGTACTATCAAAAGAGGGTTGACTGTAAATAAGAAAGCCTTCTTGACTGAGCAAGTAAGTGCAATCTTACAATGTAAGTCTCCTTTGAAGTACAAAGATCCGGGAAGTCCTACCATTTCAGTCATGATTGGAGGAAAGGTAGTGGAGAAAGCTTTATTAGACTTGGGAGCTAGTGTGAATTTGCTTCCATATACTGTCTACAAGCAATTGGGACTTGGTGAGTTGAAGCCAACAGCAATCACTCTATCTCTAGCAGATAGATCAGTAAAAATTCCCAGAGGAGTAATTGAGGATGTCTTGGTTCAAGTTGATAATTTCTACTATCCGGTGGATTTTATTGTTCTTGATACGGATCCTACTGTAAAGGAAGCTAATTTAGTTCCTATCATCCTTGGGAAGGCCATTCCTTGCTACCTCAAATGCAATCATCAACTGTAGGAATGGGCTCATGCAACTCACTTTTGGCAATATGACACTTGATCTCAACATTTTTTATATGTCTAAAAAGCAAATCACTCCGGAAGAAGAAGAGGGTCCAGAGGAAGTGTGTATTATTGACACTCTGGTAGAGGAGCACTGTAATCAGAATATGCAAGACAAGCTGAATGAAAGTTTTGCGGATTGTGAGGAAGGTTTGTCTGAACCCCTAATGAGCTTGCTACTTACAAAGTTGGAGGAGGATAGAAGAGATTCTACCTTTGTTCAATAAAGAAGAGGGAGCAGATGCTGAAAAAGAGATCCCAAAACTCAATTTGAAGCCTCTACCCGTGGAGCTGAAATACACATACCTTGAAGAAAATAATCAATGTCCTGTCGTAATATCTTCATCTCTGACCATCATCAAGAGAAGTGTTTACTGGAAGTTCTCAAGAGGTGTAAGAAAGCAATAGGATGGCAAATATCTGATTTGAAAGGCATTAGTCCTTTAGTTTGCACGCATCATATATATATGGAGGAGGAAGCTAAGCCAATTCGTCAATTTCAAAGAAGATTGAATCCTCATTTACAAGAGGTTGTGCGAGCTGAGGTGCTGAAGCTACTTCAAGCAGGTATTATCTACCCTATATCTGATAGCTCTTGGGTGAGTCCTACTCAAGTGGTACCAAAGAAGTCAGGGATTACTGTGGTTCAGAATGAAGAAGGAGAAGAAATCACTACGCGCTCACTTCAGGGTGGAGGGTGTGTATTGATTATAGAAAGTTGAATGCAGTAACCAGGAAAGATCATTTTCCATTGCCATTTATCGATCAAGTGTTGGAGAGAGTCTCTGGCCATCCGTTCTACTGTTTTTTGGATGGGTATTCAAGGTATTTTCAAATTGAGATTGCTGTGGAAGATCAGGAAAAGACCACTTTTACATGTCCATTTGGAACATATGCTTACAGAAGAATGCCTTTTGGTTTATGTAATGCACCTGCAACATTCCAAAGATGTATGTTGAGTATCTTCAGTGATATGGTGGAGCGAATTATGGAGGTTTTCATGGATGACATCACCGTATATGGAGGTACATTTGAGGAATGCTTAGTCAATTTGGAAGCGGTTCTTCACAGATGCATTGAAAAAGACTTGGTGCTCAATTGGGAGAAATGTCATTTTATGGTACGATAAGGAATTGTCCTTGGTCATATCATCTCCGAAAAGGGCATTGAAGTTGATAAAGCAAAGGTGGAGCTTATTTCCAAATTGCCATCCCCAACAACTGTAAAAGGAGTAAGGCAGTTCCTTGGCCATGCAGGTTTTTATAGGAGGTTCATCAAAGATTTTTCAAAGCTTTCAAAACCTCTTTGTGAGCTGTTAGCTAAGGATGCTAAGTTTATATGGGATGAGAGATGTCAAAATAGCTTTGATCAACTGAAGAAATTTTTAACAACAACTCCAATAGTGAGGGCCCCTAACTGGCAACTACCTTTTGAACTAATGTGTGATGCCAGTGACTTTGCTATAGGAGCTGTGCTTGGTCAAAGAGAAGATGGGAAGCCCTATGTGATCTACTATGCAAGCAAAACATTGAACGAAGCTCAAAGGAACTACACAACTACAAAGAAAGAATTGTTTGTTGTGGTATTTGCCTTGGACAAATTTCGTGCTTATTTGGTAGGGTCTTTCATCATTGTTTTTACTGACCATTCAGCCTTGAAGTATTTATTGACAAAGCAAGATGCAAAAGCAAGGTTGATAAGATGGATTCTTTTGTTACAAGAATTCGATCTTCAAATCAGAGATAAGAAAGGAGTGGAGAATGTGGTAGCTGACCACCTCTCAAGGTTAGCTATAGCACATAATTCTCATGCCTTGCCTATTAATGATGACTTTCTTGAGGAATCACTTATGTTGCTAGTAAAAACTCCTTGGTATGCTCATATTGCTAATTATTTAGTTACTGGTGAAATTCCAAGTGAGTGGAATGCACAGGACAGGAAGCACTTCTTTGCAAAAATCCATGCTTATTATTGGGAAGAACCTTTCCTTTTTAAATATTGTGCAGATCAGATCATAAGGAAGTGTGTGCCTGAGGAAGAGCAACAGGGAATTCTAACCCATTGTCATGAGAATGCATGTGGAGGCCACTTTGCCTCTCAGAAAACAGCTATGAAGGTGTTGCAATCAGGGTTTACTTGGCCATCTCTTTTCAAAGATGCCCACATCATGTGTAGAAGTTGTGATAGATGCCAAAGGCTTGGAAAGTTGACAAAAAGAAATCAAATGCCCATGAACCCCATACTAATAGTTGAGCTATTTGATGTATGGGGCATTGACTTTATGGGACATTTTCCAATGTCATTTGGTAATTCTTACATCTTGGTGGGGGTGGATTATGTTTCTAAATGGGTTGAGGCAGTGCCCTGTAAACAAAATGATCATAGAGTGGTTCTCAAGTTTCTGAAAGAGAACATTTTTGCAAGATTCGGGGTGCCCAAAGCTATAATCAGTGATGGAGGTTCTCATTTTTGCAACAAGCCTTTTGAAAGTTTATTAGCCAAGTATGGAGTGAAGCATAAGGTAGCTACACCTTATCATCCATAGACTTCCGGGCAAGTTGAGCTAGCAAACAGGGAGATAAAGAACATATTGATGAAAGTGGTGAGTTCAAGCAGAAAAGATTGGTCTATTAAGCTTCATGATTCATTATGAGCGTATAGAACAGCTTATAAGACTATTCTTGGCATGTCCTCCTATCGTATTGTCTATGGTAAAGCGTGTCATCTCCCTGTGGAATTTGAATACAAAGCTTGGTGGGCAATCAAAAAGCTGAATATGGACTTGATTAGAGCAGGAGCAAAGAGGAGCTTAGACCTTAATGAGATGGAGGAATTAAGAAATGATGCTTACATCAACTCCAAAGTTGCAAAACAGAGGATGAAGAAGTGGCATGATCAATTGATTTCTAACAAGGAATTTCAGAAAGGACAAAGAGTTCTACTCTATGACACAAGACTTCATATTTTTCCTGGAAAGCTCAAGTCAAGGTGGATAGGTCCTTTCATTATCCATCAAGTACATGTTAATGGAGTAGTGGAATTATTGAATTCCAATGGCAAGGACACCTTTAAAGTTAATGGATATCGTCTCAAGCCATTCATGGAGCCGTTCAAACCATAAAAGGAGGAAATTAACCTCCTTGAGCCTCAAAAAGCCTAAGCAAATAAGGGTTTGATGGACTTGGTTTCACCAAAGTCCAAAATTTTTGTAAATTTTGTAAATTTTAAAGTTTTATCTCCACTTTTAATCTTAATTTTTGACCTTAAATTGTGTGTTTTTATGTAATTTCATCTTTTTGAATGATCTCAGGTGGAAGAAAATGCAAAGGAAGAAATCGGGAAGAAATTGGAGCGAAAACAGAGCAAAAACAGGGGAGAAGAAGAGCTCTGCGAGATTTCGCAGCTAAAGAGGAATTCTCTGCGAAAACGGCCATTTGTTGCGAAATCAGTTCGCAACACTTTTGAGTCCTCTATGAAAGTTTTCGCAGCTGCGAATCCAAGAATGGCACACGAGTGCCACTCCGCAGCACAGGAGCCCCCATTTCACAGCTGCGAAAGTGGCTGCGAAGCTCTAAGGCATAAAAAGCCCCAATTCCGCAGCGATATCTCCATTTCGAAGGGTGTTTCGCAGCTGTGAACCCGCTTTTTGTCACACGAGCGCCATTCCGCGGTACAGTGACTCCAATTTCGCAGTTGCGAAGTGGGCTACGAAAGTGGTTTTCTCTTGCGAAACCCCCAATTTTGCTACGGAATCAGCTTTCTTCTACGAAACCCAAGATGACCTTTAATATTCCGTTATTTCTTATAAAAACCGGTCATTTGAGCTGCGAAAGCATTTTAGAAAGAGGAAAAGTCGCAGCAACCGTCCGTTCGCCTCCTCTCCATAGCTCGACGCCGCTAGCACCTCCGGTCGTCCCTTCCGATCGTCACCGCCGCCCAAATTTTGTCAGTTCGTAATGGCACGAACCAGAGGCGCTAAAACTTCCTCTCCGTCCAGCCGAAAGCCAGCGCCGCACGAGGCGCCTATTCAAGCATCACCCTCTGAGCCTCCACGGCCAGAAGTTGCTCCGCCACCTGTGAAGGCCACGCCAAAGAAGCGTTAGGCCAAACCGACATTGCAGACGCCTCCGGCGAGGCGTTATCTTACCAGGTCAGGGGGCCGTCCCCTGCAAAAATGAGCTAGAGTGGAAAGCTCGGAACCCATCGACTTGACAGGGCAGTCCCCTGTTCCATCTCCAGAGCCCTCTCCGGTGCCATCTCCGGCACCGCCGGCGAAGCCTCAAGCAAGCCAGCCGCCACCTTCTGAGCCCCAAATTCCGTCTGAAACAGCCCCTGAAGTGATACTCAGGCGTCCAATGCTCACTCAACCACCAATTGAAGGTAATTTGGACTGCCGAGCTCAGCTATTCCATTCTGAGCTGTGTTTTGACACAACCGCTTTCCAATTGCGGCCGGAGCTTGAAGGGTCATTCCAATTGCTGCGCAGACATCACATGGAGCAGCTACTGACTCCGCGAGACTTCTTCTATCCCAGAGTGGCCATGGATTTTTATCAGTCCATGACTACTCAGCAAGTCAGGGATCCTACCTTAATTCATTTTACCATTGATGGTCGACATGGCATCCTGGGAGCTCGTCATATAGCTGAGGCCCTGCATATCCCATATGAGCCAAGCCACTTTGATGATTTTCGAGCTTGGGCTAGTCCTTCTCAGCTGGAGATAGTGCATATCCTGTCCAGAGGAGCCTCTACAAATCCATATCTATTGAGGGGAGAACTTCCTCCAAGGATGTTTCTCATTGATGCGCTCTTGCGCCATAATATTTATCCACTCCAGCATTGGACCCAGAGGAGAGGAGTTCTGTTGGAGGCTTTGTTCAGAATGTCTGAGGGGTACTTTTTTGGCCCTCACCACTTAATCATGGCTGCCCTTCTCTACTTTGAAGAGAAGGTGCATAAGAAGAAGTTGCTAAGAGCTGATGCCATTCCACTTCTCTTCCCGCGGCTGCTATGTCAGATTCTTGAGCATCTGGGGTACCCATCAGAGCCTCAGCTGGAACGCAAGAGGATATGTCGAGATGTGTTTACTTTTGACAAATGGAGCAACATGACAGCTTATAGGATGGAGCAGCTAGAGCTCCCACAGCCAGCTCAGATGCTAGCTGCTAGGAGAGCATCTCCACGTCTTACACCTGAGGGTATACCTATTGCCTTTCCTTCCATAGCCAGAGCCCCTCCAGTCCCTCCAGTTACTCCAGCTTCAGCACAGCCCTCCACTTCAGATGAGCCAAGGATGGCCATCCCTATTTCTGAGTATAGGGATTTGTGTCAGGCATTGCAGACCTTGACAGCCTCTCAGAGCAGCCTTGCTCAGGAGATGGCAGCTTTGCGAGCTCGCCAGGAGCAGATGATGACCACTCAGACTCAACATACTATCATCTTGAGGCAGCTTCAGCATCATCTTGGTCTCCCAGCAGCTGATGAGCATCTCACTCCTACCACTGCAATACCACATTCTCAGGCCACAGAGCCTCAGGCCCCTCATGAGCCAGTCACTGAAGAGGTAGAGCCATCTGCTTAGTCCTCAAAGCCAGCATCATCCTCTTATCTGATCATATATATATCTATTATATATTTCCTTTATGTGTTTTATTGTAGTTAGTCATATATGAAATCCCCCACATTTTGATACCATATATGGGGATTGCTTGGATTGCTTGTATTACTTTTTTTCCAACTGTACTCAACTGATTAAAGTAATACAAAGTCTAGTTTTTTGTTAACTCTTAGCATTAATTTATTCTTATTTCCTTTGCTCACACCTTTTATTCTTTTTGAAACATGTGGTTTCTCCAATCAGTATTCGAAATTGATATCACTCAGGAGGTACCACTTCCTCCCTTTAATTTTAATCACCCATATCACATTGAGGACAATGCTCAGCTTGGTTGGGGGGGGGGGGGGAGAAGAAATGAGGAAGGAAGTATGCTAAGTTATTTTGATAATTCAGTCTTGTCTGGTAAATTAGTTGTAGTTGTTTGCTTATTACTATAATCTCCATGGATTATGAGGAAAAAATTTCAAATTAAAACAGGAGAAATTGAACTTTTGCTTTTCATCTAACTTAGAGTTTGGATTATGCTTGCTAAAGTGGTTCAATTGTTGAAACTTCTATTGAATTCAAGTTTAGTCCTTCCACTTTAAGCTATCCACACACTGTGCATAATAGATTCCTTTTATAAGATGAAAAACTATTTCCCCTTTGACTTAGAAAATTTTGGGACTTGGTACCTTTGACCTAATTTTAATAATATTGAGACACCTTATGAAAGGCCAATGAGCCTTTGAAAAAAAAAAAGAAAGAAAGCAAAATGTTTGCTTGCCTTGAAACCCGAGCAAGGTCTGAAGGGTATATGGTGAAAACCTTTGAAACCTGGTGCCCTAAGCCTTAATTGGTTGGGAGTCACCGGCCTCAATGCTCGTTACAAGGGTGGATAGGTGGAGTTAGCATATGGTAGGCGCAAGGGTATATGAAAAAGTCCGGGGTGAAATCCGAGGAGTTAGTGGTTGAAAGATCGTTAAAGCTTGATGCCCTAAACCTTAATTGGTTGGGAGTCATCGATGGACCCCCGTTACATGGAAAAAAAAAAAAAAGAATGTCCCTTAAGCCTTATACCTTTTAAATAAATAAAAAAAAAAGTGTGTTCTCTGTCTATTGAATTTGGTCAGTTTGCTAAGTGTTGAAAAGAGATAGGTTGGGGGGAGAGATTAGTTTAGCATGTTATATTTGGAAACTATCATCTTACAGTTAGATTTTTGTGGAAGAATAAAGTTTGGTTCTTTGGAAGTGAAAATGATTTTAAAACTTCAATTTGCATAATGCATTCCCTTGATCAATGGTATTTAGCAAAGTTTTTGATAACTTTTGTTGAAATTTGAGGTTTTATTTCTTTAATGTTCCATGTGAGAGTTTGTCAGTCATGCCACTTAAATACTTTTTTTTTGAAGTGATTAGCATGATGTTGTAAATTATGGTAATTTTATTTTATTTTTCTCTCCTTCATTGCTAAGGGACTAGCAATATGTCAGTTAGGGGGAGTGATTACTACTCAAAAATTTCTATTTGATAGCTTATAATTAATCCTTTTAAACACTTTTGAGTAGTAGTTAGTGCCTTTTAACCCAATTAGCATGTTAAGGCCCCTTGCAATCAATTCTAATCAAATTGTGTAAGTTTTGGTGTTTTTGTTAGTAATTTGATCACCAAAGCAATATGAGATTGAGGAGAGTTATTTGGAATCCTTGGCAAAGCAATGGGAAGCTTAGAGGTATGAAGAACCAAAGCTTTGAAGCACTTTTGCCATAAGCAAAGTTGAAATGCAAGAAGGGGAAGCAAAGAGAATCCAGCCATGAAGCATTCTTGATGACAGTCATTTCAGCCACTTTTGGAGCACTTCCTGATGTCCAATTTATGCATGCTATATGTCATTTGAAATCTTAGGAAGTCAAAAATCCAATGCTTTAAACCGTGTACGATTTGGAGCTGAAATGAGGAAGTTACAGCCTTTAGAAGACAACTGCTCCAAGCTGAAGGAAGGATTCAGCAAAGTGTTGCGAAATCACCCTTTTGTTGCGGAATGATTTCGCAGCCTTTTTGCACAGTGCTATGGATTTCCCCTGAAGTTTCACACCGCGATGGAAGCCAAACACCACAAGATGAAAGCCAACTTCGCAGCGGTGCGGAACCAGCCTTTTGCTACGAAGTAATTTCGCAACCCTTTTTGTTTGTCTGCGAAATTTCGCAGACCTCATTTTCTCCTGTGAAATGGTCCTCAGTGCTTCCCGATATTTGTAACCGACACTTGGAGATATTTTTCTTCAGATTTTTGTTGCCTAAATCCCCAAATTCTCCTTGTATCCCACCAATTATAGGATTCCTTAGCTTTTAAGTTAGGAATTTGGCTAAATATCCATGTAATAGCTATCAATGTAATTTTGATATAAATAGAGCCCAAGGAGCCTATTCTGAGGGTGATGAACCTTTTGTAAAAGTTTCAAAGGAAGTAAAATACAGAGCTTGAGCTCTGCCTTACCTTCTCACTTTGATTGTATTTTTTATTTACTAAGTTATGCACTCTCTGAGGAGCTTTCCCCAGAGAATGAGTAACTAAACCTTTAGTTCCTTGGAGTTAAGGTTGCCAGGAAAGGTTCCAAGTGCAAGAATCAGAAGCTTTGTGGTTTCAGCTATGAATGAAAAGAAAGTGTGTCCCGTGAATGGTTTCTATGTTTTTAGTTAACTTAAAACGCCTTGGAGTCACCTGGGCCAACACTTGGTAAGGCAAGTGATCTCAAACCATGGAGATGCACTAGTTTACCCCTTGCGAGCCTCTGGGAGGTGACTTGAAGGTAGGATTTTCTAGAATTGCCAATACTTGGTAAGCTTTTGGACTCTAAGGAGACATCCATTAGTTATCTCTTGCGAGCTTGTGAAAGGAAGTCCAAGGTTAAAGATCACCTTGAATGGTAAAGGCTAAGTGAGAGGCTCGAACCATTGCAAGTTGCATCAGTGAGAGAATTAAAGCTGAAATCCAATTGAGGGATGCATTTGTGCAGTACCTGTTAGAGAATTGACTTTATGTTAATTCTCTAATGAGAGGAAATGAACCAACTGACCGGAGCTATGCTTTTGCATGAGGAACCTCCCCTGTAAACCTGAATCTCCAAGGAATGCTTTTCTTCTTAAGTAATTTTCATCACTTGTTGTGTTGTTAATCTAAGTCCAAACCTTTTTCAACCAAAGTTTGTGTTTTATTTCTTAAGTTAATCTTAAAATGAAACAGCACCAATTCACTTTGAATTGGTATCATTTTCAGCTTGGAAACCCTTCCCAGTGAACGATCTTAGAGCCACTATGCTATAGTAGCTTTTTCTTTGCTACCCTAGTTCATGGTGTAATGGGTTATAAATTTTGTTGATTACTCCCGCCATCAAGGAGCACCAGCTGGACACCAATCAGCTGAGACACCAATTAGGCATGAATCAGAGGTCGGTGACTCCCAACCAATAAAGGCTTAGGGCACCAGGCTTCAAAGATTTTCACCATATACCCCTCGGACCTTGCTCGGGTTTCAAAGCAAGTGAAGCAGATTTTTTTCATAAGACACATTGGCCTTTTATAAGGTGTCCCAACACTAATAGAATGAGGTCAAAGGCACCAAGTCAAAAATTTCCTAAGTTTAGGGGGTGAGAAAGTTTTCCATCTTATAACTGGAATCTAATGTGTTCCGTGTGTGAAAAGATTAGAGTGGAAGACTTAAGATTGAAATCAAAAGGAGCTTCAACAATTTATCAACTTTAATAAGCATAATACAAACTCTGAGACTATGGCAATAAGATAAGAATTTAATTTCTCCCATTTACTTTTGAGAATTTATCTTTGAGAAACAAAGAGAGTTTGCAAAAAAAATTTGTTAGCAAAATAACTTAACCAAAAATCCAACAAATTACTTCCTCAACTCTCCCCCCAACTAGGATGAACATTGTCCCCAATGTTCCAAAAGCAAGTGATAATAAAAGGGAGGAAGTGATACCTCCTGATAGTAAGGGACTCTGAATGAACAGGAGAAACCACATGTTGCAAACGAAAAAGAAATCATAAGAGTGATGAGTAGAGGAAATAAAAAGGAATAGTTAATATACACAAAAAGGAAGATGTGTATATAAACTGAGAGAGTACAATATACAAGATAAACATGGAATACATCCAATCCCAGTATAAAAGTGGTCCAAAATATATAAGACATCCAAAAACGTAGAATATAGATACAAAAAGGGAGAGGAGTGATCGTATGATCAAGTAGTAGGCTCCTCTGGTGGATAGGAGGGGTCCTCTGCTGCAACTGTGGAAGGTACCGCTATAGGTGTAGCATCATCAGCTGGAGCAGAAGGCTTTGAGGGCACAGGAGCAACAGGTGGAGCTGGTGGCAAAAGACCAAGGTGCTGCTGAATCTCACGGAGAATGAGAGTTTGCTAGTCCTACTGAAACTGGAAGTGGTCCATCCGTTCCATAATAGCCGTCTGAGTAGTGGTCAGAGTCTGGAAAGAAGCGAGCAAATCACGATACTCTACACCAGGGATAGTAATGGGCGGCTCTAAGGTAGGAGGAACAGCAGGTGGGGCATCAGACGATGCTGCCTCTGGTACTGGCTCCGAGGGAGCTGAAGTGGATGGCGCGGATTTAGATGGTAAAGGCTGTGAAGGGACTTCCCTTGGCTCGGGAAGTTCTGGGGAATGCTGATGGAGAAGTACCTGATTCCATTGGTCAAGAGAGAAGCTCTCTCGACAATGGCAGCGGGGCTCAGAATGAGGGTTTGCAGGGAAACCCATATGTGCCAAAACATGGCATAGCAACCGAAGGAAAAGTAAAAGAATGGAGTTTGCCCTCGTAAGACGCCGCGTATGCACCTTCTCCTCAAAATGGAGGAGGGCGGCCATAATCAAATGATGGGGGCCAAAGTAATAGCCCTCAGAGATACGAAATAACGCCTCGAGAATGGCCCCTCACCTCTGCACTATATGCTGAAGAGGAAAAAGATTGGCGCGAAGCACCACATCAACTAGGAGCATCCCAGGGGGAAGCTCCTTCCTCATAATGATCATGTCTGAAGATGTCCCTCGAGATAGTATACGAACCACGTCCCACTCAGAAAGTGGGGCCCAGCGTCTAAAGGCAGCTGGATCTGCAGTTGCAAAAGGGATATGGAAAGCCTCGGCAATCTATCTAGCCCCCAAAATACCCTGGGTCCATCAATGGTAAAAAGGATCGAGGTGGGTACCGGGACGCCACGAGTAGTCATAGACTGGTAAAAGTCTAAAGCTACTCGAGGATAAAAGAACTGTGGTGGCATCATAAAGGGTACAAGATGGTACCTCTCAAGTAGGCGGTATGAATCCCCCAACTCAGGTTACTGTCGCAAAATAGAGTGATCAAAATATGCCTCGACATGGAATGCTCTCGATCGGCAATCGGAGTTGCCCTAAATGGGCGAACTGGCTAGGATAGGGCGCCTGGTGGGAGGAGGCTGAGACTGTGAATCTCGAGGTGCTCTGGAAGACTCTCCTGACTCTAAAGTCTTGGCCTTCTTTGTAGGAGGACTCCTAGTTGGAATCTGAGTAGGGGCCATAGTCGTGGCAACTGCTCTCCTCGTATGGTATCTGCGCTGAGGGGCAGAATCAAGTAAATGTGAGGGTGCATCTAGTGGGGCCCGCACAGGGGCAGCTCTCTGATTGCTCTAGGGAGCTGAGGTATAACCTCCTCGGGTCTTAGGCATGAGGAAGCAACGAAATGAGGCTTAGAGGCTTGGGATTGGGGAGGGTAGGGATGGAGAAGCTCAAAAATTCGCACAAGGAAAGGTGTTGTGCGAATTTCGCACAAGGGAAAGGTGGTGTGAAAATTTCACACAAGGGGAATGTGTTGTGTGAATTTCGTAAAATGCACTATTCACCCGTCCAAATGCGAATTTGTGGCTCTTTCAAATGGTGAAAATTCTTGGTTTTTGAGGGTGGGAAATGCTGGTTGAGGTAGGAAAGGGATTTTTCATGGTGGCTAAGCTTGGAAATGGGAGCTTTTCAATAGGAGAATTGAGAATTTGGAAGCTCCCATGGCCGACGGCAATGGGTTTCTTATGAAGAAACCGTGGCTAAGAAACCTATGCTTGAGGTTTTGATTTTGAAAAATCAATGTGGGGTTGGGTTTAGGGATGAAGTTGGAGTCTTGAGTGAAGAAATGAAGGGTTTTTGATGGTGGAAGGAGGAGAAAGAGCTGAAAATGGAAGGTGTGGACTGTTGTGAATAGTGATGGCCGCGGCTATGGAGTGAGGCTCTTGAAATGGGCTGCCATAGTGGGATTGGGGATGGGAGATGATGAAGGAGAGGACCTTGTGGATGGAAAGGGGTGATCGGAAGAGAGGTGTTCAGAGAATTGAAGAAGAACAAGCTTAGAATTGAAGAAGAGAAAATGACTTTTAAAGAGGAAGTGCGAATTTCGCACAAGGTGATGGGTAGTGTGAAAATTTTGCATTCCTGTGGTTCTCCAAGACAGAGAGCATGCTTTTTTGAAAATTGGCCACAAAAACGAATTCGCACAAGGTTCGCATTCCTGTGCATTTTCGCACTGAGATTTTTGGAGGGACCGAGAGCATGCATTTTGAAAATTGGTCACAAAAGAGAATTCGCACAAGGGGATGTGTTGTGCGAATTTCGCACAAGAGGATTGGGTGGTGCGAATTTTGGCTTTTCTCCCCTATTTTGCCTTGTTTTCATTCTTCAAGCTTTCTACCTGCATGTTAACACAAAAAACCAATTCAAACCACATTAGAATGAAATTAAAGTCAAAAATAAAAATCAAAATATGCATAAACACAAGAAAAACAATTGATTAAACTAAAATCAACTTAAAAGAAAACAAAAAGAGGATGAACTTTTTAGTCTTTGAAGAGACTAAGTTCAACCATGAACCAAGTGTTTTCATGTTGGAGGTGGATCAAGGAGGATGAATTCCTTCTTGTCTAGGGAAAATGATTCCCTATAGGGCTTGAGACGATGCCCATTCACTTTGAAAGTTTGAGTGCTATTGAAGTTGAGTAGTTCCACTACTCCATTTGATTGCACATCATGAATAATGAAAGGACCCGTCCACCTTGATTTCAATTTTCCCGGAAAAAGATGAAGCTTAAAGTCATAAAGCAAGACTCTTTGCCCCTTGGTAAAATTCTTCTGATTTACCAACTGATCATGTCATTTCTTCAACCTCTCTTTTGCAATTTTTGAATTGAGGTAAGCATCATTCCTCATTTCCTCCAATTCATTCAAATCCAAACATCTCTTCAACCCGGCTCTTGTCAAATCCATGTTGACCTTCTTGATTGCCCACCATGCTTTATATTCAACCTCCACTGGGAGATGGCACGCTTTGCCATAAACAAGGCGGTAAGGAGACATTCCAAGAATGGTCTTATAAGCGGTCATATAAGCTCATAATGAATCCAAGAGCTTAATACACCAATCCTTCCTATTCACATTCACCACCTTCATCAGTATATTCTTCATTTCTCGATTAGCTAACTCAACTTAGCCACTTGTCCACTTGTTTGAGGGTGATAAGGTGTAGCTACCTTGTGCTTGACCCCATATTTGGCTAGAAGAGTCTCAAAAGGCTTATTGCAAAAGTGGGTTCCTCCATCACTGATAATGGCCTTAGGCACTCCAAATCTTGAAAAGATGTTCTCCTTGAGAAATTTGAGAACCACCTTATGATCATTGCTCCTACATGGGATTGCTTCTACCCACTTAGAGACATAATCCACTCCCACCAAAATGTAGGAGTGTCCAAACGACATTGGAAATGGACCCATGAAGTCTATCCCCCATACATCAAAGACATCCACTATCAAGATGGGGTTCAAGGGCATCATATTTCGGCGTGTTAGCTTCCCAAGCCTTTGACACTGATCACATCCCTTGCACATAGCGTGGGCATCCTTGAAAAGAGAGGGCCACCAAAAACCTGATTGGATCACTTTCATAGCTATTTTCTGGGAAGCAAAATGACCTCCACATGCACTATCATGGCAATGGGAAAGAATTCCTGATTGCTCTTGTTCAGGAACACATTTCCTTATGATTTGATCCGCACAATATTTGAAGAGAAAAGGCTTCTCTCAATAATAGGCATGGATCTTAGCAAAGAAATGCCTCTTGTCTTGGGCACTCCACTCACTTGGAACTTCTCTAGTAACCAAGTAATTTGCAATGTGAGAATACCATGGAGCTACCTCTATTGACATGAGAGACTCCTCAGGAAAGTCATCATTGATAGGTAGACGATGTGAGTCATGTGCTATCACAAGTCTTGACAAGTGGTCAGCTACCACATTTTCTACTCCCTTTTTATCCCGGATTTGGAGATTGAATTCTTGAAGCAAAAGGATCCATCTTATCAATCTTGCCTTGGCATCTTGCTTGGTTAGCAAGTACTTCAAAGCAAAATGGTCAGTGAACACCACTATAGAGGACCCTACCAAATAGGCACGAAATTTATCTAAGGCAAAAACTACTGCCAACAACTCCTTCTCAGTAGTTGTGTAGTTCCTTTGAGCCTCATTCAAAGTTTTGCTTTCATAATAAATCACATAGGGCTTTCCATCTTCTCTTTGCCCCAAAACAGCCCCCATAGCAAGATCACTTGCATCACACATTACCTCAAAAGGTAATTTCCAATTTGGGGCTCTCGCTATTGGTGCAGTTGTGAGGAATTACTTCAGTTCCTCAAAACTCTTTTGACATTTCTCATCCCACACAAACTTGGCCTCCTTTACCAAGAGTTCACAAAGAGGTTTTGAGATTTTTGAGAAATCCTTAATGAACCTCCTATAGAACCCGGCATGTCCTAGAAATTGCCTAATTCCTTTAACATTTGTGGGAGGTGGCAACTTAACAATTAGCTCCACCTTTGCCTTATCTACCTCAATGCCATTTTTGGAGATTATATATCCTAAGACAATTCCTTGTTGTACCATAAAATGACACTTCTCCCAATTTAGGACTAGGTCTTTCTCAATACATCTTTGAAGAACAGCTTCTAAATGCAACAAACATTCCTCATAAGAACCTCCATATACAGTGATGTCATCCATGAAGACTTCCATGATGCATTCCACCATATCACTGAAGATGCTTAGCATACATCTTTGGAAAGTTGCAGGAGCATTACATAGACCAAAGGGCATCCTCCTATATACAAAAGTACCAAAGGGGCAAGTGAAGGTTGTCTTTTCTTGATCTTCCAAATCAATCTCTATTTGGAAGTACCCCGAGTAACCATCCAGAAAATAGTAGAAAGGATGTCCTGAGACTCTCTCAAGGACTTGGTCCATGAAAGGCAATGGGAAATGGTCCTTCCTAGTCACTGAATTCAATCTCCTGTAGTCTATACACACCCTCCATCCTGAGGTAGGACGTGTAGAGACTTCCTCCCCTTTCTCATTCTGGATCACAGTAATTCTAGATTTCTTTGGGACTACTTGGGTGGGGCTCACCCACAAGTTATCTGAAATGGGATATATGATCCCTGCTTGAAGTAGCTTCAGAACTTCACCCCTTACCACCTCTTGCATGTGAGGATTCAACCTTCTCTGGGGCTGCCTCACTGGTTTTGCATCTTCCTCCATGTAGATATGGTGGGTGCACACCAAAGGGCTAATCCCTTTCAGATCAGAAATTTGCCATCCAATGGCTTTCTTGCATTTTCTGAGGACTCCCAAAAGACTATCCTCTTGATCACTTATAAGATTTGAAGAAACCACCACTGGACATTTCTCATCTTCCTCCAAATATGCATACTTCAAATCAACAGGAAGCGGCTTCAAAACAAGCTTTGGAGGGTCCTCCATAGCTGCTCCTTGTGAGTCCTCCTTATTGAACAGTGGTAAGATCTCTTCCCGTCTCCTCCAAGGAGACATGATGGCTAGCACATCAGAGAGTTCAGGTAACCCTTTTTCAAGCACTCCAAGGCTTTCATTCAAGCTCTCTTCTAAATTATTGTCACAATGCTCTTCAACTAAAGTGTTGATCAAGCACACCTCCTCCAATCCTTCCTCCTCTTCTGGGTGAAGATGCCTCTTGCACAGGTGGAATATGTTTAATTCCAAGGTCATGTTTCCAAATGTGAGCTGCATCACCCCATTCCTACAATTGATGATGGCATTGGAGGTAGCTAGGAAAGGTCTCCCAAGGATGATTGGCACATAATTTGCTTCCTTAACAGTGGGATCAGTATCAAGTACAACAAAAACCACGGGATAGTAGAATTTGTCCACTTGAACTAGAACATCCTCTATCACCCCCTTGGGATTTTGACTGACCTATCAGCTAAGGAGAGAGTGATGGTTGTGGGCTTCAATCCTCCAAGTCCCAGTTGCTTGTACACAGAATATGGGAGCAAATTCACACTTGCCCCCAAGTCTAGTAAAGCTTTCTCCACATGTGTCCCTCCACTGTTGACTGAAATGGTGGGACATCCAGGATCTTTGTACTTAACTGGAGACTTACTTTGAATGATAACACTTACTTGCTTAGTGAGGAATGCATTCTTTGTCACATGTAACCCTCTCTTGACCGTGCACAAGTCCTTTAAAAATTTTGCATATGTGGGGACTTGCTTGATCATATCAAGTAAGGGTATATTCACCTTCACTTGTCTCAAAACTTCAAGAATTTCTGATGAATTCTTGATTTCCTTCTTTCCATGTAAAGCTTGAGGAAAAGGGGGAGGCATATGTTTCTTCATCATATCCTCCTTAATCACTATCCTTGGCTCTTCTTCAATGCTTGATTTGGATGCATTTTTCTTCCCACTCTTCTCTTCTTGGTTATTGCTCTTTTTAACCAAGGTTCTCTTTGACATGAGTTCTTCATCTTGCCTCACCTTAGGCAAGGGTTGATCAACCTCCTTCCCACTCCTCAAGGTGATCACAGCTTTGACCTCCCTCAACTTTGAAGACTCCCCCTCTTGGGTTTCAACTTCATAAACACCCTTTGGATTTTGGCTTGGTTGAGAGGGAAACTTTCCTTTCTCATTCACTGTGTTGAGGTTGGTAAGCCTAGAGATGGAGTATTGAATATTGTCTATCTTCTGATATAGATCATTTTGCATCCCATCCATTCTCTTAATTTGAGAACTCTCAACATTTTCAATCTTTTGGTGAAATTGGGAGTTTATTGCCTTTTGTTCACCCACAAAGTCACCCATGACTTTACTTAGGTTCACAATGGCTTGCTCCACTGAAGAGGTTTGTTGAGGTGCTTGGGTTTGGGCTTGTGGTTGGTATGGAGGTGGTCTTGGTTTCCAAGAAAAATTTGGATGGTTTCTCCAGCTTGAATTATAGGTGTTTCCATAAGGTGCATTGTTGTTGGGCCTAAATTGCCCCACAACATTGGCTTGATCACCTAACATCTCCCTCATAGCTGGGATGGTTGGGCACTCATCTACCACATGATCACATGATTGGAAAATGGTGCATGGCATGACATGGGCTTGCGTCTCGGAAATGGCTTGGACTTCATGCATTTTTTTCAATTCAAGTTCTTCCAACCTCCTTGCCATTGTTGCCACCTTAGCTTTCATGTCCATGTCCTCACTTAACATGTACATTCCACCCTTTTGATTTTGGGTTGGTTGAGAGGGAAACTTTCCTTTTTCTCTTGAGTTGGGCTCAGCCCATCCTCTTGACACCTCAGACACATAACTTAAAAAGTCCATGGCTTCTTTCGGATTCTTACACATAAAATCTCCCCCACACATGGTTTCAAGAATTTGCTTCATGGAGGAAGACATCCCATCATAACAATAGCTCACCAAGAGCCATGTATCAAAGCCATGATGAGGACAAGCATTGATGGCCTCCATATACCTTTCCCAACATTCACAGAACTTCTCATTTTCTTTGGCAGAAAAGTTTGAGATTTGTCTCTTCAACCCATTGGTCCTATGGGTGGGGAAAATTTTCTTCAAAAATTCATCCTGAAGATCAACCCAATTCCTTATGCTCCTTGGCCTTAAAGAATTAAGCCATATTTTTGCCTTGTCCTTCAAAGTAAAAGGGAATAGCTTGAGTCTCATCAAGTCTATTGAAGCTCCTCCCTCTCTAAAAGTATTGCACACCTCCTCAAACTCCTTGATGTGGGCATATGGATTCTCACTCTCCATTCCATGAAAATTTGGTAGGAGGGGCACAATATAGGGCCTTATAATCAACTGCTCAAGAGGAGGTACGATGCATGAGGGTGCACTCATCCTTGGTGGGTGCATTCTATCTCTCATGGATAGATATGCATTTGGATTACCCCCTTGACCATGTTGAGAATTCTGATCCTTTGGTGGAGGGTCCATGATGTTTACACAGATATCCAACTCTGTGTCTTGAGGATTCTCAATCCTTACTAATCTTCCCTATTGGTCCCGAATCCAATAGGGCATGCACAAGTTACAACTTACTTGAAAACAAAACAAAGACAACAAAAACAAAAGAAAACTAGAAGAAAGGTAAGGTTAGAAAGAAAATGAAAGTAAACTTAACAAAAGGAATTCTACAATTAAAAGAAAGGAAATGAAGTTAGTGGAAAAGGAATTCACCAAACTTGTGATGGAAATCACAAGTAGCCTCTAAAACGTTGTATCACTGTATCGTGGCACCATCCCCGGCAATGGTGCCATTTTGATTCATACTCAGTCGGGTATTTTAATCAAAAAACATTTATAAATCCTATGACCTCATACCAGCGTAGCAAAGCTACTATAGTATAGTAGCTCTAGGGTTGAACTCTAGGATGGGTTTTCATTCTACCAGTGATATACTCAATATTAGAAACTGAGTCTGATGAGTTCCTTTATCAAAAACTTAAAGTTTAAAAGAAAATAAAATTTGTTTTGAAAGTGGTGTTTGAAACTAAACTAATATAGAACTAGATAAAAATGGAAGAAATAAAGTCTCCCGGAGCTAAGGGTTGCTAGGATCATGTTCAGAATGCAAAGTGGAAATTCTGGATTTTTCTTCTCGCATTGGGGACAACAACTAAAGGATGGTTGTTTCCCGAACCGGTATAGGTTTAACAATGAAGATTTAATCCATAAAAAGTTAATAGAAATGGTATTCAAGTTCCATTAATGGATTTAGACATTGTAGGTCTTCACCTTAAGCCACTTTCCAATGGCTCGTACATGATAATGGACTGATGTGGATCTAACAATAAGCATCCACAGAGACCTGAAGCTTACCATGTATTTGCCATTCAAAGTGATTCTAAGGGATTTAAAGCAAAACTTTAGATTTAAAAGCCATTTATGAACTCCAACTACCTGTATTTAATGCACGAGAGTTTTCCACCTTTGCATCTGGACTTTTCACCTAGCTTCCTCCACTCCAAGAAACCAAAAGTTTAGCCTCTCATCCTCTGGGAAAACATCCTCAGAGGTTGTTTGGCTTCCAAGAAAAAGAAAATAGTAGAGAGAAAAGGAAAACATGAGAGCCCTGTATTTCACTAAGTGTAAAACATAAGACACGTTTGAGAGATGATTTCCACCCCTCTTATAGTCTTTACAAATCAAAGCCTGTGATTGGCTAATTACAGGGATAAGAAAGGAATTTACATAAAAAATACATAAGAAAAGATCTCATGTGGAGTCGGCAAAACAGAGGAGATTTCAAACCAAAGATGCATGGGCTGGTGCGAATTTCGCACAAGGAGAAGGTGTTGTGCAAATTTCGCACAAGGGGAAGGTGTTGTGCGAATTTCGCACAAGCTTGGGCTGTTGTGCGAAATTCGCACATGCTTGGAGCAGTTGTCTTCCGAAGGCCATATCTTCCTCATTTCAGCTCCAAATCATACACGGTTTGAAGCGTTAGATTCTTGAGTTCCTAAGCTTTGAAATGGTATATAGAATGTAGAAAATGGACTTCAGAAAGTGCTCCAAAAGTGCAAAGGAAGACTGCAGCTGCTGTCCTCTGTTTTCCTCTTTGCTTCTCTTTGCTTCTCTCCTTTGCTTGGCTTGTCTTAATGATCCAAAAAGCTGTCAAAACACTAAAACTAGCCAAAAATATGATTAGAAGTCATTGCTAGGTCCTTAACATGCCAATTGGAATAAAGATGGAGAACTACTACACAAAAGTGCTTAAAACATAATGAATTAAAGGCGCAAAATAGCACTTTTTGGGTAGTAATCAGTTAAGCTCCAAGATTCACTATGGGCATATAGAACAGCTTACAACACTATTCTTGGCATGTCTCCATATCAGCTAGTTTATGGCAAAGCATGTCATCTCCCTATGGAAGTTGAATACAAGGCTTGGTGGGCAATTAAGAAGGTAAACATGGACTTGAGAAGTGATGCCTACATCAATTTCAAAGTTGCAAAACAGAGGATGAAGAGGTGGCATGATCAGTTAATCTCCAACAAATAATTTCAAAAGGGACAAAGAGTCTTACTCTATGACTCTAGGCTCCACATCTTTCCAGGAAAGCTAAAATCAAGGTGGATGGGCCTTTTCATTATTCACCAAGTGCATTCAAATGGAGTAATGGAACTACTCAATTCCAATAGCTCACACACTTTCAAAGTCAATGGCCACCATCTCAAGCCATTCATGGAGCTTTCCAATCAAGACAAGGAGGAAGTCAGTCTCCTTGAGCCACAACAATCTTAACCAAAAAGGGGTAGATGGACTTAGTCTTTCTAAAGACTAATCAAAGTCCATGTTTTTGTTTTAAGTTTGTTGATTTAAAAGCTTTATTAATTGTTTTAATTTTAATTTTAGCCTTGATTTATTTTATTTTGATATAACTTAGACTTTTTGAACGATCAAAATTAGGAGGAACTTCAAAGGAACTGGAGGTAAGCCATAAAGAACTAAAGAAGGAGAAAAAGCCTGAAAAACAGAGCAATATTTCAACTTGCAAAAATGAGGTCCAACTGGCAAAATCCTCAAAGCTAAATTTCACAAGTCCACTATTCAACTTGCGAAAATTTTCGCAGCTTGCGAAACACCTCCTAGGCACACGTGTGCCATTTCGCAAGTTCAAAATCCAATTTCGTAGTTGCGAATCAACTTGCGAAATCACCTCCAACTTGCGAAAATCCAACCGTCATTTAAATTTCTATTTAAACCTCTAATTCTCTCATTTTTCATTTCGCACAGCCACTCCAAGTTGCAAAAAAACCCTCCAACTTGCGAAACCTAAAAATTTCAAAGGATCCCCTCCATAGGAAGCCCAGAAGTCGTGCGTTTGAAGAGGACCACTCCGCGCACCTCCGCATACCCTTTGGAACACGAGCTTCTCTATTTCAGCCATGACCAAGATGAGAGGAACCTAAGCCGCATCTCCATTAGCTCACAACACCAAACCGAGAGCTTCACCTGCGCGAGATTCCATGTCTGAGGCTCCACAAGCCTCTGCCATTCCACCTTCTGAGGGTGGAGTGCCGCTTAGTCCTCTTGAACACATGTACGAGACAAGGAAACCACTCACTACACCCAGGGCAAGCAATTCGCTCCCCAAGAAATCAGTTTGTTGCCCTCCTGCAAAAAAAGCCAGAGTTTCAGGCCCATGAGAGTCATCTACACCTCCATAGCCTCAGCCGCCTACTACAGAGTCTCAGATTCCTTCTAAGATGACCCCGGAAGTGATTATCATGCGATCTATAGTTACACAACCACCTATAGAGGGAAATTTGGATTGCCGAGCTAGGTTATTCCACTTCGAGCTGTGCTTTGATATAGGGACTTTTAGACACTAGCCGAAGCTCAGAGATTCATTCCACCTACTACAAAGATACCATTTGGAGTACCTGATGATTCCTAGGGATTTCTTCTATCCCCGAGTAGCATTAGACTTTTATTAGTCTATGACTACACGTCGCATCCGGGATCCTACTGTCATCCACTTTACTATTGATGGACGCCATAGCATCTTAGGAGCCAAACACATTGCAGAGGCCCTGTACATTCCATATGAGCCTGTGAGTCCAGCAGATTACAAAGAGTGGGCTCATTTTTCTCAGAGGAACATGGTCCGTATATTGTCTAGGGGGGCATCTACACGCTCATTTCTTCTTAGGAAGGAGCTTATGCCTGGGATGTTTCTTTTGGATATGGTATTGGGCTCCAACATATTTCCACTTCAGCATATGGTGCAGAGAAGAAGAGCTATATTAGAGGCCTTATTTAGGATATCAGAGGGTTTTTACTTTGGGCCTCATCATTTGATTATGACCTCTCTCCTTTACTTTGAAGAGAAGGTCCACATGAAGAATTTACAAAGAGCAGATACCATTCCATTACTTTTTCCTAGGCTGCTCTATAAGATATTAAAGCATTTGGGCTATCCTTCTGAGCCTCAGCTTGAGCGTTAATGCATTTGTCGAGAGCTATTCACTCTCGACAAATGGAATTATTTGACGGCTTATGTTGCACCTCCAGAAGCCCCAGTTAGGCCAGCACCTCCAGAGTTACCACAGGATGAGTAGCCACAGTAGGCATAGCAAGTTGAGATACCTATGGAGATCATACCACTTGCCTCTTATGGCACCTTCTACAGTACCCACGCCTGAGGCTACATCTTCTGTTCCTCCTACCACTCTTGAGACTCCACCAGTCGTACCAACCACATCAGCACCTCCTCTATCTGAGTCTACTATCACCATATTTGCTTCAAAGTTTAGAGGCCTATGTCATACATTGCAGACATTGACTACTACTCAGAGTGTTCTTGCCCATCAGATAATAGTCATATGTGCACATTAGGATCAGCTTATTGCCACGCAGACTCAACATACTACCATCCTTAGGCAAATACAACAGCATTAGGTATTTTGTCGCCACCTAAGCATGATATGCCTGGTCCATCAAAGCCTACAGCTCCATCTCAAGAGGCTCCTCCAGCAAAGCAGACTATGCCTGATTACTACCCAAAAAGTGCTATTTTGCACCTTTAATTCATTATGTTTTAAGCACTTTTGTGTAGTAGTTCTCCATTTTTATTCCAATTGGATTGTTAAGGACCTAGCAATGACTTCTAATCATATTTGTGGCTAGTTTTAGTGTTTTGACAGCTTTTTGGATCATTAAGACAAGCCAAGCAAAGGAGAGAAGCAAAGAGGAAAATAGAGAACAGCAGCTGCAGTCTTCTTTCACACTTTTAGAGCACTTCCCAAAGTCTATTTTCTACATTCTATATACCATTTCAAAGCTCAGGAAGTCAAGAATCCAATGCTTCAAACCGTGTATGATTTGGAGCTGAAATAAGGAAGTTACAGCCATTGGAAGCCAATCACTCCAAGCTGAAGGAAGAATTTTGCACGGTTGCGAAATCACCCTTTTGCTACGAAATGATTTCGCAGCCATTTTGCACAGTGTTGTGGAATTTCTCCTGAAGTTTCCCGATATTTGCGACCGACACTTTTGGATATTTTGCTTCAGATTTTTGATGTCTAAATCCCCATTTTCTCCTTGTAACCCACCAATTATAGGATTCCTTAGTTATTAAGTTTGGAAAAGGGGTGAATAACCTCAGATATTTTGTTTTGTAATTTTCTTTATATATAGCTCTCGGGAGCTTGTTCTTGGAAGCATCCTTTGTACAAATTTGCAAGGAAGTAAAATACAGAGCACTTGCTCTACTTTTCATATATATTTTTGTTTTCTCGTTCTTTTTCTTTCTAGCCAACCAAACTCTGAGGATTTTTCCTTAGAGGATGAGAGGCTAGGCTCTTCATATCTTGGAGTGAGGAAAGCCAGGTAACTTTCCACATGCATAAATTGAAAGTTTTGTTGTTTTAGTTTTTAATGAAGAGAAAGTGTGACCCGTTAATGGTTTTTATCTTTTTAGTTAACTTAAAACGTCTTTAAATCACCTGGGCCAACACTTGGTAAGGCAAGTGATCTCCGTCCATGGAGATTCAATAGTTTACCCCTTGCGAGCCTCTAGGAGGTGACTTGAAGGTAGGATTTTCTAGAATAGCCAACACTTGGTAAGCTTTTAGACTCCAAGGAGACATCCATTAGTTATCTCTTGCGAGCTTTTGACGGGTAATCCAAGGTTAAAGATCACCTTGAATGGCAAGTGCTAGGTGAGAGGTATGAGCCATTGCAAGGTGCATCAGTGAGAGGGATTTAGTGTTTGAACCCATTAATGGGAAGCATCTGTACAACACCGGTTGGAGAAGGAACTATATGTTAATTCTCTAATGCGAGGAAAAGAAACAAGTGACCGAAACTCCCTTTTTGTATGAGGAATCTGAGCCTAGTGATCTGAAACTCCAAGAACCACTTTTCTTTGTAAGTAAAATCAGTTACTATTTTTGGTTAGTTTAAAACCGAACATTTTTCATTCAAACATCTTTATGTTTTCTTTTAAAGCTAACCTTGAAATGAAAAGGCACCAATTCAGCTTTGATTAATATCATTTGCAAAGTGAAAACCCATCTCAGTGAACGATCCTAGAGCCACTATGCTATAGTAGTTTTGTCTTTGCTATCCTAGTTCATGGTGTAATAGGTTATAAATTTTGTTGATTACTCCCTCAATCAAGGAGCACCAGCTGGACACGAATCAGCTGAGACACCAATTGGGCACGAATCAATGCCCCATGAGGAGACTACTACAGTAGAGATCGAGACTCCGATCCAAAGCACTCAAACTACCTCAGTACAACCATCGTCTCCACACGATCCTCCCACCACTACCTGATCATCTATCTACTTTTTTTATTTACTTATTATAGTAGAACTCTTAATCCCATGTTTTTTATGTTTTATATACTTGGATGGGATGTATTACTTGTTCATAGTTCATATTGTACTTTCTTAAAGTAATACATATCCATCATTTTTTAGTATACTTGGCATATTATTATTTTATTTCCTCTATTCATATTTTTGTTGTTGTTTTTGAATCATGTTTTTTCTCCTATACGACTCAGACTCCATGTCACTCAGGAGGCACCACTTCTTTCCTGTACTTTTAATCGTTCTTGCCACATTGAGGGCCATGTTCAGCTTAGTTAGGGGGAAGAGAGTTGAGGAAGGAAGTTTTGCTATAAATACTAAGTTATTTTGGTAATTTAGTTGCTTTTTGCTCAATTTTTAAATTTTTTTGAAAGTTTTTATTCTACTCTTCATGGTTATCAAGGAAAAATTCTCAAAATGAAATGAGAGAAATTGAATTTTTGTCTTTTTACTTGACTTAGAATTTGTTAAAGTTGATGAATTGTTGAAACTTCTATTGAATTCAACCTTATTTCTTCTACTTTAAGCTTACCACACACTATGCACACTAGGTTCCAATTATAAGATGAAAAACTATTTCACCCATTTGACTTAGGAAAATTTAGACTTGGTCTCTTTGAGCTCATTTTAATAGTGTTGGGACACCTTATAAAAGGCCAATGAGCCTTTGAAAAAATAAAGAAAGAAAAAATGTTTTATTTGCCTTGAAACCCGAGCAAGGTCAGAGGGGTATATGGTGAAAATCTTTAAAACTTGGTGCCCTAAGCCTTCATTGGTTGGGAGTCACCGACCTCAATGCTTGCTACAAGGGTGAATAGGTGGAGTTTAATGATTCATTCCCAATTGGTGTACCTTGATTTTTGGTCCTCAGACAGGAGTAATCAACAAAATTTATAACCTATATCACCATGTATTAGGATAGCCTTAGCTAGTATAGCATAGTGGCTCTAGGATCGTTCGCTGGGAAGGGTTTTCAACTTACAACTGATAATAATTCAAAGTTGAATTGATGCTTTTTCATTTCAAGGTTAGCTTCAAAAGAAAACATAAACTTTGGTTTAAAAAAGGATTGGTTTTAAGCTAACTAAAAATAAAGTAACGAAAATTACTTATAAAGAAAAGTGTTTCTTGGAGTTTTAGGATCACCAGGGTCAGGCTTCTAATACAAAAAACAAAGTTTCGGTCACTTGAATCTTTTCCTCGCATTAGAGAATTAACATACAGTTATTTCTCTAACCGGTACGGTACGGATGCTTCCCTTTTATGGATTCAAACACTAAATCCCTCTCACTGATTCATCTTGCAATGGCTCGTGCCTCTCACCTGGCATTTGCCATTCAAGGTGATCCTTAACCTTGGATTTCCCTTCACAAGCTCGCAAGAGATAACTAATGGATGTGTCCTTGGAGTCTAAAAGCTTACCAAGTGTTGGCTATTCTAGAAAATCCTACCTTCAAACCACCTCCCAAAGGCTCGCAAGAGATAAACTAGTGCATCTCAATAGACGAAGATCACTTGCCTTACCAAGTGTTGGCCCAGGTGATTTAAAGGCATTTTAAGTTAACTAAAAACATAGAAACCATTAACGGGTCACACTTTCTCTTCATTAAAAGCTGAAACAAAAAAACGTCCAATTTTTGCATTCGACACCTTACCCAGCTTCCTTAGTTCCAAGAGACAAAAATTCAAGCCACTCATTCTATGAGGAAACATCCTCCGAGCTTGTTTGGCTAGTAAAAAAAATACAATCAAAATGAGTAGGTAAGGCAGAGCAAAGCTCTGTATATTACTTCCTTCAAAACTATACAAAAGATTGTCTTTGAGAACAATCTCCCGAGATGTCTGTTTAAAGAAAATTACTAACTATATATATGAGGTTATTCACCCTTTGTTCTTACTTATCAACTAAGGAATCCTATGATTGGTGGATTACAAGGAGAGAATGGGGATTTAAACGACAAATATCTGAAGAAAAAAATCTAAAAGAGTCGGTCGCAAATATCTGGAAGCACTCAGGTGGATTTCACAGGCATGCAAAATTTCGCAAGCTGAAGGTCTCCACTTCGCAGCCAAAGGCTGATTTCGTAGCTAGCACCTTGTGATTTCGCAGCTGCGAAATTGGCCTTCAACTTGGTGTGAGTGGATTCCAATGGCTATAACTTCTTCATTTCAACTCTAATTTGCATACCATTTGAAGCGTTGGATTCCTAACTTCCCAAGCTTCGAAACGACATATAGTATGCATGAAATGGACTCTAGAAAGTGCTCTAAATGTGTCCAACAGTTGCTATCCTCTTGAATTCTTCATGTTAGATTTCTCTCTTTCCTTTTCCTTCTTGCATTCATGATTTGCTTTTGGAAAAGGATTATAGAGCTTCAAATCTTGGGTTCTTCATGTAAATGAGCTTCCAATTGCTTTGCCATGGATTCCATAGAACTCTCCTCAATCTTGGATTGCTTTGGTGATCAAAATACTATCAAAAACACCAAAACCAAAACTTAACAAAATTTGATTAGAAAAGATTGCAAAGGTCCTTAACATGCCAATTAAGTTAAAAGGGTAATAACTACTACTCAAACGTGTTTAAAAGGGTTAATTACAAGCTACAAAATAACACTTTTTCAGTAGTAATCACTCCCCCCCACCGACATATTGCTAGTCCCTTAGCAGTGAAGGAGATAAAAAGAAAAATAAACAGTACTATAATTTACAAAATCATGTTGATTACTTCAAAAAAAGTTTAAGTGGCATGATGATGATCTAACTCTCACATGGAACATTAAAGATATAAAACTCAAATTTCAAAAAGAGACATCAAATACCTTGCCTAATCACAATTCATAAAGAGAAGGCATTATGCAAATTGAAGCTTAAAATCATTTCCACTCCCAAAGGTCCAATCCTAACTCTTCCACAAAAATCTAAGTGTTACTTGATAGTTTCCGAATATAGTATGCTGAACTAATCTCTCCCCCTAACCTAGTTCTTTTTCAACACTTAGCAAACTGACAAAATTGAATAGGCTAAGAACGCACCCTTTTGTTTTACATTTTTTTTTCATTGTAGGAGTATAAGGCTTAAAGGTATTCTTTTCTAAATTGTCCATGTAATGGGGGTCCATCGATGACTCCCAACCAATTAAGGTTTAGGGCATCAAGCTTTAAGGATCTTTTAACCACTAACTCCTCGTATTTTACCCAGAACTTTTGAGAATGAATTTTAATACCCAAGCACCTACAGTATGTTAAACTCCACCTACTCACCCTTGTAACGAGCATTGAGGTCGGTGACTCTCAACCAATGAAGGCTTAGGGCACCAGGTTTTAAAGATTTTCACCATATACCCCTCAGACCTTGCTCGGGTTTCAAGGTAAGTAAAATAATTTTTTTTTCAAAGGCTCATTGGCCTTTTATAAGGTGTCCCAACACTATTAAATGAGGTCAAAGGTACCAAGTTTAAATTCTCCTAAGTCAAGAGGGAAATAGTTTTTCATCTTATAATCAGAACCTAGTGTGCATAGTGTGTGAATAGCTTAAAGTGGAAGAACTAAGGTTGAATTTAATAGAAGTTTCAACAATTCATCAACTTTAGTAAGAATAATACAAACTCTAAGTCAAGTGAAAAACAAAAATTCAATTTCTCTCATTTTATTTTGAAAAACATATAGTATGCATGAAATGGACTCCAGGAAATGCTCTAAATGTGTCCAACAGTTGCTGTCCTCTTGAATTCTTCATGTTAGATTTCTCTCTTTGCTTTCCCTCCTTGCATTCATGATTTGATTTTAGCAAAGGATTATAGAGCTTTAAAGCTTGGGTTCTTCATGTAAATGAGCTTCCAATTGCTTTTCCATGGATTCTATAGAACTCTCCTCAATTTTGGATTGCTTTGGTGATCAAAATACTATAAAAACACCAAAACTTAACAAAATTTGATTAGAAATGATTGCAAAGGTCCTTAATATGCCAATTGAGTTAAAAGGGTAATAACTACTACTCAAAAGTGTTTAAAAGAGTTAATTACAAGCTACAAAATAACACTTTTTGAGTAGTAATCATTTAACATACTATAGGTGCTTGGGTATTGAATTCCAATCTCAAAAGTCTGGGGTAAAATCCGAGGAGTTAGTGGTCGAAAGATCCTTGAAGCTTTATGCCCTAAACCTTAATTGGTTGGGAGTCATCGATGGACCCCCGTTACATGGACAATTTAGAAAACAATACCTTTAGCTTTGTACTCCTACAAGAAAAAAAAAAGTGTGAAATAAATGAGGTGCGTTCTTAGCCTATTAGAGGTTGATTAGTTTGCTAAGATTTGAAAAGGAACTAGGTTAAGGGGAGAGATTAGTTCAGCATACTATATTCGGAAACTAATAGGTAACACTTAGATTTTTGTGGAAGAGTAAGGATTGACCCTTTGGGAGTGGAAACTCTTTTAAAGCTTAAATTTGCATAATGCCTCCTCTTTATGAATTGTGATTAGGCAAGTTATTTCATAACTCTTGTTCAAGTTTGAGTTTTATATCTTTAATGTTCCATGTGAGAGTTTGATCATCATGCCACTTGAAATTTTTTGAAGTGATCAACATGATGTTGTAAATTATAGTATTGTTTCTTTTTATTTTTCTCTTCTTCATTGCTAAGGGACTAGCAATATGTCGGTTGGGAAAGTGATTACTACTCAAAAAGTGTTATTTTATAGCTTGTAATTAACTATTTTAAACACTTTTTAGTAGTAGTTATTACCTTTTAACTCAATTGGCATGTTAAGGACCCTTGCAATCGTTTTTAATAAAATTGTGTTAAGTTTTGGTGTTTTTAATAGCATTTTGATTACCAAAGCAATCCAAGAATGAGGGAGATCTTTGTATAATTCAAGGCAAACTACGTTCAAGCTCAAATTCATGAAGAAACTAAGCTTGGGAGCTTCATAACCCTTTGCCAAAACCAAACAAGGATGCAAGAAGGAAAAGCATAGAAGAAATCAACCATGCAACAAATTCGCAAATTATGGAATCAAACTTGTGAGATTTTCGCAACTTACGAAATAGAAAAAGGAAAGGAATCGTTGCAAGACAGAGAGCTAATGGGTTGCAGGAGATTTTCGCAACTTGCGAAATGGATAATTTCAACTTGCGAAATTTTCGCAAGTTACAATTGAACTTGCAAATTCCACCTGTAATTTGAAATATTTGCGCACTGACTCCATCTGATATTTATCTTCATATATTTGTGTATAAATCCCTATTTTCTCCTTGTAACCCACCAATGACAAGTTTCCTTGGTTGGGAAGTTAGCAGGAGGAGTGAATAGCCTCTCTATATAATCTATTGTAATTTTCGTTTAAGATAGCTCGGGAGTTTTTCTCGAAGACACGCATTGTATAGTTTTTGGAATAAAGTAATACACAGAGCTTTGCTCTGCCTTACCTACTCAATTTGTTTTCTCTTTTATTTTTATTTCTAGCAAATCAAACTCTAAGGATGTTTTCCCAGAGGATAAGCGGCTAGGCCTTCTGGTTCTTGAGAGTGAAGGAAGTTAGGTAAAGTTCCGAATGCAAAATTGGAAGTTTTGTTGTTTCAGTTTTTAATGAAGAGAAAGTGTGATCCGTTAATGGTTTTTATCTTTTTAGTTAACTTAAAATGCCTTAAAATCACCTGGGCCAACACTTGGTAAGGCAAGTGGTCTCCGTCCATTGAGATACACTAGTTTATATCTTGTGAGCCTTTGGGAGGTGGTTTAAAGGTAGGATTTTCTAGAATAGCCAACACTTGGTAAGCTTTTGGACCCCAAGGAGACATCCATTAGTTATCTCTTGCAAGCTTTTGACGGGTAATCCAAGGTTAAGGATCACCTTGAATGGTCAATACTAGGTGAGAGGTATGAACCATTGCAAGATGATTCAGTGACAAGGAATTAGTGTTTGAACCCATTAAGGGGAAGCATCTGTACCACACCGGTTCAGGAAATAACTATATGTTAAATCCCTAATGCGAGGAAAAGATTTAAGTGACCGAAACTCCCTTTTTGTATAAGGAACCTGAGCCTAGTGATCTAAAACTCCAAGAAGCACATTTCTTTGTAAGTAATTTATGTTACTTTATTATTGGTTTCACTTAAAATCAACCTTTTCAAACATCTTTATGTTTTCTTTTAAAGCTAACCTGGAAAAGAAAAATCACCAATTCAGTTTTTTGAACTAATATCAATTGTAATTTGAGAACCCATCCCAGTGAACGATCCTAGAACCACTATGCTATGCTAGCTAATGCTACCCTAGTATATGGTGAAATAGGTTTATAAATTTTGTTGATTACTCCCGCCTGAGGACTGAAATCAAAGCACGGCAGTTGATTGAACACCAATCAACAGGGTGTACACCAGCTGGGCACGAATCAAACGTCTCAAGGTTGTGAGCTTAGGGCTCTAGATGTTAGGAATAACTTAAGGTTGTGGATGACTTGAACGACTCCAATTCATGAGTTCAAGGCTTTAGATGCTATGAAAAAATTAGGGATGTGGATGACATAAATGACATCGTGTTGTGAGCTTAGGGCTCTACATGTTGTGAACAAGTCAAAGTTGTGGATGACATGAACGACTCAAGAACGCAAGCTTTGGGCTTTGGATGACATATACAACTCTAGGTCGTGAGCTCAACGCTACAAGGATGTAGATGACATGAATGAATCTGTGTAGTAAGCTTAGGGCTCTAGACGCTATGAACAACTCAAGGTTGTGGTTGACATGAACCACTTAGAGTCATGAGCTTTAGGCTCTAGATGCTATAAAAAACTCAAAGTTGTAGATGACATGAATGACTCAAGATCCTGTGAGTTCAAGCCTCAAGATGCTATGAACGCCTTAGGGTTAAGGATGATATAAGCAACTCAAGGCTATGGTGAATATGAACAACTTTGTGTCATGAGCTCAAGGCCCTAAATGTTATGAACAGCTTAGGACTATAGATATTATTAATAGGTTAGGGTTATGAATGACATGAATAACTTTGGGTTGTGAGCTCAGGGCTATAAATGCCACGCACAACTCAGGGCTATGGTTGACATGAATGACTCTGGTTCATGATCTTTAGGCTCTAGATGATATGAATAACTCAAGGTTGTGGATCATATGATCTACTCTAGATCATGAGCTCAGGCTATGGACACTATGAACAACTCAACTTTGTGGATGACATGAATGACTTGGAATCCTGTGAGCTCATGCCTCTAGATTCTATAAACAACTTAGGGTTGTGGATGATATGAATGATTCTTGGTCGTGAGCCTATGGCTCTAAATCCTATGAATAGCTTAGATATGTGGATAACATGAATGACTTCAAGTTGTGAGCTTAGGGCTTTAGATGCAATGAACAACTCAGGGCTGTCGTTGACATGAATGACTTTGAGTCATGACCTCAACACTTTAGATGCTATGCACAGCCCAAGGATGTGGATGATATGAAAGACTCGGGATGCCATGAGCTCATTCCTCTAGATGGTATGAATAACTTAGGGGTGTGGATGATATGAATGATTCTTGGTTATGAAACCATGGCTCTAAAATTCTATGAATAGCATAGGCCTATCGTGGACATGAATGACTTTGGTTCGTGCGTTTAAAGCTCTAGATGCTATGACAACTCAGGGTTATGGATGACATGAATGACTTCAGGTCGTGAGCTCAAGGCTCGAGATGCTATGAACAACTCATGGTTATGGATGACATGAACAATTTTGGGTGGTGTGCTTAGGAATCTAGATACTATGAATAACTCAAGGTTGTGGTTGACATAAATATCTCCGAGTTGTGAGCTTAGGGTTCGAGATGCTATGAATAGCTCATGACTTTAGATGACATGAATGACTTTGTGTCGTGAGCTCAAAGCTCTAGATGCTATGAATAAAACAAGATTGTGGATGACATGAATGGCTCTTCGTTGTGAGCTCAAGGCTCTAAATACTACGAGCTATTGATGACATGAATGAGTTTGGGTTGTGTGCTTAGGGATCTAGATGCTATGGATGATATGTGCCACTCCAGGTCATGAGCTCAAGGTTATGGATGCTTTGAAAAACTAAGCATTTTGAATTATATGAATGGCTTGATATCTCGTGAGCTAAGGCCTTTTGATACTATGAGCAACTTAGGGATGTGGATGATATGAATGATTCTGCATCATGATCTAAGGGTGGTGGATGACATGAATGACTCTGAGTTATGAACTCACAACTCATGATAATATGAACAACTCAAGGCTGTGGTTAACATGAATGACTTTGGGTCGTGAGCTCCAGGCTCTGGATGCTATGAGCAGCTCAGGGTTGAAAATGGTATGAACAACTTAGGATCCCATGAGTTGAGACCATAAGATACTATGAACAACTTAGAGCTATGGATAATATAAATGATTCTTATTCGTGAACTTATGGCACTAATTTCTATGAATAGCTCAGGGTTGTGGATAATATAATGATTCCAGGTCGTGAGCTCACAACTTTAGATGGTAAGAATAGCCCAAGGCTTATGATGACATGAAGGACTTTGGGTTTTGGGCTTAAGGGTCTAAATGCTATGAATAGCTTAAGGCTATTAATGATAGGAACAACTTTGAGTCGTGTGCTTAGGGCTCCAAATGCTATAAATAGCTCAAGCCTGTGGATGATATGTGCCACTCAAGTCATGAGCTCAAGGGTATGGATGCTTTGAACAACTCAACATTGTGGATTATATGAATGACTAGACATCCTGTGAGATCAAGCCTTTAAATGTTATGAGCAGCTTAGGGTTATGGATGATATGAGTGACTCTATGTCATGAGCTCAAGGTTGTGGATAACATGAGCGATTCTGGGACGTTAGTTCATGGCTCAAGACATTATGAACACCTCAAAGACTTCAAGGCATGAGCTCAAGCCACTAGATTCTATGATTTTCTTAGGGCTATGGAAAACATGGACAACCCTAGGTCTTGAGCTTAAGGCTCTAGATGCTATGAACAACTCTAGCCTTTGGTTGACATGAATGACACTAGGTCATGAACTTAAGGGTTTAGATTCTATGAACAACTCAAGGCTTCTGATGACATGAATCACTCTAGGTCTTGAGATCAAGGCTTTAAATGTTATGAAAAACTCTAGGTTGTCGGTGATATGAAAGGCTCTAGGTCATGAGCTCAGGGTTCATGATTCTATGTAGAGCTTAGGACTATCGATGATATGAACGACTCTAGGTCATGAGCTCAGAGCTCTAAATGTTATGAACAACTCTATGCTATGGTTGACATGAACACCTCCCGGTTGAGAAATCAGAGCTTTAGATGTTGTTAAAAGCTCAAGACTTTAGAAGCTATGAAAAACTCAAGGTTGTGGTTGACATGAACAACTCCGGGTCATGAGCTTAGGTCTCTAGATGCTATGAACAACTAAAAGCTATCGATAAGACTATAGGTCATGAGCTCAGTGCTATAGTAACTATGAACAACTCAGGGTTATGGTTGACATGAATGACTCTCGATTGTGAGCTCAAGGCTCTAGTTGCTATGAATAGCTAAGGGTTGTGGATAACATGGGATACTCTTGGTTGTGAGCTCAAGGCTTTAAATGTTATGAACAACATAGGGCTGTGGTTGACATGAATGACTCTGTGTCGTGAGATCATAGCTTTAGATGATATGAACAAGTTAGGGTTATTGATGACATGAATGATTCTAACTCGTGAGGTCAGGGCTCTAGATTCTATGAACAACTCTATACTGTGGTTGAGGGTGAAAGACTACGAGTCATGAGCTTAGGGTTGTAAATGCTATGAATAACATTGGGTTGTGGCCAAGATGGATAAATCTGGGTTATGAACTTAGGACTCTAGATGCTATTAACAATGGAAGGATGTGGATGACATTGGCTACTCTAGTTCGTAAGCTGAAGGCACTAGATGATATGAATAGCTTTGGATTGTGGTTGACATAAACGACTCCTAGTCCCGAGCTTAAGGCTTTAAATGCTATGAACAACTTAGGGTTATGAATGACATTAGCTAATTTGGGTCATGAGCTCAAGGCTTTAAATGTTATGAATAGCTTTAGACTATGGTTGACATGAATGAATCTGAGTCGTGAGCTTAGAGCTCTAGATGTTGTGAATAACTCAAGGTTGTTGATGACATGAAGGACTTTGGGTTATGAGATCAGGGCTCTAGATTCTATGAACACTCAAGGCTGTTGATGACATCAGTCATTATGGGTCTTGTGGTTAAGGCTCTAGATGCTATGAACAACTCTGGGTTGTGGTTGACGTGAATGACTCTAGGTCTTGAGCTCAAGGCTCTAGATGCTATTAATAGCTTAGGTTTATGTATGAAATGAGCTTCTCTTACTTGTGAGCTCAAGGCTAAAGATGCTATGAACAACTCTAGGTTGTGGTTGACATGAACGACTCTAGGTCATGAGCTCGGGGCTCTTCATGCTATGAATAACTCAGGGTTGTTGATGACATTAAAGACTATGGGTCATGAGCTCAGGGCCTTAGATACTGTGAATAACTCAAAGTTGTGGTGGACATGAATGACTCTTAGTTGTGAGTTCAAGGAACTAGTTGCTATAAATAGTCAAGAGCTATGGATAACATGGGCTACTCTGAGCCGTGAGCTTAGGGTTGTAGATGTAATGAACAACGTTGGGTTGTGATTGACATGATTGACTCTATGTCACGAGCTCAGGGTTGTAAATGTTATGAACAATTCAAGAATGTGGTTGACACAAACAACTCCAAATCATGAGATGAGGACTCTAGATGCAAAGAATGGCTCAGGGATGTGGATAACATTAGCTACTCTGGGTCGTGAGCTTAAGACTCAAAATGTTATGAACAACGCTAGGTTATGGTTAATATAAACTACTCTAGGTTAGGAGCTTATGGCTCTAAATACTATTAATAGCTCAACGTTGTCAATAACATAAAAGACTATAGGTTTTGAGCTTAAGGCTCTAGATACTATGAACAACTCAGGGTCATGTTTGAAATGAATGACTCTAGGTCATGAGCTCAAGGCTCTAGATGCTATGAATAGCTCAGGGTTTTGCATAACATGGGCTACTCTAGGTTGTGAGCTCATGGCTCTAGATGCTATGAACAACACTGGGTTGTGGTTGACATGAACGACTCTATTTCATGAGTTCAGGGCCTTAGATGCTATGAACAGCTCTGGGTGGTGGTTTACTTGAAGGACTTTAAGTCGTCAAGTTAGGGCTCTATATGTTATAAGTAGCTCTAGGTAATGGTTGACATGAATGAGTCCGGGTTATGAGCTTTGGACTTTAGATGTTATGAACAACTCAGGGTTGTTAATGACATGAAAAACTCTGAATCATGAGCTTAGGCTTGTGGATGACATGAATAACTCGAGGTTTTGAGCTAAGGGCTACATATACTATAACATCTGAAGGCTGTGGTTGACATGAACGACTTTAGGTCATGGGTTCAGGGCTTTAAATACTATGAATAGCTCAAGTCTTGAGCTTAGGGCTCTAGATGCTATGAATAACACTAGGTTTTGGTTGATATATATGACTCTAGGTCATGAGCTCACGACTCTGGATGCTATTAAAAGCTCAAGCCTATGGGTGACATAAGCTACACTTATTTGTGAGCTCAAAGCACTAAATGCTATCAATAGCTCTTAGTTGTGGTTGACATGAACTACTCCGGGTTATGAGCTAAGGGCTCTTAATGCTATGAACAACTTAGGTTTGTTGATGACATAAAAGACTACATGTCATGAGCATAGGGCTCTTAGTGCTATGAACAACTTAAGGCTATGGATGACATGAGCTACTCTTGGTTGTGAAATCAAGGCTCTAAATGCTATGAATAGGTTAGGATTGTGGATGACATGAATGACTTGGGATTGTGAACTAAAGGCTATATATACTTCAAACATCTCAGGGTTATGGTTGACATGAACGACTCCAAGTCATGAGCTTAAGGCATTAGATGTTATAAAGAACTTAGGGTTGTTGATGACATGTGCTACTTTGGGTCGTGAACTCAGGGCTTTAGTTGCTATGAATTGATCTAGGATGTGGTTGACATGAACCACTACAGGGGGTGAGATTAGGGTTCTAGGTGCTATGAATAACTCAAGGTTCCTAATGACATGAAAGACTCTAGATCGTGAGCTTAAGGCTCTAGATTCTATTAGCAACATAGGGTTATGGATGACATGAACGACTCTAGGTCGGGAGCTTATTACCCTAGATGCTATGAAAGCTCTGGGCTGTGGTTGACATTAACGACTTCGAGTATTGAGATGAAAGTTTTTTATGCTATGAACATCTTATGGTTGTCAATGACATAAACCACTATGAAAGACTTTTGGTTGTGGTTGACATGAACGACTCCAGGTCATGAGATGAAAGACTCCAAGTTCTGAGCTTAGGGCTCTAAATTCTATGAACAGGTTAGGGTTGTGGATGATATGAAAGACTCTCGGTCATGAGATCTAGGCCTTAGATGCAGTGAACAACTCTAGGTTATTGTTGACAAAAAAATACTAAGTCATGAACTCATGGCTCTATATGCTATGAACGAGTGAGGGCTAATGATGACATGAACCACTCTAGGTCATGATCTCAAGGCTTTAGATGCTATGAAAAGCTTTAGGTTGTGGTTGACATGAACGACTCCAAGTTGTGAGCTCACGACTCTAGATTATATGAACAACTTAGGGTTTTTATGACATGAAAGACTTAGGGTTGTGAGCATAGGGCTCTACATTCTACGAAGAGGTCAGGGTTATGGATGACATGAATGACTCTAAGTTGTGAGCTCTAGGCTCTAATGGCAATGAACAACTCAAGGTTGTCGTTGACATGAAAGACTCTAAGCCATGTGCTCATGGCTCTAAATGCTACTAATAGCTAGACTGTGGTTAACATGAAAGACTTTGAGTCATGAGCTCAGGGCTCCAGATGATATTAATAGCTTAGGTTACGGATTACATGAGGTACTCTAGGTCGTGAGCTCAAGGCTCTAGATGCTATGAACAACTTTGGGCTATGGTTGACAAAAACGACTCCATGTTGTTAGCTCAAGGCTCCTAATGTTGTGAACAACTTTGAGTTGTCATTGACATTAAAGACTATGGGTGATGAGCTCAGGACTATAGATACTATGAACTACTTAAGGTTATGGTTTACACGAACTACTCTAGGTCGTGAGTTCAAGGCTCTAGTTGTTATAAACAACTAAGGGTTGTGGATAACATGGGCTACTTTAGGTCATGAGCTTAGGGCTTTAGATGCTATGAAAAACATTGGGTTGTGGTTGACATGAATGACTACATGTCGTGAGCTCTTAGCTCTTGGTGCTATGAACAACTTAGGGTTATCGATTACATGAAAGACTCCAGGTCATGAGCTTAGGACTCTATATTCTATGAGATGGGCAGGGTTGTGGATGACAAGGATGACTCTAGGTCATGAGCTCAGGGCTCTAGATGCAATGAACAACTCTAAGCTATGGTTCACATGAAAGATTCTAGGTCATGAGCTCAACACTCTAGATGCTATGAACAACTCTAGGTTATGGTTGACATGAATGACTCCGGGTTATAAGCTCAGGGCTTTAAATGCTTTCAATAGCTCTAGGATATGGTTGACATGAATAACTTTGGGTAGTGAGCTCAAGGCTCTAGATGTTATTAAAAGCTCAGGGTTGTGGATGACATGAGTTACTTTGGTTCGTTAGCTTAGGGCACTAGTTACTATGAACAACTTTGGGTTGTTGTTTACATGAACAACTTCGGGTTATGAGCTTAGGGTTCTTAATTCTATGAGTAGCTTAAGGCTATCAATTACATAAAAGACTATGGGTTGTGAGCTTAGGGCTCTTGATGCTATGAATGGCTTAAAGTTATGGATGACATGAACTACTCTAGGTCATGAGCTCATGACTCTCTATGCTATGAACAACACAAGGTTTTGGATTACATGAGCTTCTCTGGGTCGTGAACTCAAGGCTTTAGATGCTATGAATGGCTCTGGGCTATAGTTGACATCAACGACTATGCGTTGTGGGCTTAAGACACTAGATGCTATGAATAGCTCAAGGCTGTCGCTGACATGAAAGTCTCCAAGTCATGGGCTTAGGGCTCTAGATGCTTTGAACAACTCAAGGTTATGGATGACATGAATGACTGTCGGTTATGAGATCAAGGCTCTAGATGTTATAAATAGCTTTAGGTTGTGGTTCACATGAATCACTCTGAGTCATGAGCTTAGGGCTCTAGATGCTATGAATAGCTTCGGGTTGGGGTTGACATGAAGGACTCTGTGTAGTGAGCTCAGGGCTTTAGATGTTATTAGTAACTTAAGGCTATGAATGATATGAGCTACTCTGGTTTATGAGCTTAAGGCACTAAATGCTATGAATAACTCTAGGTTGTGGTCGACCTGAACAACTCTGGGTCATGAGGTTAGGGGTCTTAATGCTATGAACAACTCAAGGTTGTGGATGACATGAGCCACTCTAAGTCATGAGCTCAAGGCTTTAGATGTTATGAACAACTCAGGGTTGTGGATGACATGAGCTCCTCTAGGTTTTGAGCTCAGGGCTCCAGATATTATGAACAACTTTGGGTAGTGGCTGACATAAACAACTTCGGGTTATGAGATGAAGGTCTTAGATGCTATGAACAGGTCATGCTTGTCGATGATGTGAAAGTTTATGGGTCATGAGCTTAGGGCTCTAAATGCGATGAATAGATCAGGGTTGTGGACGACATGAACGATTTTACCTCATAAGCTCAAGCCTTTAAATGTTATGAACCGATCGGGTCTGTGAATGACATGAACGACACCTAGTTATGACCTCAGTGCTCTAGATACTATGAACAATTCAGGGTTGTGATTGACATGAAAGACTCCAAATCGTGAGTTGAAGCCTCTAAATGTTATGAACAACTTAATGGTCTGGATGACATAAACGACACTGGGTCATGAGCTTAGGGATTTAGATACTATGAATAGTGATTACTACTCAAAAAGTGTTATTTGATAGCTTGTAATTAACTCTTTTAAACACTTTTGAGTAGTAGTTATCACCTTTTAACCTAATTAACATATTAAGGACCCTTGCAATCAATTCTAATCAAATTGTGTTAAGTTTTGGTGTTTTGATAGCTTTTTGATCACCAAAGCAATTCTAGATTGAGAAGAGTTCTTTGGAATCCATGGCAAAGCAATGGAAAGCTCAGAAACATGAAGAACCGAAGCTTTGAAGTCTTTTGCCATAAGCAAATCCATAATGCAAGGAGTGTGGGATCCTCCCTAAAAAATGCCACGTGGTTCTCTCTCCCTTGTGTTATTTTGCTTTAGATATTTGATGTCTAAATCCCCAAACTCTCCTTGTAACCCACCTATCATAGGATTCCTTAGTCTTTAAGTAAGAACAAAGGGTGAATAATCTCTTATATATATAGTTTGTAATTTTCTTTAATAGAAAAAGTCGGGATCTTGTTCTCAGACGCATCCTTTGTACAATTTTGCAAGAAATATATTTTACAGAGCACTTGCTCTGTTTTTTCCTATATATTTTTCTTTTCTCATTCTTTTTCTTACTAGCCAAACAAGCTCTGAGGAAGTTTCCTCAGAGAATGAGTGGCTAGACTTTTAGTTCCTTAGAGCTAAGGTTGCCGGGAAAGGTTCCAAGTGCAAGAATTAGTAGCTTTGTGGTTTCAGCCATTAAAGAAGAGAAAGTGTGATCCTTTAATGATTTCTATGTTTTTAGTTAACTTAAAACACCTTCAATTCACTTGAGCCAACACTTGGTAAGGCAAGTGATCTCCGTCCATGGAGATGCCCTAGTTTACCTCTTGCGAGCTTTTGGGAAGTGACTTGAAGGTAGGATTTTCTAGAATTGCCAACACTTGGTAAGCTTTTGGACTCCAAGGAGACATCCATTAGTTATCACTTGTGAGCTTGAGAAGGAAAGTCCAAAGTTAAAGATCACCTTGAATGGCAAATGCTAGGTGAGAGGCATGAGCCATTGCAAGTTACATCAATGAGAGGGAATTAGAGCTGAAATCCATTTAAAGGATACATCTGTACAACACCGGTTAGAGAATTGACTATATGTTAATTCTCTAATGCGAGGAAATGAACCAAATGACCGGAGCTCTGTTTTTACATAAGGAACCTCCCATGTGAACCCAAACCTCCAAGGAATGTTTTTCTTCATAAGTAATTTCCATTACTTTCTTTTTAGTTAGCTTGAAACAAAACCTCATTTAACCAAAGTTTGTGTTTTATTTCTTAAGCTAACATTGAAATGAAAAAGCACCAATTTAGCTTTGAATTGGTATCAGTTGTGAGTTGAAAACCCTTCCCAGAGAACGATCCTAGAGCCACTATGCTATATTAGCTAAAAGCTATCCTAATGCATGGTGATATAGGTCATAAATTTTATTGATTACTCTCTCAATCAAAGAGCACCAGCTAGACATGAATCAGCTGAGACACCAATTGGGAACGAATCAAATGGCGCCGCTACCGGGGAAGGTGCCAACTTCATAGTGATATTATTTCAGTATACTTGTGGTTTTCATCACAAGTTTGGTGAGTTTTCTATCATTTTACTAACTCTTTTAGTTGTTTCTTTTACTCGTTTATATTCTAGCATAGCATATAATTTAGTTTTAGTTAAGCAAACTCTTTTTGGTAGTTTTTTTTTTTGTTTTCCTCTATTTTCGTTCTTTTTTGTTACAGTTGATACTAGTTGTGTATGCCAAAGTGGATACGAGATAGTGGAGGAAGGCTTCTTAAACTTGAAACACCTCATAACAAGGAGTTGGAATTGAGCTTGAACATCATGGAAACTACACCTGAGGATCAGCATAGTCACCATGGTCATCAGGACAATCCCAATGAATTCAGATCAATGAGGGACCGTATGCATCCACCTCGTATGAGTGCACCATCATGTATAGCGCACCCTACAGAGCAGCTAGTGATCATACCCCATATTGTGCCATTTCTACCAACTTTCCATGGAATGGAAAGTGAGAATCCCTATGCCCATATCAAGGAATTTGAAGATGTTTGCAATACATTCCAAGAGGGAGGAGCTTCTATCAACCTGATGAGGCTTAAACTATTTCCTTTTACTTTAAAGGATAAGGCCAAGATTTGGCTTAATTCTTTAAGGCCAAGGAGTATCCGTTCTTGGATTGATTTACAAGCTGAATTCCTCAAGAAGTTCTTTCCTACTCATAGAACGAATGGCTTGAAAAGGCAAATTTCAAACTTCTCAGCTAAAGAGAATGAGAAATTCTATGAGTGTTGGGAAAGACACATGGAAGCCATTAATGCTTGTCCTCACCATGGCTTTGATACATGGCTGTTGGTGAGTTATTTCTATGATGGGATGTCTTCCTCAATGAAGCAACTCATCGAAACAATGTGTGAAGGGGATTTCACGAGTAAGAATCCTGAGGAAGCTATAGATTTCTTAAGTTATGTAGCTGAAGTCTCAAGGGGATGGAATGAACCGCACAGAGGAGAAGTGGGAAAGATGAAGTCTCAACCAAATGCTCTTCATGCTAAGGCTGGGATGTACACCTTGAATGAAGATGTTGATATGAAAGCAAAATTTGCAGCTATGACAAGAAGAGTGGAGGAGCTAAAACTGAAAAAGATGCATGAAGTGCAAGCTGTTGCTGCAACACCAGTGCAAGTAAAACCATGTTTTATTTGTCAATCTTATGAACACTTGGTGGAGGAGTGCCCTACAATTCCAGTTGCTAGAGAAATGTTTGGAGAACAAGCAAATGTCATTGGACAATTCAAGCCTAATAGCAATGCTTCATATGGCAATACTTACAACTCAAGTTAGAGAAATCATCCAAATTTTTCATGGAAGCCAAGAGCACCTCAGTACCAACAGCCGACTCAACCATCTCAACCATCCCAACAAGCTTCAAGTCTTGAACAAGCAATAGTGAATCTCAGCAAGGTTGTGGGAGATTTTGCTGGAGACCAAAAATCCATCAACGCTCAACTCAGTCAAAGAATTGACAGTGTAGAGAATACTTTGAATAAAATGATGGATGGGATGCAACTCAGAAGATAGATAATCTCCAATACTCAATCTTAAGGCTCACTAATTTGAACACAGTGCAAGAGAAGGGTAGATTTCCTTCTCAACCTCACCAAAACCCCAAGGGTATCCACGAAGTGGAAACTCATGAGGGAGAATCTTCACAAGTGAGAGATGTTAAAGCCTTGATCACTCTAAGGAGTGGTAAAAAGGTTGAGTCACCAACACCCAAGCTATATGTTGAAGAGAATGAAGCAGAAGAGACAAAGAAGAGGGAGGAAATGAAAGGAAAGAAGAAAGATATCAGTGAAGGGAATGAGGACCATGATTCAACAGTGAATGCAAATCCGGAGAAAGAACTTATTAAGGAAGAATTGATGAAGAAATGCACATCTCCACCTTTTCCTCAAGCTTTGCAGGGGAAGAAGGGGATAAAAAATGCATCAGAAATCCTTGAAGTATTGAGGCAAGTGAAGGTCAACATTCCATTGCTGGATATGATTAAGCAAGTTCCAACATATGCAAAGTTCCTAAAGGACCTGTGTACTATCAAAAGAGGGTTGAATGTGAATAAGAAAGCCTTCTTGACTGAGCAAGTGAGTGCCATCATACAATGCAAATCTCCTTTGAAGTACAAAGATCCGGGATGTCCTACCATTTCAGTTATGATTGGAGGAAAGGTAGTGGAAAAAGCTTTGTTAGATTTGGGAGCAAGTGTGAATTTGTTACCATACCCTGTTTATAAGCAATTGGGACTTGGTGAATTAAAGCCAACATCAATCACTCTATCTTTAGCTAATAGGTCAGTGAAAATTCCAAGGGGGGATAATTGAGGATGTTTTAGTTCAAGTTGATAATTTCTACTATCCAGAAGATTTTGTTGTTCTTGATACTAATCCTTTAGTTAAGGAAGCTAATTATGTTCCTATCATCCTTGGAAGGCCATTTCTTGCTACTTCAAATGCAATCATAAATTGGAGGAATGGACTTATGCAACTCACTTTTGGCAATATGACACTTGAGCTTAATATCTTTCATATGTCAAAGAAGCTAATTACTCCGGAATAAGAAGAAGGTCCAGAAGAGGTATGCATTATTGACATTCTAGTGGAGGAGCATTGTAATCAGAATATGCAAGACAGGTTGAATGAAAGTCTTGAGGATCTTGAAGAAGGGTTGTCTGAACCCGCTGATTTGCCTGCTACTCTACAGGGTTGGAGGAGGAAAGAAGAGATCCTACCTTTATTCGATAAAGAGAAGGGATAAGATGATGTAACAGAAGAATTCCCGAAGCTCAATTTGAAACCTCTGCCCATGGAGTTAAAATATACATACCTGGAATAAAATAACCAATGTCCTATTGTTATATCTTCATCTCTTATTGGTCATCAGGAGATTTCTGTACTTGAAGTTCTTAAGATGTGCAAGAAAGCAATAGGATGGCAAATATCTGACTTGAAAGGAATCAGTCCTTTGGTTTGTACACATCACATATATATGGAGGAAGAAGCTAAACCAATTCGTCAACCTCAAAGAAGATTGAATCCTCATTTATAAGAAGTGGTGCGAACTGAGGTACTGAAGCTACTCCAAGCGGATATTATTTATCCCATATCTGACAGCCCTTGGGTGAGTCCTACTCAAGTGGTACCAAAGAAGTCAGGGATTACTGTGGTTCAGAATGAAAAAGGAAAAGAAATTGCTACATGCCTCACTTCAGGTTGGAGGGTGTGTATTGACTATAGGAAATTGAATGTTGTTACAAGGAAAGATCATTTTCCACTCCCGTTTATTGATCAGGTGCTGGAGAGAGTCTCTGGCCATCCTTTCTATTGTTTCTTGGATGGGTACTCAAGGTATTTCCAAATTGAAATTGATGTTAAAGATCAAGAGAAGACCACTTTCACATGTCCGTTTGGAACATACGCCTACAGAAGAATGCCTTTTGGTTTATGCAATGTACCTGCAACATTCCAAAAATGTATGCTTAGTATCTTCAGTGATATGGTGGAGCGAATTATGGAGGTCTTCATGGATGATATCACCATATATGGAGGAACATTTGACGAATGCTTAGTGAATTGCGGTTCTTCAAAGATGCATTGAAAAAGACTTGGTGCTCAACTAGGAGAAATGCCATTTTATGGTACATCAAGGAATTGTCCTTAGTCATATCATCTTCGAGAAAGGCATTGAAGTTGATAAAGCAAAGGTGGAACTTATTGCCAAATTGCCATCCCCAACCACTGTAAAAGGAGTAAGGCAATTTCTTGGCCATGCAGGGTTCTACAGGATATTTATACAAGACTTCTCTAAGCTTTCAAGGCCTCTTTGTGAACTTTTAGCTAAGGATGCTAAGTTTGTTTGGGATGAGAGATGTCAAAAGAGTTTTGATCAATTGAAGCAATTTTTGACAACCGTTCCAATAGTAAGGGCTCCTAATTGGCAATTACCCTTTGAAGTAATGTGTGATGCCAGTGACTTTGCTATAGGAGCTGTACTTGGCCAAAGAGAAGATGGGAAGCCCTATGTGATCTACTATGCAAGCAAAACATTGAACGAGGCTCAAAGAAACTACACAACTACAGAAAAAGAATTGTTAGTTGTGGTGTTTGCTTTAGACAAGTTTCGTGCTTATTTGGTAGGGTCTTTCATCATTGTTTTCACTGACCATTCAACCTTGAAGTATTTATTGACGAAGCAAGATGCAAAAGCAAGGTTGATTATATGGATTCTTTTGTTACAAGAGTTTGATCTCTAAATCAGAGACAAGAAAGGGGTGGAAAATGTGGTAGCTGACCACCTTTCAAGGTTGGCTATAGCACACAATTCTCATGTATTACCTATTAATGATGACTTTCCAAAGGAATCACTTATGTTGCTAGAGAAAGCTCCTTGGTATGATCATATTGCTAACTATTTGGTTACTGGTGAAGTTCCAAGTGAGTGGAAAGCGCAAGACAGGAAGTACTTTTTTGCAAAGATTCATGCTTATTATTGGGAAGAGCCCTTCCTTTTCAAGTATTGTGCATATCAGATCATAAGGAAGTGTGTCCCTGAAGAAGAGCAACAAGGGATCCTCAGCCATTGCCATGAGAATGCCTGTGGAGGCCACTTTGCCTCTTGAAAAACAGCCATGAAGGTCTTGTAATCAGGGTTTACGTAGCCATCGCTTTTCAAGGATTCCCACATCATGTGTAGGAGTTGTGATAGATGCCAAAGACTCGGGAAGCTTACAAAAAGAAACCAAATGCCCATGAACCCCATCCTTATAGTTGATCTTTTTTATGTTTGGGGTATTGACTTCATGAGACCTTTCCCAATGTCTTTTGGTAACTCTTATATATTGGCGGGGGTGGACTATGTTTCCAAATGGGTGGAGGTAATCCCCTGTAAACATAATGATCATAGGGTGGTTCTCAAATTTCTTAAGGAGAACATCTTCTCAAGATTTGGGGTGCCCAAGGCCATAATCAGTGATGGAGGTACTCATTTTTGCAACAAACCTTTTGAAGCCCTATTAGCCAAGTATGGAGTGAAGCATAAGGTAGCTAAACCTTATCATCCTCAAACTTCCGGGCAAGTGGAACTAGCAAACAGGGAAATAATAACATACTGATGAAAGTGGTGATTACAAGCAGAAAATATTGGTCTGTTAAGCTACATGATTTATTATGGGTATATAGAACAACTTATAAGACTATTCTTGGCATGTCCCCCTATCGTCTCGTCTATGGCAAAGCATGCCACCTCCCTGTGGAAGTTGAATATAAGGCTTGGTGGGCAATCAAGAGGTTGAACATGGACTTGATCAGAGCTGGGGCAAAGAGGTGCTTAGACCTTAATGAGATGGAGGAATTAAGAAATGATGCTTACATCAATTCCAAAGTTGCAAAACAAAGGATGAAGAAGTGGCATGATCAACTAATCTCCAACAAAGAATTGCGGAAAGGACAAAGAGTCTTACTCTATGACTCAAGGCTCCATATCTTTCCAGGGAAGCTCAAGTCAAGGTGGATAGGTCCTTTCATTATTCACCAAGTACATCTCAATGGAGTGGTGGAATTACTAAATTCCAATGGCATAGACACCTTTAGAGTCAATGGTCATCGCCTCAAGCCATTCATTGAGCTGTTCAAGCCAGAAAATGAGGAAATCAACCTCCTTGAGCCACAAAACGCCTGATCAGAGAAGGGTTAGATGGACTTGGTTTCACCAAAGTCCATAATTTTGTTAAATATGTTAATTTTTAAGTTTTGTAAATTATTTTATTGTAATTTTGGTCTTAAATTATGTTAATTGTAACTAACTTAATTTTTTTTTTTTGAATGATTAAAATCAGGAGGAATTTCAAGAAAATCGAAAGAAGCTGCTCCGAGCTGATGCCATTCCCAGCTCATCAGAGCCATCACAGGCCCCTCCTTTTTTTTATCAGCCTATGCCTCATCAGGAGCCTCCTATAGGAGAGGCAGTTGAGCCATCATTTCCACAACACCACTCCACGTCACTCAGGAGGTACCACTTCCTCCCTATTTTTCAATCGCTTTTATCACATTAAGGACAATGTTCAGCTTGGTTGGGGGGGAGAGTTGAGGAAGGAAGTTTTTGTTATTAATGCTAAGTTATTTTGGTAATTTAGTTGCTTTTTGCTTAATTTAAAATTTTTTTCTACTCTCCATGGTTATTAAGGAAAAATTTTTAAAATGAAAGGGAGAAATTGAATTTTTGTCTTTTCACTTGACTTAGAGTTTGTATTATGCTTACTAAAGTTGATGAATTATTGATGCTTCTATTGAATTCAACCTTAGTTCTTCCACTTTAAACTATTCACACACTGTGCACAATAGGTTCCGATTATAAGATGAAAAACTATTTCCCTCTTAACTTAGGAAAATTTTAGACTTGGTACCTTTAACCTCATTTAATAGTGTTGGGACACCTTGTAAAAGGCCAATGAGCCTTTGAAAAAAAAGAATAAAGAAAAAAAGAAAAAATTGTTTGCTTGCCTTGAAACCTGAGCAAGGTCTGAGGGGTATATGGTGAAAATCTTTAAAACCCGGTGCCCTAAGCCTTCATTGGTTGGGAGTCACCGACCTCAATGCTCGTTACAAGGGTGAATAGGTGGAGTTTAACATACTGTAGGTGCTTGGGTATTAAAATTCATTCTCAAAAGTTCGGGGTAAAATCCGAGGAGTTAGTGGTTGAAAGATCCTTAAAACTTGATGCCCTAAACCTTAATTGGTTGGGAGTCATCGATGGACCCCCGTTACATGGACAAGTTAGAAAAGAATACCTTTAGCCTTATACTCCTACAATGAAAAAAAAATTGTGAGAAAAGAGGTGCGTTCTTAACATATTAGAGGTTGATTAGTTTGCTAAGCTTTGAAAAAGAACTAGGTTTGGGGGAGAGATTAGTTCAACATACTATATTCGGAAACTAATAAATAACACTTAGATTTTTATGGAAGAGTAAGGTTTGACCCTTTGGGAGTGGAAACTCTTTTAAAGCTTAAATTTGCATAATGTCGTCTCTTTAAGAATTGTGATTAGACAAGTTATTTGATAACTCTTGTTGAAGTTTGAGTTTTATTTCTTTAATGTTCCATGTGAGGATCAACATGATGTTGTAAATTATAGTATTGTTTATTTTTATTTTTCTCTCCTTCATTGCTAAGGGACTAGCAATATATCGGTTGGGGGGAGTGATTACTACTCAAAAAGTGCTACTTGATAGCTTGTAATTAACTCTTTTAAACACTTTTGAGTAGTAGTTATCACCTTTTAACCCAATTAACATATTAAGGACCCTTGCAATCAATTCTAATCAAATTGTGTTAAGTTTTGGTGTTTTGATAGCTTTTTGATCACCAAGCAATCCGAGATTGAGGAGAGTTCTTTGGAATCCATGACAAAGCAATGGAAAGCTCAGAAACATGAAGAATCGAAGCTTTGAAGTCCTTTCCCATAAGCAAATCCAGAATGCAAGGAGTGTGGGATCCTCCCTAAAAAATGCCACGTGGCTCTCTCTCCCTTGTGTTGATGCCTTGCGTCCCAGTGATCCACGTTGCTGCCAAGTATACGCACGCTTTCAACCCAGATTAAGTTATGGTTCAGTCTTCCCTGCAAAAGATGTCCGGACAGGGCATCCGGACACACCATCGGAGGGCGGCGGAACGTGGGCTATGGCAGGCTGTCGAAATGACGTAGCAGGGCTTGCTCACTTTAGTCAATGATCTGGACAACATATCCGGATAGGATATGCTATCGTCCAGGGTGTGATGTTCACGAGTGTCGTGTGCTTCTCCCTGAGGGAGTCTAGATAGGGGAGCGCGCCACGTGTCCTCTTGGGGAATTCGGATGGAGTTGCTCCGGATAGCGATGCGCGCTCCGTGTCATCAGGGGGAGGGGTCCCTACACCTTGCACATGCAAATGGTCCCCCTTGCGACGCGCGACATGGCTCATTCCACCCGGGGAAGAATTCTGTCCGGCCGACGTTTCACCTTCTTTGGATATCTCACATTCGGAATTCTGTCCGATCAGACATGTTCGGATCCTCTGATTGGATATTTCACATCTGGTGCCTGACGCCGGATGGGAGAGGAGGGTGTTTCAACTTCCTCGGTCAGACATGTCCGGATCCTCTGATAGCGCTTACCCGGAGAACATCCGTAGCCGACAATTCAGATTCCCCGGACAGCTTGGCTCGTCAGACACTCGCGATTTGCCAGATCCATTTCCGCCCACAATCAAAAAGCAAACTTTGATAATACTGACGACCAAGTCTCCATTTTGCATAGTGCAACAGAATTTCTCCTGAAGCTTCCCGATATTTCAGATCGACTTTTTGAGATATTTTGCTTTAGATATTTGATGTCTAAATCCCCAAACTCTCCTTTTAACCCACCTATCATAGGATTCCTTAGTATTTAAGTAAGAACAAAGGGTGAATAACCTCTTATATATATAGTTTGTAATTTTCTTTAATAGAAAAAGTCGGGATCTTGTTCTCAGACGCATCCTTTGTACAATTTTGCAAGAAATATATTTTACAGAGCACTTGCTCTGTTTTTCCTATATATTTTTCTTTTCTCATTCTTTTTCTTACTAGCCAAACAAGCTCTGAGGAAGTTTCCTCATAGAATGAGTGGCTAGACTTTTAGTTCCTTGGAGCTAAGGTTGCCAAGAAAGGTTCTAAGTGCAAGAATTAGTAGCTTTGTGGTTTCAGTCATTAAAGAAGTGAAAGTGTGATCCTTTAATGATTTCTATGTTTTTAGTTAACTTAAAACACCTTCAATTCACTTGAGCCAACACTTGGTAAGGCAAGTGATCTCCATCCATGGAGATGCCCTAGTTTACCTCTTGCGAGCTTTTGGGAAGTGACTTGAAGGTAGGATTTTCTAGAATTGCCAACACTTGGTAAGCTTTTGGACTCCAAAGAGACATCCATTAGTTATCTCTTGTGAGCTTGAGAAAGGAAGTCCAAAGTTAAAGATCACCTTGAATGGCAAATGCTAGGTGAGAGGCATGAGCCATTGCAAGTTGCATCAGTGAGAGGGAATTAGAGCTGAAATCCATTTAAAGGATACATCTGTAAAACACCGGTTAGAGAATTGACTATATGTTAATTCTCTAATATGAGGAAATGAACCAAATGACCAGAGCTCTATTTTTACATAAGGAACCTCCCCTATGAACCCAAACCTCCAAGGAATGTTTTTCTTCATAAGTAATTTCCATTACTTTCTTTTTAGTTAGCTTCAAACAAAACCTCATTTAACCAAAGTTTGTGTTTTATTTCTTAAGCTAACCTTGAAATGAAAAAACACCAATTTAACTTTGAATTGGTATCAGTTGTGAGTTGAAAACCCTTCCCAGAGAATGATCCTAGAGCCACTATGCTATATTAGCTAAAAGCTATCCTAATGCATGGTGATATGGGTTATAAATTTTGTTGATTACTATCTCAATCAAAGAGCACCAGCTGGACATGAATCAGCTGAGACACCAATTGGGAACGAATCAAATAGCTAAGGGTTGTGGTTAACATGAACTACTTTGGGTCGTAAGCTCAGAGTTGTACATGATATGGATGACTTAGGATCCAGTGAGCTCAGGCCTATAGATGCTATGAACTACTCTAGGATATAGATGATATGAACGATTCTACGTTATGAGCTCAAGCCACTTATTCTATGAACAACTTAGGGTCGTGGATGACATGAATGGATCTAGGTCATGAACTCAGGGCTTTACATAACCATATGAACGACTTCAGGTCATAAGCTAAGGGCTCTAAATTCTATGAACTGGTCAAGGGTGTGGATGTGATGAGCTACTCCGGGTTGTTAGCTTAGGGCTTTAGATGTTGTGAACTACTCAGAGCTTTGAATGTTATGAAAGGCTTAGGGCTATGGATGACATGAACAACTCAAGGAAGTGAGCTCAAGGCTCTAAATGCTATGAACAACTCTAGGTTGCGGTTGGCATGAATGATTCCAGGTCATGAGCTTAGGGTTTTAGATGATGTGAAAAACTCAGATTGGTAGATGATATGAAGGACTCAGGATCCTGTGAGCTTAAGCCTCTACATGCAATGAATCGTTATGGGATGTGGATGATATGAATGATTCTATGTCATGAGGTCAAGCTTGTAGATGCTATGAATAGGTTAGCTTTGCGGATGACATGAACGACACTAGGTCATGAGCTTAGGGCTCTAAAAATCACATGAACAACTCCAATTCATAATCTATGGGCTCTAGATGCTATGAACGACTCAGTGGTGTGGATGAGATGAGCTACTCTAGGCCATGAGCTCAAGTTCTCAATGCTATGATTAGATCAAGGCTCTGGATGGTATGAACAGCTTAGGGATCTAGATGACATGAGATACTTCGGGTCGAGAGCTGAAGGCTTTGGAAGTTATGCACAACCTAGAGTTGTGAATGATATGAAATACTCAAGATCCTCTGAGCTCATGCCTCTAGATGTTATGAATATCCTTAGGGATTTGGTTGACATGAACGACTACGGGTCTTAAGCACAAAGCTCTAGATGCACTAAAATTCTCAGAGTTGTAGATAATAAGAATGATTGAGGATCCCATAAGCTCAGGCCTCTAGATGTTATGAATCTCTCAGGGCGGTGGATGATATTCACCATTTAGTGTCACGAGCTCAATCTTCTAGATGTTATAACTAGCTTAGGGTTGTGGATGACATGAACGACTCTAGGTTGTGAGCTTAAGGCTTTATATACCATGAATAGCTCCAGGTTATGGTTGGCATGAATGACTCTGGGTCATGAGCCTAGAGCTCTAAAAGCTATGAACAACCCAAGGTTGTGGATGACATCAATGATTCTAGGTCATGAGCTCAGGCCACTGGACATGAAAGACTTCAGGTCGTAAGCTAAAGCCTTTAGATGCTATGCACAACTTAGGGTTATCGAATACATGAAAGAATCTGGGTCGTGAGATTAGGGTTTTAAATGCTATGAGCAACTCTCGACTATGGTTGACATGAATGATTATTAGTCGTGAGATCGGGACTCTAAATGTTATGAACAACTCAAAGCTACAGTTGACATGAACAATTCTAGGTCGTGAGTTGAGGGCTCTAGATATTGTGAACAACTCAGGGCTATGGATGACATGAAAGACTCCGACTCATGAGCTCAGACCTCTACATACTATGAATAGATCAAGGCTGATGTTGACTTGAAAAGCTCTAGGTCATGAACTTAAAACTCTAGATGTTATGAGTAGCTTAGGGCTATGGTTGACATGAATGACCCTTGGTTGTGAGCTCAAGGCTCTAGATCCTATGAATGATTAAGGGTTGTAGATAACATGAATGACTCTGAGTCATGAGCTCAAGCCTCTAGATACTATGAACAACTCAGGGTTGTGGTTGACATGAAATACTCCAACCCGTGATCTTAAGGCTCTAGATGTTGTGAACAACTATGGATGACATGAACGACTATGACTCTTGAGCTTAGGCCTCTAGATACTATGACTAGCTCAAGGCTATTATTGACTTGAAAGACTCTGGGTCATCAACTCAAGGCTTTAGATGCTATGATCAACTCAGGGTTAGAGGGTTGAAATGAACGACTCCGGGTTATGAGCTAAGGACCCTAGATCCTATGAAATAGATAGGGTTGTGGGTGACATGAATGACTCTGGGTCATGAGCTCAGGCCTTTAGAGACTATGAATAGATCAAGCTTATGGATTACATGAAACATTCTAGTCATGAGCTTAGAGCCTTAGATGTTATGCATAGTTTAGGGCTTGGGTTGATATGACCTACTCTAGGTCATGGGCTCAAGGTTCTAGATGCTATGAGTAACTTTGGGTTGTGGCTGACATGAAGACTATAGGTTGTGATTTTAAGGCTCTAGAAGCTATGAACAACTTATGGCTATGGTTGACATGAACAACTCTTGGTCATGAGCTCAGGTCTTTAGATGCTACAAACAACTCAAGGTCGTAGATGACATGAATGACTGTGGCTTAATAGCTTAGGTCTCTAGATAATATGAACAACTCAAGGTTGTTATTGATTTGAAAGACTCCAAGTCATGAGCTAATGGATTTGATGATATGAACATATTAAGGTTGTCATTCAAATGAATAACTCGAGGTTGTGAGCTAAGGGCTCTAAATCCTATGATTAATTCAAGGATGTGGATATCATGAACTACTGTGAGTCATGAGCTCAGGCCTCTAGATACTATAAACAGCCCAGGGTTGTGATTGACATGAATGAAACCATGTCGTGAGCTCAGGGCTCTAGATTCTATGAATGACTCTAGCTCATAAGCTTAGGCCTTTAGATACTATGAACAACTCAAGGTTGTTATTCACTTAAAAGAATCTAGGTTGTGAGCTCAAGGCTCTAAATGCTTTGAATACCTCAAGGATGTCATTGGCATGAACAATTCTGGATCGTGAGCTCAAGAATCTTCATGGTATGAATAATTTAGGGTTATAAATGACATGAACGACCCTAGAACATGAGCTTAGGCCTCTAAATACTATGAAGAGCTTAGGGTTGTGGTTAACACGAACAAATTCCAAGTCATGAGCTCAGAGCCCTAAATCTTGTTAACAACTTTAGGTTGTGGTTGACATGAACGACTATAGATCACGAGCTCAAGGCTCTAGATGCTATGACCAGCTCAGAGCTATGATTGACATGAACAATTCTAGGTTATGAGTTGAGGGCTATGAACGACTCAGGGTTGTGGATAACATGAATGACACTACCTCAAGAGATTAGGCCTCTAGATACTATGAAATGCTCAAGGCCTTTGTTGACTTGAAAAAGTCTAAGTCATGATCTAATGGCTTTAAATGAAATGAACAACTCAGTGTTGTCGCTTAAATGAATGAATTGAGGTCGTGAGCTCAAGGCTTTAGATCCTACGATTAATTCAGGGATGTGGATAACATGAAATACTCCAGGTCATGAGCTTAAGCCTATAGATACTATGAACACCTCAGGGTTGTGGTTGACATGAACAACTACAGATCATGAGCTTAAGGCTCTAGATGCTATGAACAGCTCAGAGTTGTGGTTGACATGAATGACTCCAGGTCTTGAGCTCAAGTCTGTAGATGGTATGAATAGCTCTGGGGTGCGGTTGACATGAATGACTATGGATCATGAGCTTAAGGTATTATATGGTATGAACAATTGAGAGTTATAATTGACATGAAAAAATCTAGTCCATGATCTCAAGGGTCTAGATGTTGTGAACCACTTAGGGTTGTGGATGACATAAATGACGTCATCTCATGAGCTCAGGCCTCTAGATACTATGACCATCTCCGAGTTGTTATTAACTTGAATGACTTTAGGTCATGAGCTCAAGGCTCAAGTTGCTATGAACAGGTCAGGGATGTAGTTGGAATGAACGACTCCAGGTCGTGAGCTCAGGGTTGTACATGTTATAAGCAGCTATAGGCTATGGTTAACATAAATGACCACGGGTCATGAGCTCAAGGCTCTCGATGCTATGACCAACTCAGAGCTATGATTGACATGAACAACTCTAGGTCATGAGTTGAGGGCTATGAACGACTCAGGGTTGTGGATAACATGAATGACACTGCCTCAAGAGATTAGGCCTCTAGATACTATGAAATGCTCAAGGCCTTTATTGACTTGAAAAAGTCTAAGTCATGATCTAATGGCTTTAGATGAAATGAACAACTCAGTGTTGTCGCTTAAATGAATGACTTAAGGTCGTGAACTCAAGGCTCTAGATCCTACGATTAATTCAAGGATGTGGATAACATGAATTACTCCAGGTCATGAGCTTAAGCCTATAGATACTATGAACACCTCAGGGTTGTGGTTGACATGAACGACTACAGATCATGAGCTAAAGGCTCTAGATGCTATGAACAGCTCAGAGTTGTGGTTGACATGAATGACTCCAGGTCTTGAGCTCAAGTCTGTAGATGGTATGAATAGCTCTAGGGTGCGGTTGACATGAATGACTATGGATCATGAGCTTAAGGTATTATATGGTATGAACAATTGAGGGTTATAATTGACATAAAAAACTCCAGTCCATCATCTCAAGGGTCTAGATGTTGTGAACCACTTAGGGTTGTGGATGACATAAATGACTCCATCTCATGAGTTGTTATTAACTTGAATGACCTTGGGTCATGAGCTCAAGGCTCAAGTTGCTATGAACAGGTCAGGGATGTAGTTGAAATGAATGACTCCAGGTCGTGAGCTCAGGGTTGTAGATGCCATAAGCGGCTCTAGGCTATGGTTGACATAAATGACCATGGGTCATGAGCTCAAGGCTCTAGATGCTATGACCAGCTCAGAGCTATGATTGACATGAACAACTCTAGGTCATGAGTTGAGGGCTATGAACGACTCAGGGTTGTGGATAACATGAATGACACTGCCTTAAGAGATTAGGCCTTTAGATACTATGAAATACTCAAGGCCTTTATTGACTTGAAAAAGTCTAAGTCATTATCTAATGGCTTTAGATGAAATGAACAACTCAATGTTGTCGCTTAAATTAATGACTTGAGGTCGTGAGCTCAAGGCTCTAGATCCTACGATTAATTCAGGGATGTGGATAACATGAAATACTCCAGGTCATGAGCTTAAGCCTATAGATACTATGAACACCTCAGGGTTGTGGTTGACATGAATGACACCAAGTCATGAGCTTTGGGCTCTAGATTCTATGAACAACTCTGGATTATAGATGACATGAATGACTTTAGCTCATGAGTTAAGACCTCTAAATAGTATGAACAACTTTGTGCTATTGTTGACTTGAAAGACTCTGGGTCGTGAGCTCAAGGCTCTAGATTCTTTGAATAGCTCAAGGTTGTGGTTGACATGAACAACTCCGGGTCGTGATCTCAAGGATCTTAATCCAATAAATAATAAAGGGTTACGAATGACATGAACGACTCCGGGTCATGGGCTTAGGCCTTTAGATATTGTGAAGAGGTTAGGGTTGTGATTGATGATTCGTGCCCAGTCGGGTGTTTTAATAAAAAATATTTATAAATCCTATGACCTCATACTAGCGTAGCAAAGCTACTATAGTATAGCAGCTCTAGGGTCGAACTCTGGGATGGGTTTTCATTCTACCAGTGATATACTCAAGATTAGAAACTGAGTTTGATGAGTTCCTTTGTCAAAAACATAAAGTTTAAAAGAAAATAAAATTTGTTTTAAAAGTGGTGCTTGAAGCTAAACTAATATAGAACTAGATAAAAATGGAAGAAAGAAAGTCTCCCAGAGCTAAGGGTTGCTAGGATCAAGTTCAGAATGCAATGTGGAAATTCCGGATTTTTCTTCTCGTATTGGGGACAACAACATAAAGGATGGTTGTTTCCTGAACCGGTATAGGTTTAACAATGAAGATTTAATCCATAAAAAGTCAATAGAAATGGTAGTCAAGTTCCATTAATGGCTTTAGACACTATGGGTCTTCACCTTGAGCCACTTTCCAATGGCTCATACATGATAACTAATGGTCTAATGTGTATCTAGCAATAAGTATCCACAAAGACCTGAAGCTTATCATGTATTGGCCATTCAAAGTGATTCTAAGGGATTTAAAGCAAAACTTTAGATTTAAAAGCCATTTATGAACTCCAACTACCTGTATTTAATGCACGAGAGTTTTCCACTTTAGCATCTGGACATTTCACCTAGCTTCCTTCACTGCAAGAAACCAAAAGTTTAGCCTCTCATCCTCTGGGAAAACATCCTCAGAGGTTGTTTGGCTTCCAAGAAAAAGAAAATAGTAGAGAGAAAAGGAAAAACAGAGGAAGGCTCTGTATAATCTATATATTGATTGATTCTACATACTTATATTTCTATTACAATGGATGAAAGGGAATATATATAGAGAAGTTTTTCCAACCTTCCTAGCTAAGAAATCTTATGGTTGGTGGATTACAAGGAGAAGAATGGAAATTTATACAAAAATATCTGAAGAAAAGATCTCATGTGGAATCAGCAGAACAGAGGAGATTTCGCACCAAAGTCGCATGGGCTGGTGCGAAATTCGCACTTGCATGGGTGGTGGTGCGAAATTCGCACATGCTTGGGCTGCTGTGCGAAATTCGCACTTGCTTGGGCTGCTGTGCGAAATTCGTACTTGCTTGATGCAATTGTCTTCCAAGGGCCATATCTTCCTCATTTCAGCTCCAAATCGTACACGGTTTGAAGCGTTGGATTCTTAACTTCCTGAGATTTGAAATGGTATATAGAATGTAGAAAATGAACTTCAGGAAGTGCTCCAAAAGTGCAAAGGAACACTACAGCTGCTGTCCTCTATTTTCTTCACTCCGTTTTCCTCTTTGCTTCTCTCCTTTACTTGGCTTGTCTTAATGATCCAAAAAGATGTCAAAACACTAAAACTAGCCATAAATATGATTAGAAGTCATTGCTAGGTCCTTAACATGCCAATTGGAATAAAAATGGAGAACTACTACACAAAAGTGCTTAAAACATAATGAATTAAAAGCGCAAAATAGCACTTTTTGGGTAGTAATCAGTTGACAAGAATGAATCTAGGCTGTTAGCTTAGAGTTCTAGATGTTATGAACAATTCTTGGTTATGGTTGACATGAACGACTATAGGTCATGAGCTCAAGACTTTAGATCCTATGAACAACTCAAAGTTGTGGTTGACATGAATGACTCCAAGTCGTGAACATAGGTCTCTAGATGGTATAAATAGCTCTAGAGTGTGGTTGACATGAACAACTACGAGTCGTGAGCTTAGAGCACTAGATGTTATGAGCAATTGAGGGCTTTGGTTGAAATGAACAACTCTAGCTCATGATCTCAAGGCTCTTGATGTTGTGAACAACTTAGGGTTGTGGATGACATGAACGACTCCGAATCATGAGGATAGGCCTGTTTTTAACTTGAATGACATTGGGTCATAAGCTCAAGGCTCTAGATGCTATGAACAAGTTAGGTTTGTGGTTGACATGAATGACTGGAGGTTGTGAGCTGAGGGTTCTAGATGTAATGAGCAGCTTTAGGTTGTGGTTGATATGAATGACTATGGGTCATGAGCTTAGAGCTCTATATGCTATGAAAAACCTAGAGCCATGGTTGACATGAACAACTTTAGGTTATGAGCTGAGGGCTCTAGATTAGTATGAACAACTCACGGCTATGGATGACATGAGCGACTCCGACTCATGAACTCATCTCTACATACTATGAATAGCTCAAGTCTAATATTCACTTGAAAGGCTCCGGGTCGTGAGCTCAAGGCTTTAGATGTTATGAGTAGCTTAAGGTTGTGGTTGACATACATGACTATGGGTTGTGAGCTAAAGGCTCTAAATCCTATGAACAATTTAGGGTAATGGATGACATGAACAACTCAGGGTCATGAGCTCAAGCCTCTAGATGCTATGAACAACTCAGGGTTATTATTGACATGAACGACTCTAGGTCATGAACTCAAGGCTTTAGATGCTATGAACAGCTCTGGGTTATGGATGACATGAATGACTATGACTCATGAGCTCAGGCCTCTAGATACTATGAACAACTTAAGGTTGTTATTGACTTGAGAGACTCTGGGTCATGATCTCAAGGCTCTAGATGTTATGAATAGTTTGGGGTTATGGTTGACATGAATGACTTCAAGTCATGATCTCAAGGTTGTAGATCCTAGGAATAATTCACACTTGTAGATGTGTTGAATGACTCTAAGTCATGAGCTCAGGCCGCTAGATACTATGAAGAGCTTAGGGTTATGATTGACATGAATGACTATGGGTCGTGAGCTTAAGGCTTTTGATGTTATAAACCACTAATGGTTGTGGTTGACATGAATGACTCTAGGTCATGACCTCAGGCCTTTAGATGCTACGAATAGCCTTAGGTTGTGATTGACATGAACAACTATAGGTTGTGAGCTCAGGGCTTTAGATGATATGAACATCTAAGGGTTGTGCTTGACATGAACTGCTATAGGTATTGAGCTCTGGGCTAAAGATACTATACATAGTTGAAGGCCAATTGACATGAATGACTCCAAGTCGTGAGTGCAAGTCTGTAAATTCTATGAATAACTTTGGGTCATGGTTTACATGAATGACTATGGGTCATGAGCTCAAGGCTCTAGATGCTATGAAATGCTTGGGGCTACGGTTGACATGAACAACTCCATATATAGATCTCAAGGCTTTAGATGTTATGAACAACTCAAGGTTGTGGATGACATGAACGACTCCGACTCATGAGCTCAAGTCTCTAGATACTATAACCAGCTCTGTGCTGTTATTGACTTGAAAGATTTGGGTCTTGAGGTCAAGGATTTAGATGCTATGAACAACTTAGAATTGGGGTTTAAATGAATGACTCGAGGTTGTGAGCTATGGGCTCTCGATCCTATGAACAATTTAGAGTTATGGATGACATGAACGACTCCATCTGATAAGATGAGGCCATTAGATTCTCTAAACAACTAGAGGCTATTGTTGACATGAAAGACTATGGGTTGAAAGCACTAAGCTCTACATGCTATTAACAAATCAGGGTTGTGGTTAATATGAACAACTCTAGGTCATGAGCTTAGGGCTCTAAATGCTATGAACAACTTCAGGTCATAAGCTTAGGGGCTCTAGATGCGATGAACAGGGTTGTGGTTGACATGAAAGACTTCGGGTCTTAATCTTAGTGCTTTAAAATCAATGGACAACTTAGAGTTGTGGATGATATGAACAATTCTTCATCCTGAGCTCAAGCCTTTAGATGTTATGTCTAGCTTAAGGCTATGGATGACATGAATGATTCTTGGTCGTGAGCTCAAGGCTCGAAATACTATAAACAGATCGAGGGTGTGGTTGACATAAATGACTCTAAGTCGTGAGCTCAGGACTTTTGATGGTATGAACTGCTCAATGTTGTGGATGAGATGGTCTATTCTAGGTCATGAGCTTAAGACTTTGGATGCTACGAATCACTCAAGGCAATGGATGACATGAGCTACTCCGGATTGTGAGGTAAAGGTTATGGATGCTATGAACAATCTAGAGTTGTGAATGATATGAATGACTCATAATCCCATGAGCTCGAGTCTATAGATGATATGAATCACTCAGGGCTTTGCTTGACATGAAAGACTCCAAGTTGTGAGCTCAAGGCTTTAGATGCTATGAATATCTTAAAGTTGTGGATGATATGAACGACTTTGGATCCTGTCAGCTCAGGCCTCTAGATACTATGAACCGCTTAAGGTTGTGGATGATATGAATGATTCTACATCATTAGCTCATGTCAAGCCTCAAAGTTTTATCAATGGCTTAAGGCTATGGATGATATGAACAACTCTTGGTTGAGATGAACAAGTATTTGCTCTAGTTGAGATGAACAACTCTAAGTTATGAGCTTAAGGCTCTAAATGCTATGAATAGTTCAGGGCTATCGTTGATAGCTTAGGGCTATGAGCTCAAGGCTTTAGATGTTAGGCACAGCTTAGGCCTATAGTTGACATGAATGACTCCATATCATGACCCCAAGGCTCTAAATGCTATGAACAACTCAAGAATGTGAAAGCCAAGAATGACTCCTGGTGATGAGCTCTGACCTCTAGATACTATGAACAACTTAGGGTTCTGGTTGACATGAAAGACTCCAGGACATGAGCTTAGGCCTCTAGATGGTATGCACAGCTCAAGGTTGTCAATGTCATGAAAGACTTCAAGACAAGAGCCTAGGGATCTAGATGTTATGCACAACGTAGGGTTGAGGATGACATGAACGACTTTGGATCAAAATCTTAAAGCTCTAGATACTATGAACAATCGAGTATTATGGTTGACATGGTCGACTCTTGATCGTGAGCTTAAGGCTCTAGATGCTATGAACAACTCAGGGTTGTGGATGACAAGAGCCATTCTAAGTGGTGATCTCAAGGCTCTGGATGCTATAAACAACTCAGAATTGTAGATGATATGAACAACTTGGGATCCCATGAGCTTAGGCCTCTATATCCTAAGAACCGCTTAGGGTTGTGGATGACATTAATGACTCTAGGTTATGAGCTTAGCACTCTAGATACTATGAACACCTTAGGGCTATGGTTGACATGAATGAATCTAGGTCATAAGCTCAGGGGTCTAGATGCTATGAAAAACTCAAGGGTGTGGATGAGATGAACTCCTCCAGGTCATGAGCTAAAGGCGTGGATGCTATGAATAGCTCAAGGTTGTGGTTGACATGAGCTACTCTGGGTAGTGAGTTGAAGGGTTTGGATGTTATGAACAACTTAGAGTTATGAATGATATGAATGACTCAGAATCCCATAAGCAACACTTTCTAGGTGATATGAACCACTCAAGGGTTTGGTTGAGGTGAATAGCTCTAGGTTGTGAGGTTAAGGATCTAGATGACATGAAAAGGTCAGAGTTATAGATGATATGAACAACTCGAGATCCCATGAGCTCGGGCCTTTAAATGCTTTGAACTACTTAGGGCAATGGATGATATGAATGATTCTGCGTCATTAGCTCAAGCCTCTAGATGCTATGAATGGATAAGGGTTGTAGATGAAATGAACAACTCCAAGTCATGAGCTTAGGGCTCTAGATGCGATGAACAATTCAGGGTTGTGGTTAACATGAACGATTATGGGTCATAAGCTCTAGGCTCTAGACAATGTGACCAACTCAGGGTTATGAAAGACATTAATGACATCGGGTCATGAGCTTAGGGCTCCAGATACTATGAACAGCACAAGGTTGTGGTTGACTTGAAAAACCTTGGGTTGTTAGCTGAGGGCTTTAAATGATATGAACATGTAAGAGTTATGAATGATAGGAACAACTTAATCTCATGAGCTCAGGCCCCTAGATATTGTGAACCTCTCAAGGCTATGGACGATATGAGTGATTCTGCAACATGAACTGAAGCCTCTAGATGTAATGAACAACTCGGTGTTGTGGATGACATGGATGACTTTGGGTCATAAACTCAGGGCTCTAAGTCCTATGAATAACTCAGTAGTGTGGATGAGATGAGATACTCCGAGTCATGAGCTCAGGGCACTAGATGATATGAACAGCTTAGGGTTATGAAATACATGAGCTACTCAGGGTCATAAGATTAAGACTCTTGATGCTACGAACAATCTAAAGTTGTGAATGATATGAGCGACTTGGGATCCTGTGAGCAAAGTCCTCTAGAAACTATGAAGTGCTTAAGCTTTTGGTTCACATGAGATTCCAGGTCGTGAGCTCAGGGCTCTAGATGCTATTGATTACTACTTAAAAAGTGCTATTTTGTAGCTTGCAATTAACTCTTTTAAACACTCTTGAGTAGTAATTATTACCTTTTAACTCAATTGACATGTTAAGGACCCTTGCAATCGTTTCTAATCAAATTGTGTTAAGTTTTGGTATTTTTGATAGCTTTTAGCTACACCAAAGCAATCCAAGAATGAGGGAGAGCTGTATATAGTTCATGGAAAAGCTTTTGGAAGCTCAAATTCATGAATAACCAAGCTTTGGAGCTCCATATCCCTTTGCCAAAGTCGTTCAAAGTATGCAAGGAAAGAACAACGGAGAGAGGAAAAACAGAGTGAAGAAAACAGAGGACAGCAGCTGCAGTCTTCTTTTGCACTTTTGGAGCACTTCCCGAAGTCCATTTTCTACATGCTATATATAATTTCAAATCTCAGGAAGTCAAGAATCCAACACTTCAAACGGTGTATGAATTGGAGCTAAAATGAGGAAGATATGGCCTTTGCAAGACAACTGCATCCAGCTGAATGACAAATTCGCATCTTGCGAATTTGGAACTCCAACGTGCGAAATTAAAGCCTACCTTGCAAAATGGAAATGGAATACAGCCGCACAGTCATAGAGAAGCCCAACTTGCGAAAGTGATTTTGCAACTTGCGAACTTGGAGCTCAACGTGCGAAAATGGATTCCAAGTTGCGAAATCAACTTGCGAGATTTTCGCAAGTCACCATGCAACGTGCGAAATCTACATGCGAACCGGGATATTTGTGCACCGACTCTTTTAGATCTTTTCTTCAGATATTTTTGTATAAATTTCCATTCTTCTGCTTGTAATCCACCAACCATAAGATTTCTTAGCTAGGAAGGTTGGAAAAACTTCTCTATATATATTCCCTTGCATCCATTGTAAAAGATATAGATATATAAGTATGTAGAATCGATCAATATATAGAATATACAGAGCCTTGCTCTATTTTTCCTTCTATTTCATTTTCATTTTCTTGCTAGCCAAACATTCTCTGAGATGTTTTCTCAGAGGATGAGTGGCTAGGATTTTTGTTTCTTGGGTGAAGGAAGCTAAGTAAGGTTCCGGCTACATAAGTGTGAGATTTTGTTGTTTCCGTTTTTAATGAAGAGAAAGTGTGATCCGTTTTTGGTTTCTATATTTTTAGTTAACTAGGATTACCATGAATAGCCAATACTTGGTAAGCTTTCGGATTCCATGGATTCTTATTGCTTGCAATCTTACTCCATGGAGGTCTAATTGTTATCTCTTGTTCGCTTGTGAAGGATGATCCGATGGTAAGGATCACCTTGAATGGAAAATACTAGGTGAGAGGTACGAGCCATTGCAAGGTGTATCAGTGAGAGGGATTTAGCGTTGAAACCATTAATGGCAAGCATCTGTATCACACCGGTTCGGGAAATAACTATAGGTTAAATTCCGAATGCGAGGAAAAGATTCAAGTGACCGGAATCTCCCTCTTTGTAGTTGGCACCTGATCCTAGTAACCTGAAATCCCAAGAAATGCCTTTCTTTCTAATTTCTTTCTAGTTAATTTTAGTTACTTTATGTTAGGTTAGCTTAATACCATCCGGTTTCATTCAAACTTATGTCTTCTTTTAAAGCTAACAAAGAAAAAAAAAAGCACCAATTCAGTTTTTGAACTAATATCAATTGCAAAGTTAAAACCCATCTCTGTGGATGATCCTATAGCCACTATACTATGCTAGCTAAATGCTACCCCGGTATATGGTGAAATAGGTTTATAAATTTTGTTGATTACTCCCGTCTGAGGATTCAGATCAAAGCACATCAATTGAGTTGAATCAATTGGAACACCAATCGGGCACGAATCAACTATGAACAACTTAGAGTTGTGGATGAAATGAATGAGTTGTGATCTCATGTGCTTAGGCCTCTAGATTCTATGAACAACTCAAGGTTGTGGATGAAATGAACAACTCTATGTCATGAGCTCAAGGCTCAAGATGCTATGAAAAGCTTAGGGTTAGGGTTGGGGTTGACATGAACAACTCATAGTCATGAGCTCAAGGCTCTAAATTTTATGAACAACTTTAGGTTGTGGATTACATGAGCTACTTCAAGTCGTGAGCTGAGGGCTCTAGATGCTATGAACAACTGAAAGTTATGGATGATATAACCCGTGAGTTCAAGCCTCTATATGCAATGAACCGCTAAGGGTTGTGGATTGATTACTACTCAAAAAATGCTCTTTTATATCTTCATATAAACTCGTTTAAACACTTTTGGGTAGTATTTATTACCTTTTAACTCAATTGGCACATTAAAGACCCTTGCAAATGTTTCTAATAAGCTTTTGGAAAGTTTTGGTGTTTTTGATAACTTTTTTATCTTTAAAACGAGCCAAGAATGAGAGAGAATTTTGTATAGTCCATGGCAAAGCAAGTTGAAGCTCAAAGACATGAAGAATCCAAGTTTTGGAGAGCTTCGTAGCCTTTGCCAAATCAATCAAGTATGCAAGGAAGAGAATTAGAGAAGAAATCTAACATCTACCAATTTCGCATGGCTTTGCGAAATGCCAAAAGGAGTACAAGCTGCAGGACATAGAGCAAGACTGTGAAAAATGAATTTTGCACCCTGTACGAAATTTCAAAAGCCTTGCAAAAATCCTCTTGTGTAATTTTTAGATATTTTTGCACTAACTCCATTAGATTTTTATCTCAAGATATTTTGTGTAATTACCTATTTTCTCCTTGTAATCATCTAAAAATATTTTTAGATATTTAGGATATCTAAATAAGGGGTTAAAAATATCTCTCTATATATGTCTTAAAATATCTCTTTTGTAATATCTCGGAAGAAATTCCAGAGAACACTTGTAGATTTTTTTTAAGAAGAAATATAGAGAGCTTTGCTCTGCCTTACCTACTCATTTTTGTTTTTATTTTTTCTTTCTAGCCAAACAACCTTTGAGGATGTTTTCTCAAAGGATGAGTGGCTATGTTTTCATTTCTTGGACTGAAGGAAGCTAGGTAAGGGATCCAGATACAAAAGTGGGAGTTTTGCTTGCTTTAAATAAGGAGAGTTGTTACCCGTTAATGGTTTTTATTTTAAGGTTTAACTTAAAATCACCTAGGCCGATACTTGGTAAGCTTTTTAGACTCCTTGGAGATCCATAGTTATCTCTTATGAGCCTTTGAAGGGTAATCCAAGGTTAGAATCACCTTGAATGGCCAATACTTGGTAAGCTTTTTGGGCTCCATGGAATCATGGATGTCTATTAGTTATCATGTACGAGCCATTGAAAGATGATTCAGAGTGAGAGGTCTTTAGTGTTTGAAACCGTTAATGGGAAGCAACTACAGTTTTTTCATGGACCAGTGGAATCAAATCATGGTTGCTAAATACACACCGGTTCGGGAGATAACCATTCTTTATGTTATTATCCCTAACGCGAGGAAAAGATCTGGAATCTCCCCCTTTTGTCTACGGAACCTGAACCTAGTGACCTAAAACTCCAAGAAACTTTTTCTTTGTAATTAATCTCAGTTACTATTTTTGGCTAACTTAAAACCAACCCCTTTCAACCAAAATTATGTATTCTTTTAAAGCTAACTCATAAAAGAAAGAACACAATTTCAGTACTTTAACTAATATCACTTGTAATGTGAAAACCCATCCATGTGGATGATCTTAGAACTACTATACTATGCTAGCTATGCTACACTAGTGTATGGTGAATTAGGTTTATAAATTTTGTTGATAACTCTCGTTTGAGAACTGAATTAAATAGTACAACAATTGGGGACGAATCATGGCTGATATGAATGATGCTATGTAATGAGCTAAAGAGAATGAGAAATTCTGAGTGTTGGAAGAGATACATGGAAGCTATCAATGCTTGTCCTCACCATGGCTTTGATAAATGGCTATTGGTGAGCTATTTTTACGACGGTATGTCTTCCTCAATGAAGCAACTCTTAGAAACGATGTGCGGAGAAGACTTCATGAGTAAGAATCTAGAGGAAGCCATGGATTTCTTGAGTTATATGGCTGAAGTTTCAAGAGGATGGGATGAGCCGAATGCCAAAGAAGTGGGAAGAATGAAGTCTCAACCTAATGCTCCTAATGCTAAGGTTGGGATGTATACTTTGAACGAAGACATCGATATGAAAGCAAAAGTTGCAGCTATGTCAAGAAGATTGGAGGAGCTAGAAATGAAGAAGATACAAAAAGTGCAGGCCATTTCTGAAACATCAGTGCAAGTTATGTCATGTTCCATTTGTCAATCTTTTGAGCACTTGGTGGAGGAGTGTCTTATGATTCCAATTGTGAGAGAAATGTTTGGGGATCAAGCAAATGTTATTGGACAATTTAAGCCCAATAACAATGCTTCATATGGAAACACCTACAATTCAAATTTGAGGAACCATCCGAATTTCTCTTGGAAGTCAAGGGCACCTCAGTACACGCAACCTGGACAAGTACCTCCGTAAGCCTTGAATCTTGAACAAGCCATTGTGAATCTTAGCAAGGTCGTGGGAGACTTTGTTGGAGACCAGAAATCCATCAATGCTTAGCTCAGTCAAAGAATTGACAGTGTAGAGAGTACATTGAACAAAATGATGGATGGAATGCAAAATGATCTATCTCAGAAGATAGATAATCTCCAGTACTCAATGTCAAGGCTCACCAACCTCAACACAGTGCAAAAGAAAGGAAAGTTTCCTTCTCAACCTCATCAGAATCCGAAGGGTATCCATGAAGTGGAGGCTTAGGAAGGGGAGTCTTCACAGGTGAGGGAAGTCAAAGTAATGATCACTCTAAGGAGTGGTAAAGAGGTTGATCTGCCTACATCCAAGCCAAAGCATGAACTGGAGAGTGAAGTAGAGAAAGAGAAGAGGGAGGAAATCAAAGGAAAGAAAAAAGGGAATTGTAGACCCTCAATTTTGTCATTCTAGCGCATGTCCTATTAGATACTAGTTCGATGCTTTATAGTAGTTCCTCGGTGGCCCATAGCTACTCACATTACTTACCTTTCTTGAGCCACCTCGGAGACTCTGGTTGAGGGATTGCCTAGCCCCTTATTGTGACCATTGGCAGTTTTGATTTAGACTTAAGTTTTTCTTTTTTTTCTAGGATAGTTCTTAGGCATGTTTAGGCCATTTAGACAATGTACCGATCACTTTAGGACACTTAGTTCGTTAGGCACCCACTTAGGTTCGTTTAAATACTTCATCGGGCTTAACTTATATATATATATATATAAATAACTTTTATTATTATTATTATAACTTTTATGATTATTATTATTATTATTATTGCATGCATTCGATAATTATATATATTTTGTTTATTCATTTTCATTTTTACTCTTTATTTCTTTATTATTATTATTGTCAATATTATTATCATTACTATTTTTATTTTTATTTTTATTTTATTTATTTACTTACTTAATAGAAAATTGTTTGAATTGTTTAGATTTAAAATATGCATATGACCCCCCTTTGTTGAAAGACGAAATTATATAATCTAGTCTCTCCTAGTTCTCTTCCTTTTATTTTAAAATCGTGTTTTATTCTATTATTTCCATGGGTTTATTTTCTTTTCTTTTAATTTTTTAATTTTATTTTGGTTTTGTTTTGCATGAGGAGACAAATTGCATGTTTGGGAGTGGGAGGTTCCTGTGAAGGCAAGAGGATGAAGTTGGTGAGAGTTGTCATATAGAGGTGGCATTAGGGGTCAGGCATTTTTAGAGGCTCTCTGGAAGTCTCTAAAGAGAATGATCCCTCGTGAAGAACACGTGAACATGGAAGCATGCACACCATGCTTGAGAACAAATGACAACTGGAGTTCCAGTGACTTCTAATGTCAGTATAAAAGGAAGCCACAACACCGACAACAAGACTAGGGGGCGTTTTCTTGAATTCTTCATTGAAAAAGTGAGAAAGGGTCATCAAACACCCATTTTTGGAGCCCCATAACCTTCATACTCAAGGATGGAATCACCATCTTCCCTTGGACACCCATTTTCTTAGAGAACAGGAGATCACACCTTCATCACGATTCTTTTTCTGGTTTTCTTTCCGCCATCTCCACGTCACAACACCGCTGCACTTCTCACCATCGCCGACCGAATCTAACATGGACGAAGACGCCTCCAATGGCTTCCTCCGCCATCACCACCATAACCGCCATCATTTGCTCTTCTTGTGGGCATTAAGGCACCAACTCTTCTTAATGATGCCCACATTCTTGATCGTGCTCCCATAGATCTTGTTGTCATGTTGGATGTTAGTGGCAGCATGGCTGGCTCAAAGCTTTCCTTTCTCAAGAGTGTTGTCTGCTTTGTCAAGACCCTCCCAAAGTTGCCTGCAATCACGGCTTCAGAATCACATTTTTTGATTCAGCAAATCTGCCCGAGTTATCGCCTACGGCGGCACCTAAAACTGGTTCCTTCTCCGACAACCACTCCTCATGCACTGCCGACCACCGACGATGCGATCTCCTCTACCTGCACCGCTACACTGCCATGAGAACCATCATCTCCACATTACAACGCTGCTGCACTCCTCCCTCACCGTCGTTCAGATCCGACGTCCCTCCGGGAGATTTCATAGCATTCTCAACATAGTTGCGGCAGTGGTCAACGCCTCAAACTTCGCCTCCTTTACTAGAACGCTAGCGATCGACCACCACGATCTAATGGGACGGAGTCTCCAGTGTCGGCGCAGTCACTGGCAATGAACCACGAAGAGCGAGCAACTCTCGGGCAGGGAATCACGTGATCACTCGTGTTCAGACTCCACCGACTACTCAGAGGGCGCAGATTCGACGACTTCCTCTTCATCGACAGCATCAACGATTCTCAAGGATTGTAATATATTGAGAGATGGCGGGAACAAAGGCATTCAAATTGGACGATGGAGGAGTGCTATGCGGGTTGGGGTCTCAAATGCAGATTCATCTGAGCCCATCAGATCAAAATTTCCAAGTTGGGCATGGGCAATCATGTAAATTCCACCGTATATCATAAGCCATGATGCATGCACTTTCCCGGGATCCACGTGCATTAAAAAAAGAAATAGAATATTCAAAAAAAGGAAAGTGCTACCATATAAACAGGAGCAGAGAGATCCATAGACGGAGGAAGAGATTTTTTTTTTTTCTGGGAGCAGAGAGATCCACACGGAGAGGGGAGCCACCTTAACGCATCAAAGGCAGATTTTTTTTTATAATACAGGTGAGTTTTTGAAATAGTTTTGATTATTTTTGTTCGTAATTCATAAGTCCATGCTAATTTTGTTTTAATCCATATGATAGTTAAAATGTGTTTGTGAGTTTAATTTAATTAGTTTTGTCTTAATTCACTCCTTAGTTTAGTTTTGTTATTGATTTTGATTTCTTAGTTTAATTAATTAATCTTTTTTATGTACAATTTAGGTTTTGATTTGGTTTATTAATTTATTCTATTCATAATTTTAATTCAATTGTCTGATTAAACCTTTAGAAAGATTGCATATTGTTTTTTCCAATTTCGATTATTTTAGTTTTTGAGTCACTAAATTATTAATATGTTTTATTTAAAAAAAAAATGCATTTTTTATTCTAATTTGATAACTCAAATAATTTTATTAGACGAAGTGGATTTTTTTTAATTCCAATCTAATTTAGTATTAATTTATTTGTTAGTTTAGCTTAAATGAGTTTGTATGTTTTAGTTTTGATTCATTATATTAAGGAAAGCATTTTAAAAAAAAAAAAAAAGAATGATTTGATCCCTATTTAATTTTGATTGATTGCTTCAGATTGAAAACGTTTGAATTTTATTCATTCAGTTATTCATGTATTTGCTACTCTTTTAATTACTTGTTATTCATTCATTTATTTGTTGATAAAATTGATTTCATGTTAGAAAGTTCATTTTTTTTAGTTTACTCTGATTTAGTTTGATTCATCTATTTAGTAAAAATACATTTATAGTTTTAATTCATTGATAAAATTGATTCTATGTTTGAAAGTTTGCGTTTTTAGGTTGCTTTAATTTAATTTGATTCATTATATTTAGTTTAGATATTTGTTATAGTTTAGTTCATTAATGAAATTGATCCCATGTTTGAAAGTTTCAGTTTTTAGTTTGCTTTGATTTAATAATTTATACTCATTATTTTAGGTGTTTTTTTATATATATAGTTTTAGTTTATTAATAAAATTGATCCCATGTTTGGAAGTTCATATTTTTAGTATTCTTTGATTTAATTTGGTTCATTTTAATTAGTTTATGTGTTTTTATAATTTTATTTATTTATTGATAAAATTGATTCTTTATTTAAAAGTTCGTGTTTTTAGTTTAATTTAGTCAAACTCGTTGTAATTAGTTTAGGTACTTCTATAATTTTAGTTCCTTACCTGAATTAATCCTTTTTTTTTTAGTTTTTGTTTCAAAATCATTAATGTTAGATCCTGATCACCCTCATCTTAACTTATTGCTTTTAAAATCCTAGCGATTAGTTCATGAATTGATACTCCGTTAGTTTGTCTAATTTAGAATGCCTTGCCCGTTGCTTTAGTGATCCTTCATTTAATTTGATTTTCTTTCTGAGGCTTTTGGAAACTCATGAAGATTAGCCTCCATTCTCACCTTCAATTTTCTTGGTTGTCAAAAATTCTACTTTGTGATTTTGTTCTCCTTTGTTTTGCTTGGTATTTTGATTCACACACTTTATTGCTTTCAAATTAATTTCTTTATTTTTAAAATATAAAACTATTCTCAAAATCTCATTTTCCTTCAAAATCCATTTCAAAAATTCATTTAGAGTTTCTTAGAGTCAAAAGATCCCCTTAACAATCCATTTCAAAAATTCATTTAGAATTCTTAGAATCAAAATCTCATTTTTTAAAATAATGTGCAACCATGTTTTGATCGGTGCACATCTTTCAAATAAAATTACAGTTTTGAATAAAACACGAATCAAAGCTTGTGGTCCCAAATAAATGGGATAGTTCTAAGCTAAATTCGTGTATATTGAGTGGGAGCGCACGTGAAAAATGCGGGTCCACAAATTGGCGACTCTGTTGGGGATTTTGAGGATCAAACTTGAACACTATTTAAGGAAAATGTGGCGTTTAATTGGTCGATTAGTGGGTACCTCTTTTTAGGCAAGGTGATTTGATTTGCTTGCTTGTTTGGTTTGCTATCTTAACATGTTTGATTGCCTTGGATGATCACTTGATCGTTTTGCTCACTTGGGATGATTCACTCTCACATATGTTAGATAAGACTTTGTTTGTTTGATATTTATTTGATTCGCATGACTGTTTGAAGTGATCACTTAACTGTTTGTTCACTTTAGCATGATTCACTCTCACATATGCTAGATAGGACTTTGATTGTTTGATATTTATCTACTTCGCATGACTACTTGTTGCATGACAACCCTTTCTCTTGCATGTTCGAATGATTGCTTGTCTTTGTTCACTATTTCACTTTAGATCTTAGGTTTTTCGGATGCACCCACATCCTTCATTGTGCACTTTAGATTATCCTTGAGTGTTGAGAGATGGGAGAGCCTACACCATTAAGAAACCTCCTAGGAACGCAAGGAAGTGCATGTGTGGAGGTGATGACCACCTTGCATGGAAGCACCCCGTCTCCTTGGAGGCGTGCAGAGGGTTGCGTACCGCCGGAGGGTATGATCGCTTCTACTAGGGATCCTTTAACCCACTCATATTATCCTATAGAGCCACCTCAACCTTGTAGGCTAGCCTAGATCCAATTGAGATTTCATTCCTACACGTGGGTGCATCTGTGGACCTTCAGAGCTGCCTTGGTCACGATTGGGATTGGTTATCCCTTACGTAGTCTCCTTTTGGTGTGATCAAAGATGGGTATCAGATTGAGTATATTTGGGCTTTACATCTACGTACTTGATTCCTACAGAGTCACATTCGCACCACACCTTATCTAGTGTTTCCATATTTGTAGGAGGGTTTACCGTGACCGACCTGGATTCGCCTTTGTGGATTATAGTTAGAGGTAGATTGACCAGAGTATCAGGCCAGTCAAATCAGAGATCAGATTAGAGGGATATGGACTCACATGTAGTTACCGTTGACCAGTTTGCCGCAGCGATGGCTTCTATCCAGGAGGCTATAGCTAACCTTGGTCAGAGGATAGATGGACAACAGACCCAGCAGGTCCCAGTTCAGGAGAGTACCCAGTTCGATACCACAGTACCACCACCACCTCCACCCAGTCAGTCAGTACCACAGGCTATACCTTTCACTCTGCATAGTCAGATCGAGGTTGCCCCGCCTCCTGTCACATCGCCTATCCTGACTTTAGAGGACCCACACACACTATGGATAGACTTGAGCAGAAGTTGAGACAGATGAGGGCTTCAGACGGAGTTGTTACTTGGGAGGATTTTGATGGAGCACCAGTGGCTAGTTTGCCGGCTAAGTTCAGGATGCCCGAGATTGAGAGATACACGGGCATAGGCTGTCCTCGCATTCATTTGAGGCTTTATTGTATAGTTATGAGGGCCCACGGAATGGATGAGGCCCAGATGGTTATGATTTTCCCTATGTCCCTGAGTGGTGCGACACAACGTTTGTTCGCTTCATTAGATGCATCACGCTGTAGGATTTGGGAAGACCTGGCCTAGGAGTTTTTGAGACAGTTTGCATTTAACACTATTATTGACGTTTCGAGGAGAGAGTTAGAGCCTTTGAGACAGAGGCCAGAAGAGTCAGTCACTTCATTTATCTCCCGCTGGAGGGAGAAGATTTCACAGATTATTGATCGTCCTTCAGAGAAGGATCAGATTAGCATGATCATGAGGAGCTTGCAGCCTAGATTTGCTAGACACTTGATGGGATTTCCCCATACGGATTTCGGATCTTTGGTACAGGCTTTATATGGTATAGAAGACGGCATTGCTAGAGGATTGTGGCCCGAGTCTTCCCCTATTGATTCTAAGGGGAAGAAGCCTTCAGGAGGACATAGATCAGGAGATGTTGGTGCTATCAGTTCAGCAGGGATGAAACCTCCTAGACACTATCAGACAGTTGGGCAGACTTCTGGGTTCTATTATCCATCATCACCCCATGTGCTACTATAGGCCACCTGTTCCCTCCAGACCCATGACTCCTACTTACCTACATCCAGTCTCACAGCCTATTTTTGCCGCACATGTCACAGAGAGACCTCCTGCCCCATACACCCGACCTCGAGCTCCGCAGACCACCACTTATGTGCAGAGGCCATCACGTCAGTTTGCTCAGTTGGGTATGCCTTTGAGTCGAGCTTTTCAGAAGCTCATGGAGGGTGGATTATTGACTCCATTGGCACCCAAGCCAATACCTCAGCCAGTACCACCTCGCTTCAGATTAGACCTACACTGTTCTTATCATCAAGGACCAGGACATGACACGGATCACTGCAACGCTTTGAGACATGCTATTCAGGATTTGATAGACCAGGGTTTGGTTAACTTGGGGCAGCCAAGTGTGACCACTAACCCTCTTCCTGCTCATGCTACACACACAGTGCCTCCATCTTCAGGAGATATTCATCACATAGGCCTTATAGAGGATGACAGTATACATATGTTGAGTTGGGATGATGGATTACCCGAGCTGATTGTTTTGCATGACAGTTATGAGGTTGATGGGGTTTCATTGGGTCCTCAGGCCCCTACACCATTCAGTTTGATCCCAGACGAGGCACCGTTCCAGTTGACTCACCCTGTGCCCTTGATTATTGGATGTCAGGATACTTTTGTCCCGTTCACTTTATGGCTAGAGGATGATGATTCAGAGGGGAGGGAGATACATATTGTGACTCGTAGTGGGAGGATAGCTCAGCCACCACCGCCAGCAGTCAGACCATTTGAGGGTGCAGCCTCTCATGAGGAGGTTAGGAGAGAGGATGATGAGGTTTTGAGACAGCTACAAAGCACCCAGGCCCATATTTCTATTTGGAGTTTATTGGCATCATCCAGTACTCATAGAGATGCTTTGATTCGAGCCTTGAGTCAGATCAGGGTAGAGACCACCACTCCAGAGAGATTGATTCACATGATGACGGTTGGCAAGGCCACTTGCATCGTGTTTTCAGATGATGACTTGCCACCTGAGGGTCCAGACCACGTACGTCCTTTATATACCACAGTTGGTTGTTTAGGCCGTAGAGTCCCATCTGTCCTACTGGACAATGGCTCAGCCTTAAACGTTTGCCCTTTAGCCACTGCTATAGCCCTTGGTTTTGCACCTTTAGATTTTGGTCCATCTACTCAGACAGTCAGAGCATATGATAGCACCAAGAGGGAGGTTATGGGTACTTTAGTGATTGATTTGCAGACTGGTCCAACCATATTCTCTACTTTGTTCCAGGTTTTGAGGATTCATGCATCCTTTAACCTATTACTTGGCCGACCTTGGATACATAGAGTCGGGGCTATCCCTTCTGCCCTTCATCAAAAGGTGAAATTCATTCATGATGGGCAGGTTATCACAGTACAGTCTACCAAAGATATGTTAGCCTCTTCCGAGCCAGTACTTCAGATTAGTTGCAGTGAGGATGACCTATTTTTGACTGGATTTACTTTTGATGAGATATAGACTCTCGAGATTGAGGATTTTCATAGAGACTTTATGGCTATGTCATTTGATCAGCACAGTAGCATAGTGGTTCTTGATATGATGAGAGGTATGACTTTTCTACCTGGCATGGGGTTAGGACGACGTCAGTAGGGACCTAGCTAGTTTATAGTTGCCATTGACCATGATATGACATTTGGACTTGGGTTCATTCCTACTGAGGTCGATTAACGTTACATGGTGCGATTGCGTAAGGAGAGGGTCAGGGCCCGTTTATCCCACACACCATTTGATTATCTTATTCGACCCTATAGGATGAGTTTGGCCGACTACTTTGTCAGAGGATCGGAGATTCGACCCCGTGTAGAGGAGGTTCACAGTGTGGTTCATACAGATAGAGAGATTGAGCTTCAACATCTATTTCACTAGTTACAGTTGAGTGATGGGGCTCATGGCGCTTCTGTTTCTATGACTACTCCTACATCTCTAGATCGAGCTAGCATGTTGTCCCTCTGCTTTCCGGAGGAGATCACTGATGATGGAGTGATTGTTGATCCTACTGAGATGATTGATGGAGTTATGCCTCATGATGAGTACCGAGATGAGATGGACAGGATGACCGTGAGCCAGATTACCGGCATTGTTCAACTTCAGCCTGTTTCACCATTTGATATGTTCGGGGTGTCTACCATTGAGGTTCTTGAGGGGACCCAGATTATTCCTGTTCCAGAGCTTCTAGAGGATGATAGTAGTTTGTTTGAGGGCATTGTTAGCCTAGTTGAGGGAGCGTCCGACCTTGTGGACCCACATTTTTCTTTTAATGTTTTATCGGGATTTGTCTCCCGCTATGTCGATGTTTCTGTTGCTTCATTTATAGATTTGAGTATTTTTTAGTATTTGCCTGCCTTTTGTAATAGTACCTCTATATTTGCACCCCACTCACCCACTTCACAGATATTTGATATAGATGATGAAGTTGCATGGCCCGATCTAGATAGGGACTCTTCTGATCATGACTCTGATCCCGTGGATGAGAGAGTTTCACCTGCTATAGGGGATTTTGAGACTGTTGATTTTGGCACAGAGGATCAGCTTAGAGAGCTGAAGATTGGTTCACCCCTATCTACAGATGAGAGAGATAGACTTATTCATTTACTCAAGTCATAACTTGGATGTTTTTGCATGGTCTTATGAGGACATGCCTGGTCTTGATCCCTCTATAGTTTAGCACCACTTACCTATCCTACCACATGCCAGACCAGTTAAGCAGGAATTGAGACGATTACATCCACGTTGGAGTCTACAGGTGAAAGAGGAGATTCAGAAACAACTCAGTGTTGGATTCATATCAGTGGTTGAGTATCCAAAGTGGTTGGCTAATGTTGTCTCAGTACCCAAAAAGGATGGCAAAGTTAGAGTTTGTGTGGACTTCAGAGATCTTAATAAAGCCAGCCCTAAAGACGACTTCCCTATCCCACATATTGATTTGTTAGTTGATAGCACTGCAGGCCATTTGATGTTGTCTTTCATGGATGGGTTTTTAGGGTATAATCATATTTTGATGGCTCCAGAGGACATGGAGAAGACAACCTTTATTATTGAGTGGGGTACTTATTGTTACAAGGTTATGCCATTTGGGTTGAAGAACGCAGGAGCCACTTATCAGAGGGCCGCTAATACTTTGTTTCATGACATGATGCACAGGGACGTTGAAGTTTATGTGGATGATATGATTGTGAAATCCCAAGGTAGAGCAGATCACCTAGAGGCTCTAGAGAGATTCTTTGAGAGGATTCAGAAGTTTAGATTGAGGCTGAATCCTAAGAAGTGCACATTTGAAGTGACTTATAGGAAGTTATTGGGACATATGGTCAGTGAGCGGGGCATAGAGGTCGACCCAGATAAAATCAAAGCTATAATTGACATGCCTGCACCAAAGACTGAGAAAGAGATTAGAGGTTTTCTGGGCAGATTACAGTACATTAGCCGTTTCATACCCAGATTGACAGACATATGTGAGCCCATCTTTTGTCTTTTAAGGAAGAACTAGCCAATAGTTTGGAATGATGATTGTCAGCTTGCATTTGAGAAGATTAAGGGGTATCTGCTTTCTCGTCCTATTTTAGCGCCTCCTACGCCAGGACGTCCACTTCTTCTATATTTGTCAGTTTCAAACATGGTCTTGGGATGTATGTTAGCTCAGATTGATGTCTCGGGGAAGGAACGGGCTATCTACTATTTGAGTAAGAGGATGCTGGAGTATGAAGTGAAATATGTAATGATTGAGCGCCTATGCTTAGCACTAGTCTGGGCTACCAGGAGATTGAGACATTACATGACAGAGTACTCAGTGCATTTGATATCCCGCCTAGATCCATTGAGATACTTATTGGATAGACCTGTATTGACTGGTAGACTGATGAGATGGCTCATACTTTTGACAGAGTTTGATATCCAATATGTTTCTCAGAAGTCTATTAAGGGAAGTATTGTCGCCGATCACCTAGCCTCACTACCGACATCTAAGGATAGACCAGTTGATGATGATTTTCCAGATGAGGAGTTTGTTGCTATGACCAGCTTATTAGGATGGTGCATGTACTTTGATGGTGCAGCTAATCAGTCAGGGTATGGGATAGGTGTTCTATTGGTATCCCCTCAGGGTGATCATATTCCGAGGTCCGTTCGTTTGGCATTTTCTGATCGACATCCTACCACGAATAACATAGTTGAGTATGAGGCTTGTATCCTTGGTTTAGAGATTGCATTGGAGCTTGACATTAGATAGATGGAGGTATTTGGTGACTCCAATCTGGTACTTAGACAGATTCAGGGGGATTAGAAGACTAGGGATGTGAAGCTTAGGCCATATCACGCCTATTTGGAGTTGCTAGTTGCGAGATTTGATGACTTGAGATATGTTCATCTACCTAGAGCGCAGAACCGGTTTGCCGACGCCTTAGCTACCCTAGCTTCTTCTGTGGACATCCTGATTGATGTAGTTATACGTCCGTTGCTGTTTGAGTTGAGGTCTGCACCCGCCTACTGTTGTTTAATTGGAGAAACAGAGGTCCAGGGTGGTCTACCTTGGTATCATGACATTTATCAGTTTCTTAGATCTGGCACATACCCTGAGGTAGCCACTGCCAAGGATAGGAGAGCACTGAGGAATTTAGCCACTAGATTTGTCATTTGTGGAGATACCTTATACAGGCGATCAGCTGATGGTATGCTTCTATTATGTTTAGATCAAGCCTCCGCAGATCGAGTGATGAGAGAGGTTCATGCAGGAGTTTGTGGTCCGCATATGGGAGGACACATGCTAGCCCGTAAGATTATGAGGACGGGTTATTTATGGTTGACTATGGAGACAGATTGTTGTTAGTTTGCTCAGAAATGCCCAGAGTGTCAGATTCATGGTGATCTCATTCATGCACCGCCATCAGAGTTACACGCTTTGACCTCGCCACGACCATTTTCAGTATGGGGTATTGATATTATTGGGAAGGTTTCACCAAAATCTTCCAGTGGTCATGAGTTCATCCTAGTTGCCATAGATTATTTCACCAAGTGGGTGGAAGCCACATCATATGCGAGGTTGACATCTGCTAGGGTTGCCAGTTTCATCAGGTCACACATCATTTTGCCGTTATGGGGTTCCCCATGAGTTGATTTCAGATAGAGGGGTGCACTTCCGAGCTAAGGTAGATACTTTGTTGTAGAAGTATGGCATCCGACATCATAGATCTTCAGCATATAGGCCACTGATTCATGCCCAGTTGGTGTCTCAACTGATTCGTGTCCAGCTGGTGCTCCTTGATTGAGGGAGTAATCAACAAAATTTATAACCTATTACACCATATACTAGGGTAGCAAAGAAAAAGCTACTATAGCATAGTGGCTCTAGGATCGTTCACTGGGAAGGGTTTTCAAATTACCAATGATACCAATTCAAAGTGAATTGGTGCTGTTTCATTTCAAGGTTAGCTTAAGAAATAAAACACAAACTTTAGCTGAAAAAGGTTTAGATTTAAACTAACGGCACAGTAAGTAATGGAAATTACTTAATAATAAAAACATTCCTTGGAGATTTAGGTTCACAGGGGAGGTTCCTCATGCAAAAACGTAGTTCCGGCCAGTTGGTTCATTTCCTCACATTAGAGAATTAACATATAGTCAATTCTCTAACCGGTGTTGTACAGATCCTTAATTGGATTTCAGCTCTAATTCCCTCTCACGGATGCAACTTGCAATGGTCCGTGCCTCTCACTTAGCATTTACCATTCAAGGTGATCTTTAACCTTGGACTTCCCTTCTCAAGCTCGCAAGAGATAACTAATGCATGTCTCCTTGGAGTCCAAAAGCTTACCAAGTGTTGGCAATTCTAGAAAATCCTACCTTCAAGTCACCTCCCAGAGGCTCGCAAAGGGTAAACTAGTGCATCTCCATGGACAGAGATCACTTACCTTACCAAGTGTTGGCCCAGGTGACTCGAAGGCGTTTTAAGTTAACTAAAAATATAGAAATCACTAAAGGATCACACTTTCTCTTCATTCATGGCTGAAACCATAAAGCTACTAATTCTTGCACTTGGAACCTTTCCTAGAAACCTTAGCTCCAAGGAACTAAAGGTTTAGTTACTCATTCTCTGGGGAAACTTCCTCAGAGAGTGCATAACTAGTAAATGAAAAATACAATCAAAGTGAGAAGGTAAGGCAGAGCAAAGGCTTTGTATTTTACTTTATTTCAAACTTTTACAAAAGGTCCGTCGTCCTCCTTGGGAACAGGCTCCCGAGAGCTATTTATATGAAAATTACAATAATAATTATTACATGGATATTTACCCTTTTTCCTAACTTAATAGCTAAGGAATCCTATAATTGGTGGCTTACAATGAGAGTTTGGGGATTTAGACAACAAAAATCTAAAGAAAAATATCTCAAAGTGTTGGTCGCAAATATCGGGAAGCACTAAGGACCATTTCGCAGGTGAAAATGAGGTCTGCGAGATTTCGCAGACACACAAAAAGGGCTGCGAAATCAATTCGCAGTAAAAGGCTGATTTCGTAGCGCTGCGAAGTTGGCTTTTAGCTTGCGGTGTTCGGCTTCCAATGGCTGTAACTCCTTCATTTCAGCTCCGATTTGTGTACCGTTTGAAGCATTGGATTTCTGACTTCCTAAGCTTTGAAACGAAATATAGCATGAATAAATTGGACTTCAGAAAGTGCTCCAAAAGTGGCTGACATGATTGTCATAAAAAATGCTTCATGGCAGATTTCTCTTTACTTCCCCTCCTTGCATTCCGGATTTGCTTATGGCAAAGGACTTCAAAGCTTTAGTTCTTCATGTTTCTGAGCTTTCCATTGATTTTCCATGGATTCCAAATAACTCTCCTTAATCTCATATTGCTTTGGTGATCAAAAAGCTACAAAACACCAAAACTTAACACAAATTGATTAGAAGTGCTTGCAAAGGTCCTTAATATGTTAATTGGGTTAAAAGGCAATAACTACTACTCAAAAGTGTTTAAAAGAGTTAATTACAAGCTATGAAATAGCACTTTTTGAGTAGTAATCACTCCCCCCAACTGACATATTGCTAGTCCCTTAGCAATGAAGGAGAGAAAATAAAAAAATAAAAAATAAACAATACTATAATTTACTACATCATGTTGATTACTTCAAAACATTTTAAGTGGCATGATGATCTAACTCTCACATGAAACATTAAAGAAATATAAACTCAAATTTCAACAAGAGTTATCAAAAACTTTGCTAAACACTATTGATAAAGGGAATGCATTATGCAATTTGAAGTTTTAAAATCATTTTCACTTCCAAAGAACCAAACTTTATTCTTCCACAAAAATCTATGTGTAAGATGATAGCTTCCGAATATAGTATGCTAAACTAATCTCTCCCCCCAACCTATCTCTTTTTAACACTTAGCAAACTGACCAAATTCACTAGGTTGAGGACACACTTATTTATTTTAGATTTTCAAAAGGTACAAGGCTTAAGGGGTATTCTTTTCTGAATTGTCCATGTAACAGGGGTCCATCGATGACTCCCAACCAATTAAGGTTTAGGGCATCAAGCTTTAAGGATTTTTCAACCACTAACTCCTAGGATTTTACCCCGGACTTTTGAGAATGAATTTTTAATACCCAAGCACCTACCATATGCTAACTCCACCTATCCACCCTTGTAACAAGCATTGAGGTCGGTGACTCCCAACCAATTAAGGCTTAGGGCACCAGGTTTTAAAGATTTTCACCATATACCCCTCAGACCTTGCTCGGGTTTCAAGGCAAGCAAACATTTTGCTTTTTTTTTTTTTTTTTTTTCAAAGGCTCATTGGCCTTTCATAAGGCGTCTCAACATTATTAAATGAGGTCAAAGGTACCAAGTCCCAAAATTTTCCTAAGTCAAGAGGGAAATAGTTTTTCATCTTATAATCAGAATCTATTGTGCACAGTGTGTGGATAGCTTAAAGTGGAAGAACTAAACTTGATTTCAATAGAAGCTTCAACAATTGAACCACTTTAGTAAGCACAATCCAAACTCTAAGTCAAGTGAAAAGCAAAAGTTCATTTTCTCCTATTTTAATTTGAAAATTTTTCCTCATAATCCATGGAGCTTAGAGTAAAAAGTAAAAAACTACAACTAATTTACTAACATAACTGAATTACCAAAATAACTTAGCATACTTCCTTCCTTATTTCTCCCCCTCCCCCCAACCGAGCTGAGCATTGTCCTCAATGTGATATGGGTGATTGAAATTATAGGAAGGAAGTGATACCTCCTGAGTGATATCAATTTCGAATACTGATTGGAGAAACCACATGTTTCAAAAAGAATAAAAGATGTGAGTAAAGGAAATAAGAATAAATTAATTCTAAGAGTTAACAAATAATGCTAGACATGTATTATTTTAATTCATGTGAGTACAATCGGAAAGAAAGCAATACAAGTAATCCCCATATATGATATCAAAATGATGGGATTTCATAAAATACTAACAAAAACGAAATACATAAAAGAAATATATAGTAGATATATAAATGATCAGATGGGTGGATGATGCTGGAGCTGATGGCTTAGGCAGATGGCTCTACCTCTTCAATAGCTGATTCAGGAGAGGCCTAAGGCTCTGTGGCCTATGAGTGTGGCCCTGCAGCGGTGGGGGTGAGATGCTCAGCAGTTGATGGAAGACCGAGATGATGCTGGAGCTGCCTCAAGATGGCAGTGTGCTGAGCCTGGGTGGTCAATATTTGCTCCTGGCAAGCTCGAATAGCTGCCATCTCCTGAGCAAGGCTGCTCTGAGACGCGGTCAGGGTCTGCAGTGTGTGGCATAAATCTCTATACTCTAAAATGGGAATGGCCATCCTTGGCTCAGCTGAAGTAGAGGGCTCTGATGAGGCTAGAGTAACTGGAGGGGCTCTGGATATGGTAGGAGAAGCAATGGGTATACCCTCAGGTATATGATCTGGAGATGCTCTCCTGGCAGCTGGTATCTCAGCTGGCTGTGGGAGCTCTGGCTACTCAGCTCTATATGCTGTCATATTGGTCCACTTGTCGAGAGTAAATACCTCTCGGCATATACGCTTGCGCTCCAGCTGAGGATCTGATGGATACCCCAAATGCTCCAGAATCTAACACAACAGCCGTGGAAAAAGAAGTGGAATGGTATCAGCTCTCTGCAGCTTCTTCTTATGCACCTTCTCTTCAAAGTAGAGAAGGGCAACCATAGTTAGGTGGTGAGAGCCAAAAAAAATATCCCTCTGCAATCCTGAACAGGGCCTCTAAAAGAACTCCTCTCCTCTGAGTCCAGTGTTGTAGTGGATAAATGTTGTGACGCAAGAGTGCATCAATGAGAAACATGCTCGAAGGAAGTTCCCTCCTCAATAGATGTGGATTTGTGAAAGCTCTTCTGGACAAGATATGAACTATTTCCAGCTGAGAGGGACTAGTCCATACTCGGTAATCCTCAAAATGGCTTGGCTCGTATGGTATATGCAGGACCTCTGCTATATGGCGAGCTCCTAAAATGTCATGCCGACCGTCAATAGTAAAATGGATTAGAGTAGGATCTCTGACCTGATTAGTAGTCATGGACTGATAAAAATCCATGGCTACTCTGGGATAGAAGAAATCTCTTGGGGTCAGCAGATGCTCCATGCGATATCTGCGCATCATGTGGAATGAATCTGCAAGCTTCGGCCGCAATTTGAAGGTGGCTGTGTCAAAGCACAGCTTAGAGTGAAATGGTCGAGCTCGACAGTCCAAATTCCCTTCAATTGGCGGTTGAGTCAGCATCTGATGCCTGATTAGCACTTCAGGAGTTATCCCAGATGGAATTTGAGATTCTAAAAGTGGCGGCTAGTGCTCTTGAGGCTCCGCCGGAGGCTCTGACGACTGCACCGAAGATGGTGCTAGAGAGGGCTCTGGTGAGGGAACCGGGGACTGCTCTGTTAAGTCTATAGGCTTTGAGCTTTCGACCCTGGCTCTCTTTTGCAGGGGACGGCCCCTTGACCTAGTGAGATAAGGCCTCGCCGGAGGATTCTGTGGTGCGGGCTTCGCCGGAGGTGAAGCAGCTTCTGGCCGCGGAGGTTCAGAGGTGGGGCCTTGAACAGGCGCCTCTCGCGGGACTCGTTTGCGGCTGGAAGGAGAGGATGATTTGGCTCATCTGGTTCGCGCCATATCGGACTGATGAAATTTGGTCGGAAGTGATGACTGAAAGAGATGACCGGAGGTTCGCGCGTCGTCGAGCTCGGGCAAGGGAATGAACAGACGGTTGCTATGGCGTTTTCTCTTTCTGAAACCCTTTCGCAACTCAAATGACCGGTTTTTATTTAAAAAAAAATAACGGAATATTAAAGGTCATTTTGATTTTCGCAGAAGAAGGCCAATTTCGCAGCAAAAGGGGGTTTTCGTAGAAAAAAGCCATTTTCGCAGCCCATTTTGCAGCTGCGAAATGGGGGTCACTGTGCTGCGAAGTGGCACTCGTGTGCCAAAATTGGTTTCACAGCTGCGAAACACCCTGCGGAATGGAGCTTTGATTGCGAAATTGGGAATTTTCATGCTTTGGAGCTTCGCAGCTGTTTCGCAGCTGCAAAATGGGGGTTCCTGTGCTGCGAAGTGGCACTCGTGTGCCAAACTTGGTTTCGTAGCTGCGAAAATTTTCGCAGAGGAGTCAATTGAGTTGCGAAATGATTTCGCAAAGGATGGCCGTTTTCGCAGAGACACGTTGATTCCGCAGCGGCTTCTTTTAGGTTGCGAAACGGTTTCGCAGCGAAGTGCTAATTTCACAGAGGATTCTCTTAGGCTGCGAAATCTCGCAAACCCCTCTTAGGCTGCGAAATCTCGCAAACCCCTGTTTTTTCCATTTTCTCGCTCCGAAAGACTTCCTTTCAACTTCTTTGCATTTTCTCATACATGAGATCATTCAAAAAGACTAAATTACATATAAATACACAATTTAAGATCCAAAATTAAAATCAAAAGTACGGATAAAACTTTGAAATTTACAAAATTTACAAAAATTTTGGACTTTGGTGAAACCAAGTCCATCAAACCCTTATTTGCTTAGGCTTTTTGTGGCTCAAGGAGGTTGATTTCCTCCTTTTCTGGTTTGAATGGCTCCATGAATGGCTTGAGACGATATCCATTGACTCTAGAGGTGTCCTTGCCATTGGAATTCAATAATTCCACCACTCCATTGATACGTACTTGGTGAATAATGAAAGGACCTATCCACCTTGACTTGAGCTTTCCAGGAAAGATATGGAGTCTTGTGTCATAGAGTAGAACTCTTTGTCCTTTCCGAAATTCTTTGTTGGAGATTAGTTGATCATGCCACTTCTTCATCCTCTGTTTTGCAACTTTGGAATTGATGTAAGCATCATTTCTTAATTCCTCCATCTCATTAAGGTCTAAGCACCTCTTTGCTCCGGCTCTGATCAAGTCCATATTCAACTTTTTGATTGCCCACCAAGCTTTGTATTCAACTTCCACAGGGAGATGGCACGCTTTGCCATAGACAAAACGATAGGGAGACATGCCAAGAATAGTCTTATAAGTTGTTCTATATGCCTATAATGAATCATGAAGCTTAATAGACCAATCTTTTTTGCTTGAATTCACCACTTTCATCAATATGTTCTTTATTTCCCTGTTTGCTAGCTCAACTTGCCCGGAAGTCTGGGGATGATAAGGTGTAGCTACCTTATGCTTCACTCCATACTTGGCTAATAAAGTTTCAAAAGGTTTGTTGCAAAAATGAGTACCTCCATCACTGATTATGGCTTTGGGCACCCCAAATCTTGAAAAAATGTTCTCTTTAAGAAACTTGAGAACCACTATGTGATCATTTTGTTTACAGGGGATTGCCTCAACCCATTTAGAAACATAATCCACCCCCACCAAGATATAAGAATTACCAAAAGACATTGGGAAAGGTCCCATGAAGTCAATGCCCCATACATCGAATAGCTCAACTATTAGAATGGGGTTCATAGGCATTTGATTTCTTTTTGTTAGCCTTCCAAGCCTTTGGCCTCTATCACAACTTCTACACATGATGTGGGCATCTTTGAAAAGAGATGGGCAAGTAAACCCTGATTGCAACACCTTCATGGCTATTTTCTGAGAGGCAAAGTGGCCTCCACATGCATTCTCATGACAATGGTTTAGAATCCCTTGTTGCTCTTCTTCAGGGACACACTTCCTTATGATCTGATCTGCACAATACTTAAAAATGAAGGGCTCTTCCCAATAATAAGCATGAATTTTTGCAAAGAAGTGCTTCCTGTCTTGTGCATTCCACTCACTCGGAATTTCACTAGTAACTAGATAATTAGCAATATGAGCATACCAATGAGTTTTTACTAGGAACATAAGTGATTCCTCAGGAAAGTCATCATTAATAGGCAAGGCATGGGAATTATGTGCTATAGCTAACCTTGAAAGGTGGTCAGCTACCACATTCTCCACTCCTTTCTTATCTCTGATTTGGAGATCGAATTCTTGTAACAAAAGAATCCATCTAATCAACCTTGCTTTTGCATCTTGCTTTGTCAATAAATACTTCAAGGCTGAATGGTCAGTGAAAACAATGATGAAAGACCCTACCAAATAAACACGAAATTTGTCTAAGGCAAATACCACAGCTAACAATTCTTTCTCTGTAGTTGTGTAGTTCCTTTGAGCTTCATTCAATGTTTTGCTTGCATAGTAGATCACATAGGGCTTCCCATCTTCTCTTTAGCCAAGCACAACTCCTATAGCAAAGTCACTGGCATCACACATCAGTTCAAAGGGTAGTTGCCAGTTAGGGGCCCTCACTATTGGAGTTGTTGTTAAAAATTTCTTCAGTTGATCAAAGCTATTTTGACATCTTTCATCCCATATAAAATTAGCATCCTTAGCTAACAGCTCACAAAGAGGTTTTGAAAGATTTGAAAAATCTTTTATAAACCTCCTATAGAACCCTGCATGGCCAAGGAACTGTCTTACTCCTTTTACAGTTGTTGGGGATGACAATTTGACAATAAGCTCCACCTTTGCTTTATCAACTTCAATGCCTTTTTCAGAGATGATATGGCCAAGGACAATTCCTTGACGTACCATGAAATGGCATTTCTCCCAGTTGAGCACCAAGTCTTTTTCAATGCATCTATGAAGAACCGCTTCCAAATTGACTAAGCATTTCTCAAATGTACCTCCATATACGGTGATGTCATCTATGAAAACCTCTATAATTCGCTCCACCATATCACTGAAGATACTCAACATACATCTTTGGAATGTTGCAAGTGCATTGCATAAACCAAAAGGCATTCTTCTGTAAGCATATGTTCCAAATGGACATGTAAAAGTGGTCTTTTCCTGATCTTCCACAGCAATCTCAATTTGAAAATACCCTGAATACCCGTCCAAAAAACAGTAAAACGGATGGCCAGAGACTCTCTCCAACACTTGATCGATAAATGGCAATGGAAAATGATCTTTCCTAGTTACTGCATTCAACTTTCTATAATCAATACACACCCTCCACCCTGAAGTGAGGTGCGTAGTGATTTCTTCTCCTTCTTCATTCTGAACCACAGTAATCCCTGACTTCTTTGGTACCACTTGAGTAGGACTCACCCAAGAACTATCAGATATAGGGTAAATAATACATGCTTGAAGTAATTTCAGTACCTCAGCTCGCACCACCTCTTGTAAATGAGGATTCAATCTTCTTTGAAGTTGACGAATTGGCTCAACTTCCTCCTCCATATATATATGATGCATGCAAACTAAAGGACTAATGCCTTTCAAGTCAGATATTTGTCATCCTATTGCTTTCTTACACCTCTTGAGAACTTCCAGTAAACACTTCTCTTGATGATTGGTCAGAGATGAAGATATTACGATAGGACATTGATTATTTTCTTCAAGGTATGTATATTTCAGCTCCACAGGTAGAGGCTTCAAATTGAGTTTTGGGGTCTCTTTTTCAGCAGCTGCTCCTTCTTCTTTATTGAACAAAGGTAGAATCTCTTCTATCCTCCTCCAACTTTGTAGAGTAGCAAGCACATTAGGGGGTTCAGACAAACCTTCCTCAAAATCCGCAAGACTTTCATTCAACTTGTCTTGCATATTCTGATTACAGTGCTCCTCCACTAGAGTGTCAATAATGCACACCTCTTCTGGACCCTCTTCTTCTTCCGGAGTGGTTTGCTTTTTAGACATATAAAAAATGTTGAGCTCAAGTGTCATGTTGCCAAAAGTGAGTTGCATGAGCCCATTCCTATAGTTGATGATTGCATTTGAGGTAGCAAGGAATGGCCTTCCAAGGATGATAGGAACTAAATTAGCTTCCTTTACAATAGGATCCGTATCAAGAACAATAAAATCTATCGGATAGTAGAAATTATCAACTTGAACCAAGACATCCTCAATTACCCCCCTTGGAATTTTTTCTGATCTATCTGCTAGAGATAGAGTGATTGTTGTTGGCTTCAACTCACCAAGTCCCAATTGCTTGTAGACAGAGTATGGAAGCAAATTCACACTTGCTCCCAAGTCTAACAAAGCTTTCTCCACTACCTTTCCTCCAATCATGACTGAAATGGTAGGACTTCCCGGATCTCTGTACTTCAAAGGAGACTTACATTGTAAGATTGCACTTACTTGCTTAGTCAAGAAGGCTTTCTTATTTACAGTCAACCCTCTTTTGATAGTACATAAGTCCTTTAGGAATTTTGCATATGTTGGAACTTGTTTAATCATATCCAGCAATGGGATGTTGGAACTTGTTTAATCATATCCAGCAATGGGATATTGACTTTCACTTGTCTCAATACTTCAAGAATTTCAAATGCATTTCTAATCCCCTTTTTCCCATGCAATGCTTGAGGAAAAGGTGGAGAAGTTGATTTCTTCAGCATTTCTTCCTTCAGAAGTTCCTTCTCTGGATTTGCATTCATTGTTAAATCATAGTCCTCCTTCTTTTCACTGATCTCTCTCTTTTTATCTTTCATTTCCTCCCATTTCTTTGTCTCTTCTTCTTCCTCAACATGTGGCTTGGGTGTTGGCTTCTCAATTTTTTTTACCACTCCTTAGAGTGATCAAGGCTTTAACATCTTTCATCTATGATGATTCTCCCTCATGGCTTTTCACTTCATGGACACCCTTGGGGTTTTGGTGGGGTTGAGAAGGAAATCTTCCCTTTTCTTGCACTGTGTTCAAATTTGTGAGCCTTGAGATTGAGTATTGGAGATTATTTATCTTTTGGGATATATCATTTTGCATTCCATCCATCCTTTTGTTCAGAGTACTTTCTACTCTGTCAATTCTTTGACTGAGTTGAGCATTGATGGCTTTTTGGTCTCCAACAAAATTTCCCACTACCTTGCTGAGATTCACTATTGCTTGTTCAAGACTTGAAGATTGTTGAGATGGTTGATCCGGCTGTTGGTACTGAGGTGCTCTGGCCTTCCATGAGAAATCTGGATGATTCCTCCAACTTGAGTTGTAAGTATTTCCATAGGGTGCATTGTTATTGGGCTTGAATTGTCCAACAACCTTTGCTTGATCTCCAAACATTTCCCTTTCAGCTAAAATTGTAGGGCATTCCTCCACCAAGTGTTCATATGATTGAAAATTAGGACAAAGCTTCACTTGCACTGGTGCTTCAGCAACAGCTTGCACTTCGTGCATCTTTTTCAGTTCCAGCTCCTCCAATCTTCTTGTCATAGCTGCAAACTTTGCTTTCATATCATCATCTTCTTTCAAGGTATACATCCCAGCCTTAGCATTGAAAGCACTCAGTTGAGACTTCATCTTTCCCACTTCTCCTTTGTTTGGTTCATCCCATCCCCTTGAAACTACAGCTACATAACTCAAGAAATCCATAGATTCCTCCGGATTTTTGCTCATGAAATCTCCTCCACACATTGGCTCAAGGAGTTGCTTCATTGAGGAAGACATCCCATCATAAAAATAGCTCACCAATAGCCAAGTATCAAAACCATGGTGAGGGCAAGCATTTATAGCTTCCATATATCTTTCCCAACACTCATAGAATTTCTCATTCTCTTTAGCTGAGAAGTTTGAAATTTGCCTTTTCAAGCCATTTGTTCTATGAGTGGGAAAAAATTTCTTAAGGAATTCAACTTGTAAGTCAGTCCAAGTGCGGATACTCCTTGGCCTCAAAGAATTAAGCCAAATTTTGGCCTTATCCTTTAAGGTAAAAGGAAATAACTTAAGCCTCATCAAGTCAATTGAAGCTCCTCCCTCTTGGAATGTATTACAAACATCTTCAAATTCCTTGATATGTGCGTAGGGATTCTCACTTTCCATCCCATGGAAAGTTGGTAGAAGTGGAACAATATACGGTTGATCACTAGCTGCTCTGTAGGAGGCACTATACATGATGGTGCACTCATACGAGGTGGATGCATGCGGTCCCTCATTGATCTAAATTCATTGAGATTGTCTTGACAACCTTGGTAACTATGCTGATCTTCAAGTGTAGCTTCCATGATATTCAAGCTCAATTCCAATTCCTTGTTATGAGGTGTGTCACGTTTAACAAGCCTTCCTCCACTGTCTTGTATCCAATTTGGCATACACAACTCGTATCTATCTGTAACTAAAATGAAAATAAAGGACAACAAAAGAAAACAAGGCTACAAAAACAAAATAAAACTAAGCTCAATTTAAAAGATAAATTTAGATTATGAATAAGTAGAAAAAAAAATGAGAATTAATAAAGCGAAAGAAACGTTACCAAACTTGTGATGAAAATCACAAGTACTCTGAAATAGTATCACTATAAACTTGACACCTTCCCTAACAATGGCGCCATTTGATTCATGCCCAGTTGGTGTCTCAGCTGATTCGTGTCTAGCTGGTGCTCCTTGATTGAGGGAGTAATCAACAAAATTTATAACCTATTAAACCATATACTAGGGTAGCAAAGAAAAAGCTACTATAGTATAGTGGCTCTAGGATCGTTCACTGGGAAGGGTTTTCAAATTACCAATGATACAAATTCAAAGTGAATTGGTGCTGTTTCATTTCAAGGTTAGCTTAAGAAATAAAACACAAACTTTGGCTGAAAAAGGTTTAGATTTAAACTAACGGCACAGTAAGTAATGGAAATTACTTAAGAAGAAAAACATTCCTTGGAGATTTAGGTTCACAGGGGAGGTTCCTCATGCAAAAACCTAGTTCCGGCCAGTTGGTTCATTTCCTCGCATTAGAGAATTAACATATAGTCAATTCTCTAACCGGTGTTGTACAAATCCTTAATTGGATTTCAGCTCTAATTCCCTCTCACTGATGCAACTTGCAATGGTTCATGCCTCTCACTTAGCATTTACCATTCAAGGTGATCTTTAACCTTGGACTTCCCTTCTCAAGCTCGCAAGAGATAACTAATGCATGTCTCCTTGGAGTCCAAAAGCTTACCAAGTGTTGGCAATTCTAGAAAATCCTACCTTCAAGTCACCTCCCAAAGGCTTGCAAGGGGTAAACTAGTGCATCTCCATGGACAGAGATCACTTGCCTTACCAAGTGTTGGCCCAGGTGACTCGAAGGCGTTTTAAGTTAACTAAAAATATAGAAATCACTAAAGGATCACACTTTCTCTTCATTCATGGCTGAAACCATAAAGCTACTAATTCTTGCACTTGGAACCTTTCTCGGCAACCTTAGCTCCAAGGAACTAAAAGTTTAGTTACTCATTCTCTGGGGAAACTTCCTCAGAGAGTGCATAACTAGTAAATGAAAAATATAATCAAAGTGAGAAGGTAAAGCAGAGCAAAGGCTCTGTATTTTACTTTCTTTCAAACTTTTACAAAAGGTTCGTCGTCCTCCTTGGGAACAGGCTCCCGAGAGCTATTTATATGAAAATTACAATAATATTTATTACATGGATATTTACCCTTTTTCCTAACTTAATAGCTAAGGAATCCTATAATTGGTGGCTTACAAGGAGTGTTTGGGGATTTAAACAACAAAACTCTGAAGAAAAATATCTCAAAGTGTTGGTCACAAATATCGGGAAGCACTAAGGACCATTTCACAGGTGAAAATGAGGTCTACGAGATTTCACAGACGCACAAAAAGGGTTGCGAAATCACTTCGCAGCAAAAGGCTGATTTCGCAGCGCTGCGAAGTTGGCTTTCAGCTTGCGGTGTTCGGCTTCCAATGGCTGTAACTCCTTCATTTCAGCTCCGAATTGTGTACCGTTTGAAGCATTGGATTGCTGACTTCCTAAGCTTTGAAATGACATATAGCATACATAAATTGGACTTCAGGAAGTGCTCCAAAAATTGCTGACATGAATGTCATAAAAAATGCTTCATGGCAGATTTCTCTTTACTTCCCCTCCTTGCATTCCGGATTTGCTTATGGCAAAGGACTTCAAAGATTTGGTTCTTCATGTTTCTGAGATTTCCATTGCTTTTCCATGGATTCCAAATAACTCTCCTCAATCTCACATTGCTTTGGTGATCAAAAAGCTATCAAAACACCAAAACTTAACAAAAATTGATTAGAAGTGCTTGCAAGGGTCCTTAATATGTTAATTGGGTTAAAAGGCAATAACTACTACTCAAAAGTGTTTAAAAGAGTTAATTACAAGCTATGAAATAACACTTTTTGAGTAGTAATCAGCCACAAACCAACGGGGCAGTAGAGGCTGCGAATAAGAATATTAAGAGGATTTTGAGGAAGATGGTTGAAACTTCTCGAGATGGGTCAGAGAAGCTTTCTTTTGCATTGTGGGCATATCGTTCCTCTTTTCGCACCTCTACAGGAGCTACACCTTACTCTTTAGTATATGGTATGGAGGTTGTTTTGCTAGTTGAGACAGAGATAGGTTCTTTGAGAGTAGCCCTTGAGCAGCAAATTTATGAGACAGAGTGGGCTCAGGTTCGGTTTTACCAGCTTAACCTTTTAGATGAGAAGAGATTGAGAGTAACTGATCATATTCAGGCCTATCAGAGGAAGATGACTCGTGCCTTCAGGAAACGGGTTAAGCCTAGACCATTACAAAAAGGGGATTTAGTTTTGAGGATTCTCAGAGGTTTGATTAGAGACCCTAGAGGAAAGTTCAGACCTAGTTGGAGTGGGCCTTATGTTATTTGAGAGTTGACTCCAGAAGGGACTACATGGTTGACTGACTTAGATGGAAACCAGTTTTCAGAGCCTTCCAATGTGGATCAACTGAATAAGTATTATGTTCGAGATTATGGTCGTAGGATGGGTGGCCATCATTTCGGTCAGCCTTTCACCTTATCACCTTTATTAATATATTAAACCGTTGCTAGCCCATTGAGCCTAGCGTGGTATGTTATAGCCTTATTTCTTTCTTATAGCCTTGATTACCATTTCTACACCCGGGTTGGGGCCCTTTGATGTATATGCATGCTTTGCTAGGAAAGTCTCATGAGCTTTAGACTTATAGGCCTATCTTCTCATTCTTGTTACCATCCTCTTATCGCCGCATTTGTTCTATTTTACTATCATCACATTTTCATTGTCTCTCTTACGTTTATCATTATTTGCTTCATCTTATCTCTTCTATTTCTTGGGTTGATGATTCTTCACATCTTGGTGCAAAAGAGGGCAGTCATATCATTCCATCCATCCCCTGATTTGGCATTGATTCGAAAATTTTAGTTTGAGAGGTTGTCTCATGGGTTGCGGTTCATGTATTCATCAGTGGTCTGAGAGAGTTTGTTCATTCCTTGTATCTTTCTCATTGGAGTTCGATTTATTGATGATTAGAGCATGCGCATCCAAAAAAAAATTTCCAATAAAAAAAAAAGAAAAAAAAAAGCACAATGACGTGTTTGTGTATGGTATCTTGCTCCATTGGGCACTTATATCACCTTTTGAGGTTTATTTACTGGGTATATTTGTCGTTGCGAGTTCTTGTGAGATTTTTTATACGAGTTTTCACTCCTTGAGCCACTCTCGTTATGCATTTGGAGTGTTGAGGGTTCATGTGAGAGTTCTATGGTATCCTATGCTTATCGGATCATGGTTAATATGTATTAGGCATGAGAGATGAGTAATCTTTTTACTAGGGTCTCCGGATCATTGTCTAACTCATCATTCCATCATTGGTGATATGACTTTCCTTTATTGTACTAACATGGGTTGATCATCATCTATTCTACTTTCTCGTTGCCTTCTTTTGTATCCCATTACCTCTTTCCAGATATTCATTCCACCTCTTATCTATTCCCTACATATTGATACACGTTTTTTTATTCGATACCTTCTTCACATCATTCACATGTTTCATTGATGGTTTGACCACTCATCATTTCTCTCATCTCGCCATTGACATTTCCTTTGGTTACCTTTAGGTCCATGGCTCATCAGATTTTTCTATGCATTACATCTGGTACACAAGGGTATGGATTTGATCATTGGGTATTTGAGTCTAGTTTCCCTTCACTTCTTTCACCCTTTCACCCTGGCCTACGTTATGTCCCGTGTCTTAAGACCACCCTGAGGCCATGAGATCAGGCGTTATCTTTGACGGACTTCACTTGGACAGGCTTTTGTAGACTGGTTGAAGCATAGTCGTTATCATGTTCTCTTTTATGGAAGATACTTTTAGAAGCATTTGGTCTCTCTCTCGCTTGACATATTGATGTTTGATGGATTTTTTTTTTTTTTTTTTGAGTTTGAGGGCAGTTCATTGATGATATTAACTTTATCCTTTTGTCGACATCAGATATCCATACTGGGGCATATTCCCCTTTCATTCGGTTGAGATGAGCCCTTAGTGGAGCACCTTCTTTGAACCTGGGCATTTTCACCGATCAGAGATCCCTAGTGGAGTATGTTGAGATGATATCAGTTCCAGTGGAGCATTATTGAGCTCATTGACAGTTTTCATGATTCCAGGTTCCATCTACGGAGTATTTTTTAGATAGACTGGTGGATCATTCTTTAGTCGGAGGCAGTCTTCAGGGCAATGTATAGATCTTGCACACTGGGGTATATTCCCCCATTTGGAGGTCACCAAATTCCCATCAGATTTAGTCAGGGATTCATCAGAGACGTGCTTCTACTCTCGAGATTATCATATTCCTCATCATTTTGGTTATTCATTTGAGATCAGATTTAGAGAGCCTTCCTTGAGGTATTGGCTGATACTTCATTCTGATTTCTTAGCAAATTATTGTTGAGTTGGAGACAGTTGATTGATGATGTTGGATTCATCCTTTTGATTGCGCGTCAGATATCCACACTGGGGCATATTTTCCCTTTTCTCTGAGGTTTTCTAGTTGTTGGATGATATGACTATTCCTATCCATGGTCATAAAGATGTTTGATTGATTTTGACTGATTCTCTATTATACATCGGTTATCCATACTAGGGCATATTCCCCTCTTCATGATGAGATTATGTTCGGGCAGCGGTATATAGATGGATGATCGTTGTTGGTTGTTTATCTCACGACTTCGACATCAGATATCATACTAGGGCATATTCCCCTCTCCTTTGTGAGATTTGTTTGGGCAGTGGTATGACGATGGATGATTAGTGTCGGTTGTTTACATCATGATTTTGATATCGAATCTTATACTAGGGCATATTTCCCCATTTTCTTTGAGTATCCTCGAGATTAAGACAGTGGCCAGTTTGGTTTTAGATTGAGATTAGTTTGGAGCTTTCGCCGATTGATTATGTCATGACCTTCCTACATGGATTTGTCGAAATAGAGATGGATCATATCGGCTTTCACCAGAGGAGCATGGTTGGATCCTTTAGCCAGATGTTCATGGGATAGATTTGTTTTCATCATTGTCACCTTGCAGATTGGATTACCCAGATGAGCAGTATTTTGTGCACTTTGAGATTTACCTTTTGACATCCGTCGATAGGGCAGCTTTTTGGACATAGAGAGTTCTTTCAGCTTAGACTTTTCAGAGGTTTGTCATGATGCATCAGTTTCTGACCTATTGATTTCAACGGATGATTGATTTACTAGTTTGTTTTAGCAGTGTGAGCACCCTGGATACTGGGGCATATTTCCTTTCTTGAGCTCAGTAGTTCGACTCTCGTCATCTTGAGTATACGACTTTGGGCCCATTTACTTTCTATCCACTTTTGAGTTGGTCTTCTTTATCTGTTCTTTCTAGGCCCTGAGCCTCATAGTCCTAAGCTATCCATCCCTTCTAGACCCCGAGTCTTATGGTCTTGATTTATCCGTTCCTTCTAGGCTTCGAGCCTCATAGCCCTAAGCTATCGTTTCCTATAGACCCAGAGTCTTTCCAGCCCTGAGCTGAGCCTTCATCATTTGGTCGCCCATGAGTGGTTTGACCAAGAGTTTTCGAATCGCATTCTCCTTCTAGCCGATCAGTCATAGAGCCCGGAGCTCATAACCCTGAGCTGTTTATTGTAACCCCAAGTTACTCATTGCATCATGACCTAGAGTCATTTATGTCACCCATAGCCCCGAGCTATTCATCGTAACTCTGAGTTGCTTATTGCATCATGACCCAGAGTCATTCATTCCATCCATAGCCTTGAGCTGTTCATCATAACCCTGAGTTACTCATCGCATCATGAACCAGTGTCATTCATAGCATCCCGAGCCCTGAGCTTATGACCTAGAGTCGTTTGCATCCTTCACATCCTTGAGATGTTTCGTTTTCATCATTCTAGCCACTTGTGAGTGGTCTCGACCAGGCACCATGAGCCGGAAAGCATCTTGATCGGCTATCCATTTAGAGCCCTGATTTCTCGACCTAGAGTCGATTTTTTATTTACGACCCAGAGTCATTTCTTCCATTTAGAGCCCTAAGCTCATGGCCCAGAGTCATTCACTTCATCTATGACCTAGAGTCATTCTTAGCATTTATAGCCCTAAGCTCATGACCTAGAGTCGTTTACCTTATTTACGACCCAGAGTCGTTTATCCTATTTACGACCTAGAGTCGTTTACCCTATTTACGACCCAGAGTCGTTTATCCTATTTACGACCTAGAGTTGTTTATCCTATTTCCGACCCAGAGACATTCATCTTATCCACGACCTAGAGTTATTCATCTAATCCATGACTTTGAGTCATCCTTTTCATCTATTTCCATCCTTGTTATACTCATCACATACCTTCCTCTCTTTACTGCCATTCCCCCATGTAGAGTTGCTCCTTCCTTGTCGTTGCAACCCCGTGTTCTGACCTTACTCTCGCCATGTGCTAAGACAAAATCTCTGGTCCTTCTTTAGTTCTTCGGTATAGTTCACTTCGTTCCACTCATTATTCGTATTTTTTACTCATACTCCTTACACTCGTGATCTATACCGAAGAGGGGCATATTTGTAGACCTTCAATTTTGTCATCCTAGCGCATGTCCTATTAGATACTAGTTCGATGCTTTATAGTAGTTCCTTGGTGGCCCATAGCTACTCACATTACTTACCTTTCTTGAGCCACCTCGGAGACTCTGGTTGAGGGATTGCCTAGCCCCTTATTGTGACCTTTGGCAGTTTTGATTTAGACTTAAGTTTTTCTTTTTTTTTTTCTAGGATAGTTCTTAGGCATGTTTAGGCCATTTAGACAATGTCCCGATCACTTTAGGACACTTAGTTCGTTAGGCACCCACTTAGGTCCGTTTAAATACTTCATCGGGCTTAACTTTTATATATATATAAATAACTTTTATTATTATTATTATAACTTTTATGATTATTATTATTATTATTATTGCATGCATTCGATAATTATATATATTTTGTTTATTCATTTTCATTTTTACTCTTTATTTCTTTATTATTATTATTGTCAATATTATTATCATTACTATTTTTATTTTTATTTTTATTTTTATTTTTATTTTATTTATTTACTTACTTAATAGAAAATTGTTTGAATTGTTTAGATTTAAAATATGCATACGACCCCCATTTGTTGAAAGACGAAATTATGTAATCTAGTCTCTCCTAGTTCTCTTCCTTTTATTTTAAAATCGTGTTTTATTCTATTATTTCCATGGGTTTATTTTCTTTTCTTTTAATTTTTTAATTTTATTTTGGTTTTGTTTTGCATGAGGAGACGAATTGCATGTTTGGGAGTGGGAGGTTCCTGTGAAGGTAAGAGGATGAAGTTGGTGAGAGTTGTCATATAGAGGTGGCATTAGAGGTCAGGCATTTTTAGAGGCTCTCTGGAAGTCTCTAGAGAGGATGATCCCTCGTGAAGAACACGTGAACATGGAAGCATGCACACCATGCTTGAGAATAAATGACAGCTAGAGTTCCAGTGACTTCTAATGACGGTATAAAAGGAAGCCACAACACCGACAACAAGACTAGGGGGCGTTTTCTTGAATTATTCATTGAAAAAGTGAGAAAGGGTCATCAAACACCCATTTTCGGAGCTCCATAACCTTCATACTCAAGGATGGAATCACCATCTTCCCTTGGACACCCATTTTCTTAGAGAACAGGAGATCACACCTTCATCACAATTCTTTTTCTGGTTTTCTTTCCGCCATCTCCACGTCACAACATTGCTGCACTTCTCACCATCGCCAGCCAAATCTAACATGGACGAAGACGCCTCCAATGGCTTCCACCGCCATCACCACCATAATCGCCATCATTTGCAGTTCTTGTGGGCATTAAGGCACCAACTCTTCTTAATGATGCCCACCTTCTTGATTGTGCTCCCATAGATCTTGTTGTCGTGTTGGATGTCAGTGGCAGCATGGCTGGCTCAAAGCTTTCCCTTCTCAAGCGTGTTGTCTGCTCTGTCAAGGCCCTCCTAGAGTTGCCTGCAATCACGGCTTCAAAATCGCATTTTTTTATTCAACAGATCTGCCAGAGTTATCGCTTACGTCGGCACCTAAAAGCGGCTCCTTCTCCGACGACGACTCCTCATGCACTGCCGACCACCGACTATGCGATCTCCTCTACCTGCACCGCTACACTGCCGTGAGAACCATCATCTCCACATTACAACGCTGCTGCACTCCTCCCTCACCGCCGTCCAGATCTGACGTCCCTCCGAGAGATTTCATAGCATTCTCAACGTAGCTGCGGCAATGGTCAACGCCTCAAACTTCGCCTCCTTGACTGGAACGCTGGCGATCGACCACCACGATATAATGGGACGGAGTCTCCGGTGTCGGCGCAGTCACTGGCAATGAACCGCGAAGAGCGAGCAACTCTCAGGTAGGGAATCACGTGATCACTCATGTGCAGACTCCACCGACTACTCAGAGGGCATAGATTCGACGACTTCCTCTTCGTCGACAGCATCAACGATTCTCAAGGATTGTAATATATTGAGAGATGGCGGGAACAAAGGCATTCAAATTGGACGATGGAGGAGTGCTATGCGGGTTGGGGTCTCAAATGCATATTCATCTGAGCCCATCAGATCAAATTTTCCAAGTTGGGCATGGGCAATCATGTAAATTCCATCGTATATCATAAGCCATGATGCATGCACTTTCCCGGGATCCACGTGCATTAAAAAAAGAAATAGAATATTAAAAAAAAAAAAGGAAAGTGCTACCATATAAACAGGGGCAGAGAGATCCACAGACGGAGGAAGAGATTTTTTTTTTTTTTTTCTGGGTGTAGAGAGATCCACACGGAGAGGGGAGCCACCTTAACGCGTCAAAGGCAGATTTTTTTTTATAATACATGTGAGTTTTTGAAATAGTTTTGATTATTTTTGTTCGTAATTCATAAGTCCATGCTAATTTTGTTTTAATCCATATGATAGTTAAAATGTGTTTGTGAGTTTAATTTAATTAGTTTTGTCTTAATTCACTCCTTAGTTTAGTTTTGTTATTGATTTTGATTTCTTAGTTTAATTAATTAATCTTTTTTAGGTACAATTTAGGTTTCGATTTGGTTTATTAATTTATTCTATTCATAATTTTAATTCAATTGTCTGATTAAACCTTTAGAAAGATTGCATATTGTTTTTTCCAATTTCGATTATTTTAGTTTTTGAGTCACTAAATTATTAATATGTTTTATTTTAAAAAAAATGCATTTTTGATTCTAATTTGATAACTCAAATAATTTTATTAGACGAAGTGGATTTTTTTTAATTCCAATCTAATTTAGTATTAATTTATTTGTTAGTTTAGCTTAAATGAGTTTGTATGTTTTAGTTTTGATTCATTATATTAAGGAAAACATTAAAAAAAAAAAAGAATGATTTGATCCCTATTTAATTTTGATTGATTGCTTCAGATTGAAAGCGTTTGAATTTTATTCATTCAGTTATTCATGTATTTGCTACTCTTTTAATTACATGTTATTCATTCATTTATTTGTTGATAAAATTGATTTCATGTTAGAAAGTTCATTTTTTTTAGTTTACTCTGATTTAGTTTGATTCATCTATTTAGTTAAAATACATTTATAGTTTTAATTCATTGATAAAATTGATTCTATGTTTGAAAGTTTGCGTTTTTAGGTTGCTTTAATTTAATTTGATTCATTATATTTAGTTTAGATATTTGTTATAGTTTAGTTCATTAATGAAATTGATCCCATGTTTGAAAGTTTCAGTTTTTAGTTTGCTTTGATTTAATAATTTATACTCGTTATTTTAGGTGTTTTTTTATATATATAGTTTTAATTTATTAATAAAATTGATCCCATGTTTGGAAGTTCATATTTTTAGTATTCTTTGATTTAATTTGGTTCATTTTAATTAGTTTATGTGTTTTTATAATTTTATTTATTTATTGATAAAATTGATTCTTTATTTAAGAGTTAGTGTTTTTAGTTTAATTTAGTCAAACTCGTTGTAATTAGTTTAGGTACTTCTATAATTTTAGTTCTTTACCTGAATTGATCATTTTTTTTAGTTTTTGTTTCAAAATCATTAATGTTAGATCCTGATCACCCTTATCTTAATTTATTACTTTTAAAATCCTAGCGGTTAGTTCATGAATTGATACTCCATTAGTTTGTCTAATTTAGATTGCCTTGCCCGTTGCTTTAGTGATCCTTCATTTAACTTGCTTTTCTTTCTAAGGCTTTTGGAAACTCATGAAGATTAGCCTCCATTCTCACCTTCAATTTTCTTGGTTGTCAAAAATTCTACTTTGTGATTTTGTTCTCTTTTGTTTTGCTTGGTATTTTGATTCATACACTTTATTGCTTTCAAATTAATTTCTTTATTTTTAAAATATAAAACTATTCTCAAAATCTCATTTTCCTTAAAAATCCATTTCAAAAATTCATTTAAAGTTTCTTAGAGTCAAAAGATCCCCTTAACAATCCATTTCAAAAATTCATTTAGAGTTCTTAGAATCAAAATCTCATTTTTTAAAATAATGTGCAACCATGTTTTGATCGGTTCACATCTTTCAAATAAAATTACAGTTTTGAATAAAACACGAATCAAAGCTTGTGGTCCCAAATAAATGGGATAGTTCTAAGCTAAATTCGTGTATATCGAGTGGGGGCGCACGTGAAAAATGCGGGTCCACAGGAATAGTGCAAAGAATGAGAACCTTGAATATACTTTGAATGAAGAACCAGAGAGGACCATCAACCAGGAAGATATGATGAAGAAACACACGCCTCCACCTTTTTCCCAAGCTTTGCATGGAAAAAAGGGAATCAATAATGCATCAGAAATTCTTGAAGTGCTGAGGCAAGTGAAAGTTAACATCCCTTTGCTAGACATGATTAATCAAGTTCCGACTTATGCAAAATTCTTAAAGGACTTATGCACTATAACAAGAGGTTTGAATGTGAATAAGAAAGCCTTCTTGATTGAGCAAGTAAGTGCCATTATACAGTGCAAGTCTCCAGTGAAATACAAAGATCCGGGCTATCCTACCATTTCAGTGATGATTGGAGGGATGTGTGTGGAGAAAGCTTTCTTGGACTTGGGAGCAAGTGTGAATTTGCTACCCTACTCTGTCTACAAGCATATGGGACTTGGAGAGTTGAAGCCAACATCAATAACTCTATCTCTAGCAGATAGATGTATGAAGATTCCAAAAGGCATGATTGAAGACGTCCTAGTTCAAGTTGCCAATTCTACTACCCAGTGGATTTCATTGTTCTTGATACGGACCCAGTTGCCAAAGAAACTAACTATGTTCCTATCATACTTGGAAGACCATTCCTAGCTACATCAAATGCTATCATCAATTGTAGGAATGGAGTCATGCAACTTACGTTTGGTAACATGACGTTAAAGCTCAACATCTTCTATTTGTGCAAGAAACAATTCCATTCGGAAGAAGAAGAAGGACCAGAAGAGGTGTGCATGATTGACAACTAAGTGGAGGAACATTATGATTAGAAAATGCTCAAAGATTTGAACAAGAGTCTTCGGGATCTTGATGAAGGGTTACCTGAACCCTCAGATTTGCTTACTACCCCTCCCCTTTGGAAGAGGAGGGAAGAAATTCTGCCTTTATTCAATGGGGAGAAGACACAAGAAGCTGTTAAGGAGGAGCCCCCAAAGCTTATTATGAAGCCATTACCCATGGAGTTGAAGTATGCCTACCTGGAAGAAAACAAGTAGAGCCTGGTTGTTATTTCTTCATCTCTTACCACTCATCAAGAGGATTGTCTACTTGATGTCCTCAGGAGATGTAAAAAGGCAATAGGGTGGCAAATTTCTGATTAGAAAGGGATCATCCTTTTAGTCTATACCCATCACATATACATGGAAGAAGAAGCTAAGATAGTTCGTGAACCTCAGAGAAGGTTAAACCCTCACATGTAAGAGGTGGTGCGAGCTGAAGTGCTTAAGCTACTTCAGGCTAGTATTATCTACCCCATATCAAATAGCCCATGGGTGAGTCCTACGCAAGTCGTGCCAAAGAAATCAGGGATCACGGTGGTGCAAAATGGTAAGGGACAAGAAGTTTCTACATGCCTCACTTTAGGTTAGAGGGTGTGTATTGATTATAGAAAGTTGAATGTTGTAACAAGGAAGGACCATTTCCCATTGCCGTTTACTGATCAAGTGCTTGAGAGGGTCTCTGACCATGTATTCTACTGTTTCTTAGATGGCTACTCTGGGTATTTTCAAATAGAAATTGATGTTGAAGACCAGGAGAAGACCACTTTCACATGCCCATTCGGAACCTACGCATATAGAAGAATGCCTTTCGACTTATGCAATGCACCCACAATATTCCAAAGATGCATGTTAAGCATTTTCAATGATATGGTGGAGCGTATTATGGAAGTCTTTATGGACAATATCACCATATATGGAAGTGCGTTTGACGAATGCTTAGTCAACTTGGAAGTTGTTCTGAACAGATGCATTGAGAAAGACTTGGTGCTTAACTGGGAGAAATGTCATTTCATGGTACACCAAGGGATTGTCCTTGGGCATGTTATCTCAAAGCAAGGCATTGAAGTGGACAAAGCAAAGGTTGAACTTATTTTCAAGTTGCCATCGCCAACAATTGTCAAAGGAGTAAGGCAATTCCTTGGCCATGCTGGGTTCTATAGGAGGTTTATCAAAGATTTCTCTAAACTTGCAAGAACTCTTTGTGAACTATTGGCAAAGGATGCTAAATTCTTATGGGATGATCGATGTCAATCGAGTTTTGAAGAACTGAAGCTATTTCTGACGACCGCTCTAATAGTGAGACCTCCCAACTGGAAATTACCCTTTGAATTGATGTGCGATGCCAGTGACTTTGCTATAGAAGTTGTTCTTGGGCAAAGAGAAGATGGAAAGCCCTATCTGATCTACTATGCGAGCAAAACGTTGAATGAAGCGCAAAGAAACTACACAACCATAGAGAAAGAATCGTTGGTTGTAGTTTTTGCCTTAGACAAATTTTGCGCTTACCTGATGGGGTCTTTCATTGTGGTTTTCACTAATCACTCGGCTTTGAAATATCTACTGACTAAGCAGGATGCAAAAGCGAGGCTGATTAGATGGATTCTCTTGCTTCAAGAGTTCAATCTTCAGATCAAAGACAAGAAAGAAGTGGAGAATGTGGTAGCCGACCATCTGTCAAGGCTAGCCATCACACATAATTCCCATAGTTTGCCCATTAATGATGATTTTGCAGAGGAGTCACTCATGTTGATAGAAGTCGCTCCTTGGTATGCTCAATATTGCTAACTATCTAGTTACTAGAGAAGTTCCAAGTGAGTGGAAAGCACAAGATAAGAAGCATTTCTTTGCAAAAATTCAAGCCTACTATTGGGAAGAGCCATTGCTATTCAAATATTGTGCGGATCAAATAATACGGAAGTACGTCCCTGAACAAGAGCAACAGGGGATCCTCAGTCATTGCCACAAAAGCGCATGTGGAGGCCACTTTGCTTCTCAGAAAACATCTATGAAGGTATTGCAATCGGGTTTCTATTGGCCATTACTTTTCAAAGATGCCCACACCATGTGCAGGAGCTGTGATAGATGCCAGAGGCTTGGGAAGTTAACACACAGGAACATGATGCCTTTGAACCCCATTTTAAGAGTTGATCTTTTTTATGTCTAGGGCATTGACTTCATGAGACCTTTTCCTGTGTCTTTTGGCTACTCCTACATCTTGGCGGGAGTAGATTATGTTTCTAAATGGGTTGAAGCGATCTCGTGGAAACGCAATGATCACAGAGTTGTTCTCAAATTTCTCAAAGAGAACATCTTCTCTAGATTTGGAGTACCCAAGGCCATAATTAGTGATGGGGGTACTCATTTTTGTAATAAGTCGTTCGAAACTCTCTTAGTTAAGTACAGGGTGAAGCATAAGGTAGCTACACCTTACCACCCTCAGACTTCTGGGCAAGTTGAGTTAGCAAATCGGGAAATCAAAAACATACTAACAAAGGTAGTGAATACGAGCATAAGAGATTGGTCTGTTAAGCTTCATGATTCACTGTGGGCGTAGAGAACATCTTACAAGACCATTCTTGGAATGTCTCCTTATCGCCTAGTCTACGGCAAAGCATGTCATCTCCCCGTGGAAGTGGAATACAAAGCTTGGTGGGCAATCAAGAAGCTCAGCATGGATTTGAGCAGAGCTGACATGAAGAGGTTCTTAAACCTTAATGAGATGGAGGAACTGAGAAATGACGCCTACAATAATTTAAACATTGCAAAACAAAGATTGAAGAGGTGGCATGATCAATTAGTCTCCCGCAAAGAATTCCAGAAGGGACAAAGAGTCTTGTTGTATGACTCCAAGCTCCAAATCTTCCTGGGAAAGTTGAAGTCAAGGTGGATAGGTCCTTTTACTATTCAACAAGTGCATTCAAATGGAGTAGTGGAACTACTCAATTCCAATAGCACCAGGAGTTTCAAAGTCAATGGCCATCATCTCAAGCCATTCGTAGAGGAAATCATCCTCCTTGAGCCACATCAAGCTTAACAAGACAAGTGGTTAGATGGACTTAGTCTATCGGAAGACATTAAGTCCAGATTTTTTTGTTTTAATATTGATTAAAAGTTTTATTGATTTAGTATTTGTTTTAATTGTGATTTCTTGCTTTAATTTTATTTTATTGTGATTTAATTTAATTTTTGATGATCAATTGTAGGTGGATTTCAAAACAGATGGGAAAAACCTTAAAAATTTTATGGCAGAGGTAAAACCCTGCGAAAATCCCAAATATCATTTCGCAAGGGGTAGGAAAATTTCGTACACCCTGCGAAAGCCAATTCGCACACCCAGCTTTGCAAAAATGTTTTGTGAAAAGCTGTGCGAAATTAGTGAGGATATGCGAACCCATTTCACAACCCTAGAGAAACCCTGTTCGAATTCCAATAGCCTGTGCGAAAACCAACGGTCACTTGAAAGTCTATTTAAACCCCTTCAGGTCTTATTTTCATCTCGCACACCCCATCTGCCCATTGCAAAAGCCTCCATCACCTTGCAACGCCCCAACTTCCATAGTTTTTTCTCCATTGGACACCCTACGCCCACCCATTTGAAGAGGCAACCCATACCAAACTTGTGGAACACAGACCCGAGCCTCTCACTCCATTTCTGACACGGCGTGGATTAAAGGAGGCCATACCGACTCTTCACTGTCTCGCAATCCGAGGCTAAGAGCCTTCTCTCCACAGGATTCGACATCTTAGGCCCCAAAGGCCCCGACCATTCCATCTTCTGAGGGTGGAGTGCCCTCTAATCCTCTTCAGCACAGATATGAGACCCGGAGACCACCGACTACACCCGGGACGACTTCTTCGCGTCTTGAGAGCTTAGTATGTTGCACTTCAATTAAGAGGGCCAAGACTTCAAGCCCTAGAGAGTCGTCTAGACCTTCATAGCTTGATCCTCAAGCCCTTGCCGATTCTTAACATCCTTTCGGCATGTCACCGGAAGCAATCATCAAACGACCTATGGTCACCATGCCACCCATTGACGGAAATTCAGATTCTAGAGCCAGACCATTCCATTCCAAGCTATATTTTGACCTCGAGGTCATGCAACAATAGCAGGAGCTTTGGGATTCATTTGGACTGCTCTAGAGGTAACATCTCGAGCACCTTATGACTCCCAGGGAGTTCTTTTACCCCAGAGTGGCACTAGACTTTTATCAGTCTATGACTACTCATGGCACCCGGAGTCCTATTGCCATTCACTTTAGCATTGATGGGCGCCAAGCTATCCTTGAGGCTAGACATGTTGCAGAGGCTCTACATATTCCATATGAGCCAGTGGATCCAACATATTTTCGAGAGTGGTCCCCTGTATCTCAACGGGACATGGTTCATATCTTATCCAGGGGGACCTCTGTAGATTCAATCCTTCTACGTAAGGAGCTTCCACCTGGGAGCTTCTTTAGCATTTAGAGCAGAGGCGAGGAGTTATCCTAAACGCTTTATTTCGGATATTAAAGGGCTTTTATTTCGGGCCACATCACTTGATTATGGCCTCTCTCCTCCACTTTGAGGAGAAGGTTCATAAGAAAAAGCTCTAGAGGGCTAACACTATTCCACTACTATTTCTGAGGTTGCTCTATCACATATTGGAGTATATGGGCTATGCTACTGAACCCCACCTTGAGCGCCACCATCATTGTCAAGAGCGATTCACTCTCGACAAGTGGACGCAATTGACGGGCTATTCGGCACCTCTAGGAGCCCCACCCAAGCCAACACCTCTAGTATCACCATAGGCTGAGCAGGCACAGCAGGATGAGCTTCCCATAGAGTCTATGCCACCCACCCCTGCAGCACCTATGCTTGGGGCCACTTATACTGCTCCTCCTACCACTCTTATTGTTCCACCAGATGCACCTACTACATCTGAGTCTTCCATCACCATCTCGGCTACGGAGTTTCGAGCCCTTACACATACCTTTCATAATTGACTACCACACATGCTACTATCTTCCAATAAATGGCTGACATGCGTGCACATCAGAATTGGTAGATGGCCGCCATGTGTGCTCAGTAGGACCAGCATACTACTATCCTTCGTCAGATTCACCAGTATTTGGGACTTCTACCACCACCTCAGCCTGACATTCCTGGACCATCAGATCTCATAACTCCAGTTGAGGAGACCACCAGAGTCGATGTCCTTATCCAGCCCGCTCAGGAGGCCACCACAAGGGCATCATCTTTACATGATCCTACCACTACTTGATCATCTCTTTATCTTGCTTTTACTTATTATATTAGTAGACATAATTATTTGTTTTGATGTTTTATATTCTGGGATTGGATGTATTACATGATCATATCTCACATTGTACTTTCTCAGAGTAATATATACAAATCATTTTTTATTATATTTGCCATTCTTCTATTTCCTCTACTCATTACTCTTTTGTTTTTTGAATCATATGGTTTCTCCTATACGGCTCAGACTCCATGTCACTCAGGAGGTACCACTTCCTCCCTTTATTTTCAATCGCTCTTGCCACATTGAGGGCAATGTTGATCTTGGTTGGGGGGAGAGTTGATGAAGGAAGTTTTGTTAATAATGCTAGGTTATTTTGTTAATATAGTACTTTTTGCTTAATTTTAAAAGTTTTTACTCTACTCTCCATGATTATTAAGGGAAAATTCTCAAAATGAAATGGGAGAAATTGAATTCTTACCTTTTTACTTGAATCTTAGAGTTTGTATTATGCGTATTAAGGTTGATGAATTATTGAAACTCTGATTATTACTCAAAAAGTGCTCTTTTATAGCTTGTTATAAACTCTTTTAAACACTTTTGAGTAGTATTTATTACCTTTTAACTCAATTGGCACATTAAAGACCCTTGCAAATATTTCTAATCAGTTTTTGACAAGTTTTGGTGTTTTTGATAGCTTTTTTATCATTAATCCTGAGCCAAGAAGGAGAAAGAATTTTGTATAGTCCATGGAAAAGCAAGTTGAAGCTCAAGCACATGAAGAATCTAAGTTTTGGAGAGCTTCATAGCCTTTTCCAAATCAATCAAGTATGCAAGGAAGAGAATCAGAGAAGAAATCTAACATCCAGCAATTTCGCAATGCTTTGCGAAATTTTCACATAGCATACGAAATGCCAAAAGGATTACAAGCTGCAAGACAGAGAGCAAGACGGTGAAAAATGAATTTCGCAACCCTTGCGAAATTTCGCAAGCCTTACGAAACCAAAGCTGAGGAGAATCAATTTCGCAAGCATTGCGAAATCTTCCCGTGTAATCTTCATATATTTTTGCATCGACTCCATTAGATTTTTATCTCGAGATATTTTGTGTAATTACCTATTTTCTCCTTGTAATCAGCTAAAGATATTTTCAGATATTTAGGATATCTAAATGAGGGGTTAAAAATATCTCTCTATAGATATTTAAAAATATCTCTTTTGTAATATCTCAGAAGATTTTCTTGGGATCACTTGTAATCTCTCGGAAAAAATTTCAAAGAAGACATGTAAATTCTTTTAGTAAGAAATATATAGAGCTTTGCTCTGCCTTACCTACTGATGCGACTCATGGTAGCTTAGCTTTAAAGGCGTATCAACAAAATTTATACCTTAAATACTATTACTAAAGTAGCCAAGCTACTATAGCATAGTGGTTCTAGGATCGTTCACTGGGAAGGGTTTTCGCAAACACAAGTGATATTCAAATTAGGAAAATAGGTGATTTTCTTATGGATGTTAGCTTTAAAAGAAGATGAAAATATTTTAGAGAGATTTAAACTAATCTAAGCTAACATTAAAGACTAAAATGAAAGGGTGTAAAAACAAGTTTCTCAAAGATAGGATAGCTATGCTCTGGCTCTTATGCAAATTGGAAATCTCAGGATAGGCTCCTCGCGTTGGGGTTGCAACTATGGTGATGCTTGCTTCCCGAACCGGTATGGATTTAGCAAATCAAGTTTTAATCCTTTAAAATGGCAAAACAGATGGTAGTGGATTTTATCAACGGTTATTCACCTTAGACTTCCTTTGAATGGCTCGTAAGAGATAACTAATGGTCTAAAGCCAAAAGCTTACCAAATATTGGCAACTCAAAGTCATTCCAGGTGATAAACTCACCTTTCAATGGCCATTGAAATTGGTTCTAACGGATTAATGCAAAACTTGGAATTGAAAACCTCACCTTCCAATAGCTCGTAGGAGATAACTAATGGATAGAAATCCAAAAGTTTATCAAGTATTGGCCGTTGGAAGTTGTCCAAAGGAAATAAAAACCAAAATTTACATTAATGAACCATTAATGAAAAACGACTACCTTACCTTCCGGGTGCGAGAAATTTCCATGGGATTGCATCCAAGCCATCACATAACATCCATACTTTGAGAAACTTAATGGTTTTAGCCAATCATCCTCTGAGGAAAAGTCCTCAGAGGCTGTTTGGCTTCTAAGAAAATGAGAAAGAAAAGAGAAAAGAAGAAAAACAGAGTTTTATATAATTCTAATTTAATCTACAGAGGATCGATCACCCCATCCGTCCATTCCAATCCAATTTGTTTGGAGGTGTTGTGCACCTCTATATATAGCAAAATTACAAGATAAAGCCTTATGATGGCTGAATACAAGGTTACAAAAGGAATTTACATGAGAAAATATCAAGCTAAAAATATTTGGGAAGTCGGTGGTGCGTGCGTGGAGAAACAGAGGAGATTTGGCATTTTCGCAATGTGAATTTCTCCTTGCGAAAATTTCGCAATGTTGCGAAATGGCAAAATTTCGCATCGTGAGGAAAATCCCCTTGCGAAATTTCGCAAGGAGAAATTCACCTTGCGAAATTCCCGCAAGGTTTAATGCAGTTGTCTTCCGAAGGCCATATCTTCCTCATTTCAGCTCCAAATTGTACACGGTTTGAAGTGTTCGATTCTTGACTTCCTGAGCTTTGAAATGGTATATAGTATGTAGAAAATTGACTTCGGGAAGTGCCCCAAAAGTGCGAAAGAAGACTGCAGCTGTTGTCCTCTGTTTTCTTCACTTTGCTTGTTTTTCCTCTTTGCATTCTCTTTGCTTGTGCTCGTGTTTCCACTTGAAATTCAAGCCTGTAAACTTCCAAAACCCTTGATTTAACTTGTCCAATTAGCTCCTCCATCATTTGGCATGCTTGAATTGATTCATAAGCTGATAAAACCATGTAAACTTGCCACAAAATGGTTAAAATCAATTACTAAGGACCTTAATGAATTAATTGGGTTAAATGAATATGATTACTACACAAAGGTGCTTAAAACCATTATAATTAGGTCTAAAAAATAGCACTTTTTGGTAGTAATCACACCCCCCAACCGACTCATTGCTAGTCCCTTAGCAATGGAGGAGATAAAAACTAAGTAAACTATAATAATATACATAAAAGGGATCATGCAAATCACTCCAAAAAATGATATGAGTGGCATGATGGACATCCATGGATCAATAAAGATGTGAAACTCAACCTATAATAAGAGTTGTCAAAGCATTCACTTGATCATAGAGTACAAAGAATGGATATTATGCAAGTTTAAGCATCAAAAGAATTTCCACTCTCAAAAGATCCAAATCAAATTCTTCCACTAAAAGCTAAGTGTTAATGTGATTAGCTTCCGAGTATAGTATGGATAACTATCATCTCCCCCCAACCTAAGTCTTTCTTTAAGCTTAGCAAAATTAACCATCTCTTGATAGGCTAGGAACGCACCTCTTATTCACAATTCTTTTCACTTACTAAACTTAACCAATTCACCCATGTAACAAGCAGAGGATCGGTGACTCCCAACCAATAAAGGCTTAGGGCACCAGGCTTTAAAGGCTTTCGCCACCCCTTCGGACCATGCTCAGGTTTCAAGGCGAGCAAAGAAGTTTATTCTATTTTTTTTTTCTTTTTCTTTTTCTTTTTCTTTTTTCTATTTTTTCAAAGACTCATTGGTCTTTATGAGGTGTCCCAACACTATTAAAGAGAGGTTAAAGGTGTCAAATTATGATTTCTCAAGCTTAGAGGGTGAGATAGTTTCACATCTTATAACCGGAATCTAATGTATGTGTGTGCGAATAGCTTAAGGTGGAAGAGATAAGTTTGCATCCAATGGGAGTTTCAACAATTCATCAACTTTTAGAAGAGCATAATACAAACTCTAAGACTCATGTAATCAAGTTGAAACTCGACTTCTCTCATTTAATTTTGAGAGTTAATCCTTAATATCCATGGAGTTTAAAGGAAAAATTTAAAAATTTAAAAAAGTAGCTAATTTAACTAAGTATGATAACAATTTAAACTAATACTTACTTCCTCATCTCTCCCCCCAACCGAGATGAACATTGTCCTCAATGTTTGAATCGAAAATAAGGAGGAAGGAAGTGGTACCTCATGTGATGTGGACTTGGAGTTGAGAAGGTTGAACCACTTGTTTCAAAATTCAAAAATTGAATGAGAGAGGAATTTATACTAAATATTTACAAAAATGATGAGTGGGCCCCACTTTGAGCAGTTGAGGACAAGGCTCAAAGGGTCCATGCCATGATGGTATACTCATATAAGTTGCAATGGCATTTGAATGTAGCTTGCAGGGGTGTTAAAATTGGAGATAAAAAAAAAAAAACATGAAGAAAAAATTTCGCAAGGTGAAAATTCACCTTACCAAATTTTCGCACTGGTCACTCCCCTTGCGAAAGTGCAATCCCGAGAGGTTGCATTTTGTATCTTGCCAAAATGTGCATTTCGCAATGTGAAATTCACCTTGCGAAAATTTTGCAACTCACTTGTTGAGTTGCGAAATGGGCTTTTAAGCTTGGACTTAGATATATTTCTCCCATATTTCACCTTTTTCTCCACATTTGTGAGCTTGTGAGCTTTCGTACCTGCATAAACACTTCAAAACTCATCTTAAAAACATATTAAAACTAAATTAAAGCTAAGAATTCAAACTAAAACATGCATAAATTTAAAAAAAAAACATAGAATTTAAATGAAGCTGATAGCATGTACCCCAAAAAGAAGATGAACTATTTAGCTCATCCTCACTCACACACCCACTTCACGCTGAATTCCCCCTGGATCCCAAACAAAATTGGCATCCTTCCCATTTGGTCCAAGGGAATTCGTTTCTCTTCTCTTCCCTGGAGAAGTGGATGCTTTAAAGGGTTCAGGTAACCCTTTATCATCTTGAACCTTATGATTTTCAATGAAAGGTTGGTCCATAGAGTTGTCATAGCAATCCCCCACCAAAGTGTCGATCATCAACACTTTCCTTGATCTTTTTACATTGGTTCCTTGAAGGTTATGGTGGGGTTGAGGAGGAAGCTTCCTTTTCCCCCTTGCTATGTCGAGATTGGTGAGCTTCTCAATGGAGTCTTGAATTTTTTCTATCCTTAGTGATAGATCATTATAAACCTCCTCCATTCTTACATTTATTGAACTCTCCAAATTATCAATCTTTTCATTAAGATGAGAGTTGATCTTTTGTTGCTCACCTACAAAGTCCTCCATGACTTTGCTTATCTTCAAAATGGCTTGCTCCAATGAAGATGTACTCATTGATGGTTGAGGTTGAGGTTGGGTTGTAAGGTTGTGATGGTTATTCCAACTTGAGGTGTAGGAGCTTTGGTAACCGCGCATTTCTCTCATAGTTGGAATGGTAGGGCACTCCCCTACCGTATGCTCATATGAATCATTTCCATTCAAAGCATACTCACTACCCCATTGGCTTTGTTGAACTTGCCTTTTCCCTAATTCAATCCGATCCCTCATGGATAGGTATGCAAATTTATCATTCAGTTGATGTTGAGGTTGGCTTGTAAGGTTAGGATGGTTTACATACTCAAATGAAGTTGGCATGGCTTGTGGTTGTGCTTCAGTATGCACATTTCTCAATTCAAACTCTTCTATCGTTCTAGCCATAGATGCTAGCTTTGCCTTCATGCTCATGTCTTCATTCAAAGCATTCTTACTACCCCATTGGCTTTGTTGAACTTGCCTTTTCCCTAATTCAATCCAATCCCTCATGGATAAATATGCAACTTTGTCCTTCTCATGATCATAATGAGAGCTTTGATCTTCATGTGGAATTTCCATTTCTAAAAAATGATATTCAACTAAGGCTCTTTCCTTCAACTTGTACCAAGGTTCCCTCTTGGTCTCAAATCCAACAAGGAATGCACAAATTGAAATTAAAACAAAAATAAAAGAAAGGAGAATAAAAAATTTAACTAAATAAAAACTAAACTATAAAAAAATTAGAAGAAAACTCACCAAACTTGTGATGAAGATCACAAGTTACCCTTAATGGTTGCTTCACTGTGCTTGTGGCACCTTCCTCGGCAACGGCGCCATTTGATGCGACTCATGGTAGCTTAGCTTTAAAGGCGTATCAACAAAATTTATACCTTAAATACTATTACTAAAGTAGCCAAGCTACTATAGCATAGTGGTTCTAGGATCGTTCACTGGGAAGGGTTTTCGCAAACACAAGTGATATTCAAATTAGGAAAATAGGTGATTTTCTTATGGATGTTAGCTTTAAAAGAAGATGAAAATATTTTAGAGAGATTTAAACTAATCTAAGCTAACATTAAAGACTAAAATGAAAGGGTGTAAAAACAAGTTTCTCAAAGATAGGATAGCTATGCTCTGGCTCTTATGCAAATTGGAAATCTCAGGATAGGCTCCTCGCGTTGGGGTTGCAACTATGGTGATGCTTGCTTCCCGAACCGGTATGGATTTAGCAAATCAAGTTTTAATCCTTTAAAATGGCAAAACAGATGGTAGTGAATTTTATCAATGGTTATTCACCTTAGACTTCCTTTGAATGGCTCGTAAGAGATAACTAATGGTCTAAAGCCAAAAGCTTACCAAATATTGGCAACTCAAAGTCATTCCAGGTGATAAACTCACCTTTTAATGGCCATTGAAATTGGTTCTAACGGATTAATGCAAAACTTGGAATTGAAAACCTCACCTTCCAATAGCTCGTAGGAGATAACTAATAGATAGAAATCCAAAAGTTTATCAAGTATTGGCCGTTGGAAGTTGTCCAAAGGAAATAAAAACCAAAATTTACATTAATGAACCATTAATGAAAAACGACTACCTTACCTTCCGGGTGCGAGAAATTTCCATGGGATTGCATCCAAGCCATCACATAACATCCATACTTTGAGAAACTTAAAGGTTTTATCCAATCATCCTCTGAGGAAAAGTCCTCAGAGGCTGTTTGGCTTCTAAGAAAATGAGAAAGAGAAGAGAAAAGAAGAAAAACAGAGTTTTATATAATTCTAATTTAATCTACAGAGGATCGATCACCCCATCCGTCCATTCCAATCCAATTTGTTTGGAGGTGTTGTGCACCTCTATATATTGCAAAATTACAAGATAAAGCCTTATGATGGCTGAATACAAGGTTACAAAAGGAATTTACATGAGAAAATATCAAGCTAAAAATATTTGGGAAGTCGGTGGTGCGTGCGTGGAGAAACAGAGGAGATTTGGCATTTTCGCAATGTGAATTTCTCCTTGCGAAAATTTCGCAATGTTGCGAAATGGCAAAATTTCGCATCGTGAGGAAAATCCCCTTGCGAAATTTCGTAAGGAGAAATTCACCTTGCGAAATTCCCGCAAGGTTTGATGCAGTTGTCTTCCGAAGGCCATATCTTCCTCATTTCAGCTCCAAATTGTACACGGTTTGAAGTGTTGGATTCTTGACTTCCTGAGCTTTGAAATGGTATATAGTATGTAGAAAATTGACTTCGGGAAGTGCCCCAAAAGTGCGAAAGAAGACTGCAGCTGTTGTCCTCTGTTTTCTTCACTTTGCTTGTTTTTCCTCTTTGCATTCTCTTTGCTTGTGCTCGTGTTTCCACTTGAAATTCAAGCCTGTAAACTTCCAAAACCCTTGCTTTAACTTGTCCAATTAGCTCCTCCATCATTTGGCATGCTTGAATTGATTCATAAGCTGATAAAAACATGTAAACTTGCCACAAAATGGTTAAAACCAATTACTAAGGACCTTAATGAATTAATTGGGTTAAATGAATATGATTACTACAAAAAGGTGCTTAAAACCATTATAATTAGGTCTAAAAAATAGCACTTTTTGGTAGTAATCACCTACTCATTTTGTTTTTATTTTCTTTCTAGCCAAACAACCTCTGAGGATATTTTCTCAGAGGATGAGCGGCTAGGTTTTTCGTTTCTTGGACTGAAGGAAGCTACATAAAGGATCCGGATACAAAAGTGGGAGTTTTCCTTATTTTAAATGAGGATAGTTATTACCCATGAATGGTTTTTATTTTTATGTTAAACTTAAAATCCCTTAAAATCACCTGGGCCAACACTTGGTAAGCTTTTCAGACTCCCTGGAGATCCATTAGTTATCTCTTGCGAGCCTTTGAAGGGTAATCCAAGGTTAAGATCACCTTGAATGGCCAATACTAGGTGAGAGGTACGAGCCATTAAAAGATGATTCACAGTGAGAGGCCTTTAATGTTTGAAACCATTAATGGGAAGCAATTGCAGTTTTTCATAGACCAGTGGGAGTAAATCTTGATTGCTAAATACACACCGATTCGGGAGATAACCATTCTTTATGTTATTATCCCCAATGCGAGGAAAAGATTCGGAATCTCCCCCTTTTGTCTAAGGAACCTAAACCTAGTGACCTAAAACTCCAAGAAACCTTTTTTTTGTAATTAATCTCAGTTACTATTTTTGGTTAACTTAAAACTAATCCTTTTCAATCAAACTTATGTTTTCTTTTAAAGCTAACTCATAAAAGAAAAAACACCAATCCAACACTTTAACTAATATCATGTGTGATATGAAAACCCATCTGTGTGGACGATCCTAGAACAACTATACTATGCTAGCTATGCTACCCTAGTATATGGTGAATTAGGTTTATAAATTTAATTGATAACTCCTGTTTGAGGATTGAATCAAGTGATACACCAATTGGGGACGAATCAAACTCCTATTGAATTCAACCTTATTTCTTCCACTTTAATCTCACCACACACTGTGCACATTAGGTTCCGTTTATAAGATGAAAAACTTTCTCACCCCCTAAACTTAGGAAAATTATTACTTGGTACCTTTAACCTCATTTTAATAGTGTTGGGACACCTTATAAAAGGCTAATGAGCCTTTGAAAAAAAATAATAAGAAAGAACAAAGTGTTATGCTTGCCTTGAAACCCGAGCAAGGTTCGAGGGGTATATGGCGAAAGTATTTAAAACCCAGTGCCCTAAGCCTTTATTATTTAGGAGTCACCAACCCCAATGCTCGTTACAAGGGTGAATAGGTGGAGTTTAACATATTTTAGGTGCTTGGGTATTAAATTCCAATCTCAAAAGTCCGGGGTAAAATCCGAGGAGTTAGAGGTCGAAAGATCCTTAAAGCTTGATGCCCTAAACCTTGATTGGTTGGGAGTCATCGATGGATCCCCGTTACATGGACACTTTAGAAAACAATACCTTCAATGTTGCACTCCTACAATAAAAAATTGTGAAATAAAAGAGGTACGTTCTTAGCCTATTGAAGGTTGGTCAGTTGGCTAAAGTTTGAGAAATGACTAGATTGGGGAGGGGGGGAGGGGGGGGGGGGGGGGGGGGGGGGGGAGGAGAGATTAGTTCAGCATACTATATTCGGAAACTAATAAGCTTAACACATAGATTTTTGTGGAAGAGTAAGGATTGAGATTATGAGAGTGGAAATCCTTTTAATACTTAAATATGCATAATGCCTACTCTTTATGAATTGTGATTAGGCAAGATATTTGATAAACTCTTGTTGAAGGTTGAGTTTTGCATCCTTAATGTTCCATGAGAGAGTATGATCCGCATCATGCCACTTGAAATTTTTTTTTTGGAATGATCAACATGATTTTGTAAATTATTTTACTGTCTATTTTATTTTTTTCTCTCCTTCATTGCTGAGGGATTAGCAATATGTCCGTTGGGGGGAGTGATTACTACTCAAAAAGTGCTCTTTTATAGCTTGTTATAAACTCTTTTAAACACTTTTGGGTAGTATTTATTACCTTTTAACTCAATTGGCACATTAAAGACCCTTGCAAATGTTTCTAATCAGTTTTTGGCAAGTTTTAGTGTTTTGATAGCTTTTTTATCATTAAAACGAGCCAATAATGAGAGAGAATTTTGTATAGACCATGGCAAAGCAAGTTGAAGCTCAAACACATGAAGAATCCAAGTTTTGGAGAGCTTCATAACCTTTTCCAAATCAATCAAGTATGCAATGAAGAGAATCAGAGAAGAAATCTAACATCCAGCAATTTCACATAGCATATGAAATGCCAAAAGGAGTACAAGCTGTAGGACATAGAGTAAGACTGTGAAAAATGAATTTCGCACCCTGTGCAAAATTTTGCAAGCCTTGTGAAAATCCTCCTGTGTAATTTTTAGATATTTTTGCACCGACTCCGTTAGATTTTTATCTCAAGATATTTTGTGTAATTACCTATTTTCTCCTTGTAATCAGCTAAATATATTTTTAGATATTTAGGATATCTAAATGAGGGGTGAAAAATATCTCTCTATATATGTCTGGGAATATCTCTTTTATAATATCTCGGACGAAATTCCAAAGAACACTTGTAGATTTTTTTAGGAAGAAATACAAAGAGCTTTGCTCTGCCTTACCTACTCATTTTTGTTTTTATTTTTTCTTTCTAGCCAAACAACCTCTGAGGATGTTTTCTCAAAGGATGAGTGGCTAAGTTTTTCATTTCTTGGACTGAAGGAAGCTAGGTAAGGGATCTGGATACAAAAATGGGAGTTTTCCTTGCTTTAAATGAGGAGAGTTGTTACCAGTTAATGGTTTTTATTTTAAGGTTTAACTTAAAATCCCTTAAAAACACTTGGGCCAATACTTGGTAAGCTTTTCGGACACCCTGAGATCCATTAGTCATTTCTTATGAGCCTTTGAAGGGTAATCCAAGGTAAGGATCACCTTGAATGACCAATACTTGCTAAGCTTTTTAGGCTCCATGGAATCCATGGATGTCTATTAGGTATCATGTACGAACCATTGAAAGATGATTCACAGTGAAAGGTCTTTAGTGTTTGAAACCATTAATGGGAAGCAACTGCAGTTTTTTCATGGACCAGTGGGATCAAATCTTGGTTGCTAAATACACACCGGTTCGGGAGATAACCATTCTTTATGTTATTATCCCTAACGCGAGGAAAAGATCCGGAATCTCCCCCTTTTGTCTACGGAACCTGAACTTAGTGACCTAAAACTCTAATAAACCTTTTCTTTGTAATTAATCTCAATTACTATTTTTGGCTAACTTAAAACCAACCATTTTCAACCAAAATTATGTTTTCTTTTAAAGCTAACTTATAAAAGAAAAAACACAATTTCAGTACTTTAACTAATATCACTTGTAATATGAAAACCCATCCTTGTGGATGATCCTAGAACCACTATACTATGCTAGCTATGCTACCCTAGTGTATGGTGAATTAGGTTTATAAATTTTGTTGATAACTCTCGTTTGAGGACTGAATCAAATAATACAACAATTGGGGACGAATCATGGCTGATATGAATGATGCTATGTAATGAGCTCAAGCCTCTAGGTGCTATGAACTTCTTATGGTTGTGGATGATATGAACAAATCCTGGTCGTGAACTTAAGGCTCTAGATGTTATTAACAACTTAGGCTTGTGGATGACATGAAAGACTTCAAGTCATGAGCTCAGGCCGTTAGATTCTATGAACAACTAAGGGGTGTGGTTAACATGAAAGAATCTAATTTGTGAGCTCAAGTCTTTAGATGTTATGCACAACTTAATGATGTCAATGAAATGAAAAGCTTCGACTCGTGAGCTCAGGGCTCTAGATGATATGAATAACTCAGGGCAATCGTTGACATGAATGATTCTGGGTCATGAGCTAAGGCCTCTTGATGCTATTAGCAACTCAAGGCTATGGATACGTGAACAACTCTGTGTTATGAGCTCAGGTCTCTTGATTCCATGAACAACTCAAGGTTGTTGTTGACATGAAAGACTTTGGGAAGTGAGTGCAATGCTCTACATGTAGTGAAAAGCTCAGGGTTGTGATTGACATGAATGATTATAGGTCGTGAGCTTAGAGCTCAAGATGTTATGAAATATTCAAGGTTTCAGATGACATAAAAAACTCTGGGTCGTGAGCTCAAGGCTCTATATGCTATTAACAACTCAAGGTTATGGATGACATGAACGACTTTGGGTTATGATCTTAGGTCTCTAAATTATATGAACAACTAAGAGATGTGGTTGACATGAATGACTTATATCTATGAGCTTAGGGCTTTCAATGCCATACATAACTTAAGGTTGTAGATGACAAGAAAGACTTCGGGTCATGAGCTCAGGGCTCTACATGCTATACACAAGCTTAGGTTATCAATGACATGAAAGTGTCCAGGTCGTGAGCTCAAGGCTCTTGTTACTGTGGACAACTCAGGGTTGTGGATGACATGAATGACTCTAGGTCGTGAACTTAGGGTTCTAGATGCTATGAATAGATCAAGGTTGTAGATGACATGCACTACTCTGAGTCATGATCCTAGTGCTTTGGATGCTATGAATAGCTTAGAGTTGTGGATTATATGAATGACTTGGGATCCCGTGAGTTTAGTCATCAAGATGCTATAAACCACTCCGACTGTGAATGATATGAACAATTTTGTGTCATGAGCTCAAGCCTTTAGATGTTGTGAACTACTCAGTGTTACGGAAGACATAAACAACTTTTAGTTGTGAGCTTAAGTTTCTAGATGCTATGAACAACTCAGGGCTGTAATTGACATGAAGGACTCCGACTTGTGAGCTTAGGGATGTAGATGCTATTAACAACACAGAGTTGTGGATGACATGATCGACTTCGGGTCATGAGCTTAGGCCTCTAGATTCTATGAACAGCTAAGGATTCTAATGGACATGAAATACTTTGAGTAATGAGCTTAAGGCTTTAGATGTTTTTCATAACTTAAGATTGTTGATTACATGAAAGACTCGTGGTCATAAGCTAAGGGCTCTACATTCTATACACAGGTATGGACTTTCAATGACATGAAAGACTCTAGGTCAAGAGCTCAGGGCTGTGGTTGACATGAACAACTCCGGGTGGTGATCTTAAGGCTCTAGATACTATGAACAACTTAGAGTTATGGATGATTGATTACTACTCAAAAAATGTTATTTTATAGCTTGTAATTAACTCTTTTAAACACTTTTGAGTAGTAGTTATTACCTTTTAACTCAACTGGCATATTAAGGACCTTTGCAATCGTTTCTAATCAAAATTGTGTAAGTTTTAGTGTTTTTGATAGTATTTTGATCACCAAAGCAATCCAAGATTGAGGAGAGTTCTATGGAATCCATGGCAAAGCAATTGGAAGCTCATTAACCTGAAGAACCTAAGCTTTGAAGCTTTATAGTCCTTTGCTATAAGCAAATCATGAATGCAAGGAGGGAAAGCAAAGAGAGAAATCTAACATGAAGAATTCAAGATGACATAAACTATTGGACACTTTTGGAGCACTTCCTAGAGTCTATTTCATACATATTATATGTTTTTTTAAAGCTCGTGAAGTCAGTAATCCAACGCTTCAAATGATGCATGAATTGGAGTTGAAATGAAGAAGTTATAGCCATTGGAAGCCAATCACACCAAGTTGAAGGCCAATTTCGTAGGCTGCGAAATAAGCCTTTGGCTGCGAAATCACAAGAGGATGGCTGCGAAATGGAGACCTTCAGCTTGCGAAATTTTGCAGCCCATCTTGCATCCTTGCGAAATCCTCCTGAGTACTTCCAGATATTTGCGACCGACACTTTTAGATTTTTTCTTCAGATATTTGATGTTTAAATCCCCATTTTCTCCTTGTAATCCACCAATCATAGGATTCCTTAGTTAATAAGCAAGAACAAAGGGTGAATAACCTTGTATATATTGTTTGTAATTTTCACTACAGAGAGATCTCGGGAGCTTGTTCTCAGAGACTACTTTTTGTATAGTTTTGAAATAAGTAAAATACAGAGCTTTACTCTGCCTTACCTTCTCGTTTTGATTGTATTTTTCTTACTAGCCAAACAAGCTCTGAGGATGTTTCCTCAGAGAATGAGTGGCTAGGCTTTTTGTCTCTTGGAGCTAAGGTAGCTGAGTAAGGTCCCAAGTGCAAGAATTGGTAGTTTTGTTGTTTCAACTGTTAATGAAGAGAAAGTGTGACCTGTTAATGGTTTTTATGTTTTTAGTTAACTTAAAACGCTTTTAATTCACCTGGGCCAACACTTGGTAAGGCAAGTGATCTCCGTCCACTGAGATGCACTAGTTTACCTCTTGCGAGCCTTTGGGGGGTGACTTGAAGGTAGGATTTTCTAGAATTGCCAACACTTGGTAAGCTTTTGGACTCTAAGGAGACATCCATTGGTTATCTCTTGCGAGCTTGAGAAGGAAAATCCAAGGTTAATGATCACCTTGAATGGAAAATGCTAGGTGAGAGGCACAAACCATTGCAAGATGAATCAATGAGAGGGATTGAGTGTTTGAATCCATAAAAGGGAAACATCTGTACCATACCGGTTAGAGAATTAACTATATGTTAATTCTCTAATGCGAGGAAAAGATTCAAGTGACCAGAACTCTGTTTTTGCATGAGGAGCCTGACCCGAGTGATCCTAAAACTCTAAGAAACGCTTTTCTTTATAAGTAATTCCCATTACTTTCTTTTTAGTTAGCTTAAAACCAATCCTTTTTCAACCAAAGTTTTTATTTTCTTTTGAAGCTAACCTTGAAATGAAAAATCATCAATTCAATTTTGAATTAATGTCAATAGCAAGTTGAAAACCCTTCCTAGTGAACGATCCTAGAGCCATTATGCTATATTAGCTGAGGCTATCCTAGTGCATGGTGATATAGGTTATAAATTTTGTTGATTACTCCTGTCTGAGGACCAAACTCAAGGTACACCGCTAGGCACGCAATCAAATGGCGTCGTTGCCGGGGAAGGTGCCAACTTCACAATGATATTATTTCAGAGTACTTGTGATTTTCATCGCAAGTTTGGTGATTTTTCCTTCATTTTACTAACTGTTTTAATTGTTTCTTTTACTTGTTCATATTCTAACATATCTTTTAATTTAGTTTTAGTTAATCTTAGTCTTTTTGTAGTTTTGTTTTCTTTTGTTTTCTTTTGTTTTTGTTTTAGTTATAGTTGATACTAGTTGTGTATGACAAATTGGATATGAGATAGTGGAGGAAGGCTTGTGAAATGTGAAACACCTCATAACAAGGAGTTGGAATTGAGCTTGAACATCATGGAAGCTACACCTGAAGATCAGCATAGTCACCATGGTCACCAGGACAATCCCAATGCTTTCAAATCAATAAGGGACCACATGCATCCACTTCATATGAGTGCACCATCATGTATAGTGCCCCCTACAGAGCAGCTAGTGATTAGACCACATATTGGTCCACTTCTATCAACTTTCCATGGGATGGAAAGTGAGAATCCCCATGCACATATCAAGGAATTTGAAGACGTTTGTAATACATTCCAAGAAGGAGGAGCTTCAATCGACTTGATGAGGCTAAAGCTATTTCCTTTTACTTTAAAGGATAAGGCCAAGATTTAGCTTAATTCTTTAAGGCCAAGGAGTATTCGTACTTGGACTAATTTACAAGCTGAATTCCTCAAGAAATTTTTTCCTACTCACAGAACAAATGGCTTGAAAAGGCAAATTTCAAACTTCTCAGCTAAAGAGAATGAGAAATTCTATGAGTGTTGGGAAAGATACATGGAAGCCATCAATGCTTATCCTCACCATGGTTTTGATACATGGCTATTGGTGAGTTATTTTTATGATGAGATGTCTTCCTCAATGAAGCAACTCCTCGAGACAATGTGTGGAGGAGATTTCATGAGTAAGAATCCGGAGGAAGCTATGGATTTCTTAAGTTATGTGCCTGAAGTTTCAAGGGGATGGGATGAACCGAACAAAGGAGAAGTGGGGAAGATGAAGTCTCAACCTAATGCCTTTAATGCTAAGGCTGGGATGTACACCTTGAATGAAGATGTTGATATGAAAGCAAAATTTGCAGCTATGACAAGAAGATTGAAGGAGCTAGAACTGAAAAAGATACATGAAGTGCAAACTATTGCTGAAACACTAGTAGAAGTCAAGCCATGTCCTATTTGTCAATCTTATGAATACTTGGTGGAGGAGTGCCCTACAATTCCAGTTGCTAGGGAAATGTTTGGAGAACAAGCAAATGTCATTGGACAATTGAAGCCCAACAACAATGCTTTGTATGGAAATACTTACAACTCAAGTTGGAGGAATCATCCAAATTTCTCTTGGAAGCCAAGAACATGTCAGTATGCACAACTAGCTCAACCATCTCAACAAGCTTCAAATCTTGAACAAGCAATAGTGAATCTAAGCAAGGTTGTGGGAGATTTTGTTGGAGACCAAAAATCCATCAATGCTCAACTCAGTCAAAGAATTAACAGAGTAGAGAATACATTGAATAAAAGGATGGATGAGATGTAAAATGACTTATCTCAGAAGATAGATAATCTCCAATACTCAATCTCAAGGCTCACTAACTTGAACGTAATGCAAGATAAGGGTAGATTTCCTTCTCAACCTCACAAAAACCCCAAGGGATCCATGAAGTGGAAACTCATGAAGGAGAGTCCTCACAGGTGAGAGATGTCAAATCCTTGATCACTCTAAGGAGAGGTAAAAAGGTTGAGTTGCCAACACCCAAGCCACATGTTGAAAAGGAATAAGAAGAAGAGATAGAGAAGAGGGAGGAAATCAAAGGAAAGAAGAAAGATATCAGTGAAGGGAAAGAGGACCATGATTCAACAATGAATGCAAATCTAGAGAAAGTACTTATCAAGGAAGAAATTCCGAAGAAACACACACATCCACCTTTTCTCAAGCTTTGCATGGGAAAAAGGGGATCAGAAATGCATCAGAAATTCTTGAAGTATTGAGACAAGTGAAAGTCAATATTCCATTGCTGGATATGATTAAACAAGTTCCAACATATGCAAAATTTCTAAAGGACTTGTGTACTATCAAAAGAGGGTTGAATATGAATAAGAAAGCCTTCTTGACTGAGCAAGTAAGTGTTGTCATACAATGCAAGTCTCCTTTGAAGTACAAAGATCCAGGATGTCCTACCATTTCAGTCATGATTGGAGGAAAGGTAGTAGAGAAAGCTTTGTTAGACTTGGGAGCAAGTGTGAATTTACTACCATACTTTGTCTGCAAGCAATTGGGACTTGGTGAATTGAAGCCAACATCAATCACTCTATCCCTAGCAGATAGATCAGTGAAAATTCCAAGGGGGATAATTGAAGATGTCTTAGTTCAAGTTGATAATTTCTACTATCCAGTAGACTTTGTGGTTCTTGACACGGACCCAATGGTCAAGGAAACTAATTATGTTCCTATCATCCTTGGAAGGCCATTCCTTGCTACATCAAATGCAATTATAAATTCTAGGAATGGACTCATTCAACTCACGTTTGGCAACATGACATTGGAGCTCAATATCTTCCATATGTCTAAAAAGCTAATCACTCCGGAAGAAGAAGAAGGTCCAGAAGAGGTATGCATTATTGACACTCTAGTGGAGGAGCACTGTAATCAGAAAATGCAAGACAAGTTGAATAAAAGTCTTGGGCATCTTGAAAAAGGGTTGCCTGAACCCTCTGATGTGCTTGCTACTCTACAAGGTTGGAGGAGGAGAGAAGAAATTCTACCTTTGTTCAATAAAGATGAGGCACAAGAAGCTGCTAAAGAAGAGACCCCAAAGCTCAATTTGAAGCCTCTGCCCACTAAGTTGAAATATACATACCTAGAAGAGAATAAACAATGCCCTGTTGTTATATCTTCATCTCTTACTACTCCTCAGGAGAAGTGTCTACTTGAAGTTCTCAAGAGGTGTAAGAAAGCAATAGGATGGCAAATATCTGACTTGAAAGGCAATAGTCCTTTGGTTTGTACACATCATATATACATGGAGGAAGAAGCTAAACCAATTTGTCAACCTCAAAGAAGATTGAATCCTTATTTACAAGAGGTGGTGCGAGCTGAGGTTCTAAAGCTACTTCAAGCATGTATTATCTACCCCATATCTGACAGCCCTTAGGTGAGTCCTACTCAAGTGGTACCAAAGAAGTCAGGGATTACTGTGGTTCAAAATGAAAAGGGAGAAGAAATTGCTACAGGCCTCACTTCAGGTTGGAGGGTGTGTATTGATTATAGAAAATTGAATGCAGTGACAAAGAAGGATCATTTTCCATTGCCATTTATCAATCAAGTGTTGGAGAGAGTCTCTGGCCATCCTTTTTATTGTTTCTTAGACAGTTACTTCGGGTATTTTCAAATTGAAATCGATGTTGAAGATCAGGAGAAGACCACTTTCACATGTCCATTTGGAACATACGCCTACAGAAGAATGCCTTTTGGTTTATGCAATGCACTTGCAACATTCCAACGATGTATGCTAAGTATCTTCAGTGATATGGTGGAGCGAATTATGGAGGCTTTCATGGATGATATCACCATATATGGAAGTACATTTGAAGAATGCTTAATCAACTTGGAAGCGGTTCTAAACAGATGCATTGAAAAGGACTTGGTGCTCAACTGGGAGAAATGCCATTTTATGGTACAACAAGGAATTGTCCTTGGCCATATCATCTCCGAGAAAGGCATTGAAGTTGATAAAGCAAAGGTGGAACTTATTGTCAAATTGCCATCCCCAACAATTGTAAAAGGAGTAAGGCAATTCCTTGGCCATGCAGGGTTCTACAGGAGATTTATAAAAGATTTCTCTAAGCTTTCAAAGCCTCTTTGTGAACTCTTGGCTAAAGATGCTAAGTTTATATGAGATGAGAGATATCAAAAGAGTTTTGATCAACTGAAGCAATTCTTGACAACTGCTCCAATAGTGAGGGCTCCTAACTGGCAACTACCTTTTGAAGTGATGTTTGATGCTAGTGACTTTGCTATAGGAGCTGTGCTTGGCCAAAGAGAAGATGGAAAGCCCTATGTGATCTACTATGCAAGTAAGACATTGAACGAAGCTCAAAGGAACTACACAACTATAGAGAAAGAATTGTTAGTTGTAGTGTTTACCTTAGACAAGTTTCGTGCTTATGAAGCAATTCTTGACAACTGCTCCAATAGTGAGGGCTCCTAACTGGCAACTACCTTTTGAAGTGATGTTTGATGCTAGTGACTTTGCTATAGGAGCTGTGCTTGGCCAAAGAGAAGATGGAAAGCCCTATGTGATCTACTATGCAAGTAAGACATTGAACGAAGCTCAAAGGAACTACACAACTATAGAGAAAGAATTGTTAGCTGTAGTGTTTACCTTAGACAAGTTTCGTGCTTATCTAGTGGGGTCTTTCATCATTGTTTTCACTAAGCATTCAGCCTTGAACTTATTGTCAAATTGCCATCCCCAACAATTGTAAAAGGAGTAAGGCAATTCCTTGGCCATGTAGGGTTCTATAGGAGATTTATAAAAGATTTCTCTAAACTTTCAAAGCCTCTTTGTGAACTCTTGGCTAAAGATGCTAATTTTATATGGGATGAGAGATGTCAAAAGAGTTTTGATCAACTGAAACAATTCTTGACAACTGCTCCAATAGTGAGGGCTCCTAACTGGCAACTACTTTTTGAAGTGATGTATGATGCTAGTGACTTTGCTATAGGAGCTGTGCTTGGCTAAAGAGAAGATGGAAAGCCCTATGTGATCTACTATGCAAGCAAGACATTGAACGAAGCTCAGAGGAACTATACAACTATAGAGAAAGAATTGTTAGCTGTAGTGTTTGCCTTAGACAAGTTTCGTGCTTATCTAGTGGGGTCTTTCATCATTGTTTTCACTGACCATTCAGCCTTGAAGTATTTATTGACAAAGCAAGATGCAAAAGCAAGGTTGATTAGATGGATTCTCTTACTACAAGAGTTTGATCTCCAAATCAGAGATAAGAAAGGAGTGGAGAATGTGGTAGCTGACCACCTTTCAAGGTTGGCTATAGCACACAATTCCCATGTCTTACCTATTAATGATGACTTTCTTGAGGAATCACTTATGTTGCTAGAAAGAACTCCTTGGTATGCTCATATTGCTAACTATCTAGTTACTGGTGAAGTTCCAAGTGCGTGGAAAGCACAAGACATGAAGCACTTCTTTGCAAAGATTCATGCCTATTATTGGGAAGAGCCTTTTCTTTTCAAGTATTGTGCAGATCAAATAATCAGGAAGTGTGTCCCTGAAGAAGAACAACAAGGAATCCTCAGCCATTGCCATGAGAGTGCATGTGGAGGCCACTTTGCCTCTCAGAAAACAGTCATGAAAGTGTTGCAATCAGGGTTTAGTTGGCCATCACTTTTCAAAGATGCCCACACCATGTGTAGGAGCTGTGATAGATGCCAAAGGCTCAGGAAGCTAACAAGAAGAAATCAAATGCCTATGAACCCCATTATAATAGTTGATCTCTTTGATGTTTGGGGCATTGACTTCATGGGACCTTTCCCAATGTCTTTTGGTAACTCTTATATCTTGGTGGGCGTGGACTTTGTTTCTAAATGGGTTGAGGCAATCCCCTGTAAACACAATGATCACAGGGTGGTTCTCAAGTTTCTTAAAGAGAACATTTTCTCAAGATTTGGGTTCCCAAGGCCACAATCAGTGATGAAGGTACTCATTTCTGCAACAAACCTTTCGAAACCTTATTAGCCAAGTATGGGGTGAAGCATAAGGTAGCTACACCTTATCACCCTCAGAATTTCGGGCAAGTTGAGCTAGAAAACAGGAAAATCAAGAACATATTGATGAATGTGGTGAACACGAGCAGAAGAGATTGGTCTATTAAGCTCCATGATTCACTATGGGCGTATAGAACAGCTTACAAGACTATTCTTGGCATGTCTCCCTATCACCTAGTATATGGCAAAGCATGCCATCTCCCTGTGAAAGTTGAATATAAGGCTTGGTGGGCAATTAAGAAGGTAAACATGGACTTGATCAGAGCCGGGGCAAAGAGGTGCTTAGACCTTAATGAGATGGAGGAATTAAAAAATGATGCTTACATCAATTCCAAAGTTGCAAAACAAAGGATGAAGAGGTGGCATGACCAATCAATCTCCAACAAAGAATTCTGGAAAGGACAAAGAGTCCTACTCCATGACTCAAGGCTCCATATCTTTCCTGGGAAGCTGAAGTCAAGGTGGATAGGCCCTTTCATTATTCACCAAGTACATCTCAATGGATTGATGGAACTACTGAATTCCAATAGCACTGACACTTTTAAAGTCAATGGCCATTGTCTCAAACCATTCATTGAGTCATTCAAGCAAGAAAACGAGGAAATCAACCTCCTTGAACCATAGAAAGCCTAATAAAAAAAGGGTTAGATGGACTTGGTTCCACCAAAGTCCATATTTTTTGTTTAATTTAGTTAATTTACAAGCTTTATTAATTGTTTTGATTTTAATTTTAGTCTTAAGTTGTGTTAGTTACATGTAACTTAATCTTTTTGAATGATCTAATTTAGGAGGAATTGCAAAAGAAGAGATGGAAGGTCTCAAGAAGCAAAGAGGAGCTCAGGAGCAAGAAAAATTTAGAGGTTTGCGAGATTTCACAGCCTAAGAGAGGCCCCTGCGAAAACGCCCATCCGCTGCGAAATTGAGCCCTCACTGCGAAAACGCCTCTCCGCTGCGAAAAGTCCAACTGTCCCTTGGCATTTATTTTCAAATCGGGAATTTGAACTTCCCTTTGGTGCGAAAGAGGAGCCAAGCCAAAGCACCCTTCTAGAGGATCCCCATCTGAGCCCAAGCCGTGCGCACACCTCCGGTTACCTTCTCTGAGATAGCCATGGCAAAAACCCAAGGAGCTAAGTCCTTGTCTCTTTCAAACCGCCTTAGATCCCCAAGAGAGACCCATGTGCAAGGCTCCATACTTGAGCCTCCACAGCCACTGGTCGCCCTACCTCTAGTTGAGGACGCACCCTTGAGTTCTCCTACAAGGCGATATGAGACAAGGAGACCACCCACCACACCCGGGGCAAGCTCTTCTCGTGCCAAAAAGTTAGGTAGTCGCCCCCCTAAGAAGAAAACAAGGGTATCAGTTCCATTTGAGCCATCAGAGCCTCCTTCAGAGCCCCCATCAGAGCCTCAGCCTTCTCATCCACCTGCCACAGAGTCTTAGATTCCCTCAGGGATGACTCCTGAGGTGGTTATCAAGCGGCCCATCGTCACTCAGCCACCCATTAAGGGTAACTTGGATTGCAGGGCTAGGCCATTCCATTCTGAGCTTTGTTTTGACACAGATACCTTCAGGCTTCAGCCAGAGCTCAGAGATTCCTTCTATCTGCTGCAGAAGTACCATATGGAGTATCTGATGACTCCCAGGGATTTCTTCCATCCCCGTGTAGCATTGGACTTTTATCAGTCTATGACTACACACCACGTCAGGGATCCTACTGTCATCCACTTCACCATTAATGGACGCCATGGTATCTTGGGAGCCAGACATATAGCAGAGGCCCTATGTATTCCCTACGAGCCAGCCCATCTAGAGGATTATCGAGTCTAGACTCATCCTTCCTAGATTGACATAGTCCATATCCTATCCAGAGGGGCATCCACACGCTAGTATCTGTTGAGAAAAGAGCTCCCTCCCAGCATGTTCTTTATAGATGCACTCTTGCGCCATAACATCTATCCAGTTCAGCATATGGTGTAGAGGAGATGAGCTTTGCTAGAGGCATTGTTTAGGATATCTAAGGGATTTTTCTTTGGCCCTCATCATCTCATTATAGCTGCTCTTCTATACTTTGAAGAGAAGGTCCACGGGAAGACGCTGCTTAGAGCGAATGCTATTCCATTTCTCTTTCCCAGATTGCTATGTCAGATTTTGGAGCACTTGGGATATCCATCTGAGCCTCAGCTTGAGCGCAGATGCATTTTCTGAGAGATATTCACTCTCAACAAATGGACAAGTATGACAGCCTATGGTGTAGAGCCAGGAGGCCCAGCTGGACCAGAGCATCCAAAGATTCCACAGCCAGAGCAACCAGAGGAGCCACAGCGGGTTGAGATGCCAACTGACATGAGAGCACCTGCCCCAGCAGTGCCCTCTACAGAGCCTATACCTAAGGTTGCACCCTCTGCTCCTCCTGCCACACCAGGGACTCCCCCTCCATCTGAGTCTAGGATTGCCATATCCATTTCTGAGTTCAGAGGCCTATGTCATACTTTGCAGGCATTGACCACTTCTCAGAGCCTCCTCACTCAGTAGATGACAGCTCTTCGTGCCCATCAGGAGCATATTATAGCCATCCAGACCCAGCATACTGCCATCCTTAGGCAGATACAACACCACTTGGGTATTCTATCCACTCCTGAGCACGCCATTCCTATCCCACCAAAGCCTGTAGTTCTATCACAGGCCCCTCCTCTCACAGAGCAGACTATGCACCCTGAGGAGCCGACTATAGGAGAGATAGAGGCATCCATCCTGAGCATTCCGACCTCGACAGCTGAGCCATAATCTCCATATGATCCTCCCACCACTATCTGATCATTTTTGTTCTACTCTCCATGGTTTTTAAGGAAAAATTCTCAAATAAAATGAGAAATTGAATTTTTGTTTTTTACTTGACTTAGAGTTTGTATTATGCTTACTAAAGTTGATGAATTGTTGCAACTTCTATTGAATTCAACCTTAGTTCTTCCACTTTAAGCTATTCACACACTGTGCACGATAGGTTACGAGTATAAGATGAAAAACTATTTCCCTCTTGACTTAGGAAAATTTTAGACTTGGTACCTTTTACCTTTTTTAATAGTGTTGGGACACCTTATAAAAGGCCAATGAGCCTTTAAAAAAAAAAAGAAAGAAAGAAAAATGTTTGCTTGCCTTGAAACCCGAGCAAGGTCTGAGGGGTATATGGTGAAAATCTTTAAAACCTGGTGCCCTAAGCCTTCATTGGTTGGGAGTCACTGGCCTCGATACTCGTTACAAGGGTGGATAGGTGGAGTTTAACCTACTATAGGTGCTTAGGTATTAAAATTCATTCTCAAATGTCCGGGGTAAAATCCGAGGAATTAGTGCTTGAAAGATCCTTAAAGCTTGATGCCCTATATCTTAATTGCTTAGGAGTCATCGATGGACCCCCGTTACATGGACAATTTAGAAAAGAATACCTTTAAGCCTTGTACTCCTACAATGAAAAAAAATTTGTGAGATAAAAGGGTGCGTTCTTGGCCTATTTAATTTTGTCAAATTGCTAAGTGTTGAAAAAGAACTAGGTTGGAGGGAGAGATTAGTTTAGCATACTGTATTCGGAAGCTATCAAATAACACTTAGATTTTTGTGGAAGAGTAAGGTTTGGTCCTTTTGAAGTGGAAATTATTTTAAAGCTTCAATTTTCATAATGCCTTTTCTTTATGAATTATGATTAGGTAAATGATACGTTCCCAATTGGTGTCTCAGTTGATTCATGTCCTCTCAATGGTCCCTGATAGTGGTACCATTTGATTCGTGTTTAGCTGGTGTCCCTTGATTGTGGTCCTCAGAAGGGAGTAATCAACAAAATTTATAACCTATTACACCATGTACTAGGATAGCCTTAGCTAGCATAGCATGGTGGCTCTAAGGTCGTTCACTCGGATGGGTTTTTACTTCACAATTGATATTAATTCAAGAGCTGAATTGGTGCCTTTTCATTTCAAGGTTAGCTTTAAAAGAAAACATAAAGATGTTTGAATGAAAAAGGTTTGGTTTTAAACTAACCAAAAATAGTAATTGATTTTAATTACAAAGAAAAGTATTTCTTGGAGTTTAGATCACTAGGCTCAGATTCCTAGTACAAAAAGGGAGTTCCAGTCACTTGTTTCTTTTCCTCGCATTAGAGAATTAACATATAGTTAATTCTCTAACCGGTGTGGTACAGATGCTTCCCCTTAATGGGTTCAAACACTAAATCCCTCTCACTGATGCATCTTGCAATGGCTTGTGCCTCTCACCTAGCATTTGCCATTCAAGGTGATCTTTAACCTTGGATTACCCGTCAAAAGCTCGCAAGAGATAACTAATGGATGTCTCCTTAGAGTCCAAAAGCTTACCAAGTGTTGGCTATTCTAGAAAATCCTACCTTCAAACCACCTCCCAAAGGTTCGTAAGAGATAAACTAGTGCATCTCAATGGACGGAGATCACTTGCCTTACCAAGTGTTGGCCCAAGTGATTTAAAGGCGTTTTAAGTTAACTAAAAAGATAAAAACCATTAACGGGTCACACTTTCTCTTCATTAAAAACTAAAACAACAAAACTTCCAATTTATGCATGAGGAAACTTACCCAGATTTCTTCACTCCAAGAGACGAAGAGCCTAGCCTCTCATCCTTTGAGGAAAAATCCTCAGAGTTTGATTGGCTAGAAATAAAAATAATGAGAAAACAAAAATATGAAGGAAAAATAGAGCAAGTGCTCTGTAAAATATATTTCTTCCTTCCGTCGATTACATGATTATATTGTGTAAAGAAAATTACAAACTATATATAAGAGGTTATTCACCTTTTGTTCTTACTTAAAGACTAAGGAATCTTATGATAGGTGGGTTACAAGGAGAGTTTGGGGATTTAGACATCAAATATCTAAAGCAAAATATCTCAAAATGTTGGTCGCAAATATCGGGAAGCTTCAGGAGAACACCGCAGTTGTGAGTGCAAGAGGGCTGCAAAATTTCGCAGCAAAAGGACAACATTTCGCAGCCCAAGGCTGATTTCGCAGCCATGCGAATTTTTCCTTCATCTTGGAGTGATTGGCTTCCAATGGCTGTAACTCTTTCATTTCAAATCCAAATCGTGCACCGTTTAAAGCATTGGATTGTTGACTTCCTGAGATTTCGAAATGACATATAGCATGCATAAATTGAACTCCAGGAAGTGCTCCAAAAGTGGCTTACATGACTGTCATCTAGAATGCTTCATGTTAGATTTCTCTTTGCTTCACCTCCTTGCATTTCGGATTTGCTTATGGCAAAGGACTTCAAAGCTTCGGTTCTTCATGTTTCTGAGCTTTCCATTGCTTTTCCATGGATTCCAAAGAACTCTCCTCAATCTTGGATTGCTTTGGTGATCAATTTACTAACAAAAACACAAAAACTTACACAAAGTGATTAGAAATAATTGCAAAGGTCCTTAATATGTTAATTGGGTTAAAAGGTGATAACTACTACTCAAAAGTGTTTAAAAGAGTTAATTACAAGCTATAAAATAGTACTTTTTGAATAGTAATCACTCCCCCCAACTAACATATTGCTAGTCCCTTAGCAATGAAGGAGAGAAAAATAAAAATAAAAAGTACTATAATTTACAACATCATGCTGATAAAAAAAAAAACAATTTTCAAGTGGCATGATGATCTAACTCTCACATGGAACATTAAAGAAATAAAACTCAAACTTCAACAAGAGTTATCAAATAACTTGTCTAATCATAATTCTTAAAGAGAAGGCATTATGCAAATTTAAGCTTTTAAAGGAGTTTCCACTCCCAATGGTCAAACCTTACTCTTCCACAAAAATCTAAGTGTTATTTATTAGCTTCCGAATATAGTATGTTGAACTAATCTCTCTCCCCCAACCTAGTTCTTTTTTCAAAGTTTAGCAAACTGATCAACCTCCAATAGGCTAAGAACGCACCTCTTGTTTCACAATTTTTTTTCTTGTAGGAGTACAAGGCTTAAACGTATTCTTTTCTAAATTGTCCATGTAATGGGGGTCCATCGATGACTCCCAACCAATTAAGGTTTAGGGCATCAAGCTTTAAGGATCTTTCAACCACTAACTCCTCGGATTTTACCCCGGAATTTTGAGAATGAATTTTAATACCTAAGCACCTACAGTATGTTAAACTCCACCTATCCACCCTTGTAACGAGCATTGAGGTCGGTGACTCCCAACCAATGAAGGCTTAGGGCACCAGGTTTTAAAGATTTTCACCATATACCCCTCAGACCTTACTCGGGTTTCAAGGCAAGTAAAACATTTTTTTTTTCTTTTTTTTTTCAAAGACTCATTGGCCTTTTACAAGGTGTCCCAACACTATTAAATGAGGTCAAAGGTACCAAGTCTAAAATTTTCCTAAGTCAAGAGGGAAATAGTTTTTCATCTTATAATCGGAACCTAGTGTGCACAGTGTGTGAATATCATAAAGTGGAAGAACTGAGGTTGAATTCAATAGAAGTTTCAACAATTCATCAACTTTAGTAAGCATAATACAAACTCTAAGTCAAGTAAAAAGACAAAAATTCAATTTCTCCCATTTCATTTTGAAAATTTTTCCTTAATAGCCATGGAGAGTAGAATAAAAACTTTAAAAAATTTTAAAAATTAAGAAAAAAGCAACTAAATTACCAAAATAACTTAGCATTAATAACAAAAACTTCCTTCCTCAACTCTCCCCCAACCAAGCTGAACATTGTCCTCAATGTGACAAAAGCGATTAAAAAATAGGGAGGAAGTGGTTCCTCCTTAGTGACATGGAGTCTGAGTCGTATAGGAGAAACCACATGTTTCAAAAAAAACAAAAGAGTTAGTGAGTAGAGGAAATAGAAAAATGCCAAGTTTAAACAAAAATGATATCTATATATGATGTATCATCAGTAATACATCCAATCCCAGAATATAAAACATCAAAACATGGAATTATGTATACTAATATAATAAGTAAAGACAAAAAGTAAAGAGATGATCAAGTAATGGTAGGGTCATGTGGAGCTGATGTATCTGTGGTGGCCTCCTGAGTGAGTTGGATCAGGACTTTGACCTCTGTTCTGGTAGTCTCCTTAGATGGCATAGTCTCCTCAACTGGAGCTCTCAATTGGAGCTATGGGCTTTGATGGTTTAAGGAGGTAAGAAATGGAGTGAGAGGCTTCGTGTGTGTGATCTCAGTGAGAGGGCTCTCCTCTTTAGATGCATGGTCGTGAGGCTTTGTTGGCATTTTCGCAACTTCCCTTGGCTTCACAAAGTGTTTTCACAAATCATTTCATAGCTTGGAGGCCATTTTGCAGCCAAGGGAAAAAAGAAACATTTTCGCAACCCATTTTTCAGCCAAAGGGAAAAAAGAAACATTTTCGCAGCCCATTTCGAAGTTTGGAGATCGTTTCCGCAGTGGGGGGAGGATTTTGTAGAGGAGGAGGATTTTTGCAGCCCATTTCACAGCTGCACAATGGGCGTACGGTGCTGCGAAGTGGCACTCGTGTGCCAAGGGGTGGTTTCGCAGCTGCGAAACACCCTTCGAAATGGGGGCGCGGCTGCGAAATTCCCGCTTATGCTTTGCACTTTCATCTTCAAACGGCCATAACTTCTTTGTTTCAAATCCAAATCGTGCACCGTTTGAAGCACTAGACTCCTGACTTCCCAAGCTTCGAAACAACATATGGTATGCATAATTTGAGCTCCAGAAAGTGCTTCAAAAATGTGTCCAACAGTATCGAAATGGGGTGCGGCTGCAACATTTCCGTTCAGCTTTGCACAGTCGTCTTCAAACGGCCATAACTTCTTCGTTTCAACTCCAAATTGAGCACCGTTTGAAGCTATGGACTCCTGACTCCTGAGCTTCGAAACGAGATATAGTATGCATAATTTGAGCTCCAGGAAGTGCTCCAAAATGTGTCCAATGGGGGTGCGGCTGCAACATTTCCGTTCTTGGTTTGCACAGTCGTCTTCAAATGGCCAAAACTTCTTCGTTTCAACTCTAAATTGTGTACCGTTTGAAGTGCTGGACTCATGACTTCCTGAGCTTTGAAATGACATATGGTATGAATGAAATAGACTTCTGGAAGTGATCGAAATGTGTCCAACAGTTACCAAAATGGGGGTGCGGCTGTGACTTTTCCGTTCATGGTGTGCGCGCTGAAGGATTTTAAGGTGTGGAGAATTCGCAACCATTTCGCAGCTGTGAAATGAGTGTACAGGGCTGTGAAATGGCACTCATGTGCCAAAGGGTGGTTTCGCAGCTGCGAAACACCCTTCCAAATGGCGTCTCGGCTGCGAAATGGAGGATCTTCAAGGCGTGGAAAGCTCGCAGCCATTTCGCAGCCATATAGAGCTTTGCTCTGCCTTACCTTCTCGTTTTGATTGTATTTTTCTTACTAGCCAAACAAGCTCTGAGGATGTTTCCTCATATAATGAGTGGCTAGGCTTTTTGTCTCTTGGAGCTAAGGTAGATGGGTAGGGTCCCAAGTGCAAGAATTGGTAGTTTTGTTGTTTCAGCTGTTAATGAAGAGAAAGTGTGACCCGTTAATGGTTTCTATGTTTTTAGTTAACTTAAAACACTTTTAATTCACCTGGGCCAACACTTGGTAAGGTAAGTGATCTCCGTCCATTGAGATTCACTAGTTTACCTCTTGTGAACCTTTGGGAGGTGACTTGAAGGTAGGATTTTCTAGAATTGCCAACACTTGGTAAGCTTTTGGACTCTAAGGAGACATCCATTAGTTATCTCTTGCGAGCTTGAGAAGGGAAATCCAAGGTTAATGATCACCTTGAATGGAAAATGCTAGGTGAGAGGCACGAGCCATTGCAAAATGAATTAGTGAGAGGGATTGAGTGTTTGAATCCACAAAAGGGAAACATTTGTACCATACCTATTAGATAATTAACTATATGTTAATTCTCTAATGCGAGGAAAAGATTCAAGTGACAGGAACTCTGTTTTTGCATGAGGAGTCTGACCCGAGTGATCCTAAAACTCCAAGAAACGCTTTTCTTTATAAGTAATTCCCATTACTTTCTTTTTAGTTAGCTTAAAACCAATCATTTTTCAACCAAAGTTTTTATTTTCTTGTGAAGCTAACCTTGAAATGAAAAATCATCAATTCAATTTTGAATTAATGTCAATAGCAAGTTGAAAACCCTTCCCAGTGAACGATCCTAGAGCCACTATGCTATATTAGCTGAGGCTATCCTAGTGCATGGTGATATAGGTTATAAATTTTGTTGATTACTCCTGTCTGAGGACCAAACTCAAGGTACACCAGCTAGGCACGCAATCAATGATATGATCGAGTCAAGATCCAGTGAGCTCAAGCCTTTAGATGCTTTAAACCGCGAAGGGTTATGGATTATTTGAATGATTCTACATCATGAGATCAAGCCCTTAGATTCTATGAACTTCTCAGTGTTATGGGTAACATGAAAGACCACGGGTTGCATGCTCAAGGCTTTAGATGCTATTAACAACTCAGGGTTATGGATAACATGAATGGCTTCAAGTCATGAGCTCAAGCCTCTAGATTTTATGAACAGCTCGAGGCTGTGGTTGACATGAATGACTTTGAGTTGTAAGCACTGGGCTCTAGATGCTATGTACAACTTAAGGTTGTCAATGACATGAAAGACTATGCATCGTGAGCTTAAAGCTCTAGATGATATGAATAACTCAAGGTTGTGCATGACAGGAACAACTCTTGGTCGTGAGTTCAAGGCTCTAGATACAATGAAAAACTCAGGATTATGGTTGACGTAAATGATTTTGAGTCATGAGCTCAGAGCTCTAGATGCTATGAACAACCCGGGGTTATGGATGACATGAGCTACTCTAGGTCATGAGCTTAGGGCTTTGAAGGCTATGAACGACTCAGAGTTATGGATGATATGAACGACTTAGGATCCCTTGAGCTCAATCCTCTAGATACTATGAATCACTTAGGGTTGTGGATGATATGAACGATCCTACTTCCTAAGCTCAAGCCTCTAGATGCTATGAATTGCTCAAGGCTATGGAGGACATGAACGACTCAAAGTCATGAGCTTAAGGCTTTAGATGCTATGAAAAGTTCAAGGCTGTAGTTGACATGAATGTCTCTGGGTTATGAGCTAAGAGCTTTAGAAATTATGAAACAACTTGAGGTAGTTGTTGACATGAAAGACTCTAGGTTCTGAGCTCAGGGCTCTAGAAGGTATGAACAACTTAGGGTTGTGAATGATATGAACGACTTGGGATCCCATGAGCTTAAGCTTGTAGATGCTATGAACCACTCTAGATTGTGGATGATTTGAACGATTCTGTATCACGAGCTTAAGCCATTAGATGCTATGAACTACTCAAGGCTATAGAAGATATGAATGACTTTGGGTCATGAGCTTAGGGCTCTAGACGCTACTAACAAGTTAGGGTTGTGGATGGCATTAACTACTCTGGGTCATAAGCTTAGGTCTCTAGATTCTATGAACAACTGAAGCTTGTGGTTGACATCAAAGAATCCTAGTCATGAGCTTATGGCTCTAGTTTTTATACACAACTTAAGGTTAACAATGACAAGAAAGACTACAAGTCATGAGTTGAGGGCTTTAGATGCCATACACAAGTTAGGGTTGTCGATGACATGAAAGACTCTAGATCGAGAGCTCAGGGATCTAGATACTATGAACAACTCAAGGTTGTGGTTGACATGAATGACTCCAGATCATGAACTTAAGGCTCTAAATGCTATGAACAGCTCTAGGCTATGGATGACATGAGCTACTCTAGGTCGTGAGACCAAAGCTCTAGTTATAAAGAGCTCAGAGTTGTGGATAAAATGAACAACTCAGGATCCCATAAGGTCAAGCCTCTAAACGCTATGAACTGCTCAAGGCTATGGATGACATGGATGACTCTGGGTTGTGAGCTTAGGATTGTAGATGCTATTAACAACTAAAGGTTGTGTATAAGATGAATGACTCCAGTTCATCAACTCAAGCCTCTAGATTCTATGAACAACACAAGGTTGTGGTTGATAAGAAAGACTCTGAGTCATGAGCTCAGGGCTCTAAATTCTATGCACAACTTAAGGTTGTCAATGATATGAAAGACTCTAGGTCACGAGTTCAAGGCTCTAGATGTTATGAATATCTCAAGGCGATGGTTGACATGAACAACTCCAGGTCATGAGCTCAAGGCTTTGGTTGACATGAACGACTTCGGGTCGTGAGCTCAGGGCTCTAGATACTATGAACAACTCAAGATTGTAATTGTCATGTATGACTCTAGGTCATGAGCTTAAGGTTCTAGATGCTATTAACAACTCAAGGTTATGGATGACATGAATGACTATGGGTCATGAGCTCAGGCTTATAGATTCTAAGAACAACTCAAGCCTATGCTTGACATGTAAGACTCTGAGTCGTGAGTTCAAGACTTTAGATGTTATGCACAACTTAAGGTTGTCAATGAAATGAAAGACTCCAGGTCGTGAGCTTAGGGCTCTAAATGCTATACACAGGTATGGGTTGTTGATGAAATGAAAGAGTTTAGGTCGTGAACTCATGGCTCTTGATACTATAAATAACCCAGGGTTATGGATGACATGAACAACTCTAAGTCATGAGCTCAAGACTCTAGGTGCTATGAATAATGCAGAGCTGTGGATGACATGCTCTACTCAAGGCTATGATCTTAGAGCTCTGGATGTTATGAACAGCTCAGAGTTGTTGATTATATGTACAACTAGAGATCCTGTGAGCACAAACCTCTTGATGCTATAAACTGCTTGGGGTCGTGAATGATATGAACTATTCTACATCACGAGCTCAAGCATCTTGATGTTTTGAACTACTCAAGGTTATGGAAGATATGAATGACTCAAGGTTTTTATCTCAAGGCTCTAGATGATATGAATAGCTCAGGGTTGTGGTTGACATGAACGACTCCAAGTCATGAGCACAAGGAGCTATATGCTATGATAAACTCAAGGTTGTGGATGACATGAATGACTCCAAGTTATGAGTTCAGGGTCTTAGATACTATGAACAACTCAGGGTGGTGGTTGACATGAAAGCCTCTAGGTTATGAGGTTAGGGCTCTAGAAGCTATGAACAACTAATAGTTGTGGATAATATGTTCGACTTGGGATCCCATGAGCTTAGGCCTGTAGATGTTATGAACCATTCTAGGTTGTGGATGATCTAAACAAGTTTGTGTCATGAGCTCAAGCCTCTAAATGCTATGAACTACTCTAGGCAGTAGAAGACATGAACGACTCTGGGTCATGAGCTCAAGGTTCTAGATGCTACTAAAAAAACAAGGTTGTGGATGACATGAACGATTCTAGGTCATAGGATCAGGCCTCTAGATTTTATGTAAAGCTCAAGGTTGTGGTTGACATCAAAGACTCCTAGTTATAAGCTTAGAGCTCTAGATGTTATGTACAACTTAAGGTTGTCGATGACATGAAAGACTTCAAGTCTTGAGCTAAGGGCTTTAAATGTTATACATAGGTCAGGGTTGTCGATGACATGAAGCACTTCGGGTCGAGAGCTCAAGGCTCTAGATACTATGAAAACCTCAGGGTTATGGTCGAAATAAATGACTCTAGGTCATGAGCTTAAGGATCTAGATGCTATGAACAACTCTCGGGCATGGATGACATGAGCTACTCTTGGTCGTGAGCCTAGGGCTTGATTCGTGCCCAACTGGTGTCTTTTAATTCAGTCCTCAGACAGGAGTAATCAACAAAATTTATAACCTATTTCACCATGTACTAGGATAGCATCAGCTAGCATAGCATAGTGGTTCTAGGATCGTTCATGATTCGTGCCCAACTAGTGTCTTCTAATTCAATCCTCAGACGGGAGTAATCAATAAAATTTATAACCTATTTCACCATGTACTAGGATAGCCTCGGCTAGCATAGCATAGTGGCTCTAGGATCGTTCACTGGGATGGGTTTTCATTTCACACCTAATATTAGTTTAAAGAATTGGATTGGTGCTTTTTCTTTTCTAAGTTAGCTTCAAAAGAAAACAGAATCTTTCATTTGGAAAAGGTTGGTTTTAAACTAACCAAAAATAGTAATTGAGTTTAATTACAAAGAAAATGGTCTCTTGTATTTTTAGGTTACTAAGTTCAGGCCCCTTATACAAAAATGGAGATTTTCAGATCTTTTCTCGCATTGGGGATTTAGCCTATAGTTATCCTCCCAACCGGTGTATTACAGTTGCTTCCCATTAATGGTTTCAATGCTAATTCCCTCTCACTGATGCATCTTGAAATGGCTCGTGCCTCTCACCTAGCATTTTCCATTCAAGGTGATCTTTCATCTTGGATTACCCTTTACAAGCTCGCAAGAGATAACTAATGGATGTCTCCTTAGATTCCAAAAGCTTACCAAGTGTTGGCTATTCTAGAAAATCCTACCTTTAAACCACCTACTAGAGGCTCGCAAGAGATAAAATAGTGTAACTCAATGGACGGAGTCCACTTGCCTTACCAAGTGTTGACCTAGGTGATTTTAAGGCATTTTAAGTTAACTAAAAATATAAATACCATTAACGGGTCACAACTTCCTCTTCATTAAAAACTGAAACAAGGAAAACTCCCACTTTGGTAGTTGGGTCCCTTACCTAGCTCCCTTCCGCCCATGAGACAAAAAGTCTAGCCACTCATCCTTTGAGAAAACATCCTCAGAGGTTGTTTGGCTATAATGAAAAATATAATCAAAACAAGTAGGTAAGGTAGAGCAACGCTCTGTATATTTCTTACTAAAAACATGTACAAGTGATCCCCTCTCTAATGTCTTCCCTTCTTCAGAGAGACGAGAGATATCAGAGATGTCTCGGAGACATGAGATTGTATCCAGGATAGATATTACAAGGAGATATCTTAGGATATATAAAGAGAGACATTTTCAACCTCTTAATGAGATATCCTAAATATCTTAAAAGATCTTCAACTGATTAAAAGGAGAGAATTGATAATTACACCAAATATCTTAAGGTAAAAAATCTAATAGAGTCGGTGTAAAATATTTAACTATTACATTTTCGCATTGGAGAAAGGCGATGCGAAAAATTTCGCATTGGGAAAAGTCAATGCAAAAATTTTCGCATAAGGGAATGTCAATGCGAAAATTTTCGCATCAGGAAATGTCAATGCGAAATTCATTTTTCAGCTTTGTGCAGTTGCCTTCAAATGACCATAACTTTAGCAAACTGACCACTTTCAATAGGCTAAGAATGCACCTCTTTTATTTCACAATTTTTTTATTGTAGGAGTGCAATGCTAAAGGTATTATTTTCTAAAGTGTCCATGTAATGGGGGTCCATCAATGACTCCCAACCAATCAAGGTTTAGGGCATCAAGCTTTAAGGATCTTTCGACCACTAACTCCTCATATTTTACCCCGGACTTTTGAAAATGAAATTTAATACCTAAGCACCTACAATATGTTAAAATCTACCTATTCACCCTTGTAATGAGCATTGAGGTCAGTGAATCCCAACCAATCAAGGCTTAGGGCACCGGGTTTTAAAGATTTTCACCATATACCCCTCGGACCTTGCTTGGGTTTCAAAGCAAGTAAAACACTTTGTTCTTTTTCTCTTTTTCTTTTTTCAAGGCTCATTGGCCTTTTATAAGGTGCCCCAACACTATTTAAAACAAGGTTAAAGGTACCAAGTCTAAATTTTCCTAAGTTCAAGAGGTGAGATACTTTACCATCTTATAATCGGAATCTAAAGCGCACAGTGTGTGGTAAGATTAAAGTGGAAGAAATAAGGTTGAAATCAATAGGAGTTTCAATAATTCATCAACCTCAATAAGCATAATACGACTTTACTATTCAAATAAAAAGGCAAGAATTCAATTTCTCTCATTTCATTTTGAGAATTTTTCCTTAATAACCATGTAGAGTAGAGTAAAACTTTTAAAATTAAGAAAAAATTTAAAATTTTCAAAATTAAGAAAAAAGTACTAAATTAACAAGATAACTTAGCATTATTAACAACTTCCTTTAACAACTTCCTTCCTTTACTCTCTCCCCCAACCAAGATCAACATTGCCCTCAATGTGGCAAAAACAATTATAAATAAAGGGAGGAAGTGGTACCTCATGAGTGACATGGAGTCTGAGTCGTATAGGAGAAACCACATGATTCAAAAAACAAAAGATTAATGAGTAAAGGAGATAGAAAAAAAAAATGCCAAGTATAAACAAAAATGATATGTATATATTACTCTGAGAAAGTATAATGAAATGATCATGTAATACATCCAATCCCATAATATATAATATGAACTAATATACTAAGTAAATACAATATAAAGAAATGATCAAGGAGTGGGGTTCTCTGGTGGACATGATGGCTCTAGGGCTGTCTCGTGAGTGGCCTGGGGTGGGACATCAGTTGTGATGGTCTCCTCAGGTGGAATCGTCTCCTCAGCTGAAGCTCTCAACTCTGATGGTCTAGGAATATCAGTCTGAGGTGGTGCAAGACCCATATGCTGTTGTATCTGACTAAGGACAGCAGTATACTGGTCAAGAATAATAGAATGTCTATCCTGCTAAGCTCGGATGTCTCTCATCTTCCAGAATAGAGTGTCGTGCGTGGCGTTGAGTGTTCTGAATAATAATACCATGCCACGAAAGTCTGAGCAAGAAATGGTGATAAAGTCCTGTGATGGAGGATGCACAACTAGTGGAACAGGTGATGTAGTTGGAGGATTAGTAAAGGCGGCCTGAGGCATAGATGATGCAGCAGGGGTGGATGGAATAGACTCTGTGGGATGCTCGTCTTGCTATGCTTGGTCAGGCTGTGCTAGTACTGGAGGTACTGGCACTGAAGGTACTGGCCTGGGTGGGGCTGTTTTAGGTGCTGATTTGGCTGAATTCCTCTCTACTAGCTGTGTCCATTGGTCGAGAGTAAAATGCTCTCGACAATGATGGCGGTGCTCAAGATAGGGCTCAGTAGGGTAGCCCATATGATCCAATATATGGTAAAGTAGCCTCGAAAATAGCAATGGAATCGCGTCAGCTCACTGTAGCTTCTTCCTATGCGCTTTCTTCTCGAAGTATAGGAGAGCGGCCATAATCAGATGGTGTGGACCAAAATAGAAACCCATATATATCCTGTATAATTCATCCAAAATAGGTCCTCACCTCTACACTGAATGCTGAAGAGGGAAAATGTTGGACCTCAACAATACATCTACTAGGAGCATCCCAGATGGAAGCTCCTTACATAGTAGGCATGTATCTCTAGAAGTCTGATTACTACCCAAAAAGTGTTATTTTGCGCCTTTAATTCATTATGTTTTAAGCACTTTTGTGTAGTAGTTCTCCATTTTTATTCCAATTGGCATGTTAAGGACCTAGCAATGACTTCTAATCATATTTGTGGCTAGTTTTAGTGTTTTGACAGCTTTTTGGATCATTAAGACAAGCCAAGCAAAGGAGAGAATCAAAAAGGAGAGAAGCAAAGAGGAGAGAAGCAAAGAGGAAAATAGAGGACAGCAACTACAGTCTTCTTTTGCAATTTTGGAGCACTTCCTGAAGTCCATTTTCTACATGCTATATACCATTTCAAAGCTTAGGAATTCAAGAATCCAACACTTTAAATCGTGTACGATTTGGAGCTGAAATGAGGAAGTTACAGCCATTGGAAGCCAATCACTCCAAGTTGAAGGAAGAATTTTGCACGGCTGCGAAATCACCCTTTTGCTGCGAAATGATTTCGCAGCCATTTTGCACAGTGCTGTGGAATTTCTCCTGAAGTTTCCTAATATTTGGGACCGACTCTTTTAGATATTTTCTTCAGATATTTTTGAATAAATTTCCATTTCTCCTGTATGAGCCATTCATGTAATTCCTTAGCTAGGAAGTATCCAAGAAGGTAAATTACCTTCCTATATAAACTCTCTTGTAAACACTAAAAAAAGAGACTCTTGGAGAGCTTTTCCAGGTGACTCTCGAGAGCTTTCTCCAAGAGATCCATCATATAGATATAATATATGTGAAATCGACGAACAGAGCACTTGCTCTGTTTTTCCTATATATTCTTGTTTTCTCTTTAGTTTTCTTTCTAGCCAATCAAACTCTGAGGATTTTTCCTCAAAGGATGAGAGGCTAGCTCTTTGTCTCTTGGAGTGAAGAAAGTCGGGTAATTCCCTCATGCATAAATTGGAAGTTTTGTTGTTTAGTTTTTAATGAAGAGAAAGTGTGACCCGTTAATGGTTTTTATCTTTTTAGTTAACTTAAAACGCCTTTAAATCACCTGGGCCAACACTTGGTAAGGCAAGTGATCTTCGTCCATGGAGATGCACTAGTTTACCCCTTGCGAGCCTCTGGGAGGTGACTTGAAGGTAGGATTTTCTAGAATTCCAACACTGGTAAGCTTTTGACTCCAAGGAAACATCCATTAGTTATCTATTGCGAGCTTTTGACGATAATCCAAGGTTAAAGATCACCTTGAATGGCAAGTGCTAGGTGAGAGGTATGACCATTGCAAGATGCATCAATGAGAGGGATTAGTGTTTAACCCATTAAAGGAAGCATTTGTACCACACCGGTTCGGGAAATAACTATAGTTAAATTCCGAATGCGAGGAAAAGAAACAATGACCGAACTCCCTTTTTTGTATGAGGAACCTGAGCCTAGTGATCTGAAACTCCAAGAAACACTTTTCTTTATAAGTAAAATCATTACTATTTTGGTTAGTTTAAAACCGAACCTTTTCATTCAAACATCTTATGTTTTCTTTTAAAGCTAACCTTGAAATGAAAAGCACCAATTCAGCTTTGAATTATATCATTTGTGAAGTGAAAACCCATCCCAGTGAACGATCCTAGAGCCACTATGCTATAGTAGCTTTGTCTTTGCTACCCTAGTATATGGTGTAATAGGTTATAAATTTTGTTGATTACTCCCTCAATCAAGGAGCACCAGCTGGACACGAATCAGTTGAGACACCAATTAGGCATGAATCAAATGGCGCCGTTGCCAGGACGGTGCCACTTTGCATGATATGATCTTTTGAAACACTTGGATCTTCATCACAAGTTTGGTGACTTTTCTTTTCCTTTTACTAACTCTTTTTATTTGTTTATTTTTCTTTCATATGTTAGTATACCTTTTATTTTAGTTTTTAGTTTACCTTAATTTTTTTCTTAGAATTGTTTTTCTTTTGTTTTCTTTTGTTTTCTCTGTTCTTAATTCACAAATTGCTAGTTGTGCATGTCATATTGAATACGAGATAGCAGAGAAAGCCATGAACTTCTTGAGTTATGTGGTTGAACTTTCAAGAGGATGGGATGAACCAAATGCTAGAGATATGGGAAGAATGACGTCTCAACCTAATACTAAGGGTGAGATGTATATTTTGAATGACGGCATGGACATGAAGGCAAAGATTGCAGCTATGGAAAGGAGATTGGAAGAGCTGGAAATGAACCAGATGCAAGAAGTGCAAGCCATCTCTCAGACACCATTGCAAGCTATGCCTTGTGCCATTTGCCTATCTTATGAGCACTTGGTGGATGAGTGTCCTACCATTCCAACGGTGAGGGAAATGTTTGGTGATTGCAACACCTATAATTCCAATTGGAGGGACCATCCAAATTTCTCTTGGAAACCACAGCCGCCTCAGTACAAGCAACATGTTCAAGCACTTCAACAAGCCTCAAACCTTGAACAAGCTATGATGAATCTTAACAAGGTCATGGAAGACTTTGTTGAAGCTAAAAAATCCATCAATGCTCAGCTCAGTCAAAGAATTGACAGTGTAGAGAGTTCATTGAACAAAAAGATGGATGAAGTGCAAAATGATCTATCTCAGAAGATAGATAATCTCCAAGATTCAATCTCAAGGTTTGCCAACCTCAACACAGTGCAAGAAAAAGAAAACTCTCATTCTCAACCTTATCAAAATTCCATGAGTATCCATGAAATGGAGGCTAAGGAGGGAGATAAAGAGGTTGATCTGCCCACATGCAAGCTAGAGCATGAGGTAGAGAGTGAAACAGAGAAAAAAAAGAGGGAGGAAATCAAAGGAAAGAGAAAGGGGAAAAGGATAGAGAAAGATGGCTATGATGTTAATGTACAAGGAGAACCACAGAGGATAGTCATCAAGGAAGAAATGATGAAACACATGCCTTCACTTTGTCTCCAAGCTTTGTATGGGAAAATCATACAAACCAAGCCCCAAGTGAGAGATGCAAACTTCATATGGGATCCGGGCAAGCTAAGTCAGGATCAAAATTTTTTGATGGACTTAGTCTTTCTCAAGACTAACTAGCCCATAGCTTTTTGTTTTACTTATTACTTGTTTTAATTTTGATTTCAATGTTTTAATTTTGATTTCAATGCTTTAATTTTGATTTTAATGCTTTAAGTATACTTTGTTTTGATGTAATATAGGTTTTTGGATGATCAAAATCAGGAGGAAATGCAAAGAAATTGAAAGGAAGTCTTTCGGAGCAAAAACAGGGCAAAAACAGGGGTTTGCGAGATTTCGCAGCCTCTGCGAAATCGACACTTTGTTGCGAAACCATTTCGCAGTCTCAGGCCCCTCTCTGTGAAAATTTTCGCAGCTGCGAAACCGATTTTGGCACACGAGTGCCATTTCGCAGCACAGTGACCCTCATTTCGCAGTTGCGAAACGGTTGCGAAGCTCCAAAGCATGAAAATTCCCAATTTCGCAGCCAAAGCTCCATTTCGCAGGGTATTTCGAAGCTGCGAAAACAACTTTTGGCACACGAGTGCCATTTCGCAGCACAGTGACCCTCATTTCGCAGCTGCGAAAATGGCTGCGAAATCCAAAAGAAAAAAAAAATCCCTTTTCATTTTTCGCAGCCAAAGCTCCATTTCGTAGGATATTTCGTGGCTGCGAAACCACTTTTTGGCATACGAGTGCCATTTGGAAGCCCCATACACTCATTTCGCAGCTGTGAAATGGCTGCGAAACCTCCACACCTTAAAATCCTTCAGCGCGCACACCATGAACAGACATGTCACAGTTGTACCCCCATTTTGGAAACTATTGGACACATTTCGATCACTTTCCGAAGTTCATTTCATGCATACCACATATCGTTTGAAATATTGGGAATTCAGGAGTCCATAGCTTCAAACGATACTCGATTTGGATTTGAAAAGAAAAAGTTAGGGCTGTTTGAAGATGACTGTGCAAACCATGAGCGGAAATGTCGCACCTCCATTTCGCTACTGTTGGACACATTTTTGAAGCACTTTATGGAGCTCAAATTATGCATACAATATCACGTTTCAAAGCTTGGGAAGTCAGGAGTCTAGTGCTTCAAACGGTATGCGATTTGGAGGTGAAATGAAGAAGTTATGGCCGTTTGAAGACGAGTGCGCAAAGTTGAGCGGGAATTTCGCAGCCGAGACACCATTTGGAAGGGTGTTTCGTAGCTGCGAAACCACTTTTTGGCACACGAGTGCCATTTTGCAGCACAGTTCCCCTCATTTCGAAGTTGCAAAATGGTCTGCAAAAATGCCACTTTGCTGCAAAATGATCTCCAAGCTTCGAAATGGCTGCGAAATCACCTCCAAGTGTCGAAATGGCCTTCAAATTGCGAAATTGACTTGCAAAATGGAGGAAGGTTTGCAAAAACACCTTGCAAAGCCAAGGGAAGTTGCTAAAATGCCATCAGAGCCCCACAGCCATGGCCAAGACTAGAGGAGAGCCCCGCGCACCCTGAGATCACACACATGAAGCCTTTCACTCCATTTCTGACCTCCTTAAACCATCAAAGCCCATAGCTCCAACTGAGGAGACTATGCCACCTAAGGAGACTACCAAAGCAGAGGTTGAAGTTCTGATCCAACCCACTCAACAGGCCACCACAGATGCATCAGCTCCACAGGACCTTACCATTACTTGATCATCTCTTTATTTTTTGAATTTACTTATTATATTAGTATAGATAATTCCATGTTTTGATGTTTTATATTCTGGGATTGGAGGTATCCATTGATCATATCTTATATTCTACTTTCTCAGATTCATATATAAACATCATTTTTTGTTAAACTTGGCATTTTTTCTATTTTCTCTACTCACTGATTCTTTTGTTTTTTTTTAAACATGTGGTTTCTCCTATATGACTCAGACTCCATGTCACTCAGGAGGTACCACTTCCTCCCTATTTTTTAATTGCTTTTGTCACATTGAGGACAATGTTCAGCTTGGTTGGGGGGAGAGTTGAGGAAGTAAGTATTGCTATTAATGCTAAGTTATTTTGGTAATTTAGTTGCTTTTTGCTTAATTTTAAAAATTTTTTAAGTTTTTATTCTACTCTCCATGGTTATTAAGGAAAAATTTTCAAAATGAAAAGGGAGAAATTGAATTTTTGTCTTTTTGCTTGACTTAGAGTTTGTATTATGCTTACTAAAGTTGATGAATTGTTGAAACTTCTATTGGATTCAAGCTTAGTTCTTCCACTTTAAGCTATTCACACATTGTGCACAATAGGTTCCGAGTATAAGATGAAAAACTATTTCCCTCTTGACTTAGGAAAATTTTAGACTTGGTACCTTTGACCTCATTTAATAGTGTTGGGACACCTTATAAAAGGCCAATGAGTCTTTGAAAAAAGAAAGAAAAAGAAAAAGAAAAATGTTTTATTTACTTGTGAAATCACCCTTTTGCTGCCAAATGATTTCGCAGCCATTTTGCACAGTGTTGTGGAATTTCTCCTGAAGTTTCCCGATATTTGCGACCGACTCTTTTAGATATTTTCTTCAGATATTTTTGTATAAATTTCCATTTTCTCCTTGTATTCAGCCACTCATGTAATTCCTTAGCTAGGAAGTATCCAAGGAAGGGTAAATTACCTTCCTATATAAACTCTCTTGTAAACACTAAAAAAAAGAGACTCTTGGAGGAGCTTGTTCCAGGGTGACTCTCGAGGAGCTTTCTCCAGGAGATCCATCATATAGATATAATATATGTGAAATCGACGAACAGAGCACTTGCTCTGTTTTTCCTATATATTCTTGTTTTCTCTTTAGTTTTCTTTCTAGCCAATCAAACTCTGAGGATTTTTCCTTAAAGGATGAGAGGCTAGGCTCTTTGTCTCTTGGAGTGAAGAAAGCCGGGTAAGTTCCCTCGTGCATAAATTGGAAGTTTTGTTGTTTTAGTTTTTAATGAAGAGAAAGTGTGACCCGTTAATGGTTTTTATCTTTTTAGTTAACTTAAAACGCCTTTAAATCACCTGGGCCAACACTTGGTAAGGCAAGTGATCTCCATCCATGGAGATGCACTAGTTTATCCCTTGCGAGCCTCTGGGAGGTGCTTGAAGGTAGGATTTTCTAGAATTGCCAACACTTGGTAAGCTTTTGGACTCCAAGGAGACAGAGCTTTTGACGGGTAATCCAAGGTTAAAGATCACCTTGAATGGCAAGTGCTAGGTGAGAGGTATGAGCCATTGTAAGATGCATCAATGAGAGGGATTTAGTGTTTGAACCCATTAAAGGGAAGCATCTGTACCACACCGGTTCGGGAAATAACTATAGGTTAAATTCCGAATGCGAGGAAAAGAAACAAGTGACCGGAACTCCCTTTTTTGTATGAGGAACCTGAGCCTAGTGATCTGAAACTCCAAGAAACACTTTTCTTTATAAGTAAAATCAGTTACTATTTTTGGTTAGTTTAAAACCGAACCTTTTTCATTCAAACATCTTTATGTTTTCTTTTAAAGCTAACCTTGAAATGAAAAGGCACCAATTCAGCTTTGAATTGATATCATTTGTGAAGTGAAAACCCATCCCAGTTAACGATCCTAGAGTCACTATGCTATAGTAGCTTTGTCTTTGCTACCCTAGTATATGGTGTAATAGGTTATAAATTTTGTTGATTACTCCCTCAATCAAGGAGCACCAGTTAGACACGAATCAGCTGAGGCACCAATTAGGCATGAATCAAAGTCCCTCGTGATCGAATGCGGACCATGTTTCGCTGAGATGTAGAGGACCACTATCTGAATTGCTTTGGATCCTCTGGCTGAAATGGAATATGGAGAGCCTTAGCAATATGCCTTGCCTCTAAGATACCCTGACGTCCGTCTATGCTGAAATGAATGGCTGTGGAACTCTGGACGCCTTCAGTAGTCATGGACTGATAGAAATCCATTGCTACTCTAGGGTAGAAAAACTCTTTAGGAGTCATCAGATGCTCGAGATGGTACATCTGGAGCAATTCAAATGAATCCCGAAGGTCCGGTTGCTATCGCATAACCTCCATGTCGAAGTAGAGCTCAGAGTGAAATGGCTTAGCTCTATAATCTAAATTGCCAAGAATGGGTGGTGCAGTAACCATTACCCTTTTGATGATGACTTTAGGAGCAATGCCTGAAGGTCTCTGAATATTTTTTGGGGCTTGAGAATTAGTTGGAGCTTGACAGATGTCTCTCCAGGGCCCAAGGTCCTAGCTCTCTTTGGTAGAACACGATGTACTGATGGCTTTGGGGGTTGAGAAATTGGCCGTCTCCATGTCGAATACCGGCGTTGAGGAGGGCTATAAGTCACCCTACCCTTAGAAGATGGCACGATCAAGGCCTAAGAGGCCTGAGATGGATCCTGAGGAGTGGAGGCACTTGGTCGAGCCTCGTGAGATGCGGACGGGTCTGTATAGCCCCCTCTGGTGCGCACCATAGCTAATATGGATGAGAGGTGGATTGCTCTTCTTCTTCTTGGTGGCCGCAGGGCACGGAATGGCGAGGAATTTGCTTCATAAGGTGGCAATGAATTCTTCGCAATAGAGGATGCGTGTGTGAAATGGTCAGCTGGAGGCCTTTAAATAGGAATTTAAAATGACTTTTGGCTTCCCTCTTGGCTGTTAGGTGACCGTTAGCGTTTCACATGCGTTTCGCATGGCTAGTGGCTAATGCGAAATTTTTCACATTGACGTTTGGCTGATGCGAAATGGGGATTGCTGATGCGAAATTGGAATTTCTGATGCGAAATGGTGATTGCTGATGCGAAACTATGATGCCAAAATTTTCGCATTGAGAGTTACTGATGCGAAAAATTTTCGCATTGAGAATTGGTGGTGCAAAGCTGGTGTGAAATTTTTTGCATTGAGAATTGGCGGTGCGAAAATTTTCGCAGTGAGATAAGGTGATGCGAAATTTTTCACATTGAGTTCGCATTGAGAATGGGTGATTGTAGACCCTCAATTTTGTCCCTCGACACTGGCATTTATCCTTTGGGCGTCACCTGCACCCATCGTTCTCATATGGCACCACTAGGGCCCCTTTTGGGCTTAGTCGGTGTCCGAGCCTCATGTGAGCTTGTCTGTGGTCCATTGTGGTGCGTATGAGGTTCATTTTGGAGGGTCATCGTGGCCATTTTCCTAGTCATTCACATCACCCTATAGGAAGGAAGTGGGGTCATCCCGATGTTTTAGCTTAGTTGGAGTTTATAGGGGCATGTTGAGGTTCGGAGCACTCGGGCTTGTTTTGATCGTATCTCCCTCATCCAAACTCGAAATCAAGAACCGTTTCTTTTTATGGATTCCTTATTATTCCAGGAACATTCTGTAAAATTTTCAAAATTTTTTGCAACCGGTCGGCTGGTTGGCAGCCGGTTCAGCCGGTTCAGCCGGTTCATCGAGTCAGCCGGTGTAGAACACTGATTTTTGGTAATTGTTTTGATCATATCTCCCTCTTCTGAACTTGGAATCAAGAACCGTTTCTTTTTATGGATTCCTTATTCTTCCAGGAACATTCTGTAAAATTTTCAAAATTTTTTGCAACCGGTCGGCTGGTTGGCAGCCGGTTCAGCCGGTTCATCGAGTCAGCCGGTGTAGAACACTGATTGTTTGTAATTGTTTTGATCATATCTCCCTCTTCCGAACTCGTAATCATGCACCATTTTTTTTCATGGATTCCTTACGCTTCTAGGAACATTCTATCAAATTTTTAAAATTTTTTGCCATCGGTTCGACCGGTGGGCATCCGGTTCGTCCGGTTCAGCCGGTTCATTGAGTCAGCTGAGGTAAAACACTAATTCTAGTAATTTTGGGGCCCAAATTCTACATGGCTCAGGCCCGTAAGCTCCAGATTGGTTTTGGGCAATGTTGTGGGTCCATTTTGGGCCTTGGTTTGGGTTCCTTGCAGCCCACCACGAATCCATATGGATTTTGGTGGTGAAGCAAACTGAAAGCTGAAGGGAGTGAGCTGGCCTTGTAAGTTTAAGAGAAGTAATGAGGGGTGTGGTTCCCATGCTGATGAAGGGGATTTCGGTGCTGAAGGGGAAGGAACCCAGGAGGCTCAAATGCTGAGAAGGGTATGAGTATAAAAGGTGGGAAGAGAGGAGAGAAAAGGACCTTTTGGCATTTTCAGAAAGAGGGGAAATTTTGCTGGTGAGAGAAACAAAAAGGTCAGGAGCATCTTCTGAGTTGAGGGTGTGGGGGAAAGCTTCAGCACTGTGGTTTCTTTGAAGAGGAGAATGACAGCATCTTAGTTTTGGGAGTCACCATTGGCATACACGGATCTATTTGGTGGAGATTCTGAGGTAAGCATGCTGAATTTTCTTTGCTGACAGTTTATCTTCCTCGTCTTCATATGTTTTTCTCCTTCCTCATCATCTTTTCTTCCCTTTGATATGAATATTGTATTGCTTGGGTGTGGATAAAAAAGGCCACACATGATTTTTTTTGATTGGTTATGAATGGTTTAGGAACTTTCTAACTGAATTTGGGATTTTTTTTATCAACCGGATGAACCGGTTCAACCGGTTCAGCCCCATAAGTGGCTACCTCTGTCAGCCATGAGGAGCACCTGCCTTTCTTGGTCTGGTTCTCACTCATCCGGGCTCGGAATTGAGAACCGTTTCTTTTTTTTGCTTCCTTAAGCCCTTAGGAACTTTCTAACCAAATTTGGGATTTTTTATCAACCGTATGGATCAGTTGGGAACCGGTTCAACCGGTTCAGCCCCATAAGTGGCTGCCTCTGTCAGCCATGGGGAACACCTGCCTTTCTTGGCCTGGTTCTCACTCATCCGGGCTCGGAATTGAGAACCGTTTCTTTTGTTTGCTTCCTTAATCACTTAGGAACTTTCTGACCAAATTTGGGATTTTTTTATCAACCAGCTGAACCAGTTGGTAACAGGTTCAACCGGTTCAGCCCCATAAGTGGCTGCCTCTGTCAGCCATGAGGAGCACCTGCCTTTCTTGGTCTGGTTCTCACTCATCCGGGCTCGGAATTGAGAACCGTTTCTTTCTTTTGCTTCCTTAATCACTTAGGAACTTTCTGACCAAATTTGGGATTTTTTATCAACCGAATTGACCAGTTGGGAACAGGTTCAACTGGTTCAGCCCCATAAGTGGCTACCTCTGTCAGCCATGAGGAGCACCTGCCTTTCTTGGTCTGGTTCTCACTCATCCGGGCTCGGAATTGAGAACCGTTTCTTTCTTTTACTTCCTTAATCACTTAGGAACTTTCTGACCAAATTTGGGATTTTTTATCAACCGGATGAATCAGTTGGGAACCGGTTCAACCGGTTCAGCCCCATAAGTGGCTACCTCTGTCAGCCATGAGGAACACCTGCCTTTCTTGGTCCGGTTCTCACTCATCCGGGCTCGGAATTGAGGACCGTTTCTTTCGTTTGAATCCTCACTAATTTAGGAGTTTTATATAAAAATTTGGGAATTCTTCTCAATAGGTTGTACCAGTTGAGAACCAGTTCAACTTGTTCTGCTGAAGGACTTTAGGTAGCCCTCGTTTTTGGCATTTTTCGATTCCTTATCCATTGGGGCTCAAACCCATTTGCTATAGGGCACTTGTGAGCCATCTTGAAGGTTTAAGTCAGTGTTTGATTTCAGTTAGTATGGGAAATTTTGAAGTTATGGGTGGGGTGGTCTAGGTAAGTCTAGTTTGATTTGTATGACATTTGGGGAGTCCATTACCTGATCTCAACCAGCCTTCTTCCTTTTTGGCACAAAATTTGATGCTTGATTCTGAATACATGTTGCGTGGCTGACTCACCCTCTGCTGTAGCACATGGCTAGGGACCACAGGTACGCATCGTTGGTTTTGATTGTTGAATCATATGCATGCATGGTGCCTAATCCTGAATTTTTGTTACATGTTTATCTGTGTTTGACTGACCGTTTATGCAGCTCATGGCTGGGGACCACAGGTACGCACCCATTGTTTTGGGTTGGTTGAATCCATATGCATGCCAAATACCAATTAGGATTGTGTGATTCATGACATTTATTTAGCCTAGGGTTTCATCTTTGACCCATATGCTCCCACATACCCCAATTCATTAGTAGAGACCGAGTTCCGGGCTTAGAGGGGTGCTACCTCGCATGAGGTATCTTCCCAATGGGTAACCTGATCCCCGGACCCAGAATCTAGTTTTCGCAGACCGCTTTTTTTCCATACTGGGGTCATTAGGGGTTTTGGTTCTTACTTAATTTTCCCCATTTTAAAAATAAAAATAAAAAGTAAGTGGCAACTCCATACAACACCGTCTCTCACCGGGGGCGGTTTTTTCAAAACTGGAGAACTCAACTTTTTCATTCCTTATTTTCTTTTAAAAGCGAGTCACGCCGGTCCGGTGGATCGGGTGAGGGTCCACAGTGATGCTAAATTTTTCACATTGAGTTCTTTGTCTTGCGAAGTGCTCTGTTTTCCTCTGTTTTTTACTTCCCCTGTTTTGATCATCAAAAAATTAATTTAAGTCATAATAATTAAAGCTAGAAATTCTAACTTAAAAACATATATCAAATCTATAAAACTTGAATTTTAGAATTTAAAACAAAACAAAAAACAAAAAAAAAATATGGACTTAGTGTCTTCCGACAAACTAAGCCCATCTAACCATTTTTTCTTTAGGCCTGATGTGGTTCAAGGAGGTTGATTTCCTCCTTGTCTTTAGAAAATGGCTCCAGGAATGGCTTCAGATGTTGGCCATTAACTTTGAAAGTCCCGGTATTAGTGAGTAGCTCAATCACTCCATTTGAATAGACTTCATGGATAGTAAACGGACCTATCCATCTTGATTTCAATTTTCCCAGGAAGATATGGAGCTTAGAGTCATAGAGCAAGACTCTTCGTCCCTTCTGAAATTGTTTACGTGAGACTAACTAATCATGCCACCTTTTCAATCTCTATTTTGCAATGTTTGAATTGATATAGGTGTTATTCCTCAATTCCTCAATCTCATAAAGGTCTAGAAATCTCTTCACGCCGGCTCTGTTCCAGTCCATGTTGAGCATCTTGATTGCCCACCAAGCTTTGTATTGCACTTCAACGGGGAGATGACACGCTTTGCCATAGATTAGGCGATATAGAGACATTCCAAGAATGGTCTTGTAAGCTGTCCTGTAAGCCCATAGTGAATTATGAAGCCTAACAAACCAATCTCTTCTGCTCGTATTCACTACTTTCATTAGTATGTTCTTTATCTCCCGGTTGGCTAACTCAACTTGCCCAGAAGTCTGAGGGTGGTAAGGTGTAGCTACCTTATGCTTCACCCCATACTTGGCTAAGAGAATTTCAAATGGTTTGTTACAAAAATGAGTACCCCCATCATTGATTATGGCTTTAGGTACTCCAAATCTGGAGAAGATGTTCTCTTTGAGAAATTTGAGAACAACTCTATGGTCATTTCACTTACACGGGATTGCTTTAACCCATTTAGACATATAATCCACTCCCACCAAGATGTAAGAATAGCCAAAGGACATAGGAAAAGGTCCCATGAAGTTAATGCCCCATACATAAAAAAATATCAACTATTAAAATGGGATTTAAAGGCCTCATGTTCTTACGTGCTAATTTCCCAAGCCTCTGGCATTTGTCACAGCTTCTACACATGGTGAGGGAATCTTTGAAGAGTGATGGCCAACAAAAACCCGATTGCAACCCTTTCATAGCTGTCTTTTGAGAAGCAAAGTGGCCTCCACATGCACTTTCGTGGCAATGGCTGAGGATCCCCTATTGCTCTTGCTCAAGGATGCACTTCCGGATTATTTGATCCACACAATATTTGAATAGGAATGGCTCTTACCAATAGTAAGCATGAATTTTTGCAAAGAAGTGCTTCTTATCTTGTGCTTTCCACTCACTTGGAACTTCTCCGATAACTAAATAGTTAGCAATATGAGCATACCAAGGAGCGGCTTCAATCAACATGAGTGACTCCTCTAGAAAATCATCATTTATTGGAAAACTGTGGGAATTATGGGCTATGGCTAGCCTTGACAGATGGTCGGCTACCACATTTTCTACTCCCTTCTTGTCTTTGATTTGAAGATTGAATTCTTGAAGCAAGAGAATCCATCTTATCAACCTCGCTTTTGCATCTTCTTTAGTCAACAAATATTTCAAGGCTGAATGGTTAGTGAAAACTACAATGAAAGACCCTACCAAGTAAGCGCGAAATTTGTCTAAGACAAAAACTACAGCAGACAATTCTTTCTCCGTGGTTGTGTAGTTTCTTTGCGCTTCATTCAACGTTTTGCTTGCATAGTAGATCACATAGGGCTTTCCATCTTCTCTTTGCCTAAGAACAGCTTCTATAGGAAAGTCACTGGCATTGCACATCACTTCAAAGGGTAATTGCCAGTTGGGAGCTCTCACTATTGGAGCGGTTGTCAGCAATAACTTCAATTCTTCAAAACTCCGTTGACATTGATCATCCCATATGAATTTAGCATTCTTCACCAATAGCTCACAAAGAGATCTTGCAAGTTTATAGAAATCTTTAATGAACCTCCTATAGAACCCAGCATGGCCAAGGAATTGCCTTACTCTTTTGACAGTTGTTGGCGATGGCAACTTGATAATTAGTTCAACTTTTTCTTTGTCCACCTCAATGCCTTGGTTGGAGATAATATGCCCAAGGACGATCCCTTGGGGTACCATGAAATGACATTTCTCCCACTTGAGCACCAAGTCTTTCTCAATGCATCGGTTTAGCACAACTTCCAAATTGACTAAGCATTCATCAAACGCACTTCCATATACGGTGATATCATCCATAAAGACTTCCATAATACGCTCCACCATATCACTGAAAATGCTTAACATGCATCTTTGAAATGTTGCTGGTGGATTGCATAAGCCAAAAGGCATTCGTCTATATGCATAAACCTTCGCTGGGGTTGACAAACTGGCTTAGCTTCTTCTTCCATGTATATATGATGAGTACAGACTAAAGGGCTGATCCGTTTCAAATCAGAAATTTTCCACCCTATCGCCTTCTTACATCTCTTGAGGATTTCAAGTAGACAATCCTCCTAAGTAGTGGTAAGAGATGAAGAAATAACAACAGGGCTCTACTTATTTTCCTCCAGGTATGCATACTTCAACTCCATGGGTAATGGCTTCAGAATAAGCTTTGGGGGCTCCTCCTTAACGGCTTCTCGTGACTCCTCCTCATTGAATAAAGGGAGAATTTCTTCCCTCATCTTCAAAGGAGGGAGAGGAGCAAGCAAATCTAAGGGTTCAGGTAACCCTTCATCAAGATCCCCAAAATTCTCATTCAAATCTTCTATCATCTTCTGATCACAATGCTCCTCCACTAAGTTATCAATCATGCACACCTCTTCTAGTCCTTCTTCTTCTCCCAGATAGAATTGTTTATTGCACATATAGAAGATATTGAGTTCCAACGTCATGTTGCCAAATGTAAGCTGCATGACTCCATTCCTACAATTGATGATAACATTTGAAGTAGCTAGGAATGGTCTTCCAATTATGATAGGAATATAGTTAGTTCATTTGGTACCCGGATCCGTATCAAGAATGACAAAATCCACTGGGTAGTAGAACTTGTCAAATTGAACTAGGACATCTTCAATCATACCTCTTGGAATTTTCACAAATCTATCTGCTAGAGATAGAGTGATTGATATTAGCTTCAACTCTCCTAGTCCCAATTGCTTATAGATAGAGTAGGGTAGCAAATTCACACTTGCTCCAAAGTCCAACAAAGCTTTCTCCACACACGTCTCTCCAATCATCACTGATATGGTAGGACAACCCGGATCTTTGTATTTCACTAGGGACTTGCACTGTATAATGGAACTTACTTGCTCAGTTAAGAAGGCTTTCTTACTCACATTCAACCCTCTTTTGATAGTGCATAAGTCCTTCAGGAATTTTGCATAAGTCGGAACTTGTTTGATCACATATAGCAAGGGGATATTAACTTTCACTTGCCCCAACACTTCAAGAATTTCTGATGCGCTGTGGATTCCCCTCTTTCTATGCTGATTCATTCCCAATTGGTGTCTCAGCTGATTCATGTCCAACTGGTGCTCTTTGATTGAGAGAGTAATCAACAAAATTTATAACCTATATCACCATGCATTAGGATAGCTTTAGCTAATATAGCATAGTGGCTCTAGGATCGTTCTCTGGCAAGGGTTTTCAACTCACAACTGATACCAATTCAAAGTTAAATTGGTGCTTTTTCATTTCAAGGTTAGCTTAAGAAATAAAACACAAACTTTGGTTAAACGAGGTTTTGTTTCAAGCTAACTAAAAACAAAGTAATGGAAATTACTTATGAAGAAAAACATTCCTTGGAGGTTTGGGTTCACAGGGGAGGTTCCTTATGCAAAAACAGAGCTCCGGTCATTTGGTTCATTTCCTCGCATTAGAGAATTAATATATAGTCAATTCTCTAACCGGTGTTGTACAGATGTATCCTTTAAATGGATTTCAACTCTAATTCCCTCTCACTGATGCAACTTGCAATGGCTCGTGCCTCTCACCAAGCATTTGCCATTCAAGGTGATCTTTAACTTTGGACTTCCCTTCTCAAGCTCGCAAGAGATAACTAATGGATGTCTCCTTGGAGTCCAAAAGCTTACCAAGTGTTGGCAATTCTAGAAAATCCTACCTTCAAGTCACTTCCCAAAAGCTCGCAAGAGGTAAACTAGTGTACCTCCATGGACGGAGATCACTTGCCTTACCAAGTGTTGGCTCAAGTGAATTGAAGGTGTTTTAAGTTAACTAAAAACATATAAATCATTAAAGGATCACACTTTCTCTTCATTAATGGCTGAAACCACAAAGCTATAAATTCTTGCACTTGGAACCTTTCCCGGCAACCTTAGCTCCAAGGAACAAAAATTCTAGCCACTCATTCTCTGAGGAAACTTCCTCAGAGCTTGTTTGGCTAGTAAGAAAAATTAGAAGAATATAAACAATCAAAACAAGTAGGTAAGGTAGAGCAAAAACTCCTAATTTTACTTTTTTCCAAAAATTATATAAGGCGTCTGTGTACAAGCCTTGCTTTTCGTCCGTCTTTTCTCTGAGGAAACTTACAACCTTTAAATTTGGGTTTATTTACCCTTTGTTCTTACTTAAAGACTAAAGAATCCTATGATAGGTGGGTTACAAGGAGACTTTGGGGATTTAGACATCAAATATCTAAAGCAAAAAAATCTCAAAATGTCGATCGAACATATCAGGAAGCTTCAGGAGAACACCGCGGCATTGTGTAAAAAAACTCTCAGGGTAAGCGCTATCAAAGGATCCGGACATGTCTGACTGAGGAAGTCGAAACGCCCTCCTCTCCTATCCGACATTAGGCACCGGATGTGAAATATCCGGAGAAGGTGGAACGTCGGCCGAACAGAATTCCGGATGTTAGATATCCGGAGAAGGTGGAACGTCGGCCGGACAAAATTCTGAATGTTAGATATCCGGAGAAGGTGGAACGTCGGCCGGACAGAATTCTTCCCCGGGCAGAATGAGCTATGTCGCACGTTGCAAGGGGGACCGTCTGCGTGTGCAAGGGAGAGAGAGCCACATGGCATTTTTTAGGGAGGATCCCACACTCCTTGCATTCCGGATTTGCTTATGGCAAAGGACTTCAAAGCTTCAATTCTTCATGTTTTTTAGCTTTCCATTGCTTTGCCATGGATTCCAAAGAACTCTCCTCAATCTCGGATTGCTTTGGTGATCAAAAAGCTATCAAAACACCAAAACTTAACACAATTTGATTAGAATTGATTGCAAGGGTCCTTAACATGTTAATTGGGTTAAACAGTGATAACTACTACTCAAAAGTGTTTAAAAGAGTTAATTACAAGCTATCAAATAGCACTTTTTGAGTAGTAATCACTCTCCCCAACTGACATATTGCTAGTCCCTTAGCAATGAAGGAGAGAAAAATAAAAATAAAAAGTATTATAATTTACAACATCATGCTGATAAAAAAAACAATTTTCAAGTGGCATGATGATCTAACTCTCACATGGAACATTAAAGAAATAAAACTCAAACTTCAATAAGGGTTATCAAATAACTTGTCTAATCACAATTCTTAAAGAGAAGGCATTATGCAAATTTAAGCTTTAAAAGAGTTTCCACTCCCAAAGGGTCAAACCTTACCCTTCCACAAAAATCTAAGTGTTATTTATTAGTTTCCGAATATAGTATGTTGAACTAATCTCTCCCCCAAACCTAGTTCCTTTTCAAAGCTTAGCAAACTAATCAACCTCCAATAGGCTAAGAACGCACCTCTTTTCTCACAAATTTTTTTTTTCATTGTAGGAGTATAAGGCTAAAGGTATTCTTTTCTAACTTGTCCATGTAACGGGAGTCCATCAATGACTCCCAACCAATTAAGGTTTAGGGCATCAAGCTTTAAGGATCTTTCAACCACTAACTCCTCGGATTTTACCCCGGACTTTTGAGAATGAATTTTAATACCCAAGCACCTACAATATGTTAAAATCCACCTATTCACCCTTGTAACGAGCATTGAAGTCGGTGACTCCCAACCAATGAAGGCTTAGGGCACTAGGTTTTAAAGATTTTCACCATATACCCCTCAGACCTTGCTCGGGTTTCAAGGCAAGTAAACATTTTTCTTTCTTTCTTTCTTTTTTTCAAAGGCTCATTGGCCTTTTATAAGTGATTACTACTCAAAAAGTGCTATTTGATAGCTTGTAATTAATCCTTTTAAACACTTTTGAGTAGTAGTTATTGCCTTTTAACCCAATTAACATGTTAAGGACCCTTGCAATCAATTCTAATCAAATTATGTTAAGTTTTGGTGTTTTGATAGCTTTTTGATCACCAAAGCAATATGAGATTGAGGAGAGTTATTTGGAATCCTTGGAAAAGCAATGGAAAGAGCAGAAGCATGAAGAACCAAAGCTTTGAAGTCCTTTGCCATAAGCAAATCCGGAATGCAAGGAGGGGAAGCAAAGAGAAATCAGCCATGAAGCATTCTTGATGACAGTTATGTCAGCCACTTTTGGAGCACTTTCTAAAGTCCAATTTATGTATTTCATATGTCATTTTGAAGCTTATGAAGTCAAAAATCTAATGCTTCAAACGGTACGCAATTCAGAGTTGAAATGAAGGAGTTACAGCCGTTGGAAGCCGATCACTCCAAGTTGAAGGAAGAATTTTGCACAGCGTTGCGAAATCACCCTTTTGTTGCGAAATGATTTCGCAGCCTTTTTGCACAGTGCTATGGAATTCCTCCTAAAGTTTCATGACACGATGGAAGGCAGCCACTGCAAGCTGAAAGACCAATTCACAGCGGTGCAAAATCAGCTGGTTGCTGTGAAGTAATTTCGCAGCCCTTTTTGTTCATCTGCGAAATTTCGCAGACCATGTTTTCACCTGCGAAATGGTTCTTAGTGCTTCCCGATATTTGTAACCGACACTTGGAGATATTTTTATTCAGATTTTTGTTGTCTAAATCCCCAAATTCTCCTTGTATCCCACCAATTATAGGATTCCTTAGCTTTAAGTTAGGAAAAAGGCTAAAATATCCATGTATTAGCTATTAATGTAATTTTGATATAAATAGAGCCCGGAGAGCCTATTCGAAGGGTGATGAACCTTTTGTAAAAGTTTGAAAGAAAGTAAAATACAGAGCTTGAGCTATGCCTTACCTTCTCACTTTGATTATATTTTCCATTTACTAAGTTATGCACTCTCTGAGGAGGTTTCCCCAGAGAATGAGTAACTAAACCTTTAGTTCCTTGGAGTTAAGGTTGCCGGGAAAGGTTCCAAGTGCAAGAATTAGTAGCTTTGTGGTTGTAGCTATGAATGAAGAGAAAGTGTCTCCCGTGAATGGTTTCTATATTTTTAGTTAACTTAAAACGCCTTGGAGTCACCTGGGCCAACACTTGGTAAGGCAAGTGATTTCCGTCCATGGAGATGCACTAGTTTACCCCTTGCGAGCCTCTAGGAGGTGACTTGAAGGTAGGATTTTCTAGAATTGCCAACACTTGGTAAGCTTTTGGACTCCAAGGAGACATCCATTAGTTATCTCTTGCGAGCTTGAGAAAGGAAGTCCAAGGTTAAAGATCACCTTGAATGGTAAAGGCTAAGTGAGAGGCTCGAACCATTGCAAGTTGCATCAGTGAGAGATTTAGAGCTGAAATCCAACTAAGGGATGCATTTGTGCAGCACCTGTTAGAGAATTGACTTTATTTTTTAATTCTCTAATACGAGGAAATGAACCATCCGACCAGAGTTATGTTTTTGCACGAGGAACCTCCCCTGTGAACCTACATCTCCAAGGAATGTTTTTCTTCATAAGTAATTTCCACTACTTGCTGTGCCGTTAGTCTAAATCTAACCTTTTTCTATCAAAGTTTGTGTTTTATTTCTTAAGCTAATCTTGAAATTGAAACAGCACCAATTCACTTTGAATTGGTATCATTTTCAGTTTGAAAACCCTTCCCAGTGAACGATCCTAGAGCCACTATGCTATAGTAGCTTTTTCTTTGCTACCCTAGTTCATGGTGTAATAGGTTATAAATTGTGTTGATTACTCCCTCCATCAAGGAGCACCAGCTGGACAAGAATCAGCTGATACACCAATTGGACATGAATCAAATGGCGCCGCTGCCGGGGAAGGTGTCAAGTTTATAATGATACTATTTCAGAGTACTTGTGATTTTCATCACAAGTGTGGTAACGTTTCTTTCGCTTTATAAATTCTCATTTTTTTTTCCTTCTGCTTACTCATAATCTAAATTTAGCTTTTAAATTCAGCTTAGTTTTATTTTGTTTTTGTAGCCCTGTTTTCTTTTGTTGTCCTTTATTTTCATTTTAGTTACAGATAGATACTAGTTGTGTATGCCAAAGTGGATACGTGGCAGTGGAGGAAGGCTTGTTAAAAGTGATACACCTCATAATAAGGAATTGGAATTGAGCTTGAATATCATGGAAGCTACACCTAAAGATCAGCATAGTCACCAAGGTCGTCAAGACAATCTCAATGAATTTAGATCAATGAGGGACCGCATGCATCCACCTCGTATGAGTGCACCGTCATGTATAGTGCCTCCTACAGAGCAACTAGTGATCAGACCGTATATTGTTCCACTTCTACCAACTTTCCATGGGATGGAAAGTGAGAATCCCTATGCACATATCAAGGAATTTGAAGATGTTTGTAATACATTCCAAGAGGGAGGAGTTTCAATCGATTTGATGAGGCTTAAGTTATTTCCTTTTACTTTAAAGGATAAAGCCAAAATTTGGCTTAATTCTTTAAGGCCGAGGAGTATCCGTACTTGGATTGACTTACAAGCTGAATTCCTTAAGAAATTTTTTTCCACTCATAGAACAAATGGCTTGAAAAGGCAAATTTCAAACTTCTCAGCTAAAGAGAATGAGAAATTCTATGAGTGTTGGGAAAGATATATGGAAGCTATAAATGCTTGTCCTCACCATGGTTTTGATACGTGGCTATTGGTGAGCTATTTTTATGATGGGATGTCGTCCTCAATGAAGCAACTCCTGGAAACAATGTGTGGAGGAGATTTCATGAGCAAAAATCCTGAGAAAGCTATGGATTTCTTGAATTATGTGGCTGAAGTTTCACGGGGATGGGATGAACCAATCAAAGGAGAAGTGGGAAAGATGAAGTCTTAACTTAGTGCTTTCAATGCTAAGGCTGGGATGTATACCTTGAAAGAAGATGATGATATGAAAGCAAAGTTTGCAGCTATGACAAGAAGATTGGAGGAGCTGGAACTGAAAAAGATGCATGAAGTGCAAGCTGTTGCTGAAGCACCAGTGCAAGTGAAGCTCTATCCTAATTGTCAATCCTATAAACACTTGGTGGAGGAATGCCCTACAATTTCAGCTGAAAGGGAAAGATTTGGAGATCAAGCAAATGTTGTTGGACAATTCAAGCCCAATAACAATGCACCCTATGGAAATACTTACAACTCAAGTTGGAGGAATCATCCAAAATTTTCATGGAAGCCTAGAGCACCTCAGTACCAACCGCCAGATCAACCATCTCAACAATCTTCAAGTCTTGAACAAGCAATAGTGAATCTCAGCAAGGTAGTGGGAGATTTTGTTGGAGACCAAAAAGCCATCAATGCTCAACTTAATCAAAGAATTGACAGAGTAGAGAATACTCTGAACAAAAGGATGGATGGAATGCAAAATGATATAACCCAAAAGATTGATAATCTCCAGTACTCAATATCAAGGCTCACAAATTTGAACACAGTGCAAGAAAAGGGAAGATTTCCTTCTCAACCCCACCAAAACCCCAAGGGTGTCCATGAAGTGGAAAGCCATGAGGGAGAATCATCACAGATGAAAGATGTCAAAGCCTTAATCACTCTAAGGAGTGGTAAAAAAATTGAGCAGCCACCACCTAAGCCACCTGTGGAGAAAGAAGAAGAGACAATGAAAGGGGAGGAAATGGAAGACAAAAAGAGAGAGATCAGTGAAAAGAAAGAGGACTATGATTCAACAATGAATGCAAATTCAGAGAAGGAGCTTCTGAAGGAAGAAATGCTGAAGAAATCAACTTTTCCGCCTTTTCCTCAAGCATTGCATGGGAAAAAGGGGATTAGAAATGCATCTGAAATTCTTGAAGTATTGAGACAAGTTAAAGTCAATATCCCACTATTGGATATGATTAAACAAGTTTCAACATATGCAAAATTCCTAAAGGACTTGTGTACTATCAAAAGAGGGTTGAATGTGAATAAGAAAGCCTTCTTGACTGAGCAAGTAAGTGCAATCTTACAATGTAAATCTCCTTTGAAGTACAAAGATCCGGGAAGTCCTACCATTTCAGTCATGATTGGAGGAAAGGTAGTGGAGAAAGCTTTGTTAGACTTGGGAGCAAGTGTTAATTTGCTTCCATATACTGTCTACAAGCAATTGGGACTTGGTGAGTTGAAGCCAACAGCAATCACTCTATCTCTAGCAGATAGATCAGTAAAAATTCCCAGAGGAGTAATTGAGGATGTTTTGGTTCAAGTTGATAATTTCTACTATCCGGTGGATTTTATTGTTCTTGATACGGATCCTACTGTAAAGGAAGCTAATTTAGTTCCTATCATCCTTGGAAGGCCATTCCTTGCTACTTCAAATGTAATCATCAACTGTAGGAATGGGCTCATGCAACTCACTTTTGGCAACATGACACTTGATCTCAACATTTTTTATATGTTTAAAAAGCAAATCACTCCGGAAGAAGAAGAGGGTCCAGAGGAGGTGTGCATTATTGACACTCTAGTAGAGGAGCATTGTAATCAGAATATGCAAGACAAGCTGAATGAAAGCCTTGCGGATTGTGAGGAAGGTTTGTCTGAACCCCCTAATGAGCTTGCTACTCTACAAAGTTGGAGAAGGATAGAAGAGATTCTACCTTTGTTCAATAAAGAGGAAGGAGCAGCAACTGAAAAAGAGATCCCAAAACTCAATTTGAAGCCTCTACCCGTGGAGCTGAAATATACATACCTTGAAGAAAATAATCAATGTCCTGTTGTAATATCTTCATCTCTGACCAGCCATCAAGAGAAGTGTTTACTGGAAGTTCTCAAGAAGTGTAAGAAAGCAATAGGATGGCAAATATCTTATTTGAAAGGCATTAGTCTTTTAGTTTGCATGCATCATATATATATGGAGGAGGAAGCTAAGCCAATTCGTCAACTTCAAAGAAGATTGAATCCTCATTTACAAGAGGTGGTGCGAGCCGAGGTACTGAAATTACTTCAAGCAGGTATTATTTACCCTATATCTGATAGTTCCTGGGTGAGTCCTACTCAAGTGGTACCAAAGAAGTCAGGGATTACTGTGGTTCAGAATGAAGAAGGAGAAGAAATTACTACACGCCTCACTTCAGGGTGGAGGGTGTGTATTGATTATAGAAAGCTGAATGCAGTAACCAGGAAAGATCATTTTCCATTGCCATTTATCGATCAAGTGTTAGAGAGAGTCTCTGGCCATCCGTTCTACTGTTTTTTGGATGGGTATTCAGGGTATTTTCAAATTGAAATTGCGGTGGAAGATCAGGAAAATACCACTTTTACATGTCCATTTGGAACATATGCTTACAGAAGAATGCCTTTTGGTTTATGCAATGCACCCGCAACATTCCAAAGATGTATGTTGAGTATCTTCAGTGATATGGTGGAGCGAATTATGGAGGTTTTCATGGATGACATCACCGTATATGGAGGTACATTTGAGGAATGCTTAGTCAATTTGGAAGCGGTTCTTCACAGATGCATTGAAAAAGACTTGGTGCTCAATTGGGAGAAATGCCATTTTATGGTACGTCAAGGAATTGTCCTTGGCCATATCATCTCCGAAAAGGGCATTGAAGTTGATAAAGCAAAGGTGGAGCTTATTGTCAAATTGCCATCCCCAATAAATGTAAAAGGAGTAAGGCAATTCCTTGGCCATGCAAGCTTCTATAGGAGGTTCATCAAATATTTTTGAAAGCTTTCAAAACCTCTTTGTGAGCTGTTAGCTAAGGATGCTAAGTTTGTATGGGATGAGAGATGTCAAAATAGCTTTGACCAACTGAAGAAATTTTTAACAACAACTCCAATAGTGAGGGCCCCTAACTGGCAACTACCTTTTGAACTAATGTGTGATGCCAGTGACTTTGCTATAGGAGCTGTGCTTGGTCAAAGAGAAGATGGGAAGCCCTATGTGATCTACTATGCAAGCAAAACATTGAACGAAGCTCAAAGGAACTACACAACTACAGAGAAAGAATTGTTAGTTGTGGTATTTGCCTTGGACAAATTTCGTGCTTATTTGGTAGGGTCTTTCATCATTGTTTTCACTGACCATTCAGCCTTAAAGTATTTATTGACAAAGCAAGATGCAAAAGCAAGGTTGATAAGATGGATTCTTTTGTTACAAGAATTCGATCTCCAAATCAGAGATAAGAAAGGAGTGGAGAATGTGGTAGCTGACCACCTCTCAAGGTTAGCTATAGCACATAATTCTCATGCCTTGCCTATTAATGATGACTTTCCTGAGGAATCACTTATGTTTCTAGTAAAAACTCCTTGGTATGCTCATATTGCTAATTATCTAGTTACTGGTGAAATTCCAAGTGAGTGGAATGCACAGGACAGGAAGCACTTCTTTGCAAAAATCCATGCTTATTATTGGGAAGAGCCTTTCCTTTTTAAATATTGTGCAGATCAGATCATAAGGAAGTGTGTGCCTGAAGAAGAGCAACAAGGAATTCTAAATCATTGTCATGAGAATGCATGTGGAGGCCACTTTGCCTCTCAGAAAACAGCTATGAAGGTGTTGTAATCAGGGTTTACATGGCCATCTCTTTTCAAAGATGCCCACATCATGTGTAGAAGTTGTGATAGATGCCAAAGGCTTGGAAAGTTGAAAAAAAGAAATCAAATGCCTATGAACCCCATACTAATAGTTGAGCTATTTGATGTATAGGGCATTGACTTCATGGGACCTTTTCTAATGTCTTTTGGTAATTCTTATATCTTGGTGGGGGTGGATTATGTTTCTAAATGGGTTGAGGCAGTCCCCTGTAAACAAAATGATTATAGAGTGGTTCTCAAGTTTCTGAAAGAGAACATTTTTTCAAGATTCGGGGTGCCCAAAGTTATAATCAGTGATGGAGGTTCTCATTTTTGTAACAAGCCTTTTGAAAGTTTATTAGCCAAGTATGGAGTGAAGCATAAGGTAGCTACACCTTATCATCCACAGACTTCCGGGCAAGTTGAACTAGCAAACAGGGAGATAAAGAACATATTGATGAAAGTGGTGAGTTCAAGCAGAAGAGATTGGTCTATTAAGCTTCATGATTCATTATGGGCATATAGAACAACTTATAAGACTATTCTTGGCATGTCCCCCTATCGTCTTGTCTATGGCAAAGCGTGTCATCTCCCTGTGTAAGTTGAATACAAAGCTTGGTGGGCAATCAAAAAGCTGAATATGGACTTGATCAGGGCCGGGGCAAAGAGATGCTTAGACCTTAATGAGATGGAGGAATTGAGAAATGATGCTTACATCAATTCCAAAGTTGCAAAACAAAGGATGAAGAAGTGGCATGATCAACTAATTTCCAACAAGGAATTTCGGAAAGGACAAAGAGTTCTACTCTATGACACAAGACTCCATATCTTTCCTGGAAAGCTTAAGTCAAGGTGGATAGGTCCTTTCATTATTCATCAAGTACATATCAATGGGGTAGTGGAATTATTGAATTCCAATGGCAAAGACACCTTTAGAGTCAATGGATATCGTCTCAAGCCATTCATGGAGTCGTTCAAACCAGAAAATGAAGAAATCAACCTCCTTGAGCCACAAAAAGCTTAAGCAAATAAGGGTTTGATGGACTTGGTTTCACCAAAGTCCAAAATTTTTGTAAATTTTGTAAATTTTAAAGTTTTATCCATACTTTTGATCTTAATTTTTTATCTTAAATTGTGTATTTATATGTATTTTCATCTTTTTGGATGATCTCAGGTAGAAGAAAATGCAAAGAAATTGAAAGAAAAAAAATCGGAGAGAAATCGGAGCGAAAACAGAGCAAAAACAGAGTGAAAACATGGGAGAAAAAGAGCTTTGTGAGATTTCGCAGCCAAAGAGGAATTCTATGCGAAAACGGCCATTTGTTGCGAAATCAATTCGCAACACTTTTGAATCCTCTGCGAAAATTTTCGCAGCTGCGAAGGTGACTTTGGCACATGAGTGCCACTCCGCAGCACAGGAGCCCCCATTTCGCAGTTGCGAAAGCGGTTGCGAAGCTCTAAGGCGTAAAAAACCCCAATTTCGCAGCAATAACTCCATTTCGCGGGGTGTTTCGCAGCTGCGAAATCGATTTTTGGCACACGAGTGCCATTCCGTGGTATAGTGACTTCAATTTCGCAGCTGCGAAGTGAGCTGCGAAAGTGGTTTTCTCTTGTGAAACCCCAATTTTTGCTGCGGAATCGGCCTTCTTCTGCAAAACCCAAGATGACCTTTAATATTCCGTTATTTTTTATAAATACCGGTCATTTGAGCTGCGAAAGCATTTCAGAAAGGGGAAAAGTCACAACAACCGTCCGTTCACCTCCTCTCTATAGCCCGACGTCGCATGCACCTCCGGTCATCCCTTCCGGTCATCATTGTTCAAGGTGGATAGGTCCTTTCATTATTCATCAAGTACATATCAATGGGGTAGTGGAATTATTGAATTCCAATGGCAAAGACACCTTTAGAGTCAATGGATATCGTCTCAAGCCATTCATGGAGCCGTTCAAACCAGAAAAGGAAGAAATCAACCTCCTTGAGCCACAAAAAGCTTAAGCAAATAAGGGTTTGATGGACTTGGTTTCACCAAAGTCCAAAATTTTTGTAAATTTTGTAAATTTTAAAGTTTTATCCATACTTTTGATCTTAATTTTTTATCTTAAATTGTGTATTTATATGTAATTTTATCTTTTTGAATGATCTTAGGTGGGAGAAAATGCAAAGAAATTGAAAGGAAGAAATCGGAGAGATATGGGAGTGAAAACAGAGCAAAAACAGAGCAGAAAAAGGGCTCTACGAGATCTCGCAGCCAAAGAGGAATTCTCTGCGAAAACGACCATTTGTTGTGAAATCATTTCGCAACACATTTGACTCCTCTACGGAAATTTTTGCAGTTGCAAATCCAAGAATGGCACACGAGTGCCATTTCGCAGCACAGGAGTCCCCATTTCGCAGCTGCGAAAGCGGCTGCGAAGCTCTAAGGCGTGAAAAACCCCAATTTCGTAGCAAAAAAGAGCCAGGATTGAAAGCTCAGAGCCCATTGACTTGACAGGGCAGTCCCCTGTTCCCTCTCTAGAGCCTTCTCCGGTGCCATCTCCGGCACCGCCGGCGAAACCTCAGGAGCACCAGCCGCCACCTTCTGAGCCCCAAATTCCGTCTGGGACAACTCCTGAAGTGCTAATCAGGCGTCCGATGCTCACTCAACCACCAATTGAAGGCAATTTGGACTGCCGAGCTCGACCATTTCACTTTGAGCTATGCTTTGACACAGCCACCTTCCAATTGCGGTCGGAGCTTGCAGGTTCATTCCAATTGCTGCGCAGATATCGCATGAAGCAGCTGCTGACCCCACGAGATTTCTTCTATCCTAGAGTAGCCATGGATTTTTACCAGTCCATGACTACTCAGCAGGTCAGAGATCCGACTTTAATCCATTTTACTATTGATGGTCGGCATGGCATTCTAGGAGCTCGCCATATAGCAGAGTGTAGACCCTCAATTTTGTCCCTCGACACTGGCATTTATCCTTTGGGCGTCACCTGCACCCATCGTTCTCATATGGCACCACTAGGGCCCCTTTTGGGCTTAGTCGGTGTCCGAGCCTCATGTGGGCTTGTCTGTGGTCCATTGTGGTGCGTATGAGGTTCATTTTGGAGGGTCATCATGGCCATTTTCCTAGTCATTCACATCACCCTATAGGAAGGAAGTGGGGTCATCCCGATGTTTTAGCTTAGTTGGAGTTTATAGGGGCATGTTGAGGTTCGGAGCATCAAAGGTGGTTTTGGGTTTGAGAGATTTCTTTTTCCTTTAAGAGTCAGATGAGAGCATTGTACGATCCTTCTCACCATGGATCTGGGTGACACATTGGGAGTGAGGTTTGGGTTTCCTTGGCACTAGGCCCTTGGATCATTGTCTACATCACCATTCCCATCATATAGTGACTTGCTTTGATTTAGCGTTCTTAGGATGAGTTGTTCGTCGTTGTCACATATTGCTTTATTCGTATCCCAGTTGGTTTCTCCATTTTCTTCTACACCCATTCATCATTCATCTTATCCCTTTTCGTCTGCTTCTATCATCGTCGATCGTCGTTTCACTTCATGAACGATGAGTTCTTTGGTGCATGTCACCTATTGTTTGTTTTTTATTTGGATGCAGGATTGAGTCACCTTGCTCACATGGTTCTGCGATATTTGACATTGCGCACACAGGGGTTTGACATTATCTATTGGGGGATTTGGGCCTTTGTTTCCCATCGTTTCATTCACCTTTTACCCCTGGCCTACATTACGGTCCGAGTCGTAAGACCACCCTGAGGCCATGAGATCTCATGTCTACTTCGACGCGGTTCATTCGGACAAGCTCCGTCTACTGATTGAGTATGTGTTGTTGACAGGTCTCCATTGCTTTGGGGGATATCAAGGGTCACATATTGCCTTTCCATTCAGTTTGCTTACCTCAGGTCCATGATCAGAGATAGATGATACAGAGAGTTGGGACCGTTGAGGGCACCTTTGCCTGATGTTTTGACACGTTTATACTAGGGCATGCCCCCATCCTTGCATGCTGGCTTTGGCTCTTTATATATGTACGCAGGCATTCCGTTTCACCTAGCGATGTTATGGACATCAAAGTTTTAAGCCCCGCATTCAACTCAGTTTCTTCATATATCAGAGTGCTTCTGGGGGTCTGACCCGAGATCAGATTCACGGTATTCATCAACCCAGTAGGGGTGCATACCCCATTCATTGTCTTGTTCGTTAGTTCAAATGAGTGGGTCTTCAGTGATGTATTCCAAAGTTTTCATTAAGATATATGAGTTTCAGATGTACACACTGGGGCATATCCCCTATCAGTTTTTGTGGATATTGGATGTTATGGATTAGAGTGGAGGGTTTTTTGTTCCTTAGAAATGGATGATTGTGATATTTTCAGCTCTCTGACTTTAACCATATGTGCGGTTATTGGATTCTGACATGATATTGATATCTTAGACTGGGGCATAACTCCTTCCTTTCACCCTTGGTCACATTTATGAGTTTGTCCTATAGGGGCATACCCCCTTCTTTCCATTTGTTAGGGGTGATTGTGATTTCTCGCTTGTCATTTATCGGCATTTTCTGGTGTTACACTGGGGCATACCCCTTTCTTTTGTCATGATGAAGGTGTTTGATTTTTGGCTTCTTCGAGTCATTTGTTGGCAGTCCCTGGACGTCATACTGGGGCATACACCTTTGTTATCAAGGTTAGTATATCAGCGGTTGCATCTTGAGTCCCCCTATTTTGCTCTGAGTTTTGTTTTAAGGCATCCCCTGTCTGTTTAGGTGTTTTGAGCCTTAGTAATGGCATCCCTACCCCCTTTTAGTTCAGTGGTTCCTCGGCATTGTGCCCGAGTTCGATTCCCGATTTCACACTTTTCTGGTACTCACCCGGATTCCATCATTTTCCGGTACTTGCCTGGATTTCACCATTTTTCGGTACTCGCCAGGATTTCACACTTTTCCGGTACTTGCCCGGATTCCACCATTTTCCGGTACTCGCCCGGATTCCATCACTTTTCCTGTACTCGCCCGGATTTCACCATTTTCCGGTACTTGCTCGGATTTCACACTTTTTCGGTACTCGCCCGGATTCCATCATTTTCCGGTACTCGCCCGGATTTCACCATTTTCCGGTACTCGCCCGGATTTCACACTTTTTCGGTACTCGCCCGGATTTCACACTTTTTCGGTACTCGCCCGAATTCAACCATTTTCCGGTACTCGCCCGGATTTCACACTTTTTCGGTACTGGCCCGGATTCCATCATTTTCCGGTACTCGCCCGGATTTCACCATTTTCCGGTACTCGCCCGGATTTCACACTTTTCCGGTACTCGCCCGGATTCAACCATTTTCCGGTACTCGCCCGGATTTCACACTTTTTTGGTACTTGCCCGGATTCCATCATTTTCCGGTACTCGCCCGGATTTCACCATTTTCCGGTACTCGCCCGGATTTCACACTTTTCCGGTACTCGCCCGGATTTCACACTTTTTCGGTACTCGCCCGGATTCCATCATTTTCCGGTACTCGCCCGGATTTCACCATTTTCTGGTACTCGCCCGGATTTCACACTTTTCCGGTACTCGCCCGGATTTCACACTTTTCCGATACTCGCCCGGATTCAACCATTTTCTGGTACTTTCCCGGATTTCACACTTTTTCGGTACTTGCCCGGATTCCATCATTTTCCGGTACTCGCCCGGATTTCACCATTTTCCGGTACTCGCTCGGATTTCACACTTTTCCAGTACTCGCCCGGATTTCACCATGTTCCGGTACTTGCCCGAACCCTTCTTCGGTACTCGCCCGGACCCTTCTCCGGTACTTGCCCGGATCAAATCCCTAATCTTTCCCGACATCGTGATCGAGTCTCCTTGTATCTTTCTCCGGCATCGTGCCTGTATCCCAAAGTCCATTCTGTCAGCATGACTTATTTCCCTTAGCCTCCTTTATTATTGGGTGGGGACAAAATTGTTGGTCATTTGGGTTCTTCACTAGAGTTCATTTCACTCTTGCACTGCTTGCACATCGCACTCACAATTCACTCGTTCATTCACTCTATTGAAGAGGGGCATATTTGTAGACCCTCAATTTTGTCCCTCGACACTGGCATTTATCCTTTGGGCGTCACCTGCACCCATCATTCTCATATGGCACCACTAGGGCCCCTTTTAGGCTTAGTCGGTGTCCAAGCCTCATGTGGGCTTGTCTGTGGTCCATTGTGGTGCGTATGAGGTTCATTTTGGAGGGTCATCGTGGCCATTTTCCTAGTCATTCACATCACCCTATAGGAAGGAAGTGGGGTCATCCCAATGTTTTAGCTTAGTTGGAGTTTATAGGGGCATGTTGAGATTCGGAGCACTAGGGCTTGTTTTGATCGTATCTCCCACATCCAAACTCGGAATTCTGAACCGTTTCTTTTGTTTGCTTCCTTAAGCCCTTAGGAACTTTCTGACCAAATTTGGGATTTTTTATCAACGGGATGGACCAGTTGGGAACCGGTTCAACCGGTTCAGCCCCATAAGTGGCTGCCTCTGTCAGCCATGGGGAACACCTGCCTTTCTTGGTCTGGTTCTCAGTCATCCGGGCTCAGAATTGAGAACCGTTTCTTTTTTTTGCTTCCTTAATCACTTAGGAACTTTCTGACCAAATTTGGGATTTTTTATCAACCGGATGTACCAGTTGGGAACCAGTTTAACCGGTTCAGCCCCGTAAGTGGCTGCCTCTGTCAGCCATGGGGAACACCTGCCTTTCTTGGTCTGGTTCTCAGTCATCCGGGCTCGGAATTGAGAACCATTTATTTTGTTTGCTTCCTTAATCACTTAGGAACTTTCTGACCAAATTTGGGATTTTTTATCAACCATATGAACCAGTTGGTAACAGGTTCAACCGGTTCAGCCCCATAAGTGGCTACCTCTGTCAGCCATGGGGAACACCTGCCTTTCTTGGTCTGGTTCTCACTCATCCGGGCTCGGAATTGAGAACCGTTTCTTTTTTCTTCTTCCTTAATCACTTAGGAACTTTTTGGCCAAATTTGGATTTTTATCAACCATATGAACCAGTTGGTAACAGGTTCAACCGGTTCAGCCCCATAAGTGGCTACCTCTGTCAGCCATGAGGTACACTTGCCTTTCTTGGTCTGGTTCTCACTCATCCGGGCTCGGAATTGAGAACCGTTTCTTTCTTTTGCTTCCTTAATCACTTAGGAACTTTATGACCAAATATGGGATTTTTTATCAACCGGATGAATCAGTTGGGAACCGGTTCAACCGGTTCAGCACCATAACTGGCTGCCTCTGTCAGCCATGAGGAACACCTGCCTTTCTTGGTCCGGTTCTCACTCATCCGGGCTCGGAATTGAGGACCGTTTCTTTCGTTTGAATCCTCACTCATTTAGGAGTTTTATAGAAAATTTTGGGAATTCTTCTCAATAGGTTGTACCAGTGAGAACCAATTCAACTTGTTCTGCTGAAGGACTTTAGGTAGCTCTCGTTTTTGGCATTTTTCGAGCCCTTATCCATTGGGCTCAAACCCATTTGCTATAGGGCACTTGTGAGCCATCTTGAAGGTTTAAGTCAGTGTTTGATTTCAGTTAGTATGGGAAATTTTGAAGTTATGGGTGGGGTGTTCTAGTAAGTCTAGTTTGATTTGTATGACATTTGGGGAGTCCATTACCTGATCTCAACCAGCCTTCTTCCTTTTGGCACAAAATTTGATGCTTGATTCTGAATACATGTTGCGTGGCTGGCTCACCCTCTGCTGTAGCACATGGCTAGGGACCACAGGTATGCATCGTTGGTTTTGATTGTTGAATCATATGCATGCATGGTGCCTAATCCTGAATTTTTGTTACATGTTTATCTGTGTTTGACTGACCGTTTATGCAGCGCATGGCTGGGGACCACAGGTACGCACCCATTGTTTTGGGTTGGTTGAATCCATATGCATGCCAAATACCAATTAGGATTGTGTGATTCATGACATTTATTTAGCCTAGGGTTTCATCTTTGACCCATATGCTCCCACATACCCTAATTCATTAGTAGAGACCGAGTTCCGGCCTAGAGGGTGCTACCTCGCATGAGGTACCTTCCCAATGGGTAACCTGATCCCCGGACCCAGAATCTAGTTTTCGCAGACCGCTTTTTTTCCATATTGGGTCATTAGGGGTTTTGGTTCTTACTTAATTTTCCCCATTTTAAAAATAAAAATAAAAAGTAAGTGGCGACTCCATACAACACTGTCTCTCACCGGGGGCGGTTTTTTCAAAACTGGAGAACTCAACTTTTTTCATTCCTTATTTTCTTTTAAAAGCGAGTCGCGCTGGTCCGGTGGATCGGGTGAGGGTCCACATAGAGGCCCTGCATATACCATACGAGCCAAGCCATTTTGAGGATTACCGAGCATGGGCTAGTCCCTCTCAGCTGGAAATGGTGCATATCTTGTCCAGAGGAGCTTCCACAAATCCACATCTATTGAGGGGGGAACTTCCTCCAAGGATGTTTCTCATTGATGCACTCTTGCGTCACAATATTTATCCACTGCAGCACTGGACTCAGAGGAGAGGAGTTTTTTTGGAGGCCCTGTTCAGGATTTCTGAGGGATACTTTTTTGGCCCTCACCACCTGATTATGGCTGCCCTTCTCTACTTTGAAGAGAAGGTGCATAAGAAGAAGCTGCCACAAGCTGATGCCATTCCACTTCTCTTTCCGCGGCTGCTATGTCAAATTCTCGAGCATCTGGGGTATCCATCAGATCCTCAGCTGGAGCGCAAGCGTATATGTCGAGATGTGTTTACTTTCGACAAGTGGACCAATATGACAGCATATAGAATGGAGCAGCCAGAGCTTCCACGGCCAGCTCAGATACCAGCTGCCAGGAGAGCATCTCCACGTCATATACCTGAGGGTATACCCATTGCTTCTCCTACCATAGCCAGAGCCCCTCTAGTTACTCCAACCTTATCACAACCCTCTACTTCAGCTGAGCCAAGGATGGCCATTCCCATTTCTGAGTATAGAGATTTATGTCATGCACTGCACACCTTGACCGCATCTCAGAGCAGATGTTGACCACCCAGGCTCAGCACACTGCCATCTTGAGGCAGCTCCAGCATCACCTCGGTCTCCCATCAGCTGCTGAGCATCTCACTCCCACCAATGCAGTGCCACACTCACAGGCCACAGAGCTTCAGGCCCCTCCTGAGTCAGCCACTGAAGAGGCAGAGCCATCTGCCTAAGCCATCAGCTCCAGTATCATCCTCCTATTTGATCATATATATATCTATTATATATTTCTTTTATGTATTTCGTTTTCGTTAGTCTCATATGAAATCCCCACATTTTGATATCATATATGGGGATTACTTGGATTACTTGTATTACTTTATTTCTAATTGTACTCAAATGATTAAAGTAATACAAATCTAGTTTTTTGTTAACTCTTAACATTAATTTATTCTTATTTCCTTTGCTCACACCTTTTATTCTTTTTGAAACATGTGGTTTCTCCAATCAGTATTCGAAATTGATATCACTTAGGAGGCACCACTTCCTCCCTATAATTTCAATCACCCATATCACATTGAGGACAATGCTCAGCTCGGTTGGGGGGGGGGGGGGGGGGGGAAATGAGGAAGGAACTATGCTAAGTTATTTTGATAATTTAGCCTTGCCTAGTAAATTAGTTGTAGTTGTTAGTTGCTTTTTACTCTAATCTCCATGGATTATGAGGAAAAATTTTCAAATTAAAATAGGAGAAACTGAACTTTTGCTTTTCATCTAACTTAGAGTTTGGATTATGCTTGCTAAAGTGGTTCAATTGTTGAAACTTCTATTGAAATCAAGTTTAGTCCTTCCACTTTAAGCTATTCACACACTGTGCACAATAGATTCTGATATAAGATGAAAAACTATTTCCCTCTTGACTTAGGAAAATTTTGGGACTTGGTATCTTTGACCTCATTTAATAATATTGAGACACCTTATGAAAGGCCAATGAGCCCTTGAAAAAAAAAAAAGAGAAAGAAAAATGTTTGCTTGCCTTGAAACCCGAGCAAGGTTTAAGGGGTATATGGTGAAAATCTTTAAAACCTGGTGCCCTAAGCCTTCATTGGTTGGGAGTCACCGACTTCAATGCTCGTTACAAGGGTGGATAGGTGGAATTTAACATACTGTAGGTGCTTGGGTATTAAAATTCATTCTCAAAAGTCCAGGGTAAAATCCGAGGAGTTAGTGGTTGAAAGATCCTTAAAGCTTGATGCCCTAAACCTTAATTGGTTGGGAGTCATCGATGGACCCCCGTTACATGGACAACACAGAAAAGAATGCCCCTTAAGCCTTGTACCTTCTCAAAAAAAAAAAAAAAAAAAGTGTGTTCTCTGCCTATTGAATTTGGTCAGTTTGCTAAGTATTGAAAAGAGATAGGTTGGGGGGAGAGATTAGTTTAGCATACTATATTCGGAATCTATCATCTTACACTTAGATTTTTGTGGAAGAATAAAGTATGGTTCTTTGGAAGTGAAAATGATTTTAAAACTTCAATTTGCATAATGCATTCCCTTATCAATGTATTAGCAAAGTTTTTGATAGCTTCTATTGAAGTTTGAGTTTTATTTCTTTAATGTTCCATGTGAGAGTTTGATCAGTCATGCCACTTAAACAATATTTTGAAGTGATTAGCATGATGTTGTAAAGTATAGTATTGCTTATTTTTATTTTTCTCTCCTTCATTGCTAAGGGACTAGCAATATGTCAGTTGGGGGAGTGATTACTACTCAAAAAGTGCTATTTGATAGCTTGTAATTAATCCTTTTAAACACTTTTGAGTAGTAGTTATTACCTTTTAACCCAATTAACATGTTAAGGACCCTTGCAATCAATTCTAATCAAATTGTGTTAAGTTTTGGTGTTTTGATAGCTTTTTGATCACCAAAGCAATATGAGATTGAGGAGAGTTATTTGGAATCCTTGTAAAAGCAATGGAAATATCAGAAGCATGAAGAACCAAAGCTTTGAAGTCCTTTGCCATAAGCAAATCCGGAATGCAAGGAGGGGAAGCAAAGAGAATCAGCCATGAAACATTCTTGATGACAGTCATGTCAGCCACTTTTGGAGCACTTAATGAAGTCCAATTTATGCATGATATATGTCATTTTGAAGCTTAGGAAGTCAAAAATCTAATGCTTCAAACGGGGCACAATTCGGAGTTGAAATGAAGGAGTTACAACCGTTAAAAGCCGATCACTCCAAGCTGAATGAAGAATTTTGCACAGCGCTGCGAAATCACCCTTTTGTTGCGAAATGATTTCGTAGCCTTTTTGCACAGTGCTATGGAATTCCTCCTAAAGTTTCACGACACGATGGAAGGCGGCCACCGCAAGCTGAAAGACCAATTCGCAGCGGTGCGAAATCAGCTGGTTGCTGCGAAGTAATTTCGCAGCCCTTTTTGTTCATCTGCGAAATTTCGCAGACCACGTTTTCACCTGCGAAATGGTTCTTAGTGCTTCCCGATATTTGTAACCGACACTTGGAGATATTTTTCTTCAGATTTTTGTTGTCTAAATCCTCAAATTCTCCTTGTATCCCACCAATTATAGGATTCCTTAGCTTTTAAGTTAGGAAAAAGGCTAAAATATCCATGTATTAGCTATTAATGTAATTTTGATATAAATAGAGCCCAGAGAGCCTGTTCGAAGGGTGATGAACCTTTTGTAAAAGTTTGAAAGAAAGTAAAATACAGAGCTTGAGCTCTGCCTTACCTTCTCACTTTGATTATATTTTTCATTTACTAAGTTATGCACTCTCTGAGGAGGTTTCCCCAAAGAATGAGTAACTAAACCTTTAGTTCCTTGGAGTTAAGGTTGCCGAGAAAGGTTCCAAGTGCAAGAATTAGTAGCTTTGTGGTTTCAGCTATGAATGAAGAGAAAGTGTGTCCCGTGAATGGTTTCTATATTTTTAGTTAACTTAAAACGCCTTGGAGTCACCTGGGCCAACACTTGGTAAGGCAAGTGATTTCCATCCATAGAGATGCACTAGTTTACCCCTTGCGAGCCTCTAGGAGGTGACTTGAAGGTAGGATTTTCTAGAATTGCCAACACTTGGTAAGCTTTTGGACTCCAACGAGACATCCATTAGTTATCTCTTGCGAGCTTGAGAAAGGAAGTCCAAGGTTAAAGATCACCTTGAATGGTAAAGGCTAAGTGAGAGGCTCGAACCATTGCAAGTTGCATCAGTGAGAGAGATTTAGAGCTGAAATCCAACTAAGGGATGCATTTGTGCAGCACCTATTAGAGAATTGACTTTATGTTAATTCTCTAATACGAGGAAATGAACCATCTGACTAGAGTTATGTTTTTGCACGAGGAACCGCCCCTGTGAACCTACATCTCCAAGGAATGTTTTTCTTCATAAGTAATTTCCATTACTTGTTGTGCCGTTAGTCTAAATCTAACCTTTTTCAATCAAAGTTTGTGTTTTATTTCTTAAGCTAATCTTGAAATGAAACAGCACCAATTCACTTTGAATTGGTATCATTTTCAGTTTGAAAACCCTTCCCAGTGAACGATCCTAGAGCCACTATGCTATAGTAGTTTTTTCTTTGCTACCCCAGTTCATGGTGTAATAGGTTATAAATTGTGTTGATTACTCCCTCCATCAAGGAGCACCAGCTGGACAAGAATCAACTGATACACCAATTGGGCATGAATCAATAAGGTGTCCCAACACTATTTAAAATGAGGTCAAAGGTACCAAGTCTAAAATTTTCCTAAGTCAAGAGGGAAATAGTTTATCATCTTATAATTGGAACCTATTGTGCACAGTGTGTGGATAGCTTAAAGTGGAAGAACTAAGGTTGAATTCAATAGAAGTTTCAACAATTCATCAACTTTAGTAAGCATAATACAAACTCTAAGTCAAGTGAAAAGACAAAAATTCAATTTCTCCTTTTCATTTTGAAAATTTTTCCTTAATAACCATGGAGAGTAGAAAATTTTTTAAAATTAAGCAGAAAGCAACTAAATTACCAAAATAACTTAGCATTAATAACAAAAACTTCCTTCCTCAACTCTCCCCCCAACCAAGCTGAACATTGTCCTCAATGTGATAAAATTGATTGAAAAATAGGGAGGAAGTGGTACCTCCTGAGTGACGTGGAGTGATGTTGTGGAAATGATGGCTTAGCTGCCTCTCCTGTAGGAGGCTCCTGATGAGGCATAGGCTGATCAACAAAAGGAGGGGCCTGTGATGGCTCTGATGAGCTGGGAATGGCATCAGGTCGGAGCAGCTTCTTTCGATTTTCTTGCAATTCCTCTTGATTTTAATCATTCAAAAAAATAATAAAATTAAGTTAGTTACAATTAACATAATTTAAGACCAAAATTACAATCAAATAATTTACAAAACTTAAAAATTAACATATTTAACAAAATTATGGACTTTGGTGAAACCAAGTCCATCTAACCCTTCTCTAATCAGGCTTTTTGTGGCTCAAGGAGGTTGATTTCCTCCTTTTCTGGCCTGAACGGCTCAATGAATGGCTTGAGGCGATGACCATTGACTCTAAAGGTGTCTATGCCATTGGAATTTAGTAATTCCACCACTCCATTGAGATGTACTTGGTGAATGGTGAAAGGACCTATCCACCTTGCCTTGAGCTTCCCTGGAAAGATATGGAGCCTTGAGTCATAGAGTAGGACTCTTTGTCTTCTCCGTAATTCTTTGTTGGAGATTAGTTGATCATGCCACTTCTTCATCCTCTGTTTTGCAACTTTGGAATTGATGTAAGCATCATTTCTTAATTCTTCCATCTCATTAAGGTCTAAGCACCTCTTTTCTCCGGCTCTGATCAAGTCCATATTCAACTTTTTGATTGCCCACCAAGCTTTGTATTCAACTTCCATAGGGAGATGGCACGCTTTGCCATAGACAAGACGATAGGGAGACATGCCAAGAATAGTCTTATAAGCTGTTCTATATGCCTATAATGAATCATGAAGCTTAATAGACCAATCTTTTTTGCTTGAATTCACCACTTTCATCAATTTGTTCTTTATTTCCCTGTTTGCTAGCTCAACTTGCCCGGAAGTCTGGGGATGATAAGGTGTAGCTACCTTATGCTTCACTCCATACTTGGCTAATAATGTTTCAAAAGGTTTGTTGCAAAAATGAGTACCTCCATCACTGATTATGGCTTTGGGCACCCCAAATCTTGAAAAAATGTTCTCTTTAAGAAACTTGAGAACCACTATGTGATCATTATGTTTACAGGGGATTGCCTCCACCCATTTGGAAATATAGTCCACCCCCACCAATATATAAGAGTTACCAAAAGACATTGGGAAAGGTCCCATGAAGTCAATACCCCAAACATAAAAAAGATCAACTATAAGGATGGGGTTCATGGGCATTTGGTTTCTTTTTGTAAGCTTCCCGAGTCTTTGGCATCTATCACAACTCCTACACATGATGTGGGAATCTTTGAAAAGCGATGGCCAAGTAAACCCTGATTGCAAGACCTTCGTGGTTGTTTTCTGAGAGGCAAAGTGGCCTCCACAGGCATTCTCATGGCAATGGCTGAGGATCCCTTGTTGCTCTTCTTCAGGGACACACTTCCTTATGATCTAATCTGCACAATATTTGAAAAGGAAGGGCTCTTCCCAATAATAAGCATGAATCTTTGCAAAGAAGTGCTTCCTGTCTTGCGCTTTCCACTCACTTGGAACTTCACCAGTAACCAAATAGTTAGCAATATGAGCATACCAATAAGCTTTCTCTAGCAACATAAGTGATTCCTCAGGAAAGTCATCATTAATAGGTAATACATGGGAATTATGTGCTATAGCCAACCTTGAAAGGTGGTCAGCTACCACATTCTCCACCCCTTTCTTGTCTCTGATTTGGAGATCAAACTCTTGTAACAAAAGAATCCATCTAATCAACCTTGCTTTTGCATCTTGCTTTGTCAATAAATACTTCAAGGCCGAATGGTCAGTGAAAACAATGATGAAAGACCCTACCAAATAAGCACGAAACTTGTCTAAAGCAAACACCACAGCTAACAATTCTTTCTCTGTAGTTGTGTAGTTTCTTTGAGCCTCGTTCAATGTTTTGCTTGCATAGTAGATCACATAAGGCTTCCCATCTTCTCTTTAGCCAAGTACAGCTCCTATAGCAAAGTCACTAGCATCACACATTACTTCAAAGGGTAATTGCCAGTTAGGAGCCCTTACTATTGGAGTGGTTGTCAAAAATTGCTTCAATTGATCAAAACTCTTTTCACATCTTTCATCCCAGACAAACTTAGCATCCTTAGCTAAAAGTTCACAAAGAGGCCTTGAAAGCTTAGAGAAGTCTTATATAAATCTCCTGTAGAACCCTGCATGGCCAAGAAATTGCCTTACTCCTTTTACAGTGGTTGTGGATGGCAATTTGGCAATAAGTTCCACCTTTTCTTTATCAACTTCAATGCCTTTCTCGGAGATGATATGGCCAAGGACAATTCCTTGATGTACCATAAAATGGCATTTCTCCCAGTTGAGCACCAAGTCTTTTTCAATGCATCTTTTAAGAACCGCTTCCAAATTTACTAAGCATTCTTCAAATGTACTTCCATATATGGTGATATCATCCATGAAGACCTCCATAATTCGCTCCACCATATCACTGAAGATACTAAGCATACATCTTTGGAATGTTGCAGGTGCATTGCATAAACCAAAAGGCATTCTTCTGTAGGCGTATGCTCCAAATGGACATGTGAAAGTGGTCTTCTCCTGATCTTCAACATCAATTTCAATTTGGAAATACCCTAAGTACCCATCCAAGAAACAAGAGAAAAGATGGCCAGAGACTCTCTCCAGCACCTGATCAATAAACAGGAGTGGAAAATGATCTTTCCTTGTCACAACATTCAATTTCCTATAGTCAATACACACCTTCCAACCTGAAGTGAGGTGTGTAGCAATTTCTTCTCCTTTTTCATTCTAAACCACAGTAATCCCTGACTTCTTTGGTACCACTTGAGTAGGACTCACCCAAGGGCTGTCAGATATTGGATAAATAATACCCACTTGGAGTAGCTTCAGTACCTCAGTTCGCACCACTTCTTGTAAATGAGGATTCAATCATCTTTGAGGTTGACGAATTGGTTTAGCTTATTCCTCCATATATATGTGATGTGTACAAACCAAAGGACTGATTCCTTTCAAGTCAGATATTTTCCATCCTATTGCTTTCTTGCACCTCTTAAGAACTTCAAGTAGAGAAATCTCCTGATGACTGGTAAGAGATGAAGATATAACAACAGGACATTGGTTATTTTCTTCTAGGTACGTATATTTTAACTCCATGGGAAAAGGTTTCAAATTGAGCTTTGGGAATTCTTCTTTTACATCATCTTGTCCCTACTCTTTATCGAATAAAGGTAGGATCTCTTCTTTCCTCCTCCAACCCTGTAGAGTAGCAAGCACATCAGCGGGTTCAGACAACCCTTCTTGAAGATCCTCAAGACTTTCATTCAACCTGTCTTGCATATTCTGATTACAATGCTCCTCCACTAGAGTGTCAATAATGCATACCTCTTCTGGTCCTTCTTCTTCTTCCGGAGTAATTAGCTTCTTAGACATATGAAAGATATTAAGCTCAAGTGTCATGTTGCCAAATGTGAGTTGCATAAGTACATTCCTACAATTTATGATTGCATTTGAAGTAGCAAGAAATGGCCTTCCAAGGATGATAGGAACATAATTAGCTTCCTTAACTAAAGGATTAGTATCAAGAACAACAAAATCTACTGGATAGCAGAAATTATCAACTTGAACTAAAACATCCTCAATTATCCCCCTTGGAATTTTCACTGACCTATCAGCTAAAGATAAAGTGATTGATGTTGGCTTTAATTCACCAAGTCCCAATTGCTTATAAACAGAGTATGGCAACAAATTCACACTTGCTCCCAAATCTAACAAAGCTTTTTCCACTACCTTTCCTCCAATCATAACTGAAATGGTAGGACATCCCGAATCTTTGTACTTCAAAGGAGATTTGCATTTTATGATGGCACTCACTTGCTCAGTCAAGAAGGCTTTCTTATTCACATTCAACCCTCTTTTGATAGTACACAGGTCCTTTAGGAACTTTGCATATGTTGGAACTTGCTTAATCATGTCCAGCAATGGAATGTTGACCTTCACTTGCCTCAATACTTCAAGGATTTTTGATGCATTTTTTATCCCCTTTTTCCCATGCAAAGCTTGAGGAAAAGGTGGAGATGTGCATTTCTTCATCAATTCTTCCTTAATAAGCTCTTTCTCTGGATTTGCATTCACTGTTGAATCATGGTCCTCCTTCCCTTCATTGATATCTTTCTTCTTTCCTTTCATTTCTTCCATCTTCTTTATCTCTTCGTCTTTCTTCTCTTCAACATATGGCTTGAGTGTTGGTGACTCAACCTTTTTACCACTCCTTAGAGTGATCAAGGCTTTAACATCTCTCACCTGTGAAGATTCTCCCTCATGAGTTTCCACTTCATGGATACCCTTGGGGTTTTGGTGAGGTTGAGAAGGAAATCTACCCTTCTCTTGCACTGTGTTCAAATTAGTGAGCCTTGAGATTGAGTATTGGAGATTATCTATCTTCTGAGATAAGTTATTTTGCATCCCATCCATCATTTTATTCAAAGTATTCTCTACACTGTCAATTCTTTGACTGAGTTGAGAGTTTATGGATTTTTGGTCTCCAATAAAATCTCCCACAACCTTGCTGAGATTCACTATTACTTGTTCAAGACTTGAAGCTTGTTGGGATGGTTGAGATGGTTGAGCCGGCTGTTGGCACTAAGGTGCTCTTGGCTTCCATGAAAAATTTGGATGATTCCTCCAACTTGAGTTGTAAGTATTGCCATACGAAGCATTGCTATTGGGCTTGAATTGTCCAATGACATTTGCTTGTTCTCCAAACATTTCTCTAGCAACTGGAATTGTAGGGCACTCCTCCACTAAGTGTTCATAAGATTGACAAATAGAACATGGCTTTACTTGCACTAGTGTTTCAGCAACAGCTTGCACTTCATGCATCTTTTTCAGTTCTAGCTCCACCACTCTTCTTGTCATAGCTGCAAATTTTGTTTTCATATCAACATCTTCATTCAAGGTGTACATCCTAGCCTTAGCATGAAGAGCATTTGGTTGAGACTTCATCTTTCCCACTTCTCCTCTATGCGGTTCATCCCATCCCCTTGAGACTTCAGCTACATAACTCAAGAAATCCATAGCTTCCTCAGGATTCTTACTCATGAAATCCCCTCCACACATTGTTTCGAGGAGTTGCTTCATTGAGGAGGACATCCCATCATAGAAATAACTCACCAACAGCCATGTATCAAAGCCATGGTGAGGACAAGCATTAATGGCTTCCATGTATCTTTCCCAACACTCATAGAATTTCTCATTCTCTTTAGCTGAGAAGTTTGAAATTTGCCTTTTCAAGCCATTTGTTCTGTGAGTAGGAAAGAACTTCTTGAGGAATTCAGCTTGTAAATCAGTCCAAGAACGGATACTCCTCGGCCTTAAAGAATTAAGCCAAATCTTGGCCTTATCCTTTAAAGTAAAAGGAAATAGTTTAAGCCTCATCAGGTCGATAGAAGCTCCTCCCTCTCGGAATGTATTACAAACGTCTTCAAATTCCTTGATATAGGCATAAGGATTCTCACTTTCCATTCCATGGAAAGTTGGTAGAAGTGGCACAATATGGGGTCTGATCACTAGCTGCTCTGTAGGGGGCACTATACATGATGGTGCACTCATACGAGGTGGATGCATGCGGTCCCTCATTGATCTGAATTCATTGGGATTGTTCTGATGACCATGGTGACTATGCTGATCCTCAGGTGTAGTTTCCATGATGTTCAAGCTCAATTCCAACTCCTTGTTATGAGGTGTTTCAAGTTTAACAAGCCCCTTCCTCCAGTATCTCGTATCCACTTTGGCATACACAACTAGTATCAACTATAACAAAAAAAAAAAAAAAAAGAATGAAAACAGAGGAAAAAAAAAAAACTACCAAAAAGAGTTCGCTTAACTAAAACTAAATTAAAACCTATGCTAGAATATAAACGAGTAAAAGAAACAACTAAAAGAGTTAGTAAAATGACAGAAAACTCACCAAACTTGTGATGAAAACCACAAGTACACTGAAATAATATCACTATGAAGTTGGCACCTTCCCCGGCAACGGCACCATTTGATTCATTCCCAATTGGTGTCTCAGCTGATTCATGTCCAACTGGTGCTCTTTGATTGAGAGAGTAATCAACAAAATTTATAACCTACATCACCATGCATTAGGATAGCTTTAGCTAATATAGCATAGTGGCTCTAGGATCGTTCTCTAGCAAGGGTTTTCAACTCATAACTGATACCAATTCAAAGTTAAATTGGTGCTTTTTCATTTCAAGGTTAGCTTAAGAAATAAAACACAAACTTTGGTTAAACGAGGTTTTGTTTCAAGCTAACTAAAAAGAAAGTAATGGAAATTACTTATGAAGAAAAACATTCCCTGGAGGTTTGGGTTCACAGGGGAGGTTCCTTTTGCAAAAACAGAGCTCCGGTCATTTGGTTCATTTCCTCGCATTAGAGAATTAACATATAGTCAATTCTCTAACCGCTGTTGTACAGATGTATCCTTTAAATGGATTTCAGCTCTAATTCCCTCTCACTAATGCAACTTGTAATGGCTCGTGCCTCTCACCTAGCATTTGCCATTCAAGGTGATCTTTAACTTTGGACTTCCCTTCTCAAGCTCGTAAGAGATAACTAATGGATGTCTCCTTGGAGTCTAAAAGCTTACCAAGTGTTGGCAATTCTAGAAAATCCTACCTTCAAGTCACTTCCCAAAAGCTCGCAAGAGGTAAACTAGTGTATCTCCATGGACGAAGATCACTTGCCTTACCAAGTGTTGGCTCAAGTGAATTGAAGGTGTTTTAAGTTAACTAAAAACATAGAAATCATTAAAGGATCACACTTTCTCTTCATTAATGGCTGAAAGCACAAAGCTATAAATTCTTTCACTTGGAACCTTTCCCGACAACCTTAGCTCCAAGGAACAAAAAGTCTAGCCACTCATTCTCTGAGGAAACTTTCTCAAAGCTTGTTTGGCTAGTAAGAAAAATTAGAAGAATATAAACAATCAAAACAAGTAGGTAAGGTACAGCAAAAACTCTCAATTTTACTTTTTTCCAAAAACTATACAAAGTGTCTGTGTACAAGCCTTGTTTTCCGTCCGTCTTTTCTCTGAGGAAACTTACAACCTTTAAATATGGGTTTATTTACCCTTTGTTCTTACTTAAAGACTAAGGAATCCTATGATAGGTGGGTTACAAGGAGACTTTGGGGATTTAGACATCAAATATCTAAAGCAAAAAAATCTCAAAATGTCGGTTGCACATATCGGGAAGCTTCAGGAGAACACCACGGCATTGTGCAAAAAAAACTCTCCGGGTAAGCACTATCAGAGGATCCGGACATGTCTGACCAGGGAAGTCAAAACGCCTTCCTCTCCCATCCGGCGTCAAGCACCGAATGTGAAATATCTGGAGAAGGTGGAACGTTGGCCAGACAGAATTCCGGATGTTAGATATCCGGAGAAGGTGGAACATCGGCCGGACAAAATTCTTCCCCGAGTGGAATGAGCTATGCCGTGCGTCGCAAGGGGGACCGTCTGCGTGTGCAAGGGAGAGAGAGCCACGTGACATTTTTTAAGGAGGATCCCACACTCCTTGCATTCCGAATTTGCTTATGGCAAAGGACCTCAAAGCTTCGGTTCTTCATGTTTCTGAGCTTTCCATTGCTTTGCCATGGATTCCAAAGAACTCTCCTCAATCTCGGATTGCTTTGGTGATCAAAAAGCTATCAAAACAGCAAAACTTAACACAATTTGATTAGAATTGATTGCAAGGGTCCTTAACATGTTAATTGGGTTAAACGGTGATAACTACTACTCAAAAGTGTTTAAAAGAGTTAATTACAAGCCATCAAATAGCACTTTTTGAGTAGTAATCACATGCAAACCTTGTGGGAAAGGTGGAGGCATGTGCTTCTTTATCACTTCTTCTTGGTTGATGGTCCTCTCTGGTTTTTCATTCACCTTAGCTTCAAGGTTCTCCTTCTTTGTACTACTTCCTTTATTCTTTCCTTTGTTTTCCTCCCTATTCTCTTTCTCTGCTTTAGTCTCTGGTTCTTGCTCTAGCTCTTGTTCTAGCTTGGGTGTAGGCAGATCAACCTCTTTACCACTCCTTAGAGTGATCACTGCTTTAACTTCCCTCATCTGAGAAGATTCTCCCTCCTGAGCCTCCACTTCATGGATAACCTTTGGATTCTGATGAGGTTGAGAAGGAAATTTTCCTTTCTCTTGCACTGTGTTGAGATTAGTAAGCCTTGAGATTTGGTACTGGAGATTATCTATCTTCTAAGATAGATCATTGTGCTTCCCATCCATCCTTCTATCTCGATTGGCCATTTCTTGCATGATATGAGCATTTTCTTGCCTGATCTGAGCATTTACTTGCATGAATTGATCATTAATGGATTTATGGTCTGCTACAAAGTCTCCCATGACCTTGTTAAGATTCAGAATGGCTTGTTCAAGACTTGAGGCTTGCGGGGGTGCTTGGCTAGGTTGTGTGTACTGAGGTGCCCTTGGCTTCCAAGAGAAATTCGGATGGTTCCTCCAATTTGAATTGTAGGTGTTGCTATATGGAGCATTATTATTAGGCTTGAATTATCCAATAACATTTGCTTGATCCCCAAATATTTTTCTCACAGCTGGCATCGTAGGACACTCTTCCACCAAGTGCTCAAAAGATTGACAAATTGAATACGACTTAGCTTGCATTGGTGTGTCTGAAATGGCTTGCACTTCAAGTTTCTCCATTCTTCTTCTTGCCATAGCTGAAAAGTTTGCTTTCGTATTAGTACCTTCATTCAAAGTATACATCCCAGCCTTAGCATTAGAAGCATTTGGTTGAGAATTCATTCTTCCCACTTCTTTGGCATTGGGCTCATCCCATCCTCTTAAAACTTCAGCTACATAACTCAAGAAATCCATGGCTTCCTCCAGATTCTTACTCATGAAGTCTCCTCTGCACATTGTTTCTAAGAGTTGCTTCATTGAGGAAGACATACTGTCGTTAAAATAACTCACCAATAGCCATGTATCAAAGCCATGGTGAGGACAAGCATTGGTAGCTTCCATATATCTTTCCCAACATTCATAAAATTTCTCATTCTCCTTAGTTGAGAAGTTTGAGATTTACCTTTTCAAGCCATTTGTCCTGTGAGTTGGGAAACATTTCTTGAGAAATTCAGCTTGCAAATCAGTCCAAGATTGGATACTCCTTGGCCTTAAAGAATTAAGCCAGACTTTGACCTTGTCTTTTAAAGTGAAAGGAAATAGCTTAAGCCTCATCAAGTCGATTGAAGCTCCTTCCTCTCGAAAAGTGTTACAAACTTCTTTAAATTCCTTGATATGCTGGTAGGGATTCTCACGGTCCATCCCATGAAAAATAGGTAGAAGTGGCACAATATATGGTCGGATCACTAGCTGCTCTATAGGTGGCATTATACATGATGGTGCACTCATACGAGGTGGATGCATGCGGTCCCTCATGGATCAGTATGCGTTGAGAGTTTTAGTTGGAGCATGTTGACTATGCCGATCTTCAGGTATAACTTCCATGACATCCACTTCCAATTCCAACTCTGTTTCGTGAGGATTTTTTATTTTCACAAGTCTTCCCTCACTATCTCGTATCCAATATGACATACACAACTAGCAATATCTGAAATAAAAATAAAAACAAAGAAAACACAAGAAAAACAATTCTCGAAAGAAAGAAAATTACGGTTAAATAAAAAATAATTAAAAAGATAAACGAAAAAAAAAGATAAATAAAAAAAATAAAATTAAAGTTAGTAAAGAACAAGAAAAATCACCAAACTTGTGATGAAGATCACAAGTATTCTGAAAAGATAACATCACAGTGAAGTGGCACCATCCTCGGCAATGGCACCATTTGATTTGTGCCCAGTTGGTGTCTTATAATTCAGTCCTCAGATAGGAGTAATCAATAAAATTTATAACCTATTTCACCATGTACTAGGATAGCCTCAGCTAGCATAGCATAGTGGCTTTAGGATCGTTCATTGGGATGAGTTTTCATTTCACACCTGATATTAGTTTAAAGAGTTGGATTGGTGTTTTTTCTTTTCTAAGTTAGCTTTAAAAGAAAACATAAACTTTGGTTTGAAAAGTTTGGTTTTAAGCTAACCAAAAAACAGTAATTGATTTTAATTACAAAGAGAAGGGTCTCTTGGATTTTTAGGTCACTAGGTTCAGGCCCTTTATTCAAAAGCCAAGATTCCGGATCTTTTCTCGCATTGGGGATTTACCCTATAGTTATCCTCCTAACTGGTGTGTTACATTTGCTTCCCATTAATGGTTTCAACGCTAATTCCCTCTCACTGATGCATCTTGCAATGACTCATGCCTCTCACCTAGCACTTGCCATTCAAGGTGATCCTTAACCTTGGATTACCCTTCACAAGCTCGCAAGAGATAACTAATGGATGTCTCCTTAGAGTCCAAAAGCTTACCAAGTGTTGGCTATTCTAGAAAATCCTTCCTTTAAACCACCTACTGATTACTACCAAAAAAGTGCTATTTTGTGCCTTTAATTCATTATGTTTTAAGCACTTTTGTGTAGTAGTTCTCCATTTTTATTCCAATTGGTATGTTAAGGACCTAGCAATGACTTCTAATCATATTTGTGGCTAGATTTAGTGTTTTGACAGATTTTTGGATCATTAAGACAAGCCAAGCAAAGGAGAGAAGCAAAGAGGAAAACAGAGGACAGAAGCTACAGTCTTCTTTTGCACTTTTGGAGCACTTCCCGAAGTCCATTTTCTACATTCTATATACCATTTCAAAGCTCAGGAAGTCAAGAATCCAACACTTCAAACCGTGTACGATTTGGAGTTGAAATTAAGGAGTTACAGCCATTGGAAGCCAATCACTCCAAGCTAAAGGAAGAATTTTGCACGGCTGTGAAATCACCCTTTTGTTGCGAAATGATTTCGCAGCCTTTTTGCACAGTGCTGTGGAATTCCCCCTGAAGTTTCATGACACGTTGGAAGCCAAACACTGCAAGCTGAAAGACCACTTCGCAGCGGTGCGAAATCAGCCGTTTGCTGCGAAGTAATTTCGCAGCCCTTTTTGTGCATCTGCGGAATCTCGCAGACCTCATTTTCACCTACGAAATGGTTCTTAGTGCTTCCCGATATTTGCACCGACTCTTTTAGATATTTTCTTCAGATGTTTTTGTATAAATTTCCATTTTCTCCTTGTATTCAGCCACTCATGTAATTCCTTAGCTAGGAAGCATCCAAGGAAGGGTAAATTACCTTCCTATATAAACTCTCTTGTAAACACTAAAAAGAGGACTCTCGGAGGAGCTTGTTACAGGGTGACTCTCGGGGAGCTTTTTCCAGGAGATCCAATATATATATAATATATCATATATAGAATCAACGAACAGAGCACCTGCTCTGTTTCTTCTATATATTCTTATTTTCTCGTTAGTTTTCTTTCTAGCCAATCAAACTCTGAGGATTTTTCTTAGAGGATGAGAGGTTAGGCTCTTTGTCTCTTGGAGTGAAGAAAGCCGGGTAAGATTCCACATCCATAAATTGGAAGTTTTGTTGTTTTAGTTTTTAATGAAGAGAAAGTGTGACCCGTTAATGGTTTTTATCTTTTTAGTTAACTTAAAACACCTTCAATTCACCTGGGCCAACACTTGGTAAGGCAAGTGATCTCTGTCCATGGAGATTCACTAGTTTACCCCTTGCGAGCCTTTGGGAGGTGACTTGAAGGTAGGATTTTCTAGAATTGCCAACACTTGGTAAGCTTTTGGACTCTAAGGAGACATCCATTAGTTATCTCTTGCGAGCTTTTGATGGGTAATCCAAGGTTAAAGGTCACCTTGAATGGCAAGTGCTAGGTGAGAGGTAAGAGCCATTGCAAGGTGCATTAGTGAGAGGGATTTAGTGTTTGAACTCATTAATGGGAAGCATCTGTACAACACCGGTTGGAGAAGGAACTATATGTTAATTCTCTAATGCGAGGAAAAGAAACAAGTGACCGAAACTCCCTTTTTGTATGAGGAATCTGAGCCTAGTGATCTGAAACTCCAAGAAACACTTTTCTTTGTAAGTAAAATCAGTTACTATTTTTGGTTAGTTTAAAACCAATCCTTTTTCAAGCATATTATGTTTTCTTTTAAAGCTAACCTTGAAATGAAAAGGCACCAATTCAGTTTTGAATTAATATCATTTGTGAAGTGAAAACCCATCCCAGTGAACGATCCTAGAGCCACTATGCTATAGTAGCTTTGTCTTTGCTACCCTAGTATATGGTGTAATAGGTTATAAATTTTGTTGATTACTCCCTCAATCAAGGAGCACCAGCTGGACACGAATCAACTGAGACACCAATTAGGCATGAATCACCTACCAGAGGCTCGCAAGAGATAAATTAGTGTAACTCAATGGACAGAGTCCACTTGCCTTACCAAGTGTTGGCCCGGCTGATTTTAAGACGTTTTAAGTTAAAAAATATAAAAACCATTAACGGGTCACAACTTCCTCTTCATTTAAAACCGAAACAAGGAAAACTCCCACTTTTGTAGTTGGGTCCCTTACATAGCTCCCTTCCGTCCAAGAGACAAAAAGTCTAGCCACTCATCCTCTGAGAAAACATCTTTAGAGGTTGTTTGGCTAGAATGAAAAATACAATCAAAATAAGTATGTAAGGTAGAGCAATGCTCTGTATATTTCTTACTAAAAACATGTACAAGTGATCTCTTATCTAATGTCTTCCCCTCTTCAGAGAGACGAGAGATATCTAAGATGTCTCAGAGATATGGGATTGTATCCGGGATAGATATTACAAGGAGATATCTTAGGATATATAAAGAGAGATATTTTCAACCTCTTAATGAGATATCCTAAATATCTTAAAAGATCTTCAACTGATTAGAAGGAGAGAATTGATAATTACACCAAATATCTTAAGGTAAAAAATCTAATAGAGTCGGTGTAAAATATCTAACTATTACATTTTCGCATTGGAGAAAGGTGATGCGAAAAATTTTGCATCGGAGAAAGTCAGTGTGAAAATTTTCACATTAGGAAAGTATGCTGCAAAAATTTTCGCATTGGGAAAAGTCAGTGCAAAAATTTTCGCATCAAGGAATGTCAATGCGAAAATTTTCGCATAAGGAAATGTCAATGCGAAATTCCTTTTCAACTTTGTTCAATTTCCTTCGAATGGCCATAACTTCTTCGTTTCAACTCCAAATTACACAACGTTTAAAGCGTTATACTCCTGACTTCCCAAGCTTCGAAATGATATATAGGATGTAGAAAATGGACTCCAAGAAGTGCTCCAAATTTTCCTTGCAACTGATGTCCTTTGAATTTCGCATAGCATGTGAAGATTTCGCATCACCATGCAAAATTGCTTCATGATGGATTTCTTTCTCTGATCCTCTTCCTTGCATCTCTTGATTGGATTGTAAGCTCATTCCCAAGGGTTGTACAAAGTTCTCCCTCATTCTTGGCTTGCTTCAATGATAAAAAAGCTACCAAAACTAGCCAAAAATTGTTTAAAAACATTTGTAAGGGTCCTTAACATGCCAATTGAGTTAAAAGGTATTAATTACTACTCAAAAGTGTTTAAAAGAGTTTATAGCAAGCTATAAAAAGTGCACTTTTTGAGTAGTAATCAGGGTTGTAGATGCTAAGAAGAGCTCAAAGTTATGGATGATATGTTTGACCCGGGATCTTGTGAGCTTAAGCCTTTAGATCTCATGAATTGCTCAAAGTTGTGGATGATGTGAATGATTGTATAGCACGAGCTTAAGCCTCTAGATGCTATGAACTACTCAAGCTATAGATGACAAGAATGACTTCAAGTCATGAGCTTAAGGTTGTAGATGCTATCAACAACTCAGGGTTGTGAACAACATGAATGACTCTACTTCGTGAGATCAGGCCTCTAGATTCTATGAACAGATCAGGGTTGTGGTTGACAAGAAAGACTTTGATTTGTGAGCTTAGGGCTCTAGATATTATGCACATCTTAAGGTTGTCGATGACAAGAAAGACTCCAAGTCGTGAGTTCAGGATTTTCGATGCTATGACCATCTCAGGGCTATGGTTGATATGAACAACTATAGGTCATGAGGTCAAGGGTCTTGATGTTATGAACAAATAAGTGTTGTGTTTGACATGAATGACTCTGTGTCCCAAGGCTCTAGATGTTATGAACTACTCGGGGTTGTGGTTAACATGAACGACTTCGGGTCTAGAGCTTAAGGCTCTAGATGGTATAAACAGCGCAGGTTTGTGGTTGACATGAAGACTCCAGGTCGTGAGCTTAGGGTTGTAGTTGCTCGTAACAACTTAATATTGTGGATGACATAAATGACACCGATCATGAACTGAGGCCTCTAGATTCTATGAACAACTCAAGGTTATGGTTGACATGAAAGAGTCCAAGTCGTAAGCTAAGGGTTGTAGATGTCATATACAAGTCTGGGTTATCGATCACATGAAAGACTCTAGGTCGTGAGCTAAGGCTTTAGATGCTATGAACAACTCAAGGTTGTGGATGAAATGAATGACTAAGAGTCGTGAGATCTAGGCTCTATATGCTATAACCAACTTAGGGTTGTTATTGATATGAACGACTCTGGGTTTTGATCTCAAGGCTCTTGATGCTATGAAAAGCTTGGGGTTGTGGTTTACATGAACAACTCCAAGTCATGAGCTCAAGGCGCTAAATGCTATGAAAAAGTTAGGGTTGTGGATGACATGAACAACTCAAAGTTATGAGTTCAAGGCTTTAGATACTATGAAGAACTCGGGGTGGGGGTTTACATGAAAGACTCTAGGTGCTGAGCTTAGGGCTCTAAAAGCTATGAACAACTCATAGTTGTGGATGATGTGGACTACTTGAGATCTCGTGAGCTTAGGCCTGTAGATGTTATGAACCACTCTAGGTTGTGGATGATATAAACGATTCTGTGTCATGAGCTCAAGCCTCTATGAAATAGAAGACATTAACGACTCTAGGTCGTGAGCTTAGGGATCTAGATACTACTTACAAACTAGGGTTGTGGATGACATGAACAATTCCAAGTCATGGGATCATGCCTCTAGATTTTATGTAAAGCTTAAGGATGTGGTTGACATCAAAGACTCCTAGTTTTGATCTTAGAGCTCTAGATGTTTTACACAACTTAAGGTTGTCAATGACATGAAAGACTTCGAGTCATGAGCTGAGGGCTTTAGGTGTTATACAAAGCTCAAGGCTATCAATGACATGAAAGACTCTAGGTCGAGAGCTTAGGGCTCTAGATGCTATGAACAACTCAGTGTTATGGTTGACATGAACGACTCTATGTTATGAGCTTAAGGCTCTAAATGCTATGAACAACTCTTGGCTATGGATGACATGAGCTACTTCTGGTCATGAATCTAGGGCTCTAGATGCTATGAAGAGCTCAGAGTTGTGAATCATATGAATGACTCAGGATCCCATGCGCTTAAGCCTTTAGGTCCTATGAATTGCTCAGAGCTGTGGATGATGTGAATTTTTCTCCATACCAAGCTTAAGCCTCTAGATGTTATGAACTACTCAGGCTATGGATGACATGAATGACTCCGAGTTGTGAGCTCAGGGCTGTAGATGCTATCAACAACTCAGGGTTGTGAATAACACAGATGAATCTAGTTCATGAGATCAGGCCTCTAGATTCTATGAACAACTCATGGTTGTGGTTGACAAGACTGACTCCGAGTTAAGAGCTTAGGGCTCTAGATGCTATGGATAGCTTAAGGTTATCAATGAAAAAAAAAAAGACTCCAAGTCATAACTTGAGGGCTTTACATGTTGTGATCTTAGGGTTATGGTTTGCATGAACAACTTAGGGTTATGAGGTTAAGGCTCTTGATGTTATGAACAACTGAGTGTTGTGTTTGACATGAATGCCTCTATGTCCTAAGGCTTTAGATGTTATGAACTACTCAGGGTTGTGGTTAAGATGAATGACTCCGGGTCATGAGCTTAAGGCTCTAGATGCTATGAATAACGTAGGTTTGTGGTTGACATGAAGACTCCAGGTCTTGACCTTAGGGTTCTAGATGTTCTTAACAAGTCAATATTATGGATGACATAAATTACATCGGTTATGAGCTAAGGGCTCCAAATTCTATGATCAACTCAGGGTTATGGCTGGCATGAAAGAATCTAGGTCATGAGCTACGGGTTGTAGATGCCATACACAGGTCTAGGTTGTCGGTCAAATGAAACACTTTGGGTCGTGAGCTCAGGGCTCTAGATTAAATGAACAACTCATGGTCTTAGTTGACATGAGTGACTCTAGGTCGTGAGCTCAAGGCTGTAGATGCAACATACACCTCTGGTTTGTGGTTAACATGAATGACTTTGGGTCGTGAGCTCATGGCTTTAGATTCTATGAATAACTTAGGGTTATGGATGACATGAACGACGTTGGGTCCTAAGCTTAATCCTCTAGATACTATGAACAACTCAGGGTAATGGTTGACATGAACGATTTGGGGTCATGAGCATAGGGGTCTAGGTTCTATGAACTACCTAATATTGTTGATAACATGAACTACTCTAGGCCATGAGCTCAAGGCTCTAGATGTTATGAACAGCTTGGGGCTAGGTAGACAAGAACCACTTTGAGTCATGAACTTGGGCCTCTAGATGCTATGAACAACTCAGGGTTATGGTTGATATGAACGACTCTAGGTGATGACCTTAAGGCTCTAGATGCTTTTAACAACTCAAGGTTGTGGATGACATGAAAGACTCTAGGTCATGGCCTCAAGATTCGATGAATAGCTCAAGGTTGTGGTTGACATGAGAGGCTCTAGGTTATGAACTCAAGGTTCTAGAAGTTATGAACAATTCAAAGTTGTGGATGATATGAACGACTTAGGATCTCGTAAGCTCAGTCCTCTAGATTTTATGAACTGACCAGGGTTGGGAAAAATATGATTTTTTTTTCTTTTGTCATGAGCTCAAGCCTTTAGATGCTGTGAACTGCTCAATGTTGTGGGTGATGTGAACAACTTTGGATTGTGAGCTTAGGTCTCGAGATGCTATCAAGTACTCAGGGTTGTAGTTGACCTGAACAACTTTGGGTCATGAGCTCAAGGGTATAGATTCTATGAATAGCTCATAGTTGTGGATGATATGAATGACTTGGTCTCCTATGACCTGAGGCCTTTAGATGCTATGAACCGCTCAGGGTTGTGGATGTTAATAATGATTCTACATCATGCGCTCAAACCCCTATATGGTATGAACAACACTAGGTTGTGAGCTCGAGGCTTTAGATGCTATGAAGTACTCATGGTTATGGTTTACAACAAGAAGTTTAGGTCGTGAGCTCAGGACCATAGATTCTATTAACAACTAATGATTATGGATGACACGAGCTACTTTGGGTCATGAGCTTACAACTTTGGATGCTATGAAGAACTCAGTGTATTGGATGATATGAACACCTCAGGATTTCGTGAGCTTAGTCTTCTAGATGCTATGAATAGCTCAAGGCTCAGGATGATATTAACGATTCTTAGTCGTGAGCCCATGGCTCTAAATGATATGAATAGGTTAAGGCTATGGATGAAATGAACGACCCCAGGTAGTGAGCTTAGGGCTCTTGATGCTATGAACAACTTAGAGCTATGGTTGACAAGAACAACTCTAGGTCGTGAGCTCAATGCTCGAAATGCTATGAATAACTCAACACTACTAATGACATGAATGACTCCAGGTCTTGAGCTTAGGGCTTTAGATACCATGAACAACTTATGGTCATGGTTGACATGAATGACTCTTGGTCATGAGCTCATGAATCTAAACACTATGAATAGCTCAAGGTTGTGAATGATATAAACTACCCTGGGTTATGAGTTGAGAGTATGGATGGTATGAACAACTAAGCATTGTTGATGATATGAATGACTTAGGATCCTATGAGGTCAAGCCTCTAGATGCTAAGTACAACTCAAAGCTATGAATAATATGAAATTATTTGCTTCATGAGCTTAGGGTTGTGGATTACATGAATGACTCAGGGTCATGAGTTCAGAGTTATGGATGATATGAATGACTTAGGATCTCGTGAGACCAGGCTTCAAGATGTTATGAACAGCTCAGGGTTGAAGATAACATGAAAGATTCTTGGTTGTGAGCCAATGGCTTTAAATGCTATGAACAACAAAAGGTTGTGCGTCACATGAAAGACTCTAAGTTGTGAGCTTAGAGATCTATATGTTATGAAAAGGTCAAGGTTGTGGCTGACAAGAATGAGTTTGGGTCATGAGCTCAAGGCTTTAGATACTATAAAAAAACTCACGATTGTTAATGACATGAGTTACTCTAGGTCATGAGCTCACGAATTTGAATGCGATGAACAACTCAAGGTTGTGGGTGATATCAACAGTTCATGATCTTGTGACCTTAGTCCTCTAGATGTTGTGAGCAGCTCGAGGTTGTTGATCATATGAATAATTCTTGGTTATGAGCTCATGGCTCTAAAGGCCATGAGTAGCTGAGGGTTATGGATGACATGAATGAATTTGGGTAGTGAGCTCAAGGCTCTAGATGCTATGAACAGCTCAAGGCAATGTTTGACATCAACAACGTTGGGTCATGAGCTCAACACTTTAGATGCTATGAACAACTCTAGGTTATAGTTAACATGAAATATTTTTTATTGTGAGTTGAGGGCTTTAGAAGCTATGAACAACTCAGGGTTATGGATGACATGAATGACTCTAGGTCATGAGCTTAGGGCTCTACATATTATGAAGAGTGTGGGTCTGTAGTTAACATGAATAACTTCAGGTTATGAGCTTAGGGTTCTAGATGCTCTGAATAACTTATGTCTGTTAATGACATGAACTACTCTAGGACATGGGCTCAGGTCTCTAGATGCTATGAAAAACTCCATGTTATGGATGACACAAACAATTTTGGGTCATGAGCTCAAAGATCTAGATGCTGTGAACAACTTAGGGTTGTGGATGATATGAATGATTTTGATTCATGAACTTAAGACTATAAACACAATGAACAACTTAGGGTTATGGATGAATAAGGGACTTCGGGTCATGAGCTAAGGACCTTAGATGTTATGAACACCTCATTATTATGGATGATATGAACGACTCAGGATCTCATGACCTTAGGCCTCTAAATGCTATGAACAACTTAGACTTGAGGAGGATTGGTCGCCAGCCTATGGCTTTTAAAGCTATGAAAAGCTAAGGATGATGGATGACGTAGAGGACTCTTGGTCGTGAGCTTAGGGCCCTATATTCCATGACTAGCTCAGGGTTATAGTTGACAAGAATGAGCCCTAGTTGTGAGCTCAAGGCTCTAAAAGCTATGAACAACTCAAGGTTATGGTTGACATGAGCTACTCTAGATCATGAGCTTACGACTCTGGATGTTATGAAGAACTCAGGGTATTGGAAGATATGAAAGAATCTAGATCCCGTGAGCTCAGGCCTCTATATGTTATGAAAAACTTAGGGTTGTAGATGATATGAACAATTCTTTGTCGTAAGCCATGGCTTTAAATTCTATGAACAACATAGGGTTATGGATGACATGAATGAGTCCGAGTTGTGAGCTCAGGGTTGTAGATGCTATCAAAAACTTCAGGTTATGAATAACATGAATGAATCTATTTGATGAGATTAGGCCTCTAAATTCTATGGGCAACTTAGGGTTATAGTTGACAAGAAAGACTCCTAGTTGTGAGCTTAGGGCTTTAGATGCTATGGACAACTTCAGGCTGTCGATGACAAGAAAGACTCCAAGTCGTGAGTTCAAGGCTTTCGATACTATGACCATCTCAGGGTTATGGTTGACATGAACAACTATAGGTCATGAGGTCAAGGCTCTTGATGTTATGAACAACTGAGTGTTGTGTTTTACATGAACGACTCTGTGTCCCATGCTCTAAATGTTATGAACTACTTAGGATTGTGGTTAACATGAACGACTTCGGGTCTAGAGCTTAAGGCTCTGGATGCTATGAACAACATAGGTTTGTGGTTGGCAAGAAGACTCTAGGTTGTGAGCTTAGGGTTGTAGATGTTCTTCACAACTCAATGTTGTGGATGGCATAAATGACACCGGTCATGAATTGATGCCTCCAGATTCTATGAACAACTCAGGGTTGTGGTTGGCATGAAATGGTCTAGGTCATGAGCTAAGGGTTGTAGATGCCATACATAGGTCTGGGTTATCGGTCAAATGAAACACTCTGGGTCGTGAGCTCAGGGATCTAGATTCTATGAACAACTCAGGGTTATTGATGACATGAACGACTCTGAGTCGTGAGATTTAGGCTCTATATACTATAATCAACTCAAGGTTATGGTTGACATGAACGACTTCGTGTCCTAAACTCAGGGCTCTAGATGCTTTGAACAACTCGGAGCTATGAATTGCTCAAGGTTATGGATAACATGAATGACTCTGGGTCATGATCACAGGGCACTAGATGTTATAAACTACTCATGGTGCTAGTTGACATGAGTGACTCCGGGTCGTGAGCTCAAGGCTCTAGATGTAATGTACACCTTTGGTTTAAAGTTAACATGAATGAATTTGGGTCATGAGCTCATGGCTTAAGATTCTATAAATAACTTAGGGTTATGGATGACATGAACGACTTTGGGTCATGAGCTCAATCCTTTAGATACTATGAACAACTCAGGGTTGTGGTTGACATGAACGATTTCGAGTCATGAGCTTAGGAATCTAGGTTCTATGAACTACCTAAGATTGTTGATAACATGAACTACTCTAGGCCTTGAGCTCAGGGCTCTAGATGCTATGAACAGCTCGGGGCTATGGTAGACAAGAACCACTTTGAGTCATGAACTTGGGCCTCTAGATGCTATGAACAACTCAGGGTTATGGTTGATATGAACGACTCTAGCTCATGAGCTTAAGGCTCTAGATGCTTTTAACAACTTAAGGTTGTGGATGACATGAACGACTCTAGGTCATGGCCTTAAGATTCTATGAACAACTCAGGGTTGTGGTTGACATGAAAGGCTCTAGGTCCTGATCTCGAGGTTCTAGAAGTTATGAACAATTCAAAGTTGTGGAGGATATGAACGACTTAGGATCTCATAAGCTCAGTCCTATAGATTTTATGAACTGATCAGGGTTGGGAAAAAAATGAATGATTTTTTGTCATGAGCTCAAGCCTTTAGATGCTATGAATTGCACAATGTTATGGGTGATATGAACGACTCTAGATCATGAGCTTAGGGCTCGAGATGCTATCAACTACTCAGGGTTGTGGTTGACCTCAACAACTTTGGGTCATGAGCTCAAGGGCCTAGATGCTATGAACAACTCATAGTTGTGGATGATATGAAAAAGTTGGTCTCTGATGACCTAAGGCCTTTAGATGATATGAATTGCTCAAGGCTGTGGATGTTCATAATGATTCTACATCATGTGCTCAAGCCTCTGTATGTTATGGATAACCCTAGGTCGTGAGCTTAAGGCTTTAGATGCTATGAAGTACTCATGGTTGTGGTTGACAAGAAGAAGTTCGGGTCATGAGCTCGGGGCTCTAGATTTTATGAACAACTAAGGATTATGGATGACACGAGCAACTTTGGGTCATGAGCTTACAACTTTGGATGCTATGAAAAACTCAGTGTATTGGATGATATGAACGACTAGGGATTTCGTGAGCTTAGACCTCTAGATTCTATGAACAACTCAAGGTTCAAGATGATATTAATGATTCTTAGTCGTGAGCCCATGGCTTTAAATGATATGAATAACTTAAGGCTATGGATGACATGAACGACCCCAGGTAATGAGCTCAAGGCTCTAAATGTTGTGAACAACTTAGAGCTATGGTTGACAAGAACAACTCCGGGTCGTGAGCTCAATGCTCTAAATGCTATGAATAGCTCAACGCTACAGATGACATGAATGACTCTGGGTCGTGTGCTCAGGGCTTTAGATACTATGAACAACTTATGGTTATGGTTGACACGAATGACTCTAGGTCGTGAGCTCACGAGTCTAAACACTATGAATAGCTCAAGGTTGTGAATGATATAAACTACTCTAGGTCATGAGCTGAGGGCTATGGATGCTATGAACAACTAAGCATTATGGATGATATGAAAAACTTAGGATCCTATGAAGTTGAGCCTCTAGATATACTAAGTACAGCTCAAAGATGTGGATGATATGAATTTATCTGCTTCATAAGCCCAGGGTTGTGGATGACATGAACGACTCCAGGTTGTGAGTTTGGAGTTATGGATGAGATGAATGACTTAGGATCCCGTGAGCCCAAGCTTCTAGATGCTATGAATAGCTTAGGGTTGAGGATAACATGAACGATTCTTGGTAGTGAGCCAATGGCTTTAAATGCTATGAATGACTCAAAGTTGTGCATCACATGAAAGATTCTGAGTTGTTAGCTTAGGGCTTTATATGTTATAGAAAGGTCAGGGTTGTGGCTGACAATAATGAGTTTGGGTCATGAGCTTAAGGCTCTAAATACTATAAACAACTCACGGTTGTTAATGACATGAGCTACTTTGGGTCATGAGCTCATGGCTTTGGATGCTATGAACAACTCGGGGTTGTGGGTGATATGAACGGCTCGTGATCCTGTGACCTCGATCCTCTAGATGCTGTGAGTAGCTAAAGGTTGTCGGTCATATGAATAGTTCTTGGTCGTGAGCTCATGGCTCTAAATGCTATGAGCATATGAGGGTTGTGGATGACATGAATGACTTTGGGTAGTGAGCTCAAGGCTCTAGATGCTATGAGCAGCTCAAGGTAATGCTTAACATTAACAACTCTTGGTCATGAGCTCAATGCTTTAAAGGCTATGAACAACTCAAGGTTATAGTTAACATGAAAGATTATGGGTTGTGAGTTGAGGGCTCTAGATGCTATGAATAACTCAAGGTTATGGATGACATGAATGACTCTAGGTCATGAGCTCAAGGCTTTACATATTATGAACAGCGTGGGCCTGTGGTTAACATGAATAACTATAGGTCGTGAGCTCAGGGCTCTAGATGCTATGTACAACTTATGCCTATTAATGACATGAACTACTCTAGGACATAGGCTCAAGTCTCTAGATTCTATGAATAGCTCCATGTTATGGATGATACACGTGATTTTGGGTCATGAGCTCAAGGATCTAAATGTTGTGAACAACTCAGGGTTGTGGATGATATCAACGATTTTGGGTCATGAAATCAAGCCTATAGACATAATGAACAACTAAAGGTTATGGATGAATAAATGACTTTGGGTCATAAGATAAGGACCCTAGATATTATGAACACCTCATTGTTGCGAATGATATGAACGACTAGGGATCCTGTGACCTTAGGCCTCTAAATGCTACGAACAGCTTAAGCTTGAGGAGAATATGAATGATTATTGGTCTTAAGCCTATAGATTGAAATGCTATAAAAAAACTAAGGATAATGGATGACATGGAGGACTCTTGGTCATAAGCTTAGGGCCCTATATGGCATAATAGCTCAGAGTTATGGTTGACAAGAATGAGTCACAGTCTTGAGCTCAAGGCTCTAAATGCTATGAATAACTCAAGGTTGTGGGTGACATGAGCTACTCTGGGTCATGAGCTTACGACTGTGGATGCTATGAAGAACTCAGAGTATTGGAATATATGAATGAATCGGGATCCCATGAGTTCAGGCCTCTATATGTTATGAACAACTCCAGGTTGTAGATGATATGAACAATTCTTTGTCATGAGCCATGACTCTAAATTCTACGAACAACATAGGGTTATGGATACATGAACAACTTTGGGTAGTGAGCTCAGGCTTCTAGATGCTATGAATAACTCAAGGTTGTGATTGACATGAACAACTCTAGGTCATGAGCTCAGCATTCCAGATGCTATGAATAGCTCAAGGGTGTGGATGACATGAACAACTCTAGGTCGTGAGCTCAAGGCTCTAGATACTATTAACAACTTAGGGTTGTGGTTGACATAAACAACTCTAGGTCATGAGCTCAAGGCTCTAGATACTATTAACAACTTAGGGTTGTGGTTGACATGAATGATTCTAGGTTGTGAGCTCATGACTTTAGATGCTATGAACAACTTAAGGTTATAGATTATATGAGCTACTCTGGGTTGTGAACTCAAGGCTCTAGATGCCATGAATTGCTCAGGGTTGTGGATGACATGAACAAATCTAGGTCGTGAGCTCATAGCTCTAGATGCTACGAATAACTTAAGGTTGTGGATGATATGAGCTACATCGGGTCATGAATTCAAGGCTTTAGAAGCTATGAACTGCTCAAGGATGTGGATGACATGAACAACTTCAGGTCATGAGCTCAGAGCTCTAAATGCTATGAACTACACAGGGTTGTGGATGATATGGACAAGTCTAAGTCATGAGCTCAATAATCTAGATGCTATGAAGAGCTTAGGGTTGTGGATGATATGAATGATTATGGGTCATGAATAAAAGGCTCTAGATTCTATGAATAGCATAAGGATATGGATTAAATGAATGACTTTGGGTCATGAGCTTAGAGCTCTAAATGTTATGAATAACTTAAAAGGCTATGGATAATATGAACGACTTGGGATCTCGTGGGCTCGGGCCTCTAGATACTATGGATAACTTAGCATTATGGATGAGATGAACTACTTTATGTCATGAGCACTGGTCTCAAGATGCTATGAATAGCTAAGGGTTGTGTATGATATGCATGTTTCTATGTCTTGAGCTCAAAGCTCTAGATGTTTTGAACAACTTAGGGTTGTGGATGATATGAACTATTTTGGGTTATGAACTCAAGGCTTTAGATCCTATGAGTAACTCATGGTTATGGATGACATAAACAGTTTTAGGTGGTGAGCTCAAACCTCTAAATGTAATAAATAGCTTAGGGCATTGGATGAAATGAACAATTCTACGTCATGTGCTCAAGCCTCTAGATTCTATGAATAGCTCAAGGTTGTGGATAACATGAATGACTTTGGGTCGTGAGTAGAAGGCTCTAGATGCTCTGAAGAGCTTAGGTCTGTGGTTGACATGAATGACTATGGGTCATGAGGTCAAGGCTCTAAATATTATGAACAACTCAGGCCATTGGATGACACGAGCTACTCTGGGTTGTTAGCTCATGGCTTTAAATGTTATGAATAACTTAGAGTTATGGATGATATGAACAACTCAAGATCCTATGAGTTCAGGCCTCTAGATCATACAAACATCTAAAGGCTATGAATCATATGAACAATTCTTGGTCCTGAGCCCAAAGCTCAAAATGTTATGAAAAACTCAAGATTGTAGTTGACATGAACTACTCAATGCCATGAGCTTAGGGCTCTAGATGCTATGAACAACCTAGGGTTGTGGTTGACATTAACAACTATGAGTCATGGGGGGCTCTAGATGTTATGAACAACTAAGGGTTGTGGATGATATGAATGACTTTGGGTCATGAGCACAAGGCTCTAAATACTATAATAACTTAACGTTATGGTTCACATGAACATCTCTGGGCCGTAAGCTCGAGGCTGTATATGCTATGAATAGCTTAGGGTTGTCGATGACATGAACTCCGCTAGGTCATGAGCTCAAGTCTCTAAATACTATGTACAGCTCATGATGGTGGATCATATGCATGATTCTAGGTCATGAGCTCAAGGATATAGATGATATGAACAACTTAGGGTTGTGGATGATATGAATAATTTTGGGTGGTGAACTCAAGGCTCTAGATGTTATGAATAGTTCAAGGTTGTGGATGAAATGAATGACTACGCATTGTGAGCTAGGGGCTCGAGATGGTATGAATAGCTAAGGGTTATGGATAACATGAATGACTTCGAGTCCTAAGCTTAGGGTTATAGATCCTATGAAAAGCTTAGGGTTGTGGATGACATGAATGACATTGGGTCATGAGCTAAGGGCTTGAGATGTTATCGACAGCTCAAGGCTATGGTTGACATGAATGACTATGGGTGGTGATTTGAGGGCTCTAGATGCTATGAGCAACTTAAGGCTATGGATGACATGAATGACTCCGAGTCATGAGCTCAGGGCTCTAAATACTACGAATAACTTAAGGTTGCTGATGACATGAGCTACTCTGTGTCATGAGCTTAGGGCTCTAGATTCTATGATCAGCTTAGCGTTGTCAATGATATGAATGACTCGGGATCCAGTGAGCTCAGACCTCTAGATGGTATGACCAACTCAGGGTTATGGATGATATGAATGATTCTTGGTCGTGAGCCCATGGCCCTAAATGCTATGAATATCTCAGGGCTATGGATGACATGCATGACTTTGGGCTGTGAGCTCAACACACTAGATGCTATGAATAGTTCAGGGTTGTGGATGACATGAATGACTTCGAGTCGTGCGCTCAAGGCTTTAGATGTATGAACAACTCATGGTTATGGATGACATGAATGACTTTGGGTCATGTGCTCAAGGCTATAAATCTTATGAACAACTCAGGGTTATGGATGACATGAATGACATTGGATCATGAGCTTAGGGTTAGAGATGCTATCAACAGCTTAGGGCTATGGTTGACATGAACGACTACTGGTCGTGATCTGAGGGCTCTGGATGCTATAAACAACTTAGGGCTATTAATGACATGAATGACTCTAAGTCATCAACTCATGGCTCTAGATGCTATGTATAACTCAGGGTTGTGGATGACATGAGCTACTCCATGTTGTGAGCTCAAGGCTTTGGATGGTATGATCAGTTGAAGGTTGTGCATGATAAGAATGACTCGAGATCCCATAAGCTCAGGCCTCTAGATGTTATGACTAGCTCAGAGTTGTGGATGATATGAATGATTCTTGGTCGAGGGACCATAGCCTTAAAAACCATGAATAGATCAGGACTGTGAATGACATGAACGAATTTAGGTCATGAGCTTAAAGCTTTGGATGCTATGAATAACTCAGGGTTGTGGGTGACATGAACAACTTTGGGTCATGAGCTTAAGTGCCTAAATGTTATGAACAGCTTAGGGTTGTGGATGACATGAATGAGTCTGAGCAAGGCTCTGAATGCTTTGAATGGATCAAGGTTGTGGATAATAAGAATGACTCGAGACCCTATTAGCTCAAGCCTTTAAATGCTATAAACAACTCAAGGTTGAGGATGATATCAACAATTCTTAGTGGTGAGCCTATGGATTTAAATGCTATGAATAGCTCAGCATTGCGGTAGACATGATCGACTTTGGGTCGTGAATACAGTGCTATAGATGCTATGAGCAACTTAAGGTTGTGGTTGACATGAACGACTCCAGGTCTTGAGCTTAGAACTCTAGATGCTATGAAAAACTCAAGGCTATGTCTTACATGAATGGTTCTGGGTCGTGAGCTCAAGCCTCTGGATGCTATGAACAGTTCAGAGATGAGGGTGATATGAACTATTCTTGGTCATGAGCCTCTAGCTAAAAATGCTATGAACAACTCAGGGTTGTGGTTGACATTAACGACTCCAGGTCGTCAACTGAGGGCTCTAGGTGTTATGAATAGCTTAAGGTTGTGGTGAGCTTAGAGCTCTAAATGTTATACATAACTTAAGGTTGTCGATGACATGAAAGACTACGGGTCATGAGCTTAGGGCTCTACATGCTATACACAAGTTTGGCCTATCGATGACATGAATGACTTCGAGTTGTGATCTCAATGCTCTAGATCCTAGGAATAATTCAAGCTTGTGGATGACTTAAACGACTCCAGGTCATGAGCTCAGGCTGCTAGATACTATGAAGAGCTTAGGGTTGTGGTTGACATGATGACTCCAGGCTGTGAGCTCAAAGCTTTAGAAGTTATGAATAACTTTAGGTTATGGTTGACATGAATGACTACGGGTCATGAGCTTAGGGATTTTAATGCTATCAACCGTTAAGGGTTGTGGCTAACATGAATGACTCTAGGTCATGAGCTTAAGGCTCTAGATGCTACAAATAGCTTTAGGTTGTGATTGACATAAGAGACTATAGGTCCTGAGCTCAGGGCTTTAGATGTTGTGAATAGCTAAGGGTTGTGGTTCACATGAATGACTCTAGGCCATGAGCTTAGGGCTCTAAATGCTATGAATAGCTCTAGGCTGTGCTTGAAATGAACCGCTACAAGTCTTAAGCTCTGGGCTTTAAATACTATGCACAACTCAAGGCTATAGTTTATGATTACTACCAAAAAGTGCTATTTTGTAGACCTAATTATAATGGTTTTAAGCACCTTTGTGTAGTAATCATATTCATTTAACCCAATTAATTCATTAAGGTCCTTAGTAATTGGTTTTAACCATTTTGTGGCAAGTTTACATGTTTTTATCAGCTTATGAATCAATTCAAGCATGCCAAATGATGGAGGAGCTACTTGTACAAGTTAAAGCAAGGATTTTGGAAGTTTACAGGCTTGAATTTCAAGTGGAAGCATGAGCACAAGCAAAAAGAAGCGAAGAGGAGAACAGAGGACAGCAGCTGCAGTCTTCTTTCGCACTTTTGGGGTACTTCTCGAAGTCAATTTTCTACATACTATATATCATTTCAAATCTCAGGAAGTCAAGAATCCAACACTTCAAACCGTGTACAATTTGGAGCTAAAATGAGGAAGATATGGCTTTCGGAAGACAACTGCATCAAACCTTGCGGGAATTTCGCAAGGTGAATTTCTCCTTGCGAAATTTCGCAAAGGGATTTTCCTCACGATACGAAATTTTGCCATTTCGCAACATTGCGAAATTTTCGCAAGGAGAAATTCACATTGCGAAAATGCCAAATCTCCTCTGTTTCTCCACGCACGCACCACCGACTTCCCAGATATTTTTAGCTTGATATTTTCTCATGTAAATTCCTTTTGTAACCTTGTATTCAGCCATCATAAGGCTTTATCTTGTAATTTTTCTATATATAGAGGTGCACAACACCTCCAAACAAAATTGGATTGGAATGGACGGATGGGGTGATCGATCCTCTGTAGATTAAATTAGAATTATATAAAGCTCTGTTTTTCTTCTTTTCTCTTTTCTTTCTCATTTTTTTATAAGCCAAACAGCCTCTGAGGACTTTTCCTTAGAGGATGATTTGCTAAAACCTTTAAGTTTCTCAAAGTATGGATGTTATGTGATGGCTTGGATGCAATCCCATGGAAATTTCTCGCACCCGGAAGGTAAGGTAGTCGTTTTTCATTAATGGTTCATTAATGTAAATTTTGGTTTTTATTTCCTTTGGACAACTTCCAACGGCCAATACTTGATAAGCTTTTGGATTTCTATCCATTAGTTATCTCCTACGAGCTATTGGAAGGTGAGGTTTTCAATTCCAAGTTTTGCATTAATCCGTTAGAACCAATTTCAATGGCCATTGAAAGGTGAGTTTATCACCTGGAATGACTTTGAGTTGCCAATATTTGGTAAGCTTTTGGCTTTAGACCATTAGTTATCTCTTACGAGCCATTCAAAGGAAGTCTAAGGTGAATAACCATTGATAAAATCCACTACCATCTGTTTTGCCATTTTAAAGGATTAAAACTTGATTTGCTAAATCCATACCGGTTCGGGAAGCAAGCATCACCATAGTTGCAACCCCAACGCGAGGAGCCTATCCTGAGATTTCCAATTTGCATAAGAGCCAGAGCATAACTATCCTATCTTTGAGAAACTTGTTTTTACACCCTTTCATTCTAGTCTTTAATGTTAGCTTAAGTTAGTTTAAATCTCTTTAAAACATTTGCATCTTCTTTTAAAGCTAACATCCATAAGAAAATCACCTATTTTCCTAATTTGAATATCACTAGTGTTTGTGAAAACCCTTCCCAGTGAACGATCCTAGAACCACTATGCTATAGTAGCTTGGCTAATTTAGTAATAGTATTTAAGGTATAAATTTTGTTGATACGCCTTTAAAGCTAAGCTACCATGAGTCGCATCAGTTTACATGAATGACTCCAGGTCGCGAGGACAAGTCTGTAAATGCTATGAATAACTTTGGGCTACAGTTGACATGAACGACTATAGGTCATGAGCTCAGAGCTCTGGATGCTATGAAAAGCTTAGAGTTACAGTTGACATGAACAACTCCGGCTAGTGATCTCAAGGCTCTAGATGTTGTGAACAACTTAGGGTTTTGGATGACTTGAATGACTCCGACTCCTGTGCTAAAGCCTCTAGATACGATGACCAACTCTAGGCTATTGTTAACTTGAAAGACTCTAGGTCTTGAGGTCAAGGCTCTAGATGCTATGAACAGCTAAGGGTTGGGGTTGTAATGAACAACTCTTTGCTTTGGTTGAGTTGAACAACTCTAAGTTATAAGCTTAAGGCTTTAGATGCTATGAATAGCTCAAGTCTATCATTGACAGCTTAGGGCTATGAGCTCAGGGCTTTAGATGTTATGAATAGCTCAGGCCTGTGGTTGAGATGAACGACTTCGGGTCATGACCTCAAGGCTCTAAATGCTATGAAGAACTCAAGGTTGTGGAAGACAAGAATGAATCCAAGTGATGAGCTCTAACCTTTAAGTACTATGAATAGCTCATGGTTGTGGTTGACATGAAAGACTCTACGACATGAGATCAAGCCTCTAAATGCTATCCATAGCTCAGGGTTGTCGATGACATGAAAGACTCCGGGTCATGAGCTTAGAGCTCTAAATGTTATTTATAGCTTAGGTCTATCGACGTCATGAATAACTACGGGTCAGGAGCTTAGGGATCTAGATGTTGCATCACTCAGGGTTGTGCATGATATGAATGAGTCTAGATTAGAAGCTTAGGGCTCTAGATACTATGAACGATTGAGTGTTGTGGTTGACATGACCAACTCCTAGTCATGACCACAGGGCTCTAGATGCTATGAACAACTTAGGGCTATGGATGACAAGAGCTACTTTGGGTGGCGAGCTAAAGGCTCTGGATGCTATAAACAACTCAAAATTATGGATGATATGAACGACTTGGGATATTCTGAGCTGAGTCCTTTATATGTCATGAACCACTCGAGGTTGTGGATTCTATGAAGGATTCTGCATCATGAGCTCAAGCCTCTAAATGCTATGAACGGGTCAGGGTTACGGATGACATTAAAGACTTTGGGTTATGAACTCAAGGCTCTAAAAGCAATGAACAACTCAGAGTTATGGATGATATGAATGACTCAGGATCTTGCCAATTCAAGCCTCTAGATGTTGTGAACCACTTAGGGTTGTGGATGACATTAACGACTCCTGGTCATGATCTTAGCACTCTAGATACTATGAACACCTCAAGGTTGTGGTTGACTTGAACGACTCTGGGTCATAAGCTTAGGGCTTTAGATGCTATGAAAAACTTAGGAGTGTGGATGAGATGAACTACTCTAAGTCATGAGCTCAAGGCCTGGATGCTATGAAAAACTTATGGTTATGGATGACATGAGCTACTCTTGGTCGTGAGCTCAAGGCTTTGGATGTAATGAACAACTTACAGTTACGAGTGATATGAACAACTTAAGATATCGTGAGCGCAGGTGTCTAGATGATATGAACCGCTCAAGGCTTTGGTTGAGTTAAATGACTCTAGGTCGTGAGCTTAAGGATCTAGATTCCATGAATAGGTTAGAGTTATGGATGATATGAACGACTCAGGATCCCGTGAGTTCAAGCTTCTTGATGCTTTGAACCGCTCAGGGCAATGGATGATATGAATGATTCTACGTCATTAGCTCAAGTCTCTAAATTATATAAATGGATAAGGGTTGTGGTTGAAATGAAAGACTCCAAGTCATGAGCGTAGGGCTCTAGATGCGATGAACAATGTTAGGGTTGTGGTTGACATGAACGACTATGGGTCATAAGCTCTGGGCGCTAGATGGTGTGAACAACTCAAGGCTATGGATGACATTAATGACACTGGGTCATGAGCTCATGGCTCCGGATTCTATGAATAGCATAGGGTTATGGTTGACCTGAAAAACATTGGATCGTCAATTGAGGGCTTTAGATGCTATGAACATGTAAGAGTTATGGATGATATGAACAACTTAGGATCCCGTGAGCTCAGGACTCTAGATATTATCAACCTCTCAAGGCTATGGATGATATGAATAATTTTGCATCATGAATTCAAGCCTCTAGATGCCATGAACAACTTAGGGTTATGGATGACTCTGGGTCATAAACTCAGGGCTCTAAATGCTGTGAACAACTCAAGGGTGTGGATGAGATATGAGCTCAGGGCTCTAGATGCTAAGAACAGCTTAAGCTATGGATGACATGAGCTACTCAAGGTTATAAGCTCAGGACTTTGGATGTTACTAACAATCTAGAGTTGTGAATGATATGAACAACTCGGGATCCTATGAGCAAAGTCCTCTAGAAGCTTTCAACTACTGATTCCTTTTCATATGAAAGACTCCAGGTCGTGAGCTCAGGGCTCCAGATGTTATGAAGAGCTTAGAGTTGTAGATGAAATGAATGAGTTGTGATCTCGTATGCTTAGGCCTCTAGATTCTTTGAACAACTCAGTGTTGTGGATGACATGAACAACTCTGGGTCATGAGCTCAAGACTCAAGATGCTATGAAATGCTCAGGGTTATGGTTGACATGAATGACTCTGACACTTGAGCTCAAGGCTTTAAATTCTATTAACAACTATAGGTTGTTGATTACATGAGATACTGTAGGTCATGAGGCTAGGGCTCTAGATGCTATGAACAACTCAAAGTTTTGGATGCTATGAATGACTCGGGATCCCATAAGCTGAAGCCTCTAAATGCTATGAACATTAAGAGTTGTTGATGATATGAATGATGCGATGTCATGAGCTCAAGGCTTTAGATGCGATGAACTTCTTAGGCCTGTGGACGACATGAACAAATCTAGGTCATGAGCTTAAGGCTCTAGATGTTATTAACAAGTCAGGCTTGTGGATGACATGAACAAATCCGGGTCATGAGCTCAAGCCTTTAGATTCTATAAAAAACTAAGGGTTGTCATTGACATGAAAGACTCCAATTTGTGAGCTCAAGGCTCTAGATGTTATGCACAACTTAAGGTTGTCGATGAAATGAAAGACTCCGACTTGTGAGCTAAAGACTCTTGATGCTATGAACAACTCAGGGCTTTCGTTGACATGAATGACTCTGGGTCATGAGCTAAGGTCTTTCGATGCTATTAATAACTCAAGGCTATGGATACATGAACAATTTTGGGTTATGAGCTCAAGTCTCTAGATTCCATGAACAACTCAAGGTTGTTATTGGCATGAAAGACTCTAGGATGTGAGTTCAATCCTCTACATGCAACAAACAACTCAGGTTTGTGATTAACATGAACGATTATGGGTCGTGAGGTTAGGACTCAAGATGGTATGAAAAATTCAGGGTTGTGGATGACATGAACAACTCCGAGTCGTGAGCTTAGGGCTCTAGATGCTATTAACAACTCAAGGTTATGGATGACATGAACGACCTTGGGTCATGAGCTTTGGCCTTTAGATTCTATGAACAGCTAAGGGATGTGGTTGACATGGATGACTTCGAATTGTGAGCTTAGGGCTTTAAATGGTATACATAACTTAAGGTTGTCGATGACATGATAGAGTCGAGCTCGTGAGCTTAAGGCTCTTGATACTATGAATAACTCAGGGCTGTGGATGACATGAATGACTCTAGGTCGTGAGCTTATGGCTTTAGATGCTATGAATAGCTCAGAGTTGTAGATTATATTAATGACTCGAGATCCCGTGAGCTTAGTCATCTAGATGTTACATACCGCTTAGGCTATGGATGGTATGAATGATTCTGTGTTATGAGGTCAAGCCTCTAGATGCTATGAACTACTCGGGGTTATGGAAGACATAAACAACTTTTAGTCGTGAGCTCAAGGTTTTAGATGCTATGAATAACTCAAGGTTGTAATTGACATGAATGACTTCGGGTCGTGAGCTTAGGGATGTAGATGCTATTAAGAACAAAGAGTTGTGGATGACATGATCAACTCTGGGTCATGAGCTTAGGCCTCTAGATTCTATTAATAACTAAAGATTCTAGTTGACATGAAAGACTCTGAGTCGTGAGCTCGGGGATTTAGATGTTATGCATAACTTAAGGCTATCGATTACATGAAAGAATCTTGGTTATGAGGTGGGGAGGCTCTAGATTCTATATAAAGGTATGGGCTTTCGATGGCATGAAAGACCCTAGGTCAAGAGCTTAGGGCTCTAGATTTTATGAATAGCTCAGGGTTGTGGTTGACATAAACAACTCTGGGTTGTGATCTCAAGGCTCCAGATACTATGAACAATTGAGAGTTGTGGATGAGATGATCGAGTCGGGATCCTATGAGTTCAAGCCTTTAGATGCTATGAACCGCTAAGGATTATGGATGATTTGAATGATTCTACATCATAAGCTTAAGCCCTTAGATTGTATGAACTCCTTAGTGTTATGGATGAAATGAACGACTATGGGTTGCGTGCTCAGGACTTTAGATGCCATTGATAACTTAAGGTTATGGATAACATGAATGACTTTAGGTCATGAGCTCAAGCCTCAAGATTTTATGAACAACTCAGAGTTGTTGACATGAATGACTCTGAGTCATGAGCATAGGGCTCTAGATGCTATGCACAACTTAAGGTTGTCAATGACATGAATAACAATGCATTATGAGCTTAGAGCTCTACATGCAATGAATAACTTAGGGTTGTGCATGACATGAAAAAATTTGAGTCGCGATCTTAAGGCTCTAGATACTATAAACAACTCAGGATTATGGTTGATGTGAACAATTCTGAGTCGTCAGCTCAAGGCTCTAGATACTATGAGCAGCTCAGGGTTGTGGATGACATGAACTACTCCGGGTTGTGAGCTAAAGGCTTTGGATGCTATGTACAACTCAGAGTTGTGGATGATATGAACAACTTAGGATCTCATGAGCTCAATCCTCAAGATGTTATGAATCGCTTAAGGTTGTGGATGATAAGAACAATTCTACTTCCTTAGCTTAAGCCTCTAGATGCTATGAACTGCTCAAGGCTATGGAAGACATGAACGACTCGGAGTTGTGATCTCAGGGCTTTAGATGCTATGAAAAGCTCAAGGCTGTGGCTAACATGAACATCTCCGGGTCATGAGCTCAAGGCACTAGATGCTCTTAACAACTCAAGGTTATGGATGACATGACCAACTCCGAGTCATGGGCTAAGAGCTTTAGATATAATAAATAGCTTAAGGTATGAACAACTTAAGATTGTGAATGATATGAATGACATGGGATCCCGTGAGCTTAGGCCTATAGATGCTATGAACCACTCTAGGCTCTGGATGATTTGAATGATTCTGTGTCATAAGCTCAAGCCACTAGATGTTATGAACTGCTTAGGGTTGTAGAAGACATGAACAACTCAAGGATCTAGATGTTATGAACAACTCAGGGCGATAATTAATATGAGCGACTTTGGGTAGTGAGTTGAAGGCTCTAGATGCTACTAACATGTTAGGGTTGTGGATGGCATGAACGACTTTAGGTTATAGGCTCAGGGCTATAGATTTTATGTACAACTCAAGCCTGTGGTTGACATCAAAGAGTCCTAGTTGTGAGCTTAGGCCTCTAGAAGTTATGCCCAACTTAAGGTTATTGATGAAAAGAAGGACTTTGGGTCATGAGGTGAAGGCTCTAGATGCTATACACAGGTTAGGGTTGTCGATGACATGAAAGACTTTGGGTTGAGAGCTTAGAGCTATAGATACTATGAACAACTCAAGGTTGTGGTTAACATGAATGAATTTAGATCGTGAGCTTAAGGCTCTAGATGCTATGAACAACTCTAAGCTATGGATGGCATGAGGTAGTCTAGGTCATAAGACCAAAGCTCTAGATGCTATAAAGAGCTCAGAGTTATGGATAATATGAATGACTGAGGATCCCATGAGCTTAATCCTCTCGACGCTATGAACTGCTCAGGGTTGTGGATGATATGAATGATTCTGCGTCATGAGATGAAGTCTCTAGAGGATATTAACTGCTAAGGGCTGTGGATGACATGAACAACTTCGGGTTGTGAGCTCAGGGTTGTAGATGCTATTAACAACTTTAGGTTGTGGATAAGATGAATGACTCAAGTTCATCAACTTAGGCCTCTAGATTCTATGAACAACACAGGGTTGTGGTTAACAAGAAAGACTCCGAGTCATGAGCTCAAAGCATTAAATGTTATGCACAACTTACGACTGTCGATGACATGATAGACTCTAGGTCATGAGTTCAAGGCTCTAGATGTTATGAACATCTCAGGGTTGTAGTTGACGTGAATGACTCTAGGACGTGAGCTCAAGGCTCTAGATGCTATGAGCTGCTCAGGGTTGTGGTTAACATGAATGACTCCGAGTCATGAGCTTACAGTTCTAGATGTTATTAGCAACTCAAGGGTTGTGGATGACATGAATGACTCCGAGTCATCAGCTCAAGCCTCTAGATTCCATGAACAAATCAAGGTTGTGGTTGACATGAAAGACTCCGAGTCATGAGTTTAGGTCTCTAAATCTTATACATAACTTAAGGTTGTCGATGACATGAAAGACTCTAGGTCGTGAGCTTAGGGCTCTACATGTTATACACAGGTCTGGGTTGTTGATGATGTGAAAGAGTCTAGGTCATGAGCTCAGGGTTGTGGATGACATGAATGACTTTGGGTCGTGAGCTCAAGGCTCTAAATGCTATGAACAACTCAAAGCCGTGGATGACATGTTCCACTCTAGGTTATGATCTTAGGCCTCTGGATGCTGTGAACAGCTTAGAGTTGTGGATGTTATGAATGACTTAGGATCTCATGAGCTCAATCCTCTAGATGCTATGAATCACTTAAGGTTGTGGATAATGTGAATGATTCTACTTCCTAAGCTTAAGCCTCTAGATGCTATTAACTGATCAGGGCTATGGAAGACATGAATGACTTGGAGTCATGATCTCAGGGCTCTAGATGCTATGAAAAGGTCAAAGTTGTGGTTGACATGAACGTCTCCGGGTCATGAGCTCAAGGCATTAGATGCTCTCAACAACTCAAGGCTATAGATGAGATGACCAACTCTGGGTTATGAGCTCAGAGCTTTAGATATTATAAATAGCTCAAGGTAGTGGTTGACATAAAAGACTCTGGGTTCTCAACTTAGGACTTTAAAAGGTATGAAGGGTTGTGAATGATATGAACGACTTGGGATTTCATGAGCTTAGGCCTTTAGATGTTATGAACTACTCTAGGTTATGAATGATTTGAACGATTATGTGTCATGACCTCAAGCCTCTAGATGTTATGAATTGCTCAGGGCTATGGAAGATATGAATGACTCTGGGTCATGAGCTTAGGGCTCTATATGCTATAAATAACTTAGGACAGTAATTAACATGAACGAATTCAAGTAGTGAGATGAAGGATCTAGATGCTAAAAACAAGTTAAGGTTGTGGATGGCATGAACGACTCTGGGTCATGGGCTCAGGCCTCTAGAATCTATGAACAATTCAAGCCTATGGTTAACATCAAAGACTCCTAGTTGTGAGCTTAGGGCTTTAGAAGTTATACACAACTTAAGGTTATCAATGATAAGAAAGACTTTGGGTTGTGAGCTCAGGGCTCTAGATGCTATACACAGGTTAGGGTTTTTGACGACATCAAAGACTCTTGGTCAATAGCTCAGGGCTCTAGGTACTATGAACAACTCAAGGTTGTGATTGCCATGAACGACTCCGGATCATGAGCTTAAGGCTTTAGATGCTATGAACAACTCTAGGCTATGGATGACATGATCTACTCTAGGTCGTGAAACCAAAGCTCTAGATGCTATAAAAAGATCAGAGTTGTAGATGATATGAACGACTCAGGATCCCATGAGCTCAAGCCTTTAGACGCTATGAATTGCTCAGGGTTGTGGATTACATGAATGATTCTATATCATGAGCTGAAGCCTCTTGATGATATGAACTGCTAAGGGTTGTGGATGACATGAACGGCTCCCGACTTTGAGCTCAGGGTTGTAGATGCTATTAACAACTTAAGGTTTTGGATAAGATGAATGACTCCGATTCGTTAGCTCTAGCATCTAGATTCTGTGAACAACACAGGGTTGTAGTTGACAAGAAAAACTCCAAGTCATGAGCTCAAGGCTCTAAATGTTATACATAACTTAAGGTTGTCGATGACTTGAAAGACTCCAGGTCGTAAGTTCAAGGCTCTAGATGTTATGAACATCTCAAGGTTGTGGTTGACATGAATAAGTCTAGGTCGTGAGCTCAGGGCTCTAGTGATTACTACTCCAAAATTGCTATTTGATAGCTTGTAATTAATCCTTTTAAACACTTTTGAGTAGTAGTTATTGCCATTTAACCCAATTAACATGTTAAGGACCCTTGCAATCAATTCTAATCAAATTGTCTTAAGTTTTGGTGTTTTGATAGATTTTTTATCACCAAAGCAATATGAGATTAAGGAGAGTTATTTGAAATCCTTGGCAAGGAAATGGAAAGAGCATAATCATGAAGAATCAAAGCTTTGAAGTCCTTTGCCATAAGCAAATCCGGAATGCAAGGAGGGGAAGCAAAGAGAAATCTGCCATGAAGCATTCTTGATGACAGTCGTGTCAGATACTTTTGGAGCACTTCCTGAAGTCCAATTTATGCATGCTATATGTCATTTTAAATATTAGGAAGTCAACAATCCAATGCTTCAAACGGTATGCAATTCGGAGTTGAAATGAAGGAGTTACAGCCATTGGAAGCCGATCACTCCAAGCTGAAAGAAGAATTTTACAAAGTCTTGTGAAATCACCCTTTTGTTGCGGAATGATTTTGCAGCCTTTTTGCACAGTGCTATGGAATTCCTCTTAAAGTTTCACGACGCGATGGAAGCCAAACACCACAAGATGGAAGCCAACTTCGCAGCGCTGCGGAATCAGCCATTTGCTGCGAAGTGATTTCGCAGCCCTTTTTGTGCATCTGCGAAATCTCGCAGACCTCGTTTTCACCTGCGAAATGGTCCTTAGTGCTTCCCGATATTTGTAACCGACACTTGGAGATATTTTTCTTCAGATTTTTGTTGTCTAAATCCCCAAATTCTCCTTGTATCCCACCAATTATAGGATTCCTTAGCTTTTAAGTTAGGAAAATGGCTAAATATCCATGTAATAGCTATTAATGTAATTTTGATATAAATAGAGCCCGAGGAGCCTGTTCTGAGGGTGGTGAACCTTTTGTAAAAGTTTGAAAGAAAGTAAAATACAGAGCTTGAGCTCTGCCTTACCTTCTCACTTTGATTGTATTTTTCATTTACTAAGTTATGCACTCTCTGAGGAGCTTTCCCCAGAGAATGAGTAACTAAACCTTTAGTTCCTTGGAGTTAAGGTTGCCAGGAAAGGTTCCAAGTGCAAGAATTAGTAGCTTTGTGGTTTCAACTATGAATGAAGAGAAAGTGTGTCCCATGAATGGTTTCTATATTTTTAGTTAACTTAAAACGCCTTGGAGTCACCTGGGCCAACACTTGGTAAGTCAAGTGATCTCTATCCATGGAGATGCACTAGTTTACCCCTTGCGAGCCTCTGGGAGGTGACTTGAAGGTAGGATTTTCTAGAATAGCCAACACTTGGTAAGCTTTTGGACTCCAAGGAGACATCCATTAGTTATCTCTTGCGAGCTTTTGACGGGTAATCCAAGGTTAAAGATCACCTCGAATGGTAAAGGCTAAGTGAGAGGCTCGAACCATTGCAAGTTGCATCAGTGAGAGAGATTTAGAGCTGAAATCCAATTGAGGGATGCATCTGTACAAGCACCTGTTAGAGAATTGACTTTAGGTTAATTCTCTAATGAGAGGAAATGAACCAACTGACCGGAGCTATGCTTTTGCATGAGGAACCTCCCCTGTAAACCTGAATGTCCAAGGAATGTTTTTCTTCTTAAGTAATTTCCATCACTTGCTGTGTTGTTAATCTAAGTCCAAACATTTTTCAACCAAAGTTTGTGTTTTATTTCTTAAGCTAATCTTGAAATGAAACAACACCAATTCACTTTGAATTGGTATCATTTTTAGTTTGGAAACCCTTCCCAGTGAACGATCTTAGAGCCACTATGCTATAGTAGCTTTTTCTTTGCTACCCTAGTTCATGGTGTAATAGGTTATAAATTTTGTTGATTACTCCCTCAATCAAGGAGCATCAACTAGACACGAATCAGCTGAGACACCAATTAGGCATGAATCAAATGGCGTCGTTGCCGGGGAAGGTGTCAAGTTTATAGTGATACTATTTCAGAGTACTTGTGATTTTCATCACAAGTTTGGTAACGTTTCTTTTGCTTTATTAATTCTTTTTCTTTCTTTTCTACTGACTCATAATCTAAATTTAGCTTTTAAATTCAGCTTAGTTTTATTTTGTTTTTGTAGCCCTGTTTTCTTTTGTTGTCCTTTATTTTCATTTTAGTTTCAGATAGATACTAGTTGTATATGCCAAAGTGGATACGTGGCAGTGGAGGAAGGCTTGTTAAAAGTGATACACCTCATACTAAGGAATTGGAATTGAGCTTGAATATCATGGAAGCTACACCTGAAGATCAGCATAGTCACCAAGGTCGTCAAGACAATCTCAATGAGTTTAGATCAATGAGGGACCGCATGCATCCACCTCGTATGAGTGCACCGTCATGTATAGTGCCTCCTACAGAGCAGCTAGTGATCAGACCGTATATTGTTCCACTTCTACCAACTTTCCATGGGATGGAAAGTGAGAATCCCTATGCACATATCAAGGAATTTGAAGAAGTTTGTAATACATTCCAAGAGGGAAGAGCTTCAATTGATTTGATGAGGCTTAAGTTATTTCCTTTTACTTTAAAGGATAATGCCAAAATTTGGCTTAATTCTTTAAGGCCGAGGAGTATCCGTACTTGGACTGACTTACAAGCTGAATTCCTTAAGAAATTTTTTCCTACTCATAGAACAAATGGCTTGAAAAGGCAAATTTCAAACTTCTCAGCTAAAGAGAATGAGAAATTCTATGAGTATTGGGAAATATATATGGAAGCTATAAATGGTTATCCTCACCATGGTTTTGATACTTGGCTATTGGTGAGCTATTTTTATGATGGGATGTCGTCCTTTATGAAGCAACTCTTGGAAACAATGTGTGGAGGAGATTTCATGAGCAAACATCCAGAGGAAGCTATGGATTTCTTGAATTATGTAGCTGAAGTTTCAAGGGGATGGGATGAACCGATAAAAGGAGAAGTGGGAAAGATGAAGTCTCAACTTAGTGCTTTCAATGCTAAGGCTGGGATGTATACCTTGAAAGAAGAGGATGATATGAAAGCAAAGTTTGCAGCTGTGACAAGAAGATTGGAGGAGCTGGAACTGAAAAAGATGCATGAAGTGCAAGCTGTTGCTGAAGCACCAGTGCAAGTGAAGCTATGTCCTAATTGTCAATCATATGAACACTTGGTGGAGGAATGCCCTACAATTTCAGCTGAAAGGGAAAGATTTGGAGATCAAGCAAATGTTGTTGGACAATTCAAGCCCAATAACAATGCACCCTATGGAAACACTTACAACTCAAGTTGGAGGAATCATCCAAATTTTTCATGGAAGCCTAGAGCACCTCAGTATCAACAGCTAGATCAACCATCTCAACAATCTTCAAGTCTTGAACAAGCCATTTTGAATCTCAGCAAGGTAGTGGGAGATTTTGTTGGAGAGCAAAAAGCCATCAATGCTCAACTTAATCAAAGAATTGACAGAGTAGAGAGTACTCTGAACAAAAGGATGGATGGAATGCAAAATGATATAACCCAAAAGATAGATAATCTCCAATACTCAATATCAAGGTGTAGACCCCTATTTAGGGGCTCATGTTTTTATCACATTTGTTGTAAGTTTTTCTTTGCAGGTGGAAGGCTCTCAAGGAGCCACGTGTCTCTTCCAGATTGACTAGTAAAGAATCAAGTTAGTGGTTTTGATGGCCAATGGAAGCTTGACATGTGGAGATATATTCAGCAGAAAAGCTGAAAACCGTTAAGCTGCAGGAGAGTGGAGGGGGGCAGCAGGGGTGAGGTGTTTTTAGTGCTGCCGTTAGAGATATTTTGGAAGGGGATTGGCAGACGAGGAGGGGTTTTGGCTAGGATATCCAGGGAGAACAGGGAGTTTGAGGAGCAAGCTAGAGGAGAAAGGTTTTTGAGGGAGTCTCTGCAAGAGCTATTGAGGAGAAGCAGCAGATTCACTTACCATCATTTTCCTAGTTCCGGTATGATTTCAACTTGTTTTACACTTCCTACCTTGAATTGTTTTCCTCAGCTTCTTGTTATGTGTGGTTCCTCTTGATGCTTGAAGACCATTTGTACATCTCCCTGTTCTGAATGTTTTGAGTATAGATCCATTGCTGTTTTATTTTATTTCTTTTGAGATCATGCCCATGTTTCCTTTTGGGTCCACCTATACCCCTCTCATTGACGTTTATGGAGTGGGATGAGATTTAACAGTTTTCTTTTTATATATATATGCATGCTCTGTTTTCTTTTCATCTTTTTCATTTAGTTTTTTTTTTCTGGGATGTTGAGTATCGCATTTGTACTGGTCATCTGGGTTGAGATGTTTCTGGAAAAGCTCAGGTCCGTTTCATAGATGCATGATTCGCTCATTATGATCCAGTCGGGTCATTTAATCAAAAACATTTATAAAACCTATGACCTCATACTAGTGTAGCAATGCTATTATAGTATAGTGGCTCTAGGGTCGAACTCTGGGATGGGTTTTCATTCTACCAGTGATATACTCGAGATTAGAAATTGAATTTAATGATTTCCTTTATCAAAAACTTAAAGTTTAAAAGAAAATAAAATTTGTTTTGAAAGTGTTTGAAACTAAATTAACATAAACTAATTAAAAATGGAAGAAAGAAAGTTTCTCAGAGTTAAGGATTGCTAGGATCAAGTTTAGAATGCAAATGGAAAATTCCGGATTTTTCTCCTCGCATTGGGGATTTAACCTATAGTTATTTCCCAAACCGGTATAGGTTTAACAATGAAGATTTAATCCATAAAAATCAATAGAAATGGTAGTCAAGGTCCATTAATGGCTTTAGACACTATATAGGTCTTCACCTTGAACCACTTTCCAATGGCTCGTACATGATAACTAATGGACTAATATGGATCTAGCAATAAGCATCCACAAAGACCTTAAGCTTACCATGTATTGGCCATTCAAAGTGATTCTAAGGGATTTAAAGCAAAACTTTGGATTTAAAAGCCATTTATGAACTTCAACTACCTGCATTTAATGCACGAGCATTTTCCACCTTTGCATCTGGACTTTTCACCTAGCTTCCTTCACTCCAAGAAACCAAGAGTTTAGCCTCTCATCCTCTGAGAAAACATCCTCAGAGGTTGTTTGGCTTCCAAGAAAGATAAAATAGTAAAGAGAAAATAGAAAACAAGAGAGCTTTGTATATTGCTAAGTGTTAAGCTTAACACCCGTGTTACATGGTTCAAGAGGTGATTTCCACCCCTTATATAGTTTTTACAAAAGCAAAGCTTTTCATTGGCTTGTTACAAGGAGAAGAAAGGAAATTACATCAAAAAATACTTAAGAAAATATCTAAAGTGGAGTCGGCAAAAACAGAGGATATTTCGCACCATGCATGGGGTGTGCGAAATTTTCACACACCTAAAGGGGGTGTGCGAAATTCGCACACCATTCGCACACCTTCAGGGGGTGTGCGAAATTTTGGCACACCTAAAGCAGTTTTCTTCCGAAGGCCATAACTTCCTCGTTTCAGCTCCAAATCGTACACGGTTTGAAGCATTGGATTTTTTACTTCCTGAGCTTTGAAACGGTATATAGCATGTAGAAAATGGACTTCAGGAAGTGCTCCAAAAGTGCCCAAGAAGACTACAGCTGCTGTCCTCTGATTTCCTCCTTGTTTCTCTTTGCTTTTCTTTGATTTTCTTTGATTTTCTTTGCTTTTCTTCTTTGGTTAGCTTGTCTTAATGATCCAAAAAGATGTCAAAACACTAAAACTAGCCATAAATATGATTAGAAATCATTGCTAGGTCCTTAACATGCCAATTGGAATAAAAGTGAAGAATTACTACACAAAAGTGCTTAAAACATAATGACTTAAAGGTGTAAAATGGCACTTTTGGGTAGTAATCACTCCCCCCAACTGACACATTGCTAGTCCCTGAGCAATGAAGGAGATAAAAAGAAAGAAAAATAGATAATAATAATTCACAAAATCATGCTGATCACTCCAAAAAATAATCAAGTGGCATGATTGGATCAAACTCTCACATGGCAAGTCAAGGATATAAAACTCAATCATCAACAAGAGTCATCAAATAACTTACCTATCACAACATGCAAAGAGCGGGCATTATGCAAATTTGAGTATCAAAATAATTTCCACTCGCTTAGGTCCAAAACTTAATCTTCCAAGAAAATCTAAGTGTTAAGGTGCTTAGTTTCCAGTTATAGTATGTCAAACTATATTCTCCCCCCAACTAAGGTTTTTCTCTAACTTTAGCAACACTACTCATATATAAAAGGCTAAGAACGCACCCCTTTTCTTTTTCTTTTTCTTTTTTTTTTATTTTTATTTTTATTTTATAATATACTTCACCCATCCACCCATGTAACGAGCATTGAGGTCGGTGAACTCCCAACCAGTAAAGGCTTAGGGCACCAGGCTTTAAAGATTTTCACCATATACCCCTCGGACCTTGCTCGGGTTTCAAAGCAAGTGAAGCAAAAATTATTCAAAAGACACATTGGCCTTTTATAAGGTGTCCCAACACTAATAGAATGAAGTCAATGGCACCAAGTCGAAAATTTCCTAAGTTTAGGGAGTGAAAAAGTTTTCCATCTTATAACTGGAATCTAATGTGTTCAGTGTGTGAAAAGATTAGAGTGGAAGACTTAAGATTGAAAACAAAAGGAGCTTCAACAATTTATCAACTTTAATAAGCATAATACAAACTCTGAGTCTATGGCAATAAGATAAGAATTTAATTTCTCCCATTTACTTTTGAGAATTTATCTTTGAGAAAACAAAGAGAGTTTGCAAAAAATTTTGTTAGCAAAATAATTTAACCAACAATTCAACAACTTACTTCCTCAATTCTCCCCCCAACTAGGACGAACATTGTCCTCAATGTTCCAAAAACAAGTGATAAAATAAGGGAGGAAGTGATACCTTCTAATAGTAAGGGACTCTGAATGAATAAGAGAAACCATATGTTGCATAAGAAAAGAAAAATCATAAGTGTGCTGAATGGAGGAAATAAAATGGAAGCTAAAATACACAAAAAGGGAAGATGTCTATATAAACTGAGAGAGTACAATATACAAAATAAACATGGAGTACATCCAATCCCAGTATAACAGTGGTCCAAAATATATAAGACATCTAAAAACGTAGTATATAGATACAAAAAAGGAGAGGAGTGATCGTATGATCAAGTGGTAGGCTCCTCTGGTGGATAGGAGGGGTCCTCCGCTGCAACTGTGGAAGGAACCTCTACAGGTGGAACTGGTGGTGAAAGACCGAGATGCTGCTGAATCTCTCGGAGAATGAGAGTCTGCTGGTCCTGCTGAAGCTGGAAGTGGTCCATGCGCTCCATAATGGCTGTCTGAGTAGTGGTCAAAGTCTGGAAAGAAGCAAGCAAGGCACGATACTCGGCACCAGGGATAGTAATGGGCGGCTCCGATGTAGGAGGAACAGCAGGTGGGGCATCAGATGATGCGGCCTCTGGTACTGGCTGTGGAGGCTCTGAAGTGGACGGAGCAGGAGGGACTTCCCTTGGCTCGGGAAGTTCTGGGGATTGGCAATGGAGCCATATTTGAGTCCATTGGTCAAGAGAGAAGCTCTCTTGACAATGGCGGCGAGTCTCAGAATGAGGGTCTGCAGGAAAACCCATATGCGCCAAAACATGGCATAGCAGCCGAGGGAAAAGTAAAGGAATGGAATCTGCCCTCGCAAGATGCCGCGTATGCACCTTCTCCTCAAAATGGAGGAGAGCGGCCATAATCAAATGATGAGGGCCAAAGTAGTAGCCCTCATAGATACGGAATAATGCCTCCAAAATGGCCCCTCGCCTCTGCACTTTATGCTGAAGAGGAAAAAGATTGGCGCGAAGCACCACATCGACTAGGACCATCTCTGGGGGAAGCTCTCTCCTCAAAATGGTCCTCTGGGAAGATGTCCCTCGAGATAGGCTACGAACCATGTCCCACTTAGAAAGTGGGGCCCAGCGTCTAAATGCAGCGGGATCTGCCGGTGCATAAGGGATATGGAAAGCATCGGCAATCTGTCTAGCCCCCAAAATACCCTGGCGTCCATCAATGGTAAAAAGGAGCGAGGCTGGTACCGGGAGGCCATGAGTAGTCATAGACTGGTAAAAGTCTAGAGCTACTCGAGGATAGAAGAACTGGGGCAAATTCATAAAGGGTACAAGATGGTACCTCTCAAGTAGGCGGTATGAATCCCGCAACTCAGGCTGCTATCGCATCAGAGAGTGATAGAAATATGTCTCGACATGAAAGTCTCTCGATCGGCAATCGGAGTTGCCCTCAATGGGCGAGCTGGGTCTAGGGCGCCTGGCTGAAGAAGGCTGAGGTGCTCTGGAGGACTCTCCTGGCTCTATAGTCTTCGCTTTCTTTGAAGGAGGACTCCGAGGTGGAATTTGTGTAGGAGCCACAGACGTGGCGGATGCTCTCCTCGTATGGTATCTGCTCTGAGGTGCCGAATCAAGTAAAAGTGAGGGCGCATCAAGTGGGGCCCGCACAGGGGCGGCTCTCTAACTGCTCTGGGGAGCTGAAGTAGATCTTCCTCGGGTCTTAGGCATGATGAAGTGATGAAACGAGGCTCAGAGGCTCGGAATTATAGAAGGTAGGGGTGGAGAGGCTAAGATTTTCGCACAGGGGGGTTAGGTGTGCGAAATTTTCGCACCGGGGGGGGGGGGGTGTGCGAATTTCGCACACCTCAAAGGGGTGCGCGAAATTTTCGCACAGGGCACTATTCACCCACGTGGCTAAAGAGTTATGGAATTTTTGAAATGGTGAAAAGTTGTGGCTTTTGAGGATGGGAATTGGTGGATTAGGTAGGAAAAGGATTTGTCATGGTGAATGGGCTTGGAAATTGGAGCTTTTCAAGTGGAAAATTGAAGAATTGGAGCTCCCATGGCCGGCGGCAATGGATTTCTTTTGAAGAAATCAAGGCTTGGATGCTTATGGTTTAGGCTTTGGTTTGGCAAGAACAAGGTTTGGATGGGATTATGGAGGTTTTTAGAGTGTTGGGTGACAAATTGGAAGGATTTTGATGGTGGAGGAGGATGGAATTGCCGAATTTGGAAGGTGATGAATAGTGGTTGCCGCGGCTATGGAGTGGAATATTGGAGATGGGTTGCCATGGTGGTGTTGATGATGATGATTGATGAAGGAAAGGAGTTTTATGGATGGCAGTGGGTGATCGGAAGAGAGGTTTTGAGAGAATTGAAGAAGGAGCTTAAACTTTGAAGTGGAGAACATAGCTTTTAAAGAGAAAAATGAGTTTCGCACAAGGTACATGGTGTGCGAAATTTTCGCATACCTGTGATTCTCCAAGACAGAGAGCATGGTTTTGAAAATTGGCGCAAAAACAAATTCGCACCGGGTTCTCACCAGGTTCGCATACCTGTGAAATTCGCACAAGGGACAGAGAGCATGCAATTTTTTAAAAGTGGTGCAAAAGCAATTTCGCACAGGGTAGGGGGTGTGCGAAATTTTCGCACACCTCAAGGGGTGTGCGAATTTTGAGGTGTGCAAATTTTGCTGAAACTTGATTTTTCTCCCCTGTTTCCACCAAGACTCCATTTTTCAAGCCTTCCTACCTACATGTTAACACAAAAAACACAATTCAAACCATATTAGAATGAATTTAACATCAAAAATAGAAATCAAAACATGCGTAAATACAAGAAAACACTAGATTAACTAAAATCAACTTAAAAAGAAAACAAAAAGAGGATGAACTTTTTAGTCTTTGGAGAGACTAAGTTCACCCATGAACCAAGTGTTTTCATGCTGGAGGTGGATCAAGGAGGATGAATTCCTCCTTATCTCAGGAAAAAGATTCGATATAGGGCTTGAGACGATGCCCATTCACTTTGAAAGTTCGAGTGCTATTGAAGTTGAGTAGTTCCACTACTCCATTTGGTTGCACTTCATGAATTATGAAAGGACCCGTCCATCTTGATTTCAATTTTCCCGGAAAAAGATGAAGCTTAGAGTCATAAAGCAAGACTCTTTGCCCCTTGGCAAAATTCTTTTGATTTACCAATTGATCATGCCATTTCTTCAACCTCTCCTTTGCAATTTTTGAATTGAGGTAAGCATCATTCCTCATTTCCTCAAATTCATTCAAATCCAAACATCTTTTCAACCCGGATCTTGTCAAATCCATGTTGAGCTTCTTGATTGCCCACCATGCTTTATATTCAATCTCCACTGGAAGATGGCACGCTTTGCCATAAACAAGGCGATAAGGAGACATTCCAAGAATGGTCTTGTAAGCGGTCCTATACGCCCATAAGGAATCTAGGAGCTTAATAGACCAATCCTTCCTATTCACATTCACCACCTTCATCATTATATTCTTGATCTCCCGATTGGCTAACTCAACTTGGCCACTTGTTTGAGGGTGATAGGGTGTAGCTACCTTGTGCTTAACCCCATATTTGGCTAGAAGAGCCTCAAAAGGTTTATTGCAAAAGTGGGTTCCTCCATCACTTATAATGGCCTTAGGCACTCCAAATCTTGCAAAGATGTTGTCCTTGAGGAATTTAAGAACCACCTTGTGATCATTGCTCCTACATGGGATTGCTTCCACCCACTTAGAGACATAATCCACTCCCACCAAAATGTAGGAATGTCCAAATGACATTGGAAATGGTCCCATGAAGTCTATCCCCCAAACATCAAAGACATCCACTATCAAGATGGGATTCAAGGGCATCATATTTCGGCGTGTAAGCTTACCAAGCCTTTGACACCGATCACATCCCTTGCACATAGAGTGGGCATCCTTGAAAAGAGAGGGCCACCAAAACCCTGATTGGATCACTTTCATGGTTGTCTTTTGGGAGGCAAAGTGACCTCCACATGCACTATCATGGCAATGGGAAAGAATTCCCGATTGCTCTTGTTCAGGAACACATTTCCTTATGATTTGATCCACACAATATTTGAAGAGAAAAGGCTCCTCCCAATAGTAAGCATGGATCTTAGCAAAGAAATGCCTCTTGTCTTGGGCACTCCACTCGCTTGGAACTTCCCCAGTAACCAAGTAATTCGCAATGTGAGAATACCATGGGGCTACATCTATTGCCATGAGAGACTCCTCAGGGAAGTCATCATTGATAGGAAGACCATGTGAGTCATGTGCTATCACAAGTCTTGACAAGTGGTCAGCTACCACATTTTCTACTCCCTTTTTATCCCGGATTTGGAGATTAAATTCTTGGAGCAAAAGGATCCATCTTATCAATCTTGCCTTGGCATCTTGCTTGGTTAGCAAGTACTTCAAAGCGGAATGGTCAGTAAACACCACTATAGAGGACCCTACTAAATAGGCACGAAACTTATCCAAGGCAAAAACTACTGCCAACAACTCCTTCTCAGTAGTTGTGTAGTTCCTTTGAGCATCGTTCAAAGTCTTGCTCGCGTAATAAATCACATAGGGCTTTCCATCCCCCCTTTGCCCTAAAACAGTTCCCATAGCAAGATCACTTGCATCACACATTACCTCAAAAGGTAATTTCCAATTTGGGGCTCTCACTATTGGTGCAGTTGTGAGGAATTGCTTAAGTTCCTCAAAACTCTTCTGACACTTCTCGTCCCACACAAACTTGGCATCCTTTACCAAAAGTTCACAAAGAGGCTTTGAGATTTTTGAGAAATCCTTAATGAACCTCCTATAGAACCCGACATGTCCTAGGAATTGCCTAATTCCTTTAACATTTGTGGGAGGTGGCAACTTAACAATTAGCTCCACCTTTGCCTTATCTACCTCAATGCCACTTTTGGAGATTACATGTCCTAAGACAATGCCTTGTTGTACCATAAAATGGCACTTCTCCCAATTTAGCACTAGGTCTTTCTCAATACATCTGTGGAGAACTGCTTCTAAGTGTAATAAACACTCCTCAAAAGAACTTCCATAAACAGTGATGTCATCCATGAAGACTTCCATGATGCATTCTACCATATCACTGAAGATGCTTAGCATACATCTTTGGAAAGTTGCAGGAGCATTACATAAACCAAAGGGCATTCTCCTATACGCAAAAGTACCAAAAAGGCATGTAAAGGTTGTCTTTTCTTGATCTTCCAAATCAATCTCTATTTGGAAGTACCCCGAGTAACCATCTACAAAACAGTAGAAAGGATGTCCTGAGACTCTCTCAAGGACTTGGTCCATGAAAGGCAATGGGAAATGGTCCTTCTTAGTCACTGAATTCAACCTCCTATAGTCTATACACACCCTCCATCCTGAGGTAGGACGTGTAGAGACTTCCTCCCCTTTCTCATTCTGGATCACAGTGATACCAGATTTCTTTGGAACTACTTGGGTAGGGCTCACCCACAAGCTATCTGAAATGGGATATGTGATCCCTGCTTGTAGTAGCTTCAGAACTTCACCCCTCACCACCTCTTGCATGTGAGGATTCAACCTCCTCTGGGGCTGCCTCACTGGCTTTGCATCTTCCTCCATATAGATATGGTGGGTGCACACCAAAGGGCTAATCCCTTTCAGATCAGAAATTTGCCATCCAATGACTTTCTTGCATTTTCTGAGGACTCCCAAAAGACTATCCTCTTGATCACTTATGAGATTTGAAGAGACCACCACTGGACATTTCTCATCTTCCTCCAAATATGCATACTTCAAATTAACAGGAAGTGGCTTCAAAACAAGCTTTGGAGAGTCCTCCATAGCTGCTCCTTGTGAGTCCTCCTTATTGAACAGTGGTAAGATCTCTTCCCGTCTCCTCCAAGGAGACATGGTAGCTAGCACATCAGAGGGTTCAGGTAACCCTTCTTCAAGTACTTCAAGGTTTTCATTCAAGCTCTCTTCTAAACTCTTGTCACAATGCTCTTCAACCAAGGTGTTGATCAGGCACACCTCTTCCAATCCTTCATCCTCTTCTGGGTGAAGATGCCTCTTGCAAAGATGGAATATGTTTAATTCCAAGGTCATGTTTCCAAATGTGAGCTGCATCACCCCATTTCTACAATTGATGACGGCATTGGAGGTAGCCAAGAAAGGTCTCCCAAGGATGATTGGCACATAATTGGCTTCCATAATAGTGGGATCAGTATCAAGCACAACAAAATCCACGGGATAGTAGAATTTGTCTACTTGAACTAAAACATCCTCTATCACCCCTCTTGGGATTTTGACAGATCTATCAGCTAAGGAGAGAGTGATGGCTGTGGGCTTCAATCCTCCAAGTCCCAGTTTCTTGTACACAGAGTATGGGAGCAAATTCACACTTGCCCCCAAGTGTAGTAAAGCTTTCTCCACAAGTGTCCCTCCAATGTTGACTGCAATGGTGGGGCAACCCAGATCTTTATACTTGACTGGAGACTTACTCTAAATGATAGCACTTACTTGCTCAGTGAGGAATGCATTCTTTGTCACATGTAAACCTCTCTTAACCGTGCACAAGTCCTTCAGAAACTTTGCATATGTGGGGACTTGCTTGATCATATCAAGTAAGGGTATATTCACCTTCACTTGTCTCAAGACTTCAAGAATTTCTGGTGAATTCTTGATTTCCTTCTTTCCATGTAAAGCTTGAGGAAAAGGGGGAGGCATATGTTTCTTCATCATATCTTCTTTAATCACTATCCTCGGCTCTTCTTCAATGCTTGATTTGGATGCACTTTTCTTCCCACTCTCCTCTTCTTGGTTATTGCTCTCTTTAACCAAGGTTTTCTTTGACAAAGGTTCTTCATCTTGCCTCACCTTAGGCAAGGGTTGATCAACCTCCTTTCCACTCCTCAAGGTGATCACGGCTTTAACCTCCCTCAACTTTGAAGAATCCCCCTCTTGGGTTTCAACTTCATGAACACCCTTTGGATTTTGGCTTGGTTGAGAGGGGAACTTTCCTTTCTCATTCACTGTGTTGAGGTTGGTAAGCCTAGAGATGGAGTATTGAATGTTATCTATTTTCTGATATAGATCATTTTGCATCCCATCCATTCTCTTATTTAGAGAACTCTCAACATTCTCAATCTTTTGGTGCAATTGGGAGTTGATTGCCCTTTGTTCACCCACAAAGTCACTCATGACTTTGCTTAGGTTTGCCATGGCTTGCTCCACTGAAGAGGTTTGTTGAGGTGCTTGAGTTTGGGCTTGTGGCTGGTATGGAGGTGGTCTTGGTCTCCAAGAAAATTTTGGATGGTTTCTCCAACTTGAATTATAGGTGTTTCCATAAGGTGCATTGTTGTTAGGCCTAAATTGCCCCACAACATTGGCTTGATCACCTAACATCTCCCTCACAGCTGGCATGGTTGGGCACTCATCTACCACATGGTCACATGATTGGCAAATGGTGCATGGCATGGCATGGGCTTGAGTCTCGGAAATGGCTTGAACTTCATGCATCTTTTTCAACTCAAGTTCTTCCAACCTCCTTGCTATTGTTGCCACCTTAGCTTTCATGTCCATGTCTTCACTTAACATGTACAATCCACCCTTTGGATTTACAGGAGCTTTCATCCTTCCCAATTCCTTTGAGTTGGGCTCATCCCATCCTCTTGTTACCTCAGATACATAACTTAAAAAATCCATGGCTTCTTCCGGATTCTTACTCATAAAATCTCCCCCACACATGGTTTCAAGAATTTGCTTCATGGAGGAAGACATTCCATCATAGAAATAGCTCACCAAGAGCCATGTAACAAAGCCATGATGAGGACAAGCATTGATGGCCTCCATATACCTTTCCCAACATTCATGGAACTTCTCATTTTCTTTTGCAGAAAAGTTTAAGATTTGCCTCTTCAACCCATTGGTCCTATGAGTGGGGAAAAATTTCTTCAAAAATTCGGCCTGAAGATCAACCCAATTCCTTATGCTCCTTGGCCTTAAAGAATTAAGCCATATTTTTGCCTTGTCCTTCAAAGTGAAAGGGAATAGCTTGAGTCTCATCAAGTCTATTGAAGCGCCTCCCTCTTTAAAGGTATTGCACACCTCCTCAAACTCCTTGATGTGGGCGTATGGATTCTCACTCTCCATTCCATGGAAATTTGGTAGAAGGGGCACAATATGGGGCCTTATAATCAGCTGCTCAAGAGGAGGTATTATGCATGAGGGTGCACTCATCCTTGGTGGGTGCATTCTATCCCTCATGGATAGATATGCATTTGGATTACCCCCTTGACCTTGTTGAGAATTCTGATCCTCTTGTGGAGGGTCCATGATGTTTACACAGATATTCAACTCTGTGTCTTGAGGATTCTCAATCCTTACTAATCTTCCCTCTTGGTCCCGAATCCAATAGGGCATGCACAAATCTCTACTTACCTGAAAACAAAACGAAGAAAACAAAAACAAAAGGAAACTAGAAGAAAGTTAAGGTTAGAAAGAAAACAAAAGAAATTCTAAAATTAAAAGAAAGGAAATAAAGTTAGTGAAAAAGGAATTCACCAAACTTGTGATGAAAGTCACAAGTAGCCTCTAAAAGGTTGTATCACTGTATTGTGGCACTATCCCCGGCAACGGCGCCATTTTGATTTGCGCATTATGATCCAGTTGGGTCATTTAATCAAAAACATTTATAAAACCTATGACCTCATACTAGTGTAGCAAAGCTACTATAGTATAGTGGCTCTAGGGTCGAACTCTGGGATGGGTTTTCATTCTACCAGTGATATACTCGAGATTAGAAATTGAATTTAATGATTTCCTTTATCAAAAACTTAAAGTTTAAAAGAAAATAAAATTTGTTTTGAAAGTGTTTGAAACTAAATTAACATAAACTAATTAAAAATGGAAGAAAGAAAGTTTCTCAGAGTTAAGGATTGCTAGGATCAAGTTTAGAATGCAAAGTGGAAAATTTCGGATTTTTCTCCTCGCATTGGGGATTTAACCTATAGTTATTTCCCGAACCGGTATAGGTTTAACAATGAAGATTTAATCCATAAAAATCAATAGAAATGGTAGTCAAGGTCCATTAATGGCTTTAGACACTATATAGGTCTTCACCTTGAACCACTTTCCAATGGCTCGTACATGATAACTAATGGACTAATATGGATCTAGCAATAAGCATCCACAAAGACCTTAAGCTTACCATGTATTGGCCATTCAAAGTGATTCTAAGGGATTTAAAGAAAAACTTTGGATTTAAAAGCCATTTATGAACTTCAACTACCTGTATTTAATGCACGAGCATTTTCCACCTTTGCATCTGGACTTTTCACCTAGCTTCCTTCACTCCAAGAAACCAAGAGTTTAGCCTCTCATCCTCTGAGAAAACATCCTCAGAGGTTGTTTGGCTTCCAAGAAAGAGAAAATAGTAAAGAGAAAATAGAAAACAAGAGAGCTCTATATATTGCTAAGTGTTAAGCTTAACACCCGTGTTACATGGTTCAAGAGGTGATTTCCACCCCTTATATAGTTTTTACAAACGCAAAGCTTTTCATTGGCTTGTTACAAGGAGAAGAAAGGAAATTACATCAAAAAATACTTAAGAAAATATCTAAAGTGGAGTCGGCAAAAACAGAGGAGATTTCGCACCACGCATGGGGTGTGCGAAATTTTCGCACACCTAAAGGGGGTGTGCGAAATTCGCACACCATTCGCACACCTTCAGGGGGTGTGCGAAATTTTTGCACACCTGAAGCAGTTTTCTTCCGAAGGCCATAACTTCCTCGTTTCAGCTCCAAATCGTACACGGTTTGAAGCGTTGGATTCTTGACTTCCTGAGCTTTGAAATGGTATATAGCATGTAGAAAATGGACTTCGGGAAGTGCTCAAAAAGTTCCCAAGAAGACTGCAGCTGCTGTCCTCTGATTTCCTCCTTGCTTCTCTTTGCTTTTCTTTGATTTTCTTTGATTTTCTTTGCTTTTCTTCTTTGGTTGGATTGTCTTAATGATCCAAAAAGATGTCAAAACACTAAAACTAGCCATAAATATGATTAGAAATCATTGCTAGGTCCTTAACATGCCAATTGGAATAAAGGTGAAGAATTACTACAGAAAAGTGCTTAAAACATAATGACTTAAAGGTGTAAAATGGCACTTTTGGGTAGTAATCAATGCAACTGCATGATAAATTAAGCAATGGATTCTTATGGAAGCAATAAGCTACAGCCCAATGTTGCTTGGTATCCAGAGTAAATGTCTCTCGTGTTTATTTATCATTGGGAGTCCTTGGGAGAGGTTGCTCCTAGATGTCACAAGAGGATCCTAGTTCCATGCCTCTGTGAAAGGAACCATTAAATGTGATAATATGGTTAGCATCTGAAACTAAGTGCAGGAAATGGTTGTTTCTATAATTGTGTGTGAGTTGGGCGCCAAAGGATGACGTCCAAACCATTGCTTGGTTAGAAAGTGGCCTTCACAGGATTTAAAGATTAAAGAAGCTTTGCCCAATGGGGAATATTTCAAAATCAGAATCAATTTTTGATGGATGAAGGTGATGTTGTGAAAGGCTCCTCATGAAAATATCTTCAAAGATCATAGATCCCAGAAGTCAAACGAGAAGAATTCTGGATCCTGTACGCTTGAGACTGTCCCTGGAAGAAAGTGGAATGTGGATGGAGGGCTTGAAATACCGTGATGCATTCCTGTTCTCAATCATGGGCCCACATGCATAATTGCAATTTGCATGGCCGTTTTCCTCTCACCGCATTGCCAGTCATCCGCACCCACGAATATGTTCAATACCCTCCATGCCCACTCTCATACATCATATTTACCTCTATGGTCATGCATCCCCTTTTTCATTCAGCTTTAAATCCTCATCTGATCGACTTTCATTCTTTTCTTTTTTTTTTATCCTCAAGTCTCTCTCTAATCATACCCTATACCCGCTCTCTTGGCCACCTTTCTCCTTTCCCATCTGCAGGTCTATATTTCACACCTGTTTGCTTTATCCCTCCATCACCACATCTCCTGTACCCACCACTTGTATACGTCCACATTCCATTTCATCCATACCCATCCACCCGTACATCCCATTCCATAATATCCATTTCTCACTCCTTTATCATCCTTCAATATCCACTATATGTCCCCCACCGACTTGATTCATATGCTTACCCAGGAGCATGTAGCTACTTTTCTTCACTACCACCAATCCCATGCATACACCCTCCTATCCTTTTCAAGCCAACTGGTTCTTATTCTCCAATCGGTCCATCACGTCTTAGATGCTCTCTCCAACTCATTTCCAACATCTTCCATGTGAACTGAAAGCCAAAGCTTGGGAGCTCCGCATTGAGGCTTTACAAAGCTATGTGGAACCCTCATGACAACAGCTGCAAATTGACAATCCCAAGATATGAGGCACTAACGCAACAAAATGCTGCAATATCTGAGCGTTAATGCCCCCTTGATGATGAAGGCATGGGCAAAGAGCTTACCCTGATGACAAGGATGTGAAGTTCCTAGCTGATGGCTCAGCAACATACATGCATGCGCTTGGCCTGGAGCTTGATCTTTCAGAGAAAGGCCTTGGCACTCAGTCCAGGAGGTTTGCCCTCTTGGTGGATGACCTTAAGGTGAAAGTTACAAACAATCAGATTTAGCAAGCCAATGCATTCATAAGAGTTTGATGTCGGTGCAGCCACCAACAGTTTAAGAGACACACTTAATTTGTCTCCTAGAAAGAGCAAGCAAAGCTGTCTTCGAACGACGCCGGCGGCGAAACGCCTCCGCCATCACCGGAACGCAAAGCAACCATTAAAGCTCCTTCACTTTCCCTCTCCACCGTCTAATGGCCGCGATCTTTTTCCTGGATCCCACTTCCAGTGCTCCGCTGCTGTGCCGAGTCAAGATCTCCTTTTCCGACAACATCCCTTTGTTTTGACAAGCTTCCAAAAACACCGCCCGGAATGTGATGCACTGGACCCACTGTGTCACAATGCCAGGTGTAATTGATAATGCTGATAGCGACAATGACCTGGAAGTAGTTGCAGATTTCTTTACTGTCAATCTACGATGTCCTATGAGTGGTTCAAGAATGAAGGTTGCTGGAAGAATATAAAGGGCCTCTATGTGAAGATGAAGCAACTGATCCAAGTCTGGAAGATGAACAGGGGATGTTTTGTCTCGATGAAAGGTCCTTGGCTGATATGGATTTGGCACTGGTGCAACTGAAGAGGAATGGAGAAAAATTAGACGTGATCATGGAAATTTCTGTCTTCGATCAGATATACAAAGAGCGTCTCGGTGGCGTGCGCCCAGGTGGTGATAAAATTTACCATGTCTTTGATAACCAACTTCCTGCTGCTCTGAAAAGGTTGCAATTTGATAAAGCAACCATTATTTCTGATACAATTCAATTGCTCAAGGACTTGACAGCTCAAGTTGAGAAACTGAGAGCTGAGAATGCATCACTAAATGAAGAATCCCATGAGTTAACTCAGGAGAAGAATTATCTCGGAGAAGAGAAGGCATCCCTCAAATCGGCTACTAAGAACCTTAATGTTCAGTATCAGCAGAGACTTAGAGCTATGTTCCCATGGCCTGCCATTGATCCCTCAGTTGTGGTAAGACCACCTTCTTACCTGTTTCCAGTGCCAGTCCTAGTGCCTATCCCTATAGGTTCAATTCCCATGCATCCATCTATGTAACTTCAGTGGCCATCTGGTCACATTGCTGGTGGATTTCTCTCCAATAAATTGAAGCTGCCCACAAAAGATGAAGATTCCTGTTTGAAGTCTGATTCATCTGTGTCTCCCTCGGAGAAGAAGCCATTGGTTTTCTCATTTATTCTCAGCTTTCAATTCAGGAATCAGTCTCGATCACATGAATGCCCTCATATTGTTGTTGGAACACCTGGAAGGATACTAGCACTTGCTAGAGACAAGGACCTTGCTTCAAAGAATGTGAGACATTTTATCCTTGAGGAATGTGACAAGATGCTTGAGTCACTTGACATGAGGAGGGATGTTCAAGAGATCTTCAAGAGGGCTCCTCATGATAAGCAGGTTATGATGTTTTCAACAACCCCACTGCTAGCTAGTTCTGTAAGTGCTGCTGGACGGTTAGGTCCTGACCCCTCACCAGCAACGCATAGTTATGTACCTCAATCCTATAGAAATGCCACAATTGGTAACTCTGTTTCTTCAAGTTCATCTTGCTTCAGTTATCCGCACTCAAGTTTAACAGAGAACTCTTCACCAGCATACTCACAATTGCCTACCTTGGTATTTTCGACAATGTTTTTACCACAAAACTCCGTCAGGATGGATGTGAGCTCTGTCAAATCAGGCTTCTCTTTTGGAATGGGAAATAGGACATCTTGCAGAATGGTGCACAATGGACAGAGCGCTCTCAAAGGGATGAGCATAAGCTTGAGATTTTTGATGCACCTATTTCATAAGGCTGCGGGTACAGAGTTACAGTGGAGTTCAAGAGTTAAGAATTCAATGAGGAAGGTATAATCTGATGCAAAGGTTCATGGACATTCTGGTTATGCTGAAGGGACACTACCTTGTTCATGCGTCTTGGTACTAAAGTCAAAGGCAAGGGTTCGCCTCTTGAAGTCGCTCATGGTCTTGACATCCCCCATGTGGATTGGATGCGTCAAAAGGTGAGTAAGGTGAAATCAGACCATGGGACCCACTCTTGCATGGCATGCATGGTCACCTCCGGACCACATGCCACCTACTGTTTCATCACTTTTTTTTTTTTGAAAATGATTTCTCAAATCCCATTTTTGTAAATATCTTTCTCTAATTCTGATTTTCTAATCATCCCAATTTTCTCATTTTTTTTTTTTCATCCTTAGAATTTTTAGGATCACCCAAGAGTCTCATTTTCAATAAAATTTGGCCGCCATTTTCTCTTCAGCGAGCCACCTTCAAAATTTTCATAATTTTAAAATATTTTAAAATAAACATGAATTTAAATTCTGTAATTCCGAGTGATGGAATTTACAGAATTAATTCATGCAAAAATAAACGGGCTATGGTGGGAGCCCTACATACGTGATTCATGATTGATTAATTGATTGATTGATCCGATTGTCATGCATGATTGATTTGTTCTGCTTGGTGATGCGCGTATATTCATCCTATATTGGTTCACTAACTCCCTCTTGATAGCGCATATCGTTTCGCCACCCAGGTACGTAGTTTCTCGCATCATGGTCACTCTCTACGCTTGTTTTGTTTCTCATACGTGCATGATCGATTTGAGTATTCATTGTTCTTCTTATTGATTGTCACGTCCGCTTCATTTTATTAGTAGAGACCCGACTTTAGGGACTTAGAGGGGTGCTACGGTCTTTACCATACCTTCTCGATAAGTAACCTGACCCCCGAACCCGATCCGGTTTTTCGCAGACCTTCTTTTCCAAAATAAGGAGTCACACTTAGGGTTTTTCTTTCTTATTTTGTTTACCCCTTTAAAAATAAAACAAAAATAAGTGGCGACTCCAAGTCAGTTTTCTTAATCAAACAAAACCAGTTTTTTTTTAAATAAAAATCGAGCTCGCCATCGAGTGGGAAACGCATGAGCATGAAATGCGGGGTCCACACAAGGCTCACAAATTTGAATACAGTGCAAGAAAAGGGAAGATTTCCTTCTCAACCCCACCAAAACCCCAAGGGTGTCCATGAAGTGGAATGTCATGAGGGAGAATCATCACAGATGAAAGATGTCAAACCCTTAATCACTCTAAGGAGTGGTAAGAAAATTGAGCAGCCACCACCTAAGCCACATGTTGAGAAAGAAGAAGAGACAATGAAAGGGGAGGAAATGGAAGACAAAAAGGGAGAGATCAGTGAAAAGAAAGAGGACTATGAGTCAACAATGAATGCAAATCCAGAGAAGGAACTTCTGAAGGAAGAAATGCTGAAGAAATCAACTTCTCCACCTTTTCCTCAAGCATTGCATGGGAAAAAGGGGATTAGAAATGCAGCTGAAATTCTTGAAGTATTGACTTATGTACTATCAAAAGAGGGTTGACTGTAAATAAGAAAGCCTTCTTGACTGAGCAAGTAAGTGCAATCTTACAATGTAAGTCTCCTTTGAAGTACAAAGATCCGGGAAGTCCTACCATTTCAGTCATGATTGGAAGAAAGGTAGTGGAGAAAGCTTTATTGGACTTGGGAGCAAGTGTTAATTTGCTTCCATATACTGTCTACAAGCAATTGGGACTTGGTGAGTTGAAGCCAACAGCAATCACTCTATCTCTAGCAGATAGATCAGTAAAAATTCCCAGAGGAGTAATTGAGGATGTCTTGGTTCAAGTTGATAATTTCTACTATCCGGTGGATTTTATTGTTCTTGATACGGATCCTACTGTAAAGGAAGCTAATTTAGTTCCTATCATCCTTGGAAGGCCATTCCTTGCTACCTCAAATGCAATCATCAACTGTAGGAATGGGCTCATGCAACTCACTTTTGGCAACATGACACTTGATCTCAACATTTTTTATACGTCTAAAAAGCAAATCACTCCAGAAGAAGAAGAGGGTCCAGAAGAGGTGTGTATTATTGACACTCTAGTAGAGGAGCACTATAATCAGAATATGCAAGACAAGCTGAATGAAAGTTTTGCGGATTGTGAGGAAGTTTTGTCTGAACCCCCTAATGTGCTTGCTACTCTACAAAGTTGGAGGATGATAGAAGAGATTTTGCCTTTGTTCAATAAATGAGAAGGAACAGATGCTGAAAAAGAGATCCCAAAACTCAATTTGAAGCCTCTACTCGGGGAGTTGAAATACACATACCTTGAAGAAAATAATAAATTTCTGTCGTAATATCTTCATCTCTGACCAGTCATCAAGAGAAGTGTTTACTGGAAGTTCTCAAGAGGTGTAAGAAAGCAATAGGATGGCAAATATCTTATTTGAAAGGCATTAGTCCTTTAGTTTGCACGCATCATATATATATGGAGGAGGAAGCTAAGTCGATTCGTCAACTTCAAAGAAGATTGAATCCTCATTTACAAGAGGTTGTGCGAGCTGAGGTGCTGAAGCTACTTCAAGCAGGTATTATTTACCCTATATCTGATAGCTCTTGGGTGAGTCCTACTCAAGTGGTACCAAAGAAGTCAGGGATCACTGTGGTTCAGAATGAAGAAGGAGAAGAAATCACTACGCGCCTCACTTCAGGGTGGAGGATGTGTATTGATTATAGAAAGTTGAATGCAGTAACCAGGAAAGATCATTTTCCATTGCCATCTATCGATCAAGTGTTGGAGAGAGTCTCTGGCCATCCGTTCTACTATTTTTTGGATGGGTATTCAGGGTATTTTCAAATTGAGATTGCTGTGGAAGATCAGGAAAAGACCACTTTTACATGTCCATTTGGAACATATGCTTATAGAAGAATGTCTTTTGGTTTATGCAATGCACCTGCAACATTCCAAAGATGTATGTTGAGTATCTTCAGTGATATGGTGGAGCGAATTATGGAGGTTTTCATGGATGACATCACCGTATATGGAGGTACATTTGAGGAATGCTTAGCCAATTTGGAAGCGGTTCTTCACAGATGCATTGAAAAAGACTTGGTGCTCAATTGGGAGAAATGCCATTTTATGGTACGTCAAGGAATTGTCCTTGGCCATATCATCTCCGAAAAAGACATTGAAGTTGATAAAGCAAAGGTGGAGCTTATTGTCAAACTACCATCCCCAACAACTGTAAAAGAAGTAAGGCAGTTCCTTGGCCATGCAGGCTTCTATAGGAGGTTCATCAAAGATTTTTCAAAACTTTCAAAACCTCTTTGTGATCTGTTAGCTAAGGATGCTAAGTTTATATGGGATGAAAGATGTCAAAATAGCTTTGACCAACTGAAGAAATTTTTAACAACAACTCCAATAGTGAGGGCCCCTAACTGGCAACTACCTTTTGAACTAATGTGTGATGCCAGTGACTTTGCTATAGGAGCTGTGCTTGGTCAAAGAGAAGATGGGAAGCCCTATGTGATCTACTATGCAAGCAAAACATTGAACGAAGCTCAAAGGAACTACACAACTACAGAGAAAGAATTGTTAGTTGTGGTATTTGCCTTGGAAAATTTTGTGCTTATTTGGTAGGGTCTTTCATCATTGTTTTCACTGACCATTCAGCCTTGAAGTATTTATTGACAAAGCAAGATGCAAAAGCAAGGTTGATAAGATGGATTCTTTTGTTACAAGAATTCGATCTTCAAATCAGAGATAAGAAAGGAGTGGAAAATGTGGTAGCTGACCACCTCTCAAGGTTAGCTATAGCGCATAATTCTCATGTCTTGCCTATTAATGATGACTTTCCTGAGGAATCACTTATGTTTCTAGTAAAAACTCCTTGGTTTGCTCACATTGCTAATTATCTAGTTACTGGTGAAATTCCAAGTGAGTGGAATGCACAGGACAGGAAGCATTTCTTTGCAAAAATCCATGCTTATTATTGGGAAGAACCTTTCCTTTTTAAATATTGTGCAGATTAGATCATAAGGAAGTGTGTGCCTGAAGAAGAGCAACAAGGGATTCTAACTCATTGTCATGAAAATGCATGTGGAGGCCACTTTGCCTCTCAGAAAACAGCTATGAAGGTGTTGCAATCAGGGTTTACTTGGCCATCTCTTTTCAAAGATGCCCACATCATGTGTAGAAGTTGTGATAGATGCCAAAGGCTTGGAAAGCTGACAAAAAGAAATCAAATGCCTATGAACCCCATACTAATAGTTGAGCTATTTGATGTATGGGGCATTGACTTTATGGGACCTTTTCCAATGTCATTTGGTAATTCTTACATCTTGGTGGGGGTGGATTGTGTTTCTAAATGGGTTGGGGCAGTCCCCTGTAAACAAAATGATCATAGAGTGGTTCTCAAGTTTCTGAAAGAGAACATTTTTTCAAGATTCGGGGTGCCCAAAGCTATAATCAGTGCTGGAGGTTCTCATTTTTGCAACAAGCCTTTTGAAAGTTTATTAGCCAAGTATGGAGTGAAGCATAAGGTAGCTACACCTTATCATCCACAGACTTCTGGGCAAGTTGAGCTAGCAAACAGGGAGATAAAGAACATATTGATGAAAGTGGTGAGTTCAAGCAGAAAAGATTGGTCTATTAAGCTTCATGATTCATTATGGGTGTATAGAACAGCTTATAAGACTATTCTTGGCATGTCACCCTATCGTCTTGTTTATGGTAAAGCGTGTCATCTCCCTGTGGAAGTTGAATACAAAGCTTGGTGGGCAATCAAAAAGCTGAATATGGACTTGATCACGGCCGGGGCAAAGAGGTGCTTAGACCTTAATGAGATGGAGGAATTGAGAAATGATGCTTACATCAATTCCAAAGTTGCAAAACAGAGGATGAAGAAATGGCATGATCAGCTAATTTCTAACAAGGAATTTCAGAAAGGACAAAGAGTTCTACTCTATGACACAAGACTCCATATCTTCCCTGGAAAGCTCAAGTCAAAATGGATAGGTCCTTTCATTATCCATCAAGTACATATCAATGGGGTAGTGGAATTATTGAATTCCAATGGCAAGGACACCTTTAAAGTCAATGGATATCGTCTCAAGCCGTTTATGGAGCCGTTCAAACCAGAAAATGAGGAAATCAGCCTCCTTGAGCTCAAAAAGCTTAAGCAAATAAGGGTTTGATGGACTTGGTTTCACCAAAGTCCAAAATTTTTGTAAATTTTGTAAATTTTAAAGTTTTATCCATACTTTTGATCTTAATTTTTTATCTTAAATTGTGTATTTATATGTATTTTCATCTTTTTGGATGATCTCAGGTAGAAGAAAATGCAAAGAAATTGAAAGAAAAAAAATCAGAGAGAAATCGGAGCGAAAACAGAGCAAAAACAGAGTGAAAACAGGGGAGAAAAAGAGCTCTGCGAGATTTCGCAGCCAAAGAGGAATTCTCTGCGAAAACGGCCATTTGTTGCGAAATCAATTCGCAACACTTTTGAATCCTCTGCGAAAATTTTTGCAACTGCGAAGGTGACTTTGGCACATGAGTGCCACTCCGCAGCACAGGAGCCCCCATTTCGCAGTTGCGAAAGCGGTTGTGAAGCTCTAAGGCGTAAAAAACCCCAATTTCGCAGCAATAACTCCATTTCGCGGGGTGTTTCGCAGCTGCGAAACCGATTTTTGGCACACGAGTGCCATTCCGCGGTACAGTGACTTCAATTTCGCAGCTGCGAAGTGAGCTGCGAAAGTGGTTTTCTCTTGCGAAACCCCAATTTTTGCTGCGGAATCGGCCTTCTTCTACAAAACCCAAGATGACCTTTAATATTCCGTTATTTTTTATAAATACCGGTCATTTGAGCTGCGAAAGCATTTCAGAAAGGGGAAAAGTCACAACAATCGTCCGTTCACCTCCTCTCTATAGCCCGACGTCGCATGCACCTCCGGTCATCCCTTCCGGTCATCATTTCCGGCCAAATTTCGTCAAATCGAAATGGCGCGCACCAGATGAGCCAAGTCTTCCTCTCCTTCCGCCCGAAAGCGAACGCCACGCGAGGCCCCTGTTCAAGCCTCTACCTCTGAGACACCGCGGCCAGAAGCTGCAGCACCGCCGGCGAAGCCCGCGCCACAAAAAGGTCCGGCCAAGCCCGTAGTACAGCAACCTCCGGCAAGACGTTATCTCACCAGGTCAGGGGGCCGTCCCCTGCAAAAAAGAGCCAGAGTGGAAAGCTCGGAACCCATCGACTTAATAGGGCAGTCCCCTGTTCCCTCTCCAGAGCCCTCTCCGGTGCCATCTCCAGTACCGCCGGCGAAGCCTCAAGCAAGCCAGCCGCCACCTTCTGAGCCCCAAATTCCGTCTGGAACAGCTCCTGAAGTGATACTCAGGCGTCCAATGCTCACTCAACCACCAATTGAAGGCAATTTGGACTGCCAAGCTCGGCCATTTCATTCTGAGCTGTGTTTTGACACAACCGCCTTCCAATTACGGCCAGAGCTTGAAGGTTCATTCCAATTGCTACGCAGATATCGCAAGGAGCAGCTTCTGACCCCATGAGACTTCTTCTATCCCAGAGTAGCTATGGATTTTATCAATCCATGACTACTCAGTAGGTCAGAGATCCTACCTTAATCCATTTTACCATTGATGGTCGACATGGCATTCTAGGAGCTCGCCATATAGCTGAGGCCCTGCATATCCCATACGAGCCAAGCCATTTTGATGATTACAGAGCATGGGCTAGTCCTTCTCAGCTGGAGATGGTGCATATCTTGTACAGAGGAGCCTCTACAAATCCATATCTATTGAGGGGAGAACTTCCTCCAACGATGTTTCTCATTTATGCACTCTTGCGCCATAATATTTATCCACTCCAGCATTGGACTCAGAGGAGAGGAATTCTTTTGGAGGCTTTGTTTAGAATGTCTGAGGGATACTTTTTTGGCCCTCACCACTTGATTATGGCTGCCCTTCTCTACTTTGAAGAGAAGGTGCATAAGAAGAAGTTGCCATGAGCCGATGCCATTCCACTTCTCTTCCCACGGCTGCTATGTCAGATTCTTAAGCATTTGGGGTATCCATCAGATCCTCAGCTGGAGTGCAAGCGGATATGTCGAGAGGTGTTTACTTTCGACAAATGGAGCAACATGACAGCATATAGAATGGAGCAGCCAGAGCTTCCACAGCCAGCTCAGATACCAGCTGCAAGGAGAGCATCTCCACGTCTTATACCTGAGGGTATACCCATTGCTTCTCCTACCATAGCCAGAGCCCCTCCAGTTCCTCCAGCTTCCTCACAGCCCTCTACTTCAGCTGAGCCAAGGATGGTCATCCCTATTTCTGAGTACAGGGATTTATGCCACGCATTGCAGACCTTGACAGCCTCACAGAGCAGCCTTGCTCAGGAGATGGCAGCTATGCGAGCTCGCCAGGAACAGATGTTGACCACTCAGGTTTAGCACACTGCCATCTTGAGGCAGCTCCAGCATTATCTTGGTCTCCCAGCAGCTACTGAGCATCTCACTCCCACCACTGTAGTGCCACATTCACAGGCCACAGAGCCTCAGGCCCCTCATGACTCAGTTACTGAAGAGGCAAAGCCATCTGCCTAAGCCATCAGCTCTATCATCATCCTCCTATCTGATCATATATATATCTATTATATATTTCTTTTATGTATTTTGTTTTCGTTAGTATGTTATGAAATCCCCTCATTTTGATTCCATATAGGGGGATTACTTGGATTGCTTGTATTACTTCCTTTCCAACTGTACTCAAATGATTAAAGTAATACAAATCTAGCATTTTCTTGTTAACTCTTAGCATTAATCTATTCTTATTTCCTTTGCTCACGCCTTTTATTCTTTTTGAAACATGTGGTTTCTCCAATCAGTAGTCGAAATTGATATCACTCAAGAGGTACCACTTCCTCCCTATAATTTCAATCACCCATATCACATTGAGGACAATGCTCAGCTCGGTTGGGGGAGGGGGGGAGAAGTGAGGAAGGAAGTTTGCTAAGTTAAAGGAAGTATGCTAAGTTATTTTGATAATTCAACTGTACCTAGTAAATTAGTTGTAGTTTTTAGTTGCTTTTTACTTTAATCTCCATGGTTTATGAGGAAAAATTTTCAAATTAAAATAGGTGAAAGTGAACTTTTGCTTTTCATCTAACTTAGAGTTTGGATTATGCTTGCTAAAGTGGTTCAATTGTTGAAACTTCTATTGAATTCAAGTTTAGTCCTTCCACTTTAAGCTATCCACACATTGTGCACAATAGATTCTGATTATAAGATGAAAAACTATTTCCCTCTTGACTTAGAAAATTTTGGGACTTGGTACCTTTGACCTCATTTTAATAATATTGAGACACCTTATGAAAGGCCAATGAGCCTTTGAAAAAAGAGAAAGAAAGCAAAATGTTTGCTTGCCTTGAAACCCGAGCAAGGTCTGAAGGGTATATGGTGAAAACCTTTGAAACCTGGTGCCCTAAGCCTTCATTGGTTGGGAGTCACCAGCCTCAATGCTCGTTACAAGGGTGGATAGGTGGAGTTAGCATATGGTAGGCGCATGGGTATATGAAAAAGTCCGGGGTAAAATCCGAGGAGTTAGTGGTTGAAAGATCCTTAAAGCTTGATGCCCTAAACCTTAATTGGTTGGGAGTCATCGATGAACCCCCGTTACATGGACAAAATAGAAAAGGATGCCCCATAAGCCTTGTACCTTAAAAAAAAAAAAAAAAAAAAGTGTGTTCTCTGCATATTGAATTTGGTCATTTTGCTAAGTGTTGAAAAGAGATAAGTTGGGGGGAGAGATTAGTTTAGCATATTATATTCGGAGTCTATCATCTTACAATTAGATTTTTGTGGAAGAATAAAGTTTGGTTCTTTGGAAGTGAAAATGATTTTAAAACTTCAATTTGCATAATGCATTCCCTTGATCAAGGGTATTTAGCAAAGTTTTTGATAGCTCCTATTGAAGTTTGAGTTTTATTTCTTTAATGTTCCATGTGAGAGTTAGATCATCATGCCACTTGAAAATTGTTTTTTGATCAGCATAATGTTGTAAATTATAGTATTCTTTATTTTTATTTTTCTCTCCTTCATTGCTAAGGGACTAGCAATATGTCGGTTGGGGGGAGTGATTACTACTCAAAAAGTGCTATTTGATAGCTTGTAATTAATCCTTTTAAACACTTTTGAGTAGTATTTATTGCCATTTAACCCAATTAACATGTTAAGGACCCTTGCAATCAATTCTAATCAAATTGTCTTAAGTTTTGGTGTTTTGATAGATTTTTGATCACCAAAGCAATATGAGATTAAGGAGAGTTATTTGGAATCCTTGGAAAAGAAATGGAAAGAGCATAAGCATGAAGAATCAAAGCTTTGAAGTCCTTTGCCATAAGCAAATCCGGAATGCAAGGAGGGGAAGCAAAGAGAAATCTGCCATGAAGCATTCTTGATGACAGTTGTGTCAGCTACTTTTGGAGCACTTCCCAAAGTCCAATTTATAGATTCTATATGTCATTTTAAAGCTTAGGAAGTCAACAATCCAATGCTTCAAATGGTACACAATTCGGAGTTTAAATGAAGGAGTTACAACCATTGGAAGCCGATCACTCCAAGCTGAAAGAAGAATTTTATAAAGTCTTGTGAAATCACCCTTTTGTTGCGGAATGATTTCGCAGCCTTTTTGCACAGTGCTATGGAATTCCTCTTAAAGTTTCACAACGCGATGGAAGCCAAACACCACAAAATGGAAGCCAACTTCGCAGCGCTGCGGAATCAGCCATTTGTTGCGAAGTGATTTCGCAGCCCTTTTTGTGCATTTGCGAAATCTCGCAGACCTCGTTTTCACTTGCGAAATGGTCCTTAGTGCTTCCCGATATTTGTAACCGACACTTGGAGATATTTTTCTTCAGATTTTTGTTGTCTAAATCCCCAAATTCTCCTTGTATCCCACCAATTATAGGATTCCTTAGCTTTTAAGTTAGGAAAATGGCTAAATATCCATGTAATAGCTATTAATGTAATTTTGATATAAATAGAGCCCGAGGAGCCTGTTCTGAGGGTGATGAACCTTTTGTAAAAGTTTGAAAGAAAGTAAAATACAGAGCTTGAGCTCTACCTTACCTTCTCACTTTGATTGTATTTTTCATTTACTAAGTTATGCACTCTCTAAGGAGATTTCCCCAGAGGATGAGTAACTAAACCTTTAGTTCCTTAGAGTTAAAGTTGCCGGGAAAGGTTCCAAGTGCAAGAATTAGTAGCTTTGTGGTTTCAACTATGAATGAAGAGAAAGTGTGTCCCGTGAATGGTTTCTATATTTTTAGTTAACTTAAAACGCCTTGGAGTCACCTGGGCCAACACTTGGTAAGGCAAGTGATCTCTATCCATGGAGATGCACTAGTTTACCCCTTACGAGCCTCTGGGAGGTGACTTGAAGGTAGGATTTTCTAGAATAGCCAACACTTGGTAAGCTTTTGGACTCCAAGGAGACATCCATTAGTTATCTCTTGCGAGCTTTTGACGGGTAATCCAAGGTTAAAGATCACCTCGAATGGTAAAGGCTAAGTGAGAGGCTCAAACCATTGCAAGTTGCATCAGTGAGAGAGATTTAGAGCTGAAATCCAATTGAGGGATGCATCTGTACAAGCACCTGTTAGAGAATTGACTTTATGTTAATTCTCTAATGAGAGGAAATGAACCGACTGACCGGAGCTATGCTTTTGCATGAGGAACCTCCCCTGTAAACCTGAATCTCCAAGGAATGTTTTTCTTCTTAAGTAATTTCCATCACTTGCTGTGTTGTTAATCTAAGTCCAAACCTTTTTCAACCAAAGTTTGTGTTTTATTTCTTAAGCTAATCTTGAAATGAAACAGCACCAATTCACTTTGAATTGGTATCATTTTCAGTTTGGAAACCCTTCCCAGTGAACGATCCTAGAGCCACTATGCTATAGTAGCTTTTTCTTTGCTACCCTAGTTCATGGTGTAATAGGTTATAAATTTTGTTGATTACTCCCTCAATCAAGGAGCATCAGCTGGACACGAATCAGCTGAGACACCAATTAGGCATGAATCATCTAGATGTGATAAATAACTTTGGGTTATGGTTGACATGATCGACTCCGGGTTGTGAGCTTAAGGCTCTAGATACTATGAACAACTCAGGGTTGTAATTGTCATGAACGACTCTGGTTCATGAGCTTAAGGTTCTATATGCTATTAACAACTCAAGGTTGTGGATGACATGAATGACTTTGGGTCATGAGCTCAGGCCTTTAGATTCTATGAACTACTCAAGGTTGTGGTTGACATGAAAGACTTCGAGTCGTGAGTTCAAGGCTCTAGATGCTATGCATAACTTAAGGTTGTCAATGACATGAAAGACTCTAGGCCATGAGCTTAGGGTTCTACATGCTATACATGAATATGGGTTGTTGATGACATGAAAGAGTCTAGGTCGCAAGCTCAGATCTCAAGATACTATAAACAACTCAGGGTTGTGGATGACATGAACGACTCTAGGTCGTGAGCTCAAGGCTCTAGAAGCTATGAACAACTAAGAATTGTGGATGACATGCTCTATCTTGGGTCGTGATCTTAGGGCTTTAGGTGTTATGAACAGCTTAGAGTTGTTGATTATATGTACAACTTGAGATCCCGTGAGCTTAGACCTTTTGATGTTATCAACCGCTTAGGATCATGGATGATATGAATGATTTTGCATCATGAGCTCAAGCCTCTAGATCCTATGAACTACTTAGGGTTATGGAAGATATGAATGACTTTGGGTTTTGATGTCAAGGCTTTAGATGCTATCAACAACTCAGGGTTGTGGTTGACATGAATGACTCTAGGTTATGAGCTCAAGGTGCTAGATGCTATGAAAAGCTCAAAGTTGTTAATGACATGAATGACTTCGGGTTATGATTTTAGGCCTCTAGATACTACGAACAACTCAGGGTGGTAGTTGACATGAAAGACTCTAGGTACTGAGCTTAAGTCTCTATAAGCTATGAACAACTCATAGTTGTGGATGATATGGATGACTTGGGATCCCGTCAGCTTAGGCTTATAAATGTTATGAACTGCTCTAGGTTGTGGATGATATGAACTATTCTATGTTATGAGCTCAAGCCTCTAGATGTTATGAACTGCTTTGGGCAGTGGCTGACATGAACAACTCTAAGTTATGAGCTTAGGGCTTCAGATACTACTAAGAAACTAGGGTTGTGGATGACATGAACGATTCTAAGTCGTGGGATCACACTTCCAAATTTTATGTAAAACTCAAGGTTATGGTTGGCATCAAAGATTCCTAGTTATGAGCTTAGAGCTCTAGATGTTATGCACAACTTAAGGTTGTCGATGACATGAAAGACTCTAGGTCGAGAGCTAAGGTCTCTACATGCTATGAATAACTTAGGGTCATGGTTCTCATGAATGACTTTGGGTCGTGAGCTTTAGGCTCTAGATGCTATGAACAACTTTCAGCTATGGATGACATGATTTACTCTTGTTCGAAGGCCTAGGGCTTTAGATGCAATGAAAAGCTTAGAGTTGTGGATGATATGAATGACCCGAGATCCTATGAGCTTAAGCCTCTAGATCTTATGAATTGCTTAAAGCTATGGATGATGTGAATGATTCTCCATCATGAGTTAAAGACTCTAGATGCTATGAACTACTCAGGCTATGGATGACATGAACGACTTTGGGTCATGAGCTCAAGGTTGTAGATGTTATCAACAACTCATGATTTTGAATAACATGAATGACTTTAGTTCATGAGACCAGGCCTCTCTGTTCTATGAACAACTCAAGGTTATGGTTGATAAGAAAGACTCCGAGTTGTGAGCTTAGGGCTCTAGATGCTATGCACAACTTAAGGCTATCGATGACAAGAAAGACTTCAAGTTGTGAGTTTAAGGCTTTAGATGTTATGAACATCTCGGGGTTATAGTTGACATGAACGAATCTGTGTTCTGAGCTCAGGGCTCCAAATGCTATGAACTACTCAAGTTTGTGGTTATCATGAAGGGCTCCTAGTCATGAGCTCAAGGCTCTAGTTCTTATGAACAACGTAGGTTTGTGGATGTCATGAAGACTCCAGGTCATGAGTTTAGGGCTCTAGATGCTCTTAACAACTCAATGTTGTGGATAACATAAATGACACCGGTCATGAGCTGAGGACTCTAGATTCTATGAACAACTCAGGGTTGTGGTTGACATGAAAGAGTCTAGGTCATGAGCTAAAAGTTCTAGATGCCATACACAAGTCTGGGTTGTCCATCACATGAAAGACTCAGGGTCATGAGCTGAGGGCTCTAGATGCTTTGAACAGCTCAAGGTTGTGGATGACATGAATAGCTCAGGGTTGTGAGCTACAGGCTTTATATATTATAGACAACTCAAGGTTGTGGTTGACATGAATGACTTTGGCTCATGAACTTAGGGCTCTAGATGCTTTGAATAGCTGATAGCTATGAACTGGTCAAGCTTATGGATGACATGAACGACTCTGGGTTGTGATCATAGGGCTCTAGATATTATAAATTACTCATGGTGCTAGTTGACATGAGCGACTCTGGGTCATGAGCTCAAGGCTTTAGATGCAACATACACCTCAAGGTTGTGGTTGACATGAATGACTTTAGGTTGTGAGCTCAGGGATCTAGGTTCTATGAGCTACCTAAGGCTATTGATGACATGAACTACTCCTGGTCGTGAGCTCAATTCTCTAGATGTTATGAATAACTCAAGGTTATGGTGGACAAGAACCACTCCGAGTCACGATCTTAGGGCTCTAGATGCTATGAACAACTCAAGGCTATGGTTGATATGAATGAATCTAGGTGATAAGCTTAGGGCTCTAAATGCTTTTAACAACTTAGGATTGTGGATGACATGAACGACTCTAGATCATGGCGGCAAGATTCTATGAATTGCTTAAGGTTGTGAATGACATGAAAGTCTTCGAGTCCCGAGCTCAGGGTTCTAGAATTTATGAACAACTCAAAGTTATGGATGACATGAATGACTTGGGATCCCGCGAGCTCAGTCCTCTAGATTTTATGAACTGATCAGGGTTGGGAAAAGTACGAAGGATTTTATGTCATGAGCTTAAGCCTTTAGATGCTATGAACTGCTCAATGTTGTGGATGACTTAAACAACTCCATGTCATGAGCTTAGGGCTCGAGATGCTATCAATAAGTTAGGGTTGTGGTTGACCTGATCAACTTCAGGTTGTAAGCTTAGGGGTCTAGATGTTATGAACAACTCATAGTTGCGATGATATGAATGACTCAGTCTCTTGTGACTTGAGGCCTCTAGATGTTATAAATCGCTTAGGGTTGTGGATGTTAATAACAATTCTACATCATGCACTCAAGCCTCTATATGTTATGATCAACTCAAGACTGTGGATGCTATGAACAACCCTAGGTCGTGAGCTCAAGGCTTTAGATGCTATGAGCTACTCATGGTTATTGTTGACAAAAAGAAGTTTGGGTCATGAGCTTAGGGATTTAGATTCTATTAATAGCTAAGGATTCTAGATGACACAAGCTACTCCAAGTCATGAGATTACAACTTTGGATGCTATAAGAACTTAGGGTATTGGATGATATGAATGACTCGAGATTTCATGAGCTTAGTCCTTTAGATGTTATGAACAACTTAGGGTTAAGGATGATATGAATGATTTTTAGTCGTGAGCCCATGGCTCTAAATGATATGAATAGCTTAAGGCTATGAATGACATGAACGACCCTAGGTAGTGAGCTCAGGGCTCTAGATGCTATGAACAACTTAGGGTTATGGTTGACAAGAACAACTCCGGGTCGTGAGCACAATGCTCTAAATGCTATGAATAGCTCAAGGCTATGGATGACATGAATGACTCTAGGTCATGAGCTTAGGGCTCTAGATACTATGAACAACTTAGGGTTGTAGTTGACACGAATGACTCTAGGTCGTGAGCTCACGACTATAAAAGCTATGAATAGCCCAAGGTTGTGAATGATATAAACTACTTCAGGTCATGAGCTCATGGCTATGGATGCTATGAAAAACTAAGCATTGTGGATGATATAAATGACTCAGGATCCCGTAAGGTTAAGCCTCTAGATGGTAAGTATAGCTCAAAGTTATGGATGATATGAATTTATCTACTTCATAAGCTTAGGGTTGTGGATAACATGAACGACTCTGGGTCATGAGTTCAGAGTTATGGATGATATGAATGACTTAGGATCCCATGAGCCCAAGCTTCTAAATGATATGAATAGAAAAGGGTTAAGGATAATATGAATGATTCTTGGTCCTGACCCAATGGCTTTAAATGCTATGAACAACTCAAGGTTGTGCATCACATGAAAGAATCTAAGTCATGAGCTTAGGGCTGTATATGTTATGAAAAGCTTAGGGTTGTGGTTTACAAGAATGAGTTTTGGTCATAAGCTCAGGGATTTAGATGCTATAAACAACTCATGATTGTTAATGACATCAGCTACTTCAGGTTATAAGCTCACGACTTTGGATGCTATGAATAACTTAGGGTTGTGGATGATATCAACAACTTGTGATCCCGTGACCTCAGTCCTCTAGATACTATGAGCAACTCAAGGTTGTGGATCATATGAATAGTTCTTGGTCATGAGCTCATGGCTCTAAATGATATGAGTAGTTGAGGGCTATAGATGACATGAATGACTCTAGGTAGTGAGATCAAGGCTCCAGATGCTGTGAACAACTCAAGACTATGTTTGACATCAACAACTTTAGGTCGTGAGCTCAACACTTTAGATGCTATGAACAACTCAAGGTTATAGTTGACATGAATGACTTTGGGTTGTGAGTTGAGGGCTCTAGATGCTATGAACAACTTAAGGTTATGGATGACATCAACGAATCTAGGTCATGAGCTCAAGGTTCTACATATTATGAAGAGCGTGAGTCTGTGGTTAACATGAACAACTCCAGGTCATGAGCTCAGGGCTCTAGATGCTATGAACAAGTTATGCCTATTAATGACATGAACTACTCTAGGTTATGAACTCTAGTCTCTAGATGCTATGAACAACTCCATGTGGATGATACACATGATTCTAGGTCATGAGCTCAAGGATCTAGATGCTATGAACAACTCAGTGTTGTCGATGATATGAACGATTTTGGGTCATGAACTTAAGGCTCCAGACATAATGAACAACTCAAGGTTATGGATGAATAAACGACTTCGGGTCGTCAGCTTAGGACCCTAAATGTTATGAACACCTCATTATTGTGGATGATATGAACGACTCGGGATCCCATGACCTTAAGCCTCTAGATGATATGAACAACTTAGGGTTAAGGATGATGTGAATGATTCTTGGTCATGAGCGTATAACTTTAGATTCTATAAAAAGCTAAGGACAGTGGATGACATGAAGGACTCCTAATCATGAGCTCAGGGCTCTATATGCCATGAACAACTCAGGGTTATGGTTGACAAGAATGAGTCCTAGTCGTGAGCTCAAGGCTTTAGATGCTATGAACAACTCAAGGTTGTGGGTGACTTGAGCTACTCTGAGTCGTGAGTTTACGACTCGAGTTGCTATGAAGAACTCAGGGTATTGGAAGATATGAACGAATTAGGATCCCATGAGCTCAAGCCTTTATAAGCTATGAAAAAATCAAGGTTGTAGATGATATGAACGATTCTTAGTAGTGAGCCATGGCTCTGAATTCTATGAACAACATAGGGTTATGGATGACATGAATGACTCTGGGTAGTGAGCTCAAGGCTCTAGATGCTAGGAATAACTCAAGGTTGTGGTTGACATGAACAACTCCAGGTCATGAGCTCAACATTCTAGATGCTATGAATAGCTCAAGGGTGTGGATGACATGAACGACTTTGGGTCGTGAGCTCAGGGCTTTAGATACTATGAACAACTTAGGGTTGTGGTTGACATGAATGACTGATTCGTTCCCAATTGGTGTATCAGCTGATTTATGTCCTCTCAATGGTCCCTGACAATGGTGCCATTTGATTCATGTCCAGTTGGTGTTCCTTGATTGTGGTCCTTAGACGGGAGTGATCAACAAAATTTACAACCTATTACACTGATACGTTCCCAATTGGTGTCTTAGCTAATTCATGTCCTCTCAATGGTCCCTGATAGTGGTACCATTTGATTCGTGTCCAGTTGGTGCTCCTTGATTGTGGTCCTCAAAAGGGAGTAATCAACAAAATTTATAACCTATTACACCATGTGCTAGGATAGCCTTAGCTAGCATAGCATAGTGGCTCTAGGGTCGTTCACTGGGGTGGGTTTTCACTTCACAATTGATATTAATTCAAAGCTGAATTGTTGCCTTTTCATTTCAAGGTTAGCTTTAAAAGAAAACATAAAGATGTTTGAAAAAGGATTGGTTTTAAGCTAACCAAAAATAGTAGTAACTGATTTTAATTACAAAGAAAAGTGTTTCTTGGAGTTTAGATCACTGGGCTCAGGTTCCTCATACAAAAAAAAGGAGTTCCGGTCACTTGTTTCTTTTTCTCGCATTAGAGAAATAACATATAGTGAATTCTCTAATCAGTGTGGTACAGATGCTTCCCCTTAATGGGTTCAAACACTAAATCCCTCTCACTGATGCATCTTGCAATGGCTCATACCTCTCACCTAGCATTTTCCATTCAAGGTGATCCTTAACCTTAGATTACCCGTCAAAAGCTCGCAAGAGATAACTAATGGATGTCTTCTTAGAGTCCAAAAGCTTACCAAGTTCTGGCTATTCTAGAAAATCCTACCTTCAAGTCACATCCCAAAGGCTCGCAAGAGATAAACTAGTGCATCTCAATGGACGGAGATCACTTGCCTTACCAAGTGTTAGCCTAGGTGATTTAAAGGCGTTTTAAGTTAACTAAAAAGATAAAAACCATTAACGAGTCACACTTTCTCTTCATTAAAAACTAAAACAACAAAACTTCCAATTTATGCATGAGGAAACTTACCTTGCTTTCTTCACTTCAAGAGATGAAGAGCCTAGCCTCTCATCCTCTGAGGAAAAATCCTCAAAGTTTGATTGGCTAGAAAGAAAAATAACAAGAAAACAAAAATATGAAGGAAAAAACAGAGCAAGTGCTCTGTAAAATATATTTCTTCTTTTCGCTGATTACATGATGATCTGTGTAAAGAAAATTACAAACTATATATAAGAGGTTATTCAGCCTTTGCTCTTACTTAAAGACTAAGGAATCCTATGATAGGTGGGTTACAAGGAGAGTTTGGGGATTTAGACATCAAATGTCTAAAGCAAAATATCTCAAAATGTCGGTCGCAAATATCGGGAAGCTTCAGGAGAAATTCCATAGCAAGAGGGATGTGAAATTTTGCAGCAAAAGAACACCATTTTCGCAGCCCAAGGCTGATTTCGCAGTCGTGCAAAATTTTCCTTTAGCTTGGAGTGATCGGCTTCCAATGGCTATAACTCCTTCATTTCAACTCCGAATCACGCACCGTTTGAAGCATTGGATTTTTGAATTCCTGAGCTTCGAAATGACATATAGCATGTATAAATTGAACTCCAAGAAGAGCTTCAAAAGTGCCTGACATGACTGTCATCAAGAATGCTTCATGTTAGATTTCTCTTTGCTACCCCTCCTTGCATTCTGGATTTGCTTATGGCAAAGGACTTTAAAGATTCAATACTTTGGTTCTTCATGTTTCTGAGCTTTCCATTGCTTTGCCATGGATTCCAAAGAACTCTCCTCAATCTCGGATTGCTTTGGTGATCAATTTACTAACAAAAACACTAAAACTTACACAAAGTGATTAGAAATAATTGCAAAGGTCCTTAATATGTTAATTGGGTTAATAGGCAATAACTACTACTCAAAAGTGTTTAAAAGAGTTAATTACAAGCTATCAAATAGCACTTTTTGAGTAGTAATCATACACCATGTACTAGGATAGCCTCAGCTAGCATAGCATAGTGGCTCTAGGATCGTTCACTGGGATGGGTTTTCACTTCACAATTGATATTAATTCAAAGATGAATTGGTGCTTTTTCATTTCAAGGTTAGCTTTAAAAGAAAACATAAAGATGTTTGAAAAGGTTGGTTTTAAGCTAACTAAAATAAAGTAATGGGAATTACTTAGAAAGAAAAGTGTTTCTTGGAGTTTCAAATCACTAGGATCAGGTTCCTTATACAAAAAGGGAGTTCCGGTCACTTGAATCTTTCCCTCGTGTTGGGGATTTAACATATAGTTATTTCCCAAATCGGTGTGGTACAGATGCTTCCTCTTAATGGGTTCAAACACTAAATCCCTTTCACTGATGCATCTTGCAATGGCTCATGCCTCTCACCTAGCAATTGCCATCCAAGGTGATCCTTAACCTTGGATTTCCCTTCAAAAGCTCGCAAGAGATAACTAATGGATGTCTTCTTAGAGTCCAAAAGCTTACCAAGTGTTGGCTATTCTAGAAAATCCTACCTTCAAACCACCTCCCAAAGGCTCGCAAGAGATAAACTAGTGCATCTCAATGGATGGAGATCACTTGCCTTACCAAGTGTTGGCCCAGGTGATTTAAAGGCATTTGAAGTTAACTAAAAAGATAAAAACCATTAACGGTTCACACTTTCTCTTCATTAAAAGCTGAAACAACAAAACTTCCAATTTGTGCATGTGGATACTTACCCGGCTTTCTTCACTCCAAGAGACAAAGAGCCTAGCCACTCATCCTCTGAGGAAACATCCTTAGAGTTTGATTTGCTATAAATAAAAAATAACGAGAAAACAAAAATATGAAGGAAAAATAGAGCAAGTGCTCTATAGATATATTTCTTACTATGATCCTCCTCTCGTCGGATTACATATATTACAAGATGGATTTCTTTACATTGGTTCAAAGATATATATAGAGAAGATATTTTCTAAGAAATATCCTAATAATATCTTTGAGTGATTACAAGGAGAAAATAGAAATTTACATAAAATATCTTGAGAAAAAATCTAACTTAGTCGGTAGCAAATATTTGAGATTGCACAGGTGGATTTCGCACGTTGAATTGTCCATTTTCCAAGTTTGAACTTTGATTTTGCAAGTTGAATTTGTGATTTCACAACATGGAGGTGATTCCGTGATTACTACTTAAAAAGTGCTATTTGATAGCTTGTTATTAATCCTTTTAAACACTTTTGAGTAGTAGTTATTGCCTTGTAACCCAATTAACATGTTAAGGACCCTTGCAATCAATTCTAATCAAATTGTGTTAAGTTTTGGTGTTTTGATAGCTTTTTGATCACCAAAGCAATATGAGATTAAGGAGAGTTATTGGGAATCCTTGGCAAAGCAATGGAAAGCTCAGAAGCATGAAGAACCAAAGCTTTGAAGTCCTTTGCCATAAGCAAATCCGGAATGCAAGGAGGGGAAGCAAAGAGAAATCTGCCATGAAGTATTCTTGATGATAGTGGTATCAGCTACTTTTGGAGCACTTCCCGAAGTCCAATTTATTCATGCTATATGTCATTTTAAATCTTAGGAAGTCAACAATACAATGCTTCAAACGGTATGTAATTCGGAGTTGAAATGAAGGAGTTACAGCCATTGGAAGCCGATCACTCCAAGCTGAAGGAAGAATTTTGCAAAGTGTTGCGAAATCACCCTTTTGTTGCGGAATGATTTCGCAGCCTTTTCGCATAGTGCTATGGAATTCCTCCTGAAGTTTCATGACGCGATGGAAGCCAAACACCATAAGATAAAAGCCAACTTCGCAACGTTGCGAAATCAGCCATTCGCTGCGAAGTGATTTCGCAGCCCTTTTTATGTGTCTGCGAAATCTCGCAAACCTCGTTTTCACCTGTGAAATGGTCCTTAGTGCTTCCCGATATTTGTAACCGACACTTGGAGATATTTTTCTTCAGATTTTTGTTGTCTAAATCCCCAAATTCTCCTTGTAACCCACCAATTATAGGATTCCTTAGCTTTTAAGTTAGGAAAAAGGCTAAAATATCCATGTAATAGCTATTAGTGTAATTTTGATATAAATAGAGCCCGAGGAGCCTGTTCTGAGGACGAAGGATCCTTTGTACAAATTTGCAAGGAAGTAAAATACAGAGCACTTGCTCTGCTTTTCATATATATTTTTGTTTTCTCGTTATTTTTCTTTCTAGCCAACCAAACTCTGAGGATTTTTCCTCAGATGATGAGAGGCTAGGCTCTTCGTCTCTTGGAGTGAAGAAAGCCGGGTAAGTTTCCGAATGAAAAATTGGAAGTTTTGTTGTTTTAGTTTTTAATGAAGAGAAAGTGTGACCCGTTAATGGTTTTTATCTTTTTAGTTAACTTAAAACGCCTTTAAATCACCTGGGCCAACACTTGGTAAGGCAAGTGATCTCCGTCCATGGAGATTCACTAGTTTACCCCTTGCGAGCCTCTGGGATGTGACTTGAAGGTAGGATTTTCTAGAATTGCTAACACTTGGTAAGCTTTTGGACTCCAAGGAAACATCCATTAGTTATCTCTTGCGAGCTTTTGACGGGTAATCCAAGGTTAAAGATCACCTTGAATGGCAAGTGCTAGGTGAGAGGTATGAGCCATTGCAAGATGCATCAGTGAGAGGAATTTAGTGTTTGAACCCATTAATGGGAAGCATCTGTACAACACCGGTTGGAGAAGGAACTATATGTTAATTCTCTAATGCAAGGAAAAGAAACAAGTGACCGGAACTCCCTTTTTGTATGAGGAATCTGAGCCTAGTGATTTAAAACTCCAAGAAACACTTTTCTTTGTAAGTAAAATCAATTACTATTTTTGGTTAGTTTAAAACCGAACCTTTTTCATTCAAACATCTTTATGTTTTCTTTTAAAGCTAACCTTGAAATGAAAAGGCACCAATTCAGCTTTGAATTAATATCATTTGCAAAGTGAAAACCCATCCCAGTGAACGATCCTAGAGCCACTATGCTATAGTAGCTTTGTCTTTGCTACCCTAGTTTATGGTGTAATAGGTTATAAATTTTTTTGATTACTTCCTCAATCAAGGAGCACCAGCTGGACACGAATCAGCTGAGACACCAATTAGGCATGAATCAACAACTTGGAGATGATTTTCAACTTCATTCGCAGCTTAGAGGTGATTTTGCAACGTGGTTCGCAGTTGTAAAGATGGAGGCTTGGGCTGTGAAATGGCACTCGTGTGCCAAAGGGGCTTTGGGCAGCAAAATTTTCGCACAGCTTGATGCAGTTGTCTTCAAATGGCCATAACTTCACTAGCTCATGAGCTCAGGTCTCTATATACTATGTTCAACACATGGTGGTGGATTATATGCACAATTCTAGGTTGTGAGCTCAAGGATAGAGATGATATGAATAGCTCAGGTTGTGGATGATATGAACAATTTTAGGTGGTGAACTCAAGGCTCTAGATGTCATGAACAGTTTAGGGTTGTGGATGAAATGAACGACTATGGGTCATGAGTTAAGGGCTCGAGACGATATGAATAACTAAGGATTATGGATAACATGAATGACTTCGGGTCCTGAGCTTAAGGCTGTAGATTCTATGAAGAGCTCAAGGTTGTGGATGACATGAATGACATTGGGTCATGAGCTAAGGGCTTGAGATGCTATCAACAGCTCAAGGCTATGGTTGAAATGGACGACTATGGGTTGTGACCTAAGAGCTCTAGATGCTATAAGCATATTAGGGCTATATATGACATGAATGACTCTGAGTCATGAGCTCATGGATCTAGATACTATGAATAGCTTAAGGTTGTGGATGACATGAGCTACTCTGTGTCCTGAGCTTAAGGCTCTAAATTCTATGATCAACTTAATGTTGTCGATGATATGAAAGACTCGGGATCCAGTGAGCTCAAGCCTTTAGATGTTATGACCAGCTCAAGGTTATGGATGATATGAATGATTCTTGGTCATGACCCCATGACCCTAAATGTTATGAATATCTCAAGGTTGTGGATGACATGAATGACTTCGGGTCGTTACCTCAAGGCACTAGATGTTATGAACAACTCAGGTTTATGGATGACATGAATGACTCTAGGTTGTCTGCTCAAGGCTCTAGATGCTTTGAATAGCTCAGGGTTGTGGATGATAAGAACAACTCGAGATCCCGTGAGCTCAGGCCTCTAGATTCTATGAACAACTTAAGTCTAGGGATGATATGAATGATTCTAGGTCGTGAACTCAAGGCTTTAGATGTTATGAATAGTTCAGGTCTATGGATGAAATGAACAACTTTAGGTCGTGAGCTCAAGTCTCAAGATGGTATGAATAGCTTAGGGTTATGGATAATATGAATGAAGATACGATGAATAGTTTAGGCTTCTGCTTTACATCAACAACTCCGGATCGTGAGCTCAAGGCTTTAGATGTTACGAGCAGCTCAACACCGTGGATTACATGAACGACTCCAGGTCATGAGCCAGGGACTCTAGAAGCTATGAATAACTCATGGTTATGGTTGACATGAATAATAATAGGTCATTAGATTAGGGTTCAAGATGCTATGAATAGCTCAGGGCTATGTATGATATGATCAACTTTGGGTCATGAGCTTAAGGCTCTAGATGCTATGAACAACTCAAGGTTGTGGTTAAGAGGAACTTCTTTAGGTCGTGAGCTCAGGGATCTATATGATATGAATAGTCCATGACTGTGGATGACATGAGCTACTCTTGTCACTAGAATAAGGCTCTAGATGCTATGAAAATCTTATATTTTTGGATTATTAGAACAACTTAGTATCTCGTCGACTTAGGTCGTTAGATGCTATGAACAGCTAGGGGGTGTGAATGATAAGAACGATTCATGGTCTTGAGCCCATGACTCTAAATGCTATGAATAGTTGAGGGTCATGGATGACATGAACAACTCTAGGTCGTGAACTTAAGGCTTTAAATACTATGAACAACTTAGGACAGTGATTGACATGACCAAATCTGGGTTGTGAGCTCAAGGGTCTAGATGCTATGAACAACAAAGGGCTATGGATGACATGAATGACTTCGCTTATGAGCTTAGGGCTTTAGATGCTATGAACACTTGAGGATCATGGATGACATGAACGACTCCAAGTCATGTGTTGAGGGCTCTAGATCCTATGAACAACTCAAGGGTATGGTGGACATAAACAATTCCACATACTAAGCTCAGAACACTAGAGTCTATGAAAAGCTCATGACTCCAGGTCGTGAGCTCATAATTGTGGCTAACATGAACAACTTCGGGTCATGAGCTCAAGGCTCTAAATGCTATGAAAAACTCACAGTTGTGGATGATATGAACAACTCAGTATCCCATGATCTCAAGCCTTCAGATGCTATAAATATTTCAAGGCTAAGGATCATATCAATGATTCTTGGTCATGAGCCTATGAGTCCAAATGCTATGAACAACTCAGGGTTGTGGATGAAATTAAAGACTCTAAGTCATAAGGTCAGGGTTCTAGATGCTATTAAAAGCTTAGAGTTGTGGATGACATGAACGATTCCAAGTCACGGGCTCAGGGCTTTAGATGTTATAAACTACTCAAAGTTGTGGTTTACATGAATGACTCTGACTCATGAGCTCAAGGGTCTCAATTCTATGAATAGCACAGGGTTATAACACATATGTGCTACTCCGTTTTCTTAGTTTAGGGCTATGGATTTTATCAAGAACTCAACATTATGAATTATATGAACAACTTGAGATCCCTTGAGCTGAAGCCTCTAGATGTTATGTATAGCTCAAGGTTATGGATTAGATGAATGATTCTACATCATGAGCTAAGGGCTATGGATGACATGAATGACTCTGGGTCGAGGACTCAAGCCTCTAACAACATAGGGTTGTGGTTGACTTGAATGATTTTGTGTCTTGAGCTCAAGGCTCTAGATGCAATGAAAAGTTATAGGCTGTGAAGGACATAAATGACTCTAGGTCGTGAGCTCAAGGCTCTAAATAGTAGGAATAGCTTAAGGCTATGGTAAACATGAATGACTCCAGGTCATAAGGTTAGGGCTTTAGATACTATGCACAACTCAAGGTTGCGGTTAACTAGAACGAATCTGGGTTGTGAGCTTAAGGCTTTGGATGGTATGAACAGCTTAGAGTTATAGATTATATGAATGATTAGAGATCCCGTGAGCTCAAGTCTATAGATGCTATGAGCAGCTCAAGGCTGAGGATTATGCGAACGATTCATGGTTATGAGCCTATGAGTCTAAATGTTATGAACAACTCAAGGCTATGGATGACATGAATAAATCCAACTCGTTAGCTTAGGCCACTATATGCTATGCATAGCTCAGGCCTATTGTTAACATGAACAATTCGAAGTTGTGAGCTTAGGACTCTAGATACTATGAAAAGCTCCCAGGTGTGGAGGACATTAACGACTCCGGGTCGTGAGCTGAAGGCTTTAGATGATATGAACAACTCAGGGTTGTGGTTGACATGAAGAACTCTGGGTCGTGAGCTTAGGGCTCCAAATACTATGGAAAGCTTATAGTGGTGCTTGACATGAATGACTCTAAGTAGTATGCTCAAGGCTCTATATGCTATGAACAACTAAGAGTTATGGATGATATTAACGACTCGAGATCTTATGAGCTTAAACCTCTAGATTCTATGAACAACTAAGGGTTGAGATTGATATGAACGATTCTTGGTCGTGAGCTTATGAGTCTAAATGGTATAAATAGCTTAGGGCTTTGGTTGACATGAATTACTTTAGATCATTAGCTTAGGGCTTGTGATGCCATGAAAAGCTTAGAGTTGTGGATGACATGAATGACTCTAGGTTGTGAGCTCGGGGCTCTAAGTGCTATGAAGGACTCATGGTTTTGGTTGACATCAATGACTTCGAGTCGTGAGCACATGGCTCTAGATACTATGAAAAGCTTCAAGTTGTAGGGGACATGAATGACTCCTAGTTGTGAGCTCAAGCATCTAAATGCTATGAACAGCTCAGGCCAATGGTTGACATGAATGACTCTAGGTCCTAAGTTTAGGGCTCTAGATGCTAGGAAAAACTCAGGGTTAAGGTTTACTTGAGTGACTCTAGGTTATAAAGTCAGAGCTCTAAATGCTATGAACAGCTTAGAGTTATGGATGATATGAATGACTTAGGATCCTATGAGCTAAGGCCTCTAGATGTTATGAACAACTTAGGGTTAAGGATGATACGAACGATTCTTGGTTGTGAGCCTATGAGTTTAAATGTTATGAACAACTCAGTATTGTTGATGACACGAACAACTCTTGGTCTTGAGCGTAGGGCTCTAGATGCTATGAACAACTCAGGGTTGTGGTTGACATGAACGACTCCAAGTTGTGAGCTCAGGACTTTAGATACAATGAACAACTCAGGGTTATGGTTTACATGAACGACTCTTGGTTGTGAGCATAGGGTTGTAAATGCTAGGAACAACTTAGGGCTATGGATGACATGAACAACTTCGGGTAGTGAGCTCAAGGCTTTAGATACTTTGAGCAGCTTAGAGCTATGGTTGACATGAACGACTTCGAGTTGTGAGCTCAAGACTCTAGATGTAATGAATAGCTAAAGCTTGTGGATGCCATGAATGATTTCGGGTCATGAGCTTAAGGCTTTAGATGCTGTAAATAACTCAAGGTTTTGGTTTACAAGAACAACTCCTAATCGTGAGCTTAGGGCTCTAAATGCTATGAACAACTCAAGGCTATAGATCACATGAACAACTACAGGTTGTGATCTCAGGGCTTTAGATACTGTAGTAGCTCAAAGCTATGGTTGACCTGAACGACTATGGGTCATGAGCTTAGAGATCTAGATGTTATGCACAACTTAACATTGTGGATGATATGATTGACTCGAGATCTCGTGAGCTCAGGCCTTTGGATACTATGAATAACTCAAGGTTATGGATGATATGAACGATTCTATGTCATGAGCTTAGGGCTGTGGATGACATGAATGACTTTGGGTCATGAGCTTAAAGCTCTAGATATTATGAACAGCTCGGGATTGTGGTTGAAATGAACAAATTGAAGTTGTGAGCTTAGTGCTTTGGATGCTGATTACTACCAAAAAGTGCTATTTTGTAGACCTAATTATAATGGTTTTAAGCACCTTTGGGTAGTAATCATATTCATTTAACCCAATTAATTCATTAAGGTCCTTAGTAATTAGTTTTAACCATTTTGTGGCAAGTTTACATGTTTATATCAGCTTATGAATCAATTCAAGCATGCCAAATGATGGAGGAGCTACTTAGACAAGCCAACCAAAGAAGAAAAGCAAAGAAAAGCAAAAGAGAAGCAAAGAAAAGCAAGGAGGAAAACAGAGGACAGCAGCTGCAGTCTTCTTTGGCACTTTTGGAGCACTTCCCGAAGTCCATTTTTTACATACTATATATCATTTCAAAGCTCAAGAAGTCAAGAATCCAACGCTTCAAACCGTGTATGATTTGGAGCTGAAACGAGGAAGTTATGACCTTTGGAAGAAAACTGCTTCAGGTGTGCGAAAATTTCGCACACCTCCCGAATGGTGTGCAAATTTCGCACACCTGTGCGAATTTCGCACCCCTGTGCGAAATTTCCCCTGTTTTGCCGACTCCACACGAGATCTTTTCTTTTTAGATATTTTTGTATAAATTTCCATTCTTCTCCTTGTAATCCACCAATCATAAGATTTCTTAGCTAGGAAGGTTGGAAAAACTTCTCTATATAAACTCCTTTGCATCCGTTGATGGAAGATATGTAATATACCCATATATATTGAAATATACCACAGAGCCTTGCTCTGTTTCTCCTTCTCTTCTCTTTCTTATTTTCTTAGTAGCCAAACATCCTTGGTGGATGAAATCCCCAAGGATGAGAGGCTAACCTTTTAAGTTTCTCAAAGTATGGATGTTATGTGATGGCTTGGATGCATTTTCCATGGAAATTTCTCGCACGGAAGGTAAGGTAGTCGTTTTTCATTAATGGTTCATTAATGCAAAGTTTAGTTTTTATTTCCATTGGACAACTTCCAACGGCCAATACTTGATAAGCTTTTGGATTTCTATCCATTAGTTATCTCCTACGAGCTATCGGAAGGTGAGGTTTTCAATTCCAAGTTTTACATTAATCCATTAAAACCAATTTCAATGGCCATTGAAAGGTGAGTTTATCACTTGGAATGACTTTGAGTTGCCAATATTTGGTAAGCTTTTGGCTTTAGACCATTAGTTATCTCTTACGAGCCATTCAAAGGAAGTCTAAGGTGAATAACCATTGATGAAATTCACTACCATCTGTTTTGCCATTTTAAAGGATTAAAACTTGATTTGCTAAATCCATACCGGTTCGGGAAGCAAGCATCACCATAGTTGCAACCCCAACGCGAGGAGCCTATCCTGAGATTTCCAATTTGCATAAGAGCCAGAGCATAGCTATCCTATCTTTGAGAAACTTGTTTTTACACCCTTTCTTTTTAGTCTTTAATATTAGCTTAAATTAGTTTAAATCTTTCTAAAACATTTACATCTTCTTTTAAAGATAACATCCATAAGAAAATCACCTATTTTCCTAATTTGAATATCACTTGTGTTTGCGAAAACCCTTCCCAGTGAACGATCCTAGAACCACTATGCTATAGTAGCTTGGCTACTTTAGTAATAGTATCTAAGGTATAAATTTTGTTGATACGCCTTTAAAGCTAAGCTACCATGAGTCGAATCAGATGCTATGAAAAGCTCTAGGTCATGGTGGACATAAATGAATTTAAGTCATTAGCTCAAGACTGTAAATGCTATGAACACCTAAGGTTAGTGGTTGACATGAATGACTTTGGGTCATGAGCTCAGAGCTTTAAATGTTATGAACATCTCATAGTTGTGGATGATATGAACAACTTGGGATCCTTTGAGCTATGGCCTCTGATTACTACTCAAAAATTGATATTTTATAGCTTGTAATTGACTCTTTTAAACACTTTTGAGTAGTAGTTATTACCTTTTAATTAAATTGGCATGTTAAGGACATTTGCAATCGTTTCTAATCAAATTGTGTTAAGTTTTGGTGTTTTTGATAGCTTTATGATCACCAAAGCAATCTAAGATGAGGGAGAGTTCTATATAATCCATGGAAAAGCAAATGGAAGCTCATTTACATGAATAATCCAAGCTTTGGAGCTTTGTAGTATTTTGCCAAAAGCAAATCAAGAATGCAAGGAGGAAAAACAAAGAGAGAAATCTAACATGAAGAAATTCAAGAGAACAGAAACTGTTGGACACATTTCGAGCACTTCCTGAAGTCCATTTTATGCATACTATATGTCGTTTCGAAGCTCAAGAATTGAGGAGTCCAATGCTTTAAACGGTGCACAAATAACAGCTTAAATGAAAAAGTTATGGCCATTGGAAGAAAATCGCACCAAGCTAAAAGACAATTTCGCAAGCTGCGAAATCACAAAGTGCTAGCTGCGAAATCAGCCTTTTCTTGCGAAATTGGCACTTTCAGCTTGCGAAAATTTCGCAGCCCATGTTGCATGTTGTGAAATCCACCCAAAGGCTCCTAGATATTTGCGACCGACTCTTTTAGATTTTTTCTTCAGATATTTGTTGTTTAAATCCCCATTTTCTTCTTGTAATCCACCAATCATAGGATTCCTTAGTTAGTAAGTAAGAAGAAAGGATGAATAACCTCCTATATATCAATTGTAATTTTCTTTACATAAGGATATCTCGGGAGCTTGTTCTCAAAGACCAACTTTTTGTATAGTTTTGAAGGAAGTAATACATAGAGCTTTGCTCTGCCTTACCTACTCATTTTGATTGTATTTTTCTCATTACCCAAACAAGCTCTAAGAATGTTTCCTCATAGAATGAGTGGCTAGGCTTTTTGTCTCTTGGAGTTAAGGAAGTTGGGTAAGGTGCTGAATGCAAAAATTGGAAGTTTTGTTGTTTCAGCTTTTAATGAAGAGAAAGTGTGACCCGTTAATGGTTTCTATGTTTTTAGTTAACTTAAAACGCCTTAAAATCACCTTGGCCAACACTTGGTAAGGCAAGTGATCTCCGTCCATTGAGATACACTAGTTTATCTCTTGCGAGCCTTTGGGAGGTGGTTCAAAGGTAGGATTTTGTAGAATAGCCAACACTTGGTAAGCTTTTAGACTCTAAGGAGACATCCATTAGTTATATCTTGCGAGCTTTTGAAGGGTAATCCAAGGTTAAGGATCACCTTGAATGGAAAATGCTAGGTGAGAGGCATGAGTCATTGCAAAATGCATCAGTGAGAGGGATTTAGTGTTTGAACCCATTAAAGTGAAGCATCTATACCACGCTGGTTCGGGAAATAACTATATGTTAATTCCCCAATGCGAGGAAAAGATTCAAGTGACCAAAACTCTATTTTTGTAGTAGGAGCCTGACCCTAGTGATCCAAAAACTCCAAGAAACACTTTTCATTATAATTAAAATCAATTACTATTTTTGGTTAGCTTAAAACCAACCCTTTTTTCAACCAAAGATTATGTTTTCTTTTAAAGCTAACCTTGAAATGAAAAAACACCAATTCAACTTTGAATTAATATCAATTATAAATTGAAAATCCTTCATAATGAACGATCCTAGAGCCATTATGCTATGCTAGCCGAGGCTATCCTAGTACATGGTGAAATAGGTTATAAATTTTGTTGATTACTCCCGTCTGAGGACCGAAATCAAGGTACACCAGTTGACTGATCACCAATCAATAGGACATACACCAACTAGGCATGAAATCAGCCTCTAGATGCTACGAACAACTTAGAGATAAGAATGATATCAATGATTCTTGGTCATGAGCCTATGAGTTTAAATGTTATGAACAACTCAGGGTTGTGGATGATATGAATGGCTCCAGGTGGTGAGCTGAGGGCTCTAAATGCTATGAACAACTCAGGGTTGTAGTTGACATGAAGGACTTCTAGTTATGTGCTCTAGCCTCTAAATGTTATGAACAACTCAAAGTTATGGATGATATGAATGACTTATGATCTCGTGATCTTAGACCTCTAGATACTATGAACAACTCATGGTTGAGGATGATATGAATGATTCTTGGTTGTAAGCCTATGACTCTAAATGCTAAGAATAACTTAGGATTCTTCATGACATGAATGAATCTTGGTCATGAGCTTAGGACTCTAGATGATATGAACAATGGATGATATGAACAACTACGGATCCCATGAGCTTAGGCCTCTAAATGATATGAAAATATCAGGGGTGTTGATTATATAAATGATTCTTAGTCTTGTGCCCATGGCTCCAAATGGCTTGAACAAATGATGGTTGTAGATGACATGAATAACTTCGGGTCGTGAGCTCAAGGCTCTATATGCTATGAATAGCTCAAGGTAGTGGTTAACATGAATGACTCCAGGTCATGAGTGTAGGTTTCTAGATACTATGAATAGCTTAGAGCTATGGTTGACATGAATGACTTCGGGTTGTGAGTTTAGGGCTCTAGATGCTGTGAATAGCTCAAAGTTATAAATGATATGAACAACTCGAGATCTTATGAGTTGAGGCATCTAGTTGCTATGAACAACATAGGGCTAAGGATGATACAAATGATTCTTGGTCATAAGCCTATGATCCTAAATGCAATGAACAACTCAAGGCTATGGATGACATGAATGACTCCGGGTCATGAGCTCAAGGCTCTAGATGCTATGAACAACTCAAGGTTGTGGTTGACATGAAGAAATCCAAGTCATGTGCTCAGGGATCTAATGTTATGAACAATTGATAGTTGTAGATGATATGAATGACACAAAATCCTGTGATCTAAGGCCTCTAGATGCTACGAACAACTTAAGGTTGAGGATGACATGAAAGATTCTTAGTTGTGAGCCAATGACTCTAAATGCTATGAATAGCTCAGGGTTGTGCATGAAATGAATGACTCCTAGTCATCAACTTAGGACTCTGGATGCTATGAACAACTCAGGGTTGTGGATGATATGAATGACTACGAATCCTGTGAGTTTGGGCCTCTCAAATGAAAAGCTCATAGGTGTGGATGATATGAATGATTCTTGGTCATGTGCCCATGGCTTTAAATGTTATGAACAACTTAGGGCTGTTGTTGATGTGAAAAACTCCAGGTCCTGATCTTAGGGTTTTTTATTCTATGGACAACTCAAGGTTGTGGATGACATGAATGAATCTGGGTCGTGAGCTTAGGTCTTTAGATACTATGAACAACTCAAGGTTGTGGTCGATATGAATGCCTTCGGATTGTGAGCTCAAGGCTCTAAATGCTATGAACAACTCAAGACTGTAGATGACATGAGCGACTCCAGGTTGTGAGCTTAGGGCTATTGATGCTACGAACAACTCAATGTTAGTAATGATATGAACTCCTCGGGATTCCATGAGGTCAAACCTCTAGATGCTAAGAACATTTTAGGACTATGGATGATATAACTGGTTCTATGTCATGAGCTTAAGGTTATGGATGACATGAACGACTCTATATCGTGAGCTTAGGGCTTTGGATACTATGAACAACTGAAGGTTGTGATTGACATCAATGACTTTGATTCGTGAGCTCAGGGCTCTAGATTATATTAAAAGCTTAGGGTTGTGGATGATATGAGCTAGTCTAAGTCATTAGGTCAGGGCTATAGATGCTATGAACAGCTCAATGTTGTGGATGGTATCAATGACTTAGGATCCCATGACCTCACATCTCTTGATGCTATGAACAACTCAGAGTCGAGGATGACATTAATGATTCTTGGTCCTAAGCCAATGACTCTAAATGCTATGAACAGCTCAGAGCTATGGCTGACGTGAACAACTTTGGGTCATGAGCTTAAGCTCAAGGCTTGTATTAACATGAAGAATTTAGGTTGTGAGCCTAGGGCTCTAGATGCTATGCAAAGCTCAAGACTGTGGATGACATGAGCTACTTTGAGTCATTAGCTTAGCGCCCTGGATGCTTGAAATAACTCAGGATTGTGGATGATATGAAAGATTTTGGATCATGTGACCTTAGGCCTTTAGATGCTGCTAACAACTCAATGGTGTGGATGATATGAAAGATTCTTAGTCGTGTATCCATGGCTCTAAATTATATGAACAACTCAAGGTTGTAGATGACATGAACAACTCTAGGACATGAGCTCAAATCTTCAGATGCTATGACAACTTAGGGCTCTAGTTGACATGAACGACCCTGGGTCATGAGCTTAGGGTTCTAGATACTATGTACAACTTAGGCTTATGGATAACATGAACGACTTTGGGTTGTGAGCTCAAGGCTCTACAAACTATGACCAACTCAAGGTTGTGGTTGACATAAACGACTACATGTCATGAGCTCAAGCCTCTACATGTTATGAAAAGCTTAGGGTTGTAAATGATATCAATGATTTTGCATCATGAGCTCAAATCTATGGATGACATCAACGACTCCGGTTTGTGAGCTATGTGTTCTAGATATTATGAACAACTTAGAGTTGTGGTTGACATGAACGACTCTAGGTTATGATCTCAAGGCTCAACATGCTATGAATATATCAAGGCACTAGACTATATGAGCTATTTCAAGTCGTGAGCTCAAGGTGTTGCATGTTATGAACAACTCAGCTTTGTGTATGATATGAACGACTCGGGATCTAGTGAGCTAAGGGCTTTAGATGCTATGACCAACTAAAGGTTATGGTTAACATGAACGACTCCAAGTCTTGAGTTCTAAGCTCTAGGTTTTATGGACAACTCAGGGCTGTGGAGGATATGAATGATTCTTGGTCGTGAAACCAATTCTCTAGATGTTATGAATATATCAGGGTTGTGAATGGCATAAACAACTTCGGGTCGCGAGCTTAGGGATCAAAATGCTATGAATAGCTCAAGGCAGTGGTTGACATGAAAGACTCTGGGTTATGAGCTCAATGCTTTAAATGCTATGAACAACTCAGGGTTGTGAATGACATGAACAACTCTAGTCCGTGAGCTCATAGTTCTAGATGTTATGAACAAATTAGGGTTGTGGATGACATGAGCTACTTCAGGTCATGAGCTAAGTGTTTTAGATGCTATGAACAAATTAGAGTTATGGTTGATATGAATGATTCATAGTCATAAGCCCAAGGCTCTAAATCTTATGAACAACTCAAAACTATAGATGACATGAACGACTCGAGGTCGTGAGCTCAAGACACTAAATGCTATGAACAACTCATGTTTATGATCGGCATCTTGAGCTCAAGGCTCTAGATACTATCAACATGTTAGGCCTATCGATGATATGCTTTGCTCTACATCTTGAGCTCGTGGCTCTAAAATATATGAATAACTTAAGGTTGTGGATAATATGAATGACTCAAAATCCTGTGAGCTCAAGCCTCTAAGAGCTATGAATAGCTTAGAGTTGTGGATGATATGAACAATTCTTGCTCATGAGCCTAACGCTCTAAATGTTATGAAGTGGTTAGGGTTATGAATGACATGAATGACTCAAGGTCATTAACTCAAGGCTCTTCATGCTATGAACAACTTAGGGTTATGATTGACATAAATGACTTTATGTTGTTAGCTCAGGGCTCTAGATGCTATGAACAACTTAGAGTTATGGATGATATGAACGACTTGGGATCCTATGAGCTACGGTCTCTAGATGTTTTGAACATCTCAAGGATGAGGATGATATGAATGATTTTTAATCATAAGCCTATGACGTTAAATGTTATGAACAACTTAGGGTTGTGGATGACATGAACGACTTGAGGACGTGAGCTCAGGGCTCTAGATGTTATGAAAAACTCAGGCCTATGGATGACAAGAATGACTCTATGTCTTGAGCTTAGGGTTCTAGATGCTATGAACAACTCAAGGTTGTGGTTAATATGCACATCGTGAGCTCATAGTTTTGGATGCTATGAACTGCTCGGGGTTATGGATGATATGAACGACTTGAGATCTTGTAAGCTTAAGCCTCTAGGTGCTATGAATAACTCATGGTTGTGATTCTTGGTCATGAGCCCAAGGCTCTAAATGTTATGAACAACTAAGGGCTATGGATGACATGAAAGACTAAAGGTCATGAGCTTAGGGCATTGGATGCTATGAACAACTCAGTGATCTAGATTCTATGAATAGCTCAAAGTTGTGGATGATATGAATGACTCGGGATCTGACCTTAGGCCTTTAGATGTAATGAATAGCTCAAGGTTGTGGAAACATGAATGACTCCAAGTCATGAGCTCTATGAATAGCTCAAGGATATGGATGATATGAACAAGTCAAGATCGTGAGCTCTGGGCTCTATAGATGTTAAGAATAGCTCAAGGCTCTAGATGACATGAACAACACTGGGTCATGAGCTCAACGCTCTAGATGTTATGAACAACTAAAGGCTATGATTGACATGAACGACTTTGGGTCATGAGTGAAGGGCTCCAAATGCTATGAACAGTTCAGGGATATTGATGACATGAATGACTCTGTGTGGTAAGCTCAGGGCTCTAGATGCTAGGAACAACTCAGATTTGTGAATGATATGAACAACTTGGTATCTCATGAGCTCAAGCCTTTAGATGCTATGAACGACTTTGAGTCGTGTCTCAAGGCTTTAGATTCTATGAACAACTCAAGGTTATGGATGACATGTGATACTCTGATTTTCTAGCTTAAGGCTTTAGATGCTATTAACAACTCAGAGTTGTACATGATATGAACGACTTGGTATCTCATGAGCTCAGGCCTTTAGATGCTATGAACGACTTCAAGTCATCATCTTAAGGTTTTAGATTCTATGAACAACTCAGGGTTATGGATGACTGATTACTACTCAAAAAGTGCTATTTTGTAGCTTATAATTAACTCTTTTAAACACTTTTGAGTAGTAGTTATTGCCTTTTAACTCAATTGGCATGTTAAGGACCCTTGCAATCAATTCTAATCAAATTGTGTAAGTTTTGGTGTTTTTGTTAGTAATTTGATCACCAAATCAATCCAAGATAGAGGAGAGTTATTTGGAATCCATGGCAAAGCAATGAAGAGCTCAAATTCATGAAGAACCAAGATTTCGAGATCCATAGCCCTTTGCCAAAGTCGTTCAAAGTATGCAAGGAAAGAACAACGGAGAGAGGAAAAATAGAGTGAAGAAAATAGAGGACAGCAGCTGCAGTCTTCTTTTGCACTTTTGGAGCACTTCCCAAAGTCCATTTTCTACATGCTATATACCATTTCAAAGCTCAGGAAGTCAAGAATCCAATGCTTCAAACCGTGTACGATTTAGAGCTGAAATGAGGAAGTTACAGACATTGGAAGCCAATCACTCCAAGTTGAAGGAAGAATTTTGCACGGCTGCGAAATCACCCTTTTGTTGCGGAATGATTTCGCAGCCTTTTTGCACAGTGTTCTCCTGAAGCTTCCCGATATGTGCGACCGACACTTGGAGATATTTTTATTTAGATTTTTTGTTGTTTAAATCCCCATTTTCTCCTTGTAACCCACCAATTATAGGATTCCTTAGTTATTAAGTTTGGAAAAGGGGTGAATAACCTCAGATATTTTGTTTTGTAATTTTCTTTATATATAGCTCTTGGGAGCTTGTTCTAAAGAGAGCATCCTTTGTACAAATTTGCAAGGAAGTAAAATACAGAGCACTTGCTCTGTTTCTTCTTCATATTTTTGTTTTCTCGTTCTTTTCATTTCTAGCCAACCAAACTCTGAGGATTTTTCCTCAGAGGATGAGAGGCTAGGCTCTTCGTATCTTGGAGTGAGGAAAGCCGGGTAAGTTTCCACATGCATAAATTGGAAGTTTTGTTGTTTTAGTTTTTAATGAAGAGAAAGTGTGACCCGTTAATGGTTTTTATCTTTTTAGTTAACTTAAAACGTCTTTAAATCACCTGGGCCAACACTTGGTAAGGCAAGTGATCTCCGTCCATGGAGATTCACTAGTTTACCTCTTGTGAGCTTTTGGGAGGTGGTTTGAAGGTAGGATTTTCTAGAATTGCCAACACTTGGTAAGCTTTTGGACTCCAAGGAGACATCCATTAGTTATCTCTTGCGAGCTTTTGACGGGTAATCCAAGGTTAAAGATCACCTTGAATGGCAAGTGCTAGGTGAGAGGTATGAGCCATTGCAAGGTGAATCAGTGAGAGGGATTTAGTGTTTGAACCCATTAATGGGAAGCATCTGTACAACACTGGTTAGAGAATTAACTATATGTTAATTCTCTAATGCAAGGAAAAGAAACAAGTGACCGGAACTCTCCTTTTTGTATGAGGAATCTGAGCCTAGTGATCTGAAACTCCAAGAAACACTTTTCTTTGTAAGTAAAATCAGTTACTATTTTTGGTTAGTTTAAAACCGAACCTTTTTCATTCAAACATCTTTATATTTTCTTTTAAAGCTAACCTTGAAATGAAAAGGCACCAATTCAGCTTTGAATTAATATCATTTGTGAAGTGAAAACCCATCCCAGTGAACGATCCTAGAGCCACTATGCTATAGTAGCTTTGTCTTTGCTACCCTAGTTTATGGTGTAATAGGTTATAAATTTTGTTGATTACTTCCTCAATCAAGGAGCACCAGCTGGACACGAATCAGCTGAGACACCAATTAGGCATGAATCAAATGGCGTCGTTGCCGGGGATGGTGCCACTTTGCAGTGATATGATCTTTTGAGAACACTTGTGATCTTCATCACAAGTTTGGTGATTTTTCTTTTCTTTTACTAACTCTTTTTAATTGTTCTTTTTCTTTATTTGTGTTTTAGTTAACCTTTCAGCTAGTTTTAGTTAGTCTTAATTTTTTGAATTGTTTTTCTTTTGTTTTCTTTTGTTTTCTCTGTTTTTAATTCACAAATTGCTAGTTGTGTATGCCATATTGAATATGAGATAGTAGAGGAAGCCATGAACTTCATCAGTTATGTGGCTGAATTTTCAAGAGAATGGGGTGAACCAAATGCTAGAGATATGGGAAGAATGACATCTCAACCTAAAGCTAAGGGTGAGATGTATATTTTGAATGACGGCATGGACATGAAGGCAAAGATTGCAGCTATGGAAAGGAGATTGGAAGAGCTGGAAATGAACCAGATGCAAGAAGTGCAAGCCATCTCTCAGACACCATTGCAAGCTATGCCTTGTGCCATTTGTCTATCTTATGAGCACTTGGTGAAGGAGTGTCCTACTATTCAAGTGGCGAGGGAAATGTTTGGTGATTGCAACACCTACAATTCCAATTGGAGGAAACATCCAAAGTTCTCTTGGAAACCACAGCCACCTCAGTACTAGCAACCTGCTCAAGCACCTCAGCAAGCCTCAAACCTTGAACAAGCTATGATGAATCTTAACAAGGTCATGGAAGACTTTGTTGAAGCTAAAAAATCCATCAATGCTCAGCTCAGTCAAAGAATTGACAGTGTAGAGAGTTCATTGAACAAAAAGAGGGATGAAGTGCAAAATGATCTATCTCAGAAGATAGATAATCTCCAAGATTCAATCTCAAGGTTTGCCAACCTCAACACAGTGCAAGAGAAAGAAAACTCTCCTTCTCAACCTTATCAAAATTCCACGAGTATCCATGAAATGGAGGCTAAGGAGGGAGAATCTTCACAAAAGAGGGAAGTCAAAGAAATGATCACTCTGAGGAGTGGTAAAGAGGTTGATCTGCCCACATGCAAGCTAGAGCATATGGTAGAAAGTGAAACAGAGAAAGAAAAGAGGGAGGAAATCAAAGGAAAGAAAAAGGGGAAAAGCATAGAGAAAGATGGTTATGATCTTAAATTAGATGAAGAACCACAGAGGATAGTCATCAAGGAAGAAATGACGAAGAAACACATGCATCTGCTTTTTCTCCAAGCTTTGTATGGGAAAATCATACATAGCAAGTCTCAAGTGAAGGATGCTAACTTCATATGGGATCCGGGCAAGCTGAATCAGGATCAAATTTTTTGATGGACTTAGTCTTTCTTAAGACTAACTAGTCCATAGCTTTTTGTTTTATTTTTTTTACTTGTTTTAATTTTGATTTCAATGCTTTAATTTTGATTTAAATGCTTTAATTTTGATTTTAATGCTTTAATTCTACTTTGTTTTGATGTAATATAGGTTTTTGGATGATAAAAATCAGGAGGAATTGCAAAGAAATTGAAAGGAAGTCTTTCAGAGTGAAAAAAGGGCAAAAACAGGGCAAAAACAAGGTAAAAACAGGGGTCTACGAGATTTCGCAGCCTCTGCGAAAACTGCCATCTGTTGCGAAATTATTTCGCAACACATTTGACTCCTCTGCGAAAATTTTTGCAACTGCGAATCCAAGAATGGCACACGAGTGCCACTTCGCAGCACAGGAACCCCCATTTCACAACTGCGAAAGCAGCTGCGAAGCTCTAAAGCATGAAATCCTTCATTTCGCAGCCAAAGCTCCATTTGGAAGGGTGTTTCGCAGCTGCAAAGCCAACTTTTGGCACATGACTGCCATTTCGCAGCACAGTACCCTCATTTCGCAGCTGCGAAAATGGCTGTGAAACCCAAAAAAAAAAAAAAAATTTCCTTTTCATTTTTCGCAGCCAAAGCTCCATTTCGCAGGGAGTTCTGCAGCTGCGAAACCAATTTTTGGCACACGAGTGCCATTTTTGCAGCACAATGACCCTCATTTCGCAACTGCAAAAACAGCTGCGAACGTAAAAACTTCCAATTTCGCAGCCAAAGCTCCATTTCGCAGGGTATTTCGAAGCTGCGAAACCACTTTTTGGCACACGAGTGCCATTTGGAAGCCCCGTACACTCATTTTGAAGCTGCGAAATGGTCTGCGAAAATGCCACTTTGCTACGAAATGGTCTGCGAGCTTCGAAATGGGCTGCGAAATTTTTTTTTCCTTCTTTTCATCACCTTTGGGCTGCGAAATCATCTCCAAGCTTTGAAATGGCTGCGAAATCACCTCCAAGCTTCGAAATGGCCTTCAAATTGCGAAATTGACTTGCAAAATGGAGGGAAGTTTGCAAAAACACCTTGCAAAGCCAAAGGAAGTTGCTAAAATGCCAACAGAGCCCCACGCACCAGCTGAGTACCCTCTGGAACTCATGAACAGCCACCTCTCCATTTCAGCCATGGCCAAGACTAGAGGAAAGCCCCGCGCACCCTTGGATCACACACACACCAAGCCTCTCATTCCATTTTTGACCTCCTAAAACCATCAAATCCCATAGCTACCAACTGAGAGCTCCAGTTGAGGAGGCTATGCCACCTAAGGAGACTACCAAAGTAGAGGTTGAAGTTCTGATCCAACCCACTCAAGAGGCCACCACAGATGCATCAGCTCCACAGGACCCTTCCATTACTTGATCATCTCTTTATTTTTTGTATTTACTTATTATATTAGTATACATAATTCCATGTTTTGATGTCTTATATTCTGGGATTGGATGTATTACTGATGATACATCATATATAGACATCATTTTTGTTTAAACTTGGCATTTTTTCTATTTCCTCTACTCACTAACTCTTATGTTTTCTTTAAAACATGTGGTTTCTCCTATACGACTCAGACTTCATGTCACTAAGGAGGTACCACTTCCTCCCTATTTTTTAATCGCTTTTGTCACATTGAGGACAATGTTCAGCTTGGTTGGGGGGAGAGTTGAGGAAGTAAGTATTGCTATTAATGCTAAGTTATTTTGGTAATTTAGTTGTTTTTTGTTTAATTTTTAAAAAAAAATTTAAGTTTTTTATTCTACTCTCCATGGTTATTAAGGAAAAATTTTCAAAATGAAAAGGGAGAAAATGAATTTTTGTCTTTTTATTTGACTTAGAGTTTGTATTATGTTTATTAAAGTTGATGAATTGTTGAAACTCCTATTGAATTCAACCTCAGTTCTTCCACTTTAAGCTATCCACACACTATGCACAATAGGTTCCGTTTATAAGATGAAAAACTATTTCCCTCTTGACTTAGGAAAATTTTAGACTTGGTATCTTTGACCTCATTTAATAGTGTTGGGACACCTTATGAAAGGCCAATGAGCCTTTGAAAAAAAAGAGAAAGAAAAATGTTTGCTTGCCTTGAAACCCGAGCAAGGTCTGAGGGGTATATGGTGAAAATCTTTAAAACCTGGTGCCCTAAGCCTTAATTGCTTGGGAGTCACCGACCTCAATGCTCGTTACAAGGGTGGATAGGTGGAGTTTAACATACTATAGGTGCTTGGGTATTAAAAATTCATTCTCAAAAGTCCGGGGTAAAATCCGAGGAGTTAGTGGTTGAAAGATCCTTAAAGCTTGATGCCCTAAACCTTAATTGGTTGGGAGTCATCGATGGACCCCCGTTACATGGACAATTTAGAAAAGAATACCTTTAAGCCTTGTACTCCTACAATGAAAAAAATTGTGAAAAAAGAGGTGCGTTCTTAGCCTATTGAAGGTTGATTAGTTTGCTAAGCTTTGAAAAAAAACTAGGTTGGGGGGAGAGATTAGTTTGATATACTATATTCGGAAACTAATAAGTAACACTTAGATTTTTGTGGAAGAGTAAGGTTTGACCCTTTGGGAGTGGAAACTCTTTTAAAACTTAAATTTGCATAATGCCTACTCTTTATGAATTGTGATTAGACAAGTTATTTGATAACTCTTGTTGAAGTTTGAGTTTTATTTCTTTAATGTTCCATGTGAGAGTTAGATCATCATGCCACTTGAAAATTGTTTTTTGGTCAGCATGATGTTGTAAATTATAGTATTGTTTATTTTTATTTTTCTCTCCTTCATTGCTAAGGGACTAGCAATATGTCAGTTGGGGGGAGTGATTACTACTCAAAAAGTGCTATTTTGTAGCTTGTAATTAACTCTTTTAAACACTTTTGAGTAGTAGTTATTGCCTTTTAACTCAATTGGCATGTTAAGGACCCTTGCAATCAATTCTAATCAAATTGTGTAAGTTTTGGTGTTTTTGTTAGTAATTTGATCACCAAAGCAATCCAAGATTGAGGAGAGTTATTTGGAATCCATGGCAAAGCAATGAAGAGCTCAAATTCATGAAGAACCAAGATTTGGAGCTCCATAGCCCTTTGCCAAAGTCGTTCAAAGTATGCAAGGAAAGAACAACGGAGAGAGGAAAAACAGAGTGAAGAAAATAGAGGACAGCAGCTATAGTCTTCTTTTGCACTTTTAGAGCACTTCTCGAAGTTAATTTTCTACATGCTATATACCATTTCAAAGCTCAGAAAGTCAAGAATCCAATGCTTTAAACCGTGTACGATTTGGAGCTGAAATGAGGAAGTTACAGCCATTGGAAACCAATCACTCCAAGTTGAAGGAAGAATTTTGCACGGTTGCGAAATCACCCTTTTGTTGCAGAATGATTTCGCAGCCTTTTTGCACAGTGTTCTCCTGAAGCTTCCCGATATGTGTGACCGACACTTGGAGATATTTTTATTTAGATTTTTTGTTGTTTAAATCCCCATTTTCTCCTTGTAACCCACCAATTATAGGATTCCTTAGTTATTAAGTTTGGAAAAGGGGTGAATAACCTCAGATATTTTGTTTTGTAATTTTCTTTATATATAGCTCTTGGGAGCTTGTTCTAAAGAGAGCATCCTTTGTACAAATTTGCAAGGAAGTAAAATACAGAGCACTTGCTCTGTTTCTTCTTCATATTTTTGTTTTCTCGTTCTTTTCATTTCTAGCCAACCAAACTCTGAGGATTTTTCCTCAGAGGATGAGAGGCTAGGCTCTTCGTATCTTGGAGTGAGGAAAGCCGGGTAAGTTTCCACATGCATAAATTGGAAGTTTTGTTGTTTTAGTTTTTAATGAAGAGAAAGTGTGACCCATTAATGGTTTTTATCTTTTTAGTTAACTTAAAACGTCTTTAAATCACCTGGGCCAACACTTGGTAAGGCAAGTGATCTCCATCCATGGAGATTCACTAGTTTACCTCTTGTGAGCTTTTGGGAGGTGGTTTGATGGTAGGATTTTCTAGAATTGCCAACACTTGGTAAGCTTTTGGACTCCAAGGAGACATCCATTAGTTATCTCTTGCGAGCTTTTAACGGGTAATCCAAGGTTAAAGATCACCTTGAATGGCAAGTGCTAGGTGAGAGGTATGAGCCATTGCAAGGTGCATCAGTGAGAGGGATTTAGTGTTTGAACCCATTAATGGGAAGCATATGTACAACACTGGTTAGAGAATTAACTATATGTTAATTCTCTAATGCAAGGAAAAGAAACAAGTGACCGGAACTCTCCTTTTTGTATGAGGAATCTGAGCCTAGTGATCTGAAACTCCAAGAAACACTTTTCTTTGTAAGTAAAATCAGTTACTATTTTTGGTTAGTTTAAAACCGAACTTTTTTCATTCAAACATCTTTATATTTTCTTTTAAAGCTAACCTTGAAATGAAAAGGCACCAATTCAGCTTTGAATTAATATCATTTGTGAAGTGAAAACCCATCCCAGTGAACGATCCTAGAGCCACTATGCTATAGTAGCTTTGTTTTTGCTACCCTAGTTTATGGTGTAATAGGTTATAAATTTTGTTGATTACTTCCTCAATCAAGGAGCACCAGCTGGACACGAATCAGATGAGACACCAATTAGGCATGAATCAATGACATGTCCTACTATGGGTCGTCAACTTAGGGCTTTAGATACTATGCATAGCTTAAGGTTGTGGTTGACATGCATCACTCCGGTTCATGTGTTTAAAGCCTAAGATGCTATGAGAAGCTTAGGGTTATTGATGACTTGAGCAACATTGGATTATAAGCTCGGGGCTCTAGATGCTATGAACAACTCTTGGCTATGGTTGACTTGAACAACTTCAGGTTGTGAGCTTAAGACTTTAGATGCTATGAACAACTCAAGGCAGTACATGACATAGAAAAATCCAAGTCATGAGCTTAAGGCTCTAAATGATTTGAATAACTTAAGGTTATGGATACAAAGAAAATCTCAAGGTTGTGGTTGACATGAATGACTTTGGGTTGTGATCTTAGGGCTTTAGATGCTATGAACAGCTCAGGGTAGTCAAAGACATAAGCTACTCTAGGTCGTGAGCTCAGGGCTTTAGAAGTTATGAATAAGTTTGGGCAAAGATTGACATGAACAACTCCAGGTCGTGTGCTTTGGGCTCTTGATGTTATAAACAACCCAAGGTTGTCAATGACATGAAAGAATTTGGGTTGTGAGCTTAGGGCTCAAGATGTTATGAAGAGCTTAGAGTTGTGGATGACATCAACTACTTTGAGTTGTGAGCTCAAGTCTCTAGATGCTATGAACAACTATGTGTTGTGGATGACATGAGCTACTCTAGGTTGAGATCTTAGGTCTCTAGATGCTATGAATAGCTCTAAGTTGTGGTGGGTGTGAACAACTCCGAGTCATGATCTTAGGTCTTCAAATGCTATGAACCGCTCCGGGTTATAGATAACATGGGGTACTCTTGGTTATGAGCTCAAGGCTCTAGCTACTATGAGAACTCTAGGTTGTGGTTTACATGAACAACTCTAGGTCGAGAGCTTAAGGATTTGGATATTATTAACACCTCACGGTTGTAGATGACATGAGCTACTATGGGTTGTCAATTTAGGGCTCTAGATACTATTAACAACTCCAGACTTTGGTAGACTTGAACGACTCTCAATTGTGAGGTTTAGCCTCTTAATGCTATGAACAACTCGAGGCTTTGGTAGATATGAATGACTCCCGATTGTGAGATTAGGCCTCTTGATGCTATGAACAGCTCAGGGTTGTCGATTACATGAAAGACTATAGTTCGTGAGCTAAGAGCTTTTGATGTTATGAACAACTCAAGGTCGTGGATGACATGAGCTACTCTAGGTCATGAGCTCAAGGCTCTAGATAATATGAATAACAGAGGGTTGTGGATCACATTAGTTACTTTGGGTCATGAGCTCTGGGCTCTAGATGCTATGAACAGTTCTGGGCTATGGTTGACTTGAATGACTCCAGGTTGTGAGCTCTAGGCTTTAAATGCTATGAACAACTTTGGGTTTTCAATGACAGGAAAGACTCTAGGTCGTGAGCTTAGGGTCTTAGATGTTATGAAAAGCTTAAGGTTCTAGATGACATGAATGACTCGAGGGTCATGAACAAAGGACTATAGATACCATGAACATCTCAGGGTTGTGGTTGACATGAACGAACCTGGGTCATGAGCTCATGGTATTATATGCTATAAACAGTTCAGGGTTGTCAATGACATGAGTCAATTCGAGTCCTAACCTTAAGGTCATAGATGCTATAAACAGCTGAAGGCGGTCGAAGACATGAAAAACTCCAGGTCATGAGCTCAAGCCACTAGATTCTATGATTATCTCAAGGCTATGGAAAACATGAACAACCCTAGGTCTTGAGCTAAAGACTGTAGCTGCTATGAACAACTCTATGCTATGGTTGACATGAACGACACCAAGTCATGAGCCACTCTAGGTCTTCAAATCAAGGCTTTAAATGCTATGAGCTGCTCCGGGTTGTTGATGATATGAAAGACTCTGGGTCGTGAGCTCAGGGCTCATGATTCTATGAAGAGCTTAAGACTGTTGATGACAAGAATGACTCTTTGTCATGAGCTCAAAGCTCTAGATGTTATGAATAGCTTTGTGCTATAGTTGACATGAACAACTCACGATTGGGAAATCAGAGCTCTAGATGCTATTAAGACCTTAAGCTTGTCGATGACATAAAAGACTAGGGTTGTCAGCTTAGAGTTCTTGATGCTATGAACAATTTAGGACTATGGATGACATCAACTACTCAAAGTCATGAGCTCAGTGCTCTAAATGCTATGAATAGATCTGAGCTGTGGATGACATCAGCTACTCTGGGTTGTGATATCAGGGCTTTGGATGCTATGAACAAGTCTAAGTTATGTTTGACATGAATAACTATGGATCATAAGCTCAAAGCATTAAATGCTATGAACCGCTACGAGCTATGGATAACATGGGCTACTCTATGTCATGAGTCAAGGGCTCTTGATGTTATGAATAACTCTGGGATGTGGCTCACATGAACAACTTTAGGACATGAGCTCAAGGCTCTAGATGCTATTAATAGCTTATGGTTATGGATAACATGAGCTACTCTGGGATGTAAGCTCAGGGCTCTAGATGCTATGAAAAACTGTCAGCTTCTGTTGACCTGAACAACTCTCGATAGTGACCTCAAGCCTCTTGATGCTATAAACAACTCAGGGCTGTTGATGACATGAAAGACTATGGGTCATGGGCTCAGGGCTCTTAATGTTATGAACAACTCAGGGCTATGGATTACATGATTTAATCTAGGTTGTGAGCTCAAGGCTCTACATGCTACAAACAACTCTAGGTTATGGTTGAATTGAATGACTTTAGCTAGCGAGCCTTGGGTTTTAAATTCTATGATCATCTTAGGCTTGTTGATGACACGAAAAACTCCGATCCATGAGCTTAGGGCTCTAAATACTATGAACACCTCAAGGTTGTGCATGACATGAATGACTTAGGGTTGTAAGCAAAGGGCTATAGATACTATAAGCATCTTAGGGCTATGGTTGACATGAATGACTCGGGGTCATGAGCTTAGGGCTATAGATACTTGAACATCTTAGGGTTGTGGTTCATATGAACGACTCTAGATCATGAGCTCAGGGATTTAGATGCTACGAAGAGCTCAGGGTTGTCAATGTCATGAGCCACTCTAGGTCGTGAGTTTAAGGCTTTAGATACTATGAACAACTTTGGGTTGTGGTTTACATGAATGACTTCAAGTTTTGAGCTCAAGCCTTTAAATTTTATGAACATCTTTGGGTTGTGAATGACATTAATGACTCTAGGTTGTGTGCTCAGGGCTCTTGATGCTATGAACAGCTTAGGCCTATCGATGACAAAAGCTACTCTTAGTCAACAACTCATGTCTCTAAATGCTATGAACAACTAAGACTTGTGGATGAGATGAGCCCATCTTAGTCGTGATCTTAAGGAATGAGATGCTATGAACAACTCTGGGTTTTGGTTCATGAGAATGACTCCAGGTCATTAGCTCAAGGCTATAGATGCTATGAATAGCTCAGGGCTATGGATGACATGAACTACTTTCGGTCATGAGCTCAGACCTCTAGATGCGATGAATAGCTATAGGTAGTGGTTTACATGAACAACTCTGGGTCGGGAGCTTAAGGCTCTGGATGCTATTAACACCTCACAATTGTCTATGACATGAGCTACTATAGGTTGTGAGCTCAGGGCTCTAGATGCTATGAACAACTCTAGACTATGATAGACGTCAACAACTCTCGATCGTGAGCTTTAGCCTCTTAATGTTATGAATAGTCAGGGTTGTCGATGACATGAAAGACTACAGGTTGTGAGCTTAAGGCTCTTGATGTTATGAAAAACTCAAGGTTATGGTTGACATGATCTAGTTTTGGTTGTGAGCTCAAGGCTTTAGATGATATGAACAACTCAGGTATGTAGGTCACATTACCTACAATGGATCATGAGCTTAGGGCTGTAGATGCTATGAATATCTTTAGGCTATGGTTGACTTGAATGACTCTCGGTCGTGAGCTTAGGTCTCTATATGCTATGAATCACTCCAAGTTGTGGATAACATGGGTTATTGTAGGTCATGAGCTCAGGGCTCTAGCTATTATGAATAGCTCTAGGCTGTGGCTAGCATGAAGAACTTTGGGTCGTGAGCTCAAGGCTCTGGATTCTATTAACAACTCACGATTGTGGATGACATGAGCTGCTATGGGTCGTGAGCTCAAGGTTCTATATGCTATGAACAACTCTAGGCTTTCGTTGATATGAACGACTCCGGATTATGAGCTTAGGTCTCTTAATGGTTTGAACAGCTCAAGATTGTCGATGACATAAAAGACTACAGTTTGTGAGTTAAGAGCTCTTGATGTTATGAACAACTCAAGGTCGTGGATGACATCATCTACTCTTGGTCATGAGCCCAAGGCTCTAGATGCTATGAATAGCATAGGATTGTGGATCACATTAGCTACTTTGGGTCGTGAGCTCTAGGCTCTAGATGCTATAAACAACTTTGGGCTATGGTTGACTCAAATGACTCCAAGTTGTGAGCTTCGAGCTTTAGATGCTATGAACAACTTAGGGTTGTCGATGCCATGAAAGAATCTAAGTCATGAGCTTAGGATTCTAGATGTTACGAAAAGCTTAAGGTCCTAGATGACATGAGTGACTTGGGGTCATCAACAAAGTACTATAGATACTATGAACATCTCAGGGTTGTGGTTGACATGAACGACCCTGGGTCGTGAGCTCAGGGCTATAAATGCGATGAATAGTTCAAGGTTGCCAATGACATAAGCCAATCCCAGTCACGACCTTAAGGCTCTAGATGCTATGAACAACTCTGGGTTGTGGTTGACATGAACAAAATTGGGTTGTGAGCTTAACAGTTTAGATGCTATGAACAACTCAGGGCTTCTGATGACATGAGCCACTCTAGGTCTTAAGATTAAGGCTTTAAATGCTATGAACAACTCTGGGTTGTTGATGACATGAAACACTCTATGTTGTGAGCTCAGGGCTCATGATTCTATGAAGAGCTTAGGACTGTGGATGATAAGAATGACTCTTGGTCATGAGCTCAGCTCTAGATGTTATGAATAGCTTTGTGTTATGGTTGACATGAACAACTCCTGGTTGGGAAATCAAAGCTCTAGATGTTATTAACAACTCAAGGCTATCGATGACATAAAAGACTATGGGTTGTCATCTTAGAGCTCTTGATGATATGAATAGATTAAGATTATGGATAACTTTAACTACTCAGAGTCGCGAGCTCAAGGCTTTAGATGTTATGAATAGCTCCAGGCTGTGAATGACATCAGCTACTTTGGGTTGTGATATCAAGGCTTTAGATGCTATGAATAGGTATGAGCTATGTTTAAGATGAATAACTCTAGGCTATGAGCTCAGGGTGCTAGATGCTATGAACTGCTATGGGCTATGGATAACATGGGCTACTCTGGGTCATGAGCGAAGGGCTCTTGATGTTATGAACAACTCTGGGTTGTGGCTCACATGAATAACTTTAGGCCGTGGGCTTAGGGCTCTAGATGCTATGAACAACTGTTAGCTTCAATTGATGTGAACAACTCTCGATCGTGAACTCGAGCTTCTTAACGCCATAAATAGCTCAGTAGTGTTGATAACTTGAAATACTATAGGTCATGAGCTTTGAGCTCTTGATGCTATAAATAACTCAGGACTGTGGATTACATGATCTACTTTGGGTTGTGAGCTCAAGGCTCTACATGCTATGAACAACTCTAGGTTGTGGTTGACTTGAACGACTCTAGGTCATGAGCTTCGAACGTTAAATGCTATGAATAGCTTAGGTTTGTTGATGACACAAAAGACTTTGGATCGTGAGCTTAAGTCTATAAATGCAATGAACACCTCAGTGTTGTGGATGACATCAATGACTCGGGGTTGTGAGCAAAGGTCTATAAATACTATGAGCATCTCAGGGCTATGGTGAAAATGAATGACTCGGGGTCATGGGCTCAGGGCTATAGATACTATGAACATCTTAGGATTGTGGTTCACATGAACCACTCTAGGTTATGAGCTCCAGGCTTTAAATGCTATGAAGAGCTCATGGTTGTCAATGGCATGAGCCACTCTAGGTCGTGAGTTCAAGGCTTTAGTTGCTATGTGATTTCGTGCCCAACTATAATCCTCTGGACGCACTAGCTTATATGGAATGTGCAGGGCCTCTACTATGTGTATGGCTCTTAAGATACCATGACGTCCATTAATAGCAAAGTGGATGGCAGTAGGAACCCAGATGCGATGCATAGTCATAGACTAATAAAATTCTAATGCTTTGGGGATAGAAGAAATCCCTTAGAGTCATCAGGTGCTCCAAATGGTACCTCTAAAGTAAATGGAATGAATCTCTGAGCTCTGGCTGGTGTTTGAAAGTCTCTTTGTCAAAACAAAGCTCGGAGTGGAATGTCCTATCCTGACAATCCAAATTACCCTCCATGGGTGGCTGAGTAACCATAGGTCGCCTGATAACCACCTCTAGAGTCATCCTAGAAGGAATCTGAGACTCTATAGTAGGTGGTTGAGGCTTTGATGGCTCTACTGGAATTGAGATTTTGGCTTTCTTCGTAGGAGGGCGACTAGCCAACTTCTTGGGATGTGAGGAGCTTACCCCTGGTGTAGTGGGTGGTTTCCTAGTCTGATATCTTCTCAGAGAAGGACTAGACGGCGCTCCATCTTCGGAAGGTTGGATGGCAGGTGGCTGTGGAGGCTCAGTCATGGAGTCTCGCACAGGTGAGACTCTCAGTGCTCTGCGGCGGGCTGATGGAGATGGGGTCTTGGCTCATCTTGTTTTGGCCATGGCTGAAGCGAAGAAGCTTGAGAGGTAGGGCGGAGGTGCGCGGGGTGCTATACTTCAGATGGATGTCCTTTAGAATTCCCTTGGAGATGACCCTCTAAATTGGTTCAGTTTTGCACTTGAAGGGGCTTTTCGCAAGTCAAAATCATTGTGCAAAATGAAACTTAGGAATTTAGAGGCTCAATTTGGTATTTAAATGACGGTTGGGATTTTCGCAGGAGGAGGGCCATTTCGCAGCAAAAATGGAATTTTGCAAGGTGTTACGTAGCTCATTTCGTAGCTGCGAAATGGCACATGTGTGCCTAGGAGTGGTTTCGCATAGGGAGGCTTGTGGCTGGGAAATCTTGCTTTAGAATGTTTCGTAGCTCATTTCGCAACTGTGAAATGGGCTTTTGGGTTGCGAAATGGCACATGTGTGCCTAGGAGTGGTTTCGTAGCTACGAAATTTTTCGTGGAGGGGGTCTTGTGGCTACGAAATGGTTTCGCAAGGGCACCCTCTTTTCACAGCAAAACCCCAATTTGGCAGGATGGTTCTTTTGGCTACGAAATGGTTTCACAGGGGAAGCCTCTTTTCCCAGAGTGACTCTTTTGGCTGCAAAATTTTCGCAGGAGCATAAATTCCTCTGTTTTTATGGTCCTGTGGTTCCCTGTGGCTTCCCTTCACTTCTTGTGAAATTCCTCCTAATTTTGATCATTCAAAAAGTCTAAGTTATATCAAAATAAAATAAATCAAAACTAAGATTAAAATTAAAACAATTAATAAAGCTTTTAAATTAACAAAATTAAAACAAAAACATGGACTTTGGCAAGACCAAGTCCATCTAACCCCTTTTTGGTCAGGATTTATGTGGCTCAAGGAGGTTGACTTCCTCCTTGTCTTCGTTGAATGATTCCATGAATGGTTTGAGACGGTGGCCATTGACTTTAAAAGTGTCTGTGCTATTGGAATTCAGTAGTTCCACCACTCCATTGAGATGCATTTGGTGAATAATGAAAGGGCCTATCCACCTTGACTTTAGCTTTCTAGGAAAGATATGGAGCCTAGAGTCATAGAGTAAGACTCTTTGTCCCCTTTCGGAATTCTTTGTTGGAGATTAACTGATCATGCCACCTCTTCATCCTCTGTTTTGCAACTTTGGAATTGATGTAGGCATCATTTCTTAATTCCTTCATCTCATTAAGGTCTAAGCACCTCTTTGCCCCGGCTCTGGTCAAGTCCATGTTTACCTTCTTGATTGCCCACCAAGCTTTGTATTCAACTTCCACAGGGAGATGACATGCTTTGCCATAGACTAGGTGATAAGGAGACATGCCAAGAATAGTCTTGTAAGCTGTTCTATATGCCCATAGTGAATCATGGAGCTTAACAGACCAATCTCTTCTACTCGTGTTTACCACCTTTATCAATATATTCTTGATTTCCCTGTTTGCTAACTCAACTTGTCCGGAAGTCTGAGGGTGATAAGGTGTAGCTAGCTTATGCTTCACCCCATACTTGGCTAAAAGGGTTTCAAAAGGCTTGTTGCAAAAATGAGTACCCCCATCACTAATTATGGCTTTGGGCACCCCAAATCTTGAAAAGATGTTCTCTTTGAGAAACTTGAGAACCACCTTGTGATCATTGTGTTTATATGGAATTGCCTCAACCCATTTAGAAACATAGACTACCCCCACCAAAATGTAAGAGTTACCAAATGACATTGGGAAAGGTCCCATGAAGTCAATGCCCAAAACATCAAAGAGATCAACTATTAGAATGGGGTTCATAGGCATTTGATTTCTTCGTGTTAGCTTCCCAAGCCTTTGGCATCTATCACAACTCCTACACATGATGTGGGCATCTTTGAAGAGTGATGGCCAACTAAAACCTGATTACAACACCTTCATAGCTATTTTCTGAGAGGCAAAGTGGCCTCCACATGCACTCTCATGGCAATGACTGAGGATTCCTTGTTGCTCTTCTTCAGGGACACACTTCCTTATTATTTGATTTGCACAATACTTGAAAAGAAAAGGTTCTTCCCAATAGTAGGCATGAATCTTTGCAAAGAAGTGCTTCCTATCTTATGCTTTCCACTCACTTGGAACTTCACCAGTAACTAGATAGTTAGCAATATGAGCATACCAAGGAGTATTTTCTAGCAACATTAGTGATTCCTCTGGAAAGTCATCATTAATAGGTAAAACATGGGAGTTGTGTGCTATAGCCAACCTTGAAAGGTGGTCAACTACCACATTCTCCACTCCTTTCTTATATCTAATTTGGAGATTGAACTCTTGTAGTAAGAGAATCCATCTAATTAACCTTGCTTTTGCTTCTTACTTTGTCAATAAATACTTCAAGGCTGAATGGTCAGTGAAAACAATGATGAAAGGCCCTACTAGATAAGCATGAAACTTGTCTAAGGCAAACACTACAGCTAACAATTCTTTCTCTGTGGTTGTGTAGTTCCTTTGTGCTTCGTTCAATGTCTTGCTTGCATAGTAGATCACATAGGGCTTTCCAGCTTCTCTTTAGCCAAGAACAGCTCCTATAGCAATGTCACTGGCATCACACATCACTTCAAAAGGTAGTTGCTAGTTAAGAGCCCTCACGATTGGAGCGGTTGTCAAGAATTGCTTCAGTTGCTCAAAACTCCTTTGACATCTCTCATCCCATACAAATTTAGCATCCTTAGCCAATAATTCACAAAGAGGCTTTGAAAGCTTAGAGAAATCTTTTATAAACCTCCTATAGAACCCTACATGGCCAAGGAATTGCCTTACTCCTTTTACAGTTGTTAGGGATGGCAATTTGATAATAAGTTCCACCTTTGTTTTATCAACTTCAATGCCTTTCTAGGAGATGATGTGGCCAAGGACAATTCCTTGTTGTACCATAAAATGGCATTTCTCCCAGTTAAGCACCAAGTCCTTTTCAATGCATCTGTTCAGAACCACTTCCAAGTTGACTAAGCATTCTTCAAATGTACTTCCAAATATGGTAATGTCATCCATGAAAACCTCCATAATTCGCTCCACCATATCACTGAAGATACTTAACATACATTGTTGGAATGTTGCAGGTGCATTACATAAACCAAAAGGCATTCTTCTGTAGGCATATGTTCCAAATGGACATGTGAAAGTGGTCTTCTCCTGATCTTCAACATCGATTTCTATTTGAAAATACCCAGAATAGTCGTCCAAGAAACAATAGAAAGGATGGCCTAAGACTCTCTCCAACACTTGATCAATAAATGGCAACGGAAAATGATCCTTCCTTGTCACAACATTCAATTTTCTATAATCAATACACACCCTCCAACCTGAAGTGAGGCGTGTAGCAACTTCTTCTCCCTTTTCATTTTGCACCACTGTGATCCCTGACTTCTTTGGTACCACTTGAGTAGGACTCACCCATGGGCTATTTGATATGGAGTAGATAATACTTGCTTAAAGTAACTTCAGAACCTCGGCTCGCACCACCTCTTGCATATGAGAATTCAATCTTCTTTGAGGTTGATGAATTAGTTTAGCTTCTTCTTCCATGTATATATGATGTGTACATACCAAAGGACTGATGCCTTTCAAGTCAGATATTTGCCATCCTATTGCTTTCTTACACCTCTTGAGAACTTCAAGTAGACACACCTCCTGAGGAGTAGTAAGAGATGAAGATATAACAATAGAGCACTTTTTATTCTCTTCTAGGTATGTATATTTCAACTCCGTGGGCAGGGGCTTCAGATTGAGCTTTGGGGTCTCCTCTTTAGCAGCTTCTTGTGCCTTCTCTTTATTGAACAAAGGTAGAATTTCTTCTCTTTTCCTCCAATCTTGTAGAACAACAAGCAAATTTGAGGGTTCAGGCAACCCTTGTTCAAGATCCCCAAGACTTTCATTTAACTTCTCTTACATTTTCTGATTACAATGCTCCTCCACTAGAGTGTCAATGATGCACACCTCTTCTGGACCTTCTTCTTCTTTCGGAGTGATTGGATTTTTGGACATATAGAAGATATTAAGCTCCAATGTCATGTTGCCAAATGTGAGTTGCATGAGTCCATTCCTACAATTTATGATTGCATTTTATGTAGCTAGGAATGGCCTTCCAAGGATGATAGGAACATAATTAGTTTCCTTGACAATTGGGTTCATGTCAAGAACAACAAAGTCTACTAGATAGTAGAAATTATCAACTTGAACTAAGACATCTTCAATTATCTCCCTTGGAATCTTCACTAATCTATTTGCTAGAGATAGAGTGATTGATGTTAGCTTCAATTCACCAAGTCCCAATTGCTTATAAACAGAGTATGGTAGCAAATTCACACTTGCTCCCAACTCTAACAAAGCTTTCACCACTACAGTTCCTCCAATCATGATTGAAATGGTAGGGCAACCCGGATCTTTATACTTTAATGGAGACTTGCACTGTATGATAGCACTTACTTGCTTAGTCAAGAAGGCTCTCTTATTCACATTCAACCCACTTTTGATAGTACACAAGTCCTTCAGGAATTTTGCATAAGTTGGAATTTGTTTAATCATATCTAGCAATGGGATGTTGACCTTTACCTGTCTCAATACTTGAAGAATTTTTTATGCATTTCTGATTCCCTTTTTCCCATGCAAAGCTTGAGGAAAAGGTGGAGGTGTGTGTTTCTTCATCACATCTCCCTTGATAAGTACTTTCTTGGAGTTGCATTCACTGTTGAATCATGGTCCTCTTTCCCTTCACTACTATCTTTCTTCTTTCCTTCGATTTCCTCCCTCTTCTCTGTCTCTTCTTCTTCTTCTTTCTCAACATGTGGCTTGGGTGTTGGCAGCTCAACCTTTTTACCACTCCTTAGAGTGATCAAGGCTTTGACATCTCTCACTTGTGAAGACTCTCCTTCTTGAGTTTCCACTTCATGGATACCCTTGGGGTTTTGGTGAGGTTGAGAAGGAAATCTCCCCTTATCTTGCACTATATTAAGGTTAGTGAGCCTTGAGATTATCTATCTTCTGAGATAAATCATTTTGCATTCCATCCATCCTTTTATTCAATGTATTCTCTA